>NC_045614.1:216720706-217355150 GCF_009829155.1 Mustela erminea
GTCCCATGGCAAAGAGCTGTCAATGTACTGTGTAACCAGTGACCACGGGACCAGACATCACATGGCATTAAGCATTCCACACCCACGGTCTTAACTGATCTTCGAGATCACCTCCGACGGGAGACACAGAGACCCAGACGCAGACCTGCCTACGAGGAACAGGGACCCCGGGGCCATCCCCCACAGCCAGCCCTGCACGGAGTCTCGGGTTGTTAAATGTGGACAGTCCGTGCTTTGGGGACAGGAAGACTCCGTGCACATTAAGTAACCCTTAGCATTCTCAGACAATAAAGAATTCCTTCCTGTTCTCAGCAAAATCATATCGCAGTGGGAAGATGGGACCCATCCCAGGAGGCTGTGCACCTGGGGTCTCGCAGCCACTCAGGATCGCCCAAAGAGAACCATCTGGGGTCTGCAACTTGTCCTGACTCAGATAACAGCCTCTCCTACTGCCGGAGGGTCCTCGATGGGCCCGAAGCCCTCCTGACGCTCGGTAAAGCGCCCACAAGGAACCCGGGCTTCTGGGAAAGGGGAAGGAGCTCGTGGCGCATCAGTCAGGAGCGCCCAGCATGGGTTTACACGTTCAATAGTTACAAAAGGCGGGCGAGTGCCTTCCGGATGAAAGAAAGGGCAAGGTCATGACCGAATTCCTTTCTTCCCTCGCTCTTCCTGCACGCAAGCTCGGGACGGGCGTGGGACCGTCTCACGGTACTCGTCTGGTTCTCAGAGGCTCTGGGCTCGCGGGCTGGGATCGCACGGCAGACCCAGTCGGAGGGCGCCACGGGGACCCAGAGTCCGCTGAGAACCCGCCGTCACCCCTCACGCTGCTGTATGGAGGGACAGTCACTTCTGTGGCGGGCAGCCCCCGCCCCCCGTGCCCCCGGGAGCTTCCCCCAGCCCAGCCACCTGCCTGAAGCCCCAGGAGCACTTAGCAGCGAAGCCCGGATGTTCTTCACCAGTAATCTGAGCTCGTGAGCCCTTGGAGGCTTGGGCGGACAGGACTCCTGAGGGGAGGATGAAACGCGCTGTAGATTCTGCAGAGAGAAAATCGAGATGGGTGACCGGGGAGAAGAGGCGGCGCCACTGGACCCGTCACGGGGCAGCATCTTGGGGGAAAATCCGCCGGGGGTGGGGGCTGACCCTGCGGTGGGCTGCGCAAGTTTTCCATTCTTGGGGGAAGGGAGGGTCCCAACCCACCATAGCCTCTGCCCCTGCCTCAGAGCCTTTTCTACCCAAATAACCCGTGGGAAGCGGCGGGGCGCTCAGCCAGAGAGGGCTCCCCGGAACCTGGCTGTGAGTGCAGCCCGGAAGCAAAGCTCGCCTTGGGTCCACTGCCCCAGGCCAGGTGCTGGCGAGAGAGGGGGACATCCGCTCCAGGCTGCAGGGGCCCACTGCCCACCAACTCTGAGCGGGACGCCGGACACACACACACACACACACACACACGGCAAGGGCCGCCTGGCAGGTCTGCACCCCAGGTTGGGGTCTCTAAGTGTCACCCGGGTGCCGGACTACAGCAGTGACAGAGGCGCCCATCATCATGTTCTCAGACGGGCATCCAGGCATTTCCAACAGAGAAAAGGCTCCTTTAACCCAGAGGGCCTCACCTTAAACTGTCTCCCAAACTGGCTTCCTGCCTTCCCTCGCGGCGGTGGGCACTCGCTACGAGGGGTCCCAGGGTCCCCAGGGGGCCCGGTCTGTCAGGTGTGTGACTCTCGGTTTTGGCCTAGGTCCTGACCTTGCACTTGCGGCATCGAGCCCCCGCCGGGCTATGCGTGCAGCGGGGGTCTGCTTCAGATTCTCTCCTTCTCCCCCCGCCTTCCCTCTCTCTCAAATAAATAAAAATAAAAATAAATCTTTAAAAAAGCGGGGTGTGGGGGGTTCCTTAAGTACCAAGGCCTGGGACTCCTAGAAAGGCTTCTCAGAGACGCACACAGAGCCTTCCAGAAAGGGCCCCGCGCACTGATCTGACTCGGATGTTTCTCTGGAGATTCCCAACATCTCAAGGTCACCATTTAGAAACCACTACTGTGAACCACGACCTTGCCAACTGTGAGCTGCAAGAAGTTACCGCAGAAGTCCTTAGGATCCAAGCCCATGAGCACTGGGGTCAGAGCATTCACGTGTCGGGGGTGGAGAGGAAATATTTCGGTTGTCTGTGGGGTGGTTAATTGTATGCGTCAACATGACACGGCCACGGGGATGCACAGTATCTGTTCAAATGCAGTCCTGGGTGTTTCCGTAAGGCTGTTTTCGCGCGAAGTTAACATTTAAATCAAAAGACCCAGTGAGGGACCCCTGGGTGGCTCAGTTGGTTAAGCAGCTGCCTTCGGCTCGGGTCATGATCCCAGCGTCCTGGGATCGAGTCCCACATCGGGCTCCTTGCTTGGCAGGGAGCCTGCTTCTCCCTCTGCCTCTGCCTGCCACTCTGTCTGCCTGTGCTTGCTCTTGCTTCTCTCTCTATGACAAAAAAAAAAAAAAAAAGACCCAGTGAAAGCGACGGCCCTCCCTAATGTGGGTGGGCCTCGCCCAATCAGTTGAAGGTCTGCTAGAAAAGAGGCGGACCTCTCCTGAAAAGGGGGGTTCCTCAAGCCTGACTGCCTTCATGCTGGGGTGTCGGTTTTTTCCCTGCCTGTAGACTCGAGTGGAGACACCAGCTCTCTGTGGCTCTCGTGCCTGCTAGCCTGCAGGCCGCAACAGCAGCTCTCCGCCATTCTCATGGCTAACTAGGTTTCCCAGATGCCTCGGTCCTGGGAAGTCGAGCTCTGAGGCCACAGGCCCCGAGTGGACAGTGGAAAGTCAAGTTTCAGCTCCAGAAAGGCATGGGGTCAGGGCTAATTAAGGTTGGAGCGTGCCAGAGCTGCCAGAGCAGCCCAGACCCCTGTTCCTCCCATCCCACAGGGTTCTGGAACCCCTGCCCTGAACTTGCAGTGCGTCACGATCCGCAGGCCGTGGTCGCCCGGCGAGCAGTCAGGCGTTCCCTCTCTACCACGACGGGGGTGGGGGGCTGGGGTGGGGGGTGGGCCTTGGTCGGGCAGACTCCCCTGCAGGAGGGGGACCAGGAGCCCTAACGGGCCGTGAGGCGCCACCCCCCCCCCGGCTCACCTGAACGTCCCTTGCGTCCACGGGCTTCGTGCTCAGAAGCACCGACGGAGACGCAGCCCCAACCAGGTGCTTCAAGATGTCCTTGAGAGTTTCAGACACGGCCTTGGTCTCTGTCTCCCGGTCCTGCCAAAAGAGGGGGACGCCCTCAGATTGCCTCCTGACCGTGCGCCGTGCAACGGGGGGGCAGACGCTGGCCGTCCTCGCTGCGTCCCAGGAACCAAGCACGCGGGGCGGGGGAAGGGGTTTCGGGGCTCTGGGAGGTCAGATCCCCGCAGGTGACCTGCTCATTCTCCTCTGGGAGACGGGGTCCTCCTTACTGACCTCAGAAGTAGGGGCGCCTGGGTGGCTCAGTGGGTTAAAGCCTCTGCCTTCAGCTCAGGTCATGATCCCAGCATCCTGGGATTGAGCCCCGCATCACATTGGGCTCTCTGCTCAGCGGGGAGCCTGCTTCCCGCCCCCCCCCCCCCGCCCACCCGCCTGCCTCTCTGCCTGCTTGTGATCTCTGTCAAATAAATAAATAAAATCTTAAAAAAAAAAAAAAAGAAGTAACTCCTGCTCCTTATTTTCAAAATGACAACAATCGAGCTCGTGAAATAATACAAACGTGTCGCCGCTTCTGTGTCAACCCTTTCAGAGAGATGTTTCTTCTTTCTCGCATGACATCGGGTAATTTTTTTTTTTTTGAAATTAAAAAGTACTCAAGTAAATGAAAGGGCCCAACAAGAAAGATAAGCTTGTGGAGGCACAAAGCTGGGCAGTTTTTATTACCGGGTATCAACTCTGTAAATCTATGATAATTAATCCCCGACAGAAAGGCGAACATTCCTGGGTTCCAGAATGTTCCCAGCACCACCATTCATGAAGCCCCACACTGGAAACCACCTAAGTATCCGTCGAGAACTAAACAGATACATCGACTGTGGCGCAGTCATGGGGGTGGCGGGGGTGGAGGACGGTCCACAGTCCAGTGTAGATGCCCTCGAGGCTTCCACATCCCCAGCCTGCTCGGGGGACAGGACAGCTGCTCGCAGGGACCCCCACCGGGACCACAGACCTACGGAAAACCTCCCACTTTGCGGGGCTGGAGGGATCATGGAGGTTGGCCTGTGGAGGGCTGGCCGGCCAGGCCCTGTTACAGCGAACTTGATCCCACTCAGCCCAAAGAGCAGCTACTCTCTGCCAGAAACTCTAATAATGATCAAAACAGCTAATCCTCCATCGCTCCTGGGATAGGTCAGGCTCAAGTCTTCGCACTTACACGTATTAACTAATTTAATCTTCGAAACCACCTCTACCATCGTTATCCCCATTTTATCGATGAGGAAACTAGTGCACAGAGACGTGAATTAACTCGTGGAGGGTCACACAGCTCACGAGTGGCAGAGCCGAGAGTCAAACCCAGGCGTTGGGGCTCCAGGGTCTGCACTGAAGACCACCACGTTGCCGTCTTTCTCTTCAGTAAGTACTTGACATCCCTGTCCTTTTTATTTTTTAACTGAGGTGACATTCACCTAAATTCACATAAAACCATCTTAAAAGGGCGCCTGGGTGGCTCAGTGGGTTAAGCCTCTGCCTTCGGCTCAGGTCATGATCTCAGGGTCCTGGGATCGAGCCCCACATCGGGCTCTCTGCTCAGCGGGGAGCCTGCTTCCCCACCCTCAACTGCCTGCCTCTCTGCCTACTTGTGATCTCTCTCCCGCTGTCAAATAAATAAAATCTTTAAAAAAAAAGAAAAAAAAAGAAGTAACTCCTGCTCCTTATTTTCAAAATGACAACAATCGAGCTTGTGAAATATACAAACGTGTCGCTACTTCTGTGTCGAACCTTTCAGACAGATGTTTATTTAAAAAGTATTATTTATTGGGACGCCTGGGTGGCTCAGTGGGTTAAGCCGCTGCCTTCGGCTCAGGTCATGATCTCAGGGTCCTGGGATCGAGTCCCGCATCGGGCTCTCTGCTCAGCAGGGGGCCTGCTTCCCTTCCTCTCTCTCTGCCTGCCTCTCCATCTACTTGTGATTTCTCTCTGTCAAATAAATAAATAAAATCTTTAAAAAAAAAAAAGTATTATTTATTTATAAATTTATATTTATTAAAAATAAATTTATATTTATTCAAAAAGTATATTTAAAAATGAAATAAAATAAAATATGCATTTCAGTGGGATTCAGCAGGCTCCATATCCTGCTGCCACCATGGAGAGGTCATTCCTTCTGCTCTCTCTCACCCACCAACAATCACTCCCTGCCCCTCTCCCCACCCTTTCCCTGACTGCCCCTCCCTGCCCCGCCCCTCCCCACCAACAGTCCCTGCCGGCCCCTGTACGATCTGCCCCCCAGGGAGATCTCCAAGCCTTGAGCTCCCAACGAGATCAGGCCATGTTGGGCTTCTCCCCCTCCAGGGACCTTCCTGGGGTTCCTTTGTGTTGCAGAAAGTGTCAGAGCCTCCTTCTTTTTAAATGGCTGAAAAATACTCCCTCACGTGGACGGACCTCATTTTATTTACACACTCAACTCTTTTTTAACCCCCAGGATTTCCCGTCCCTTCACGAAGGAGGAAACCCAGGGTGACAATAAGCAGTGGGTGCTCTGACGTCCCAGCTCCTCCCGCGATGAGCAATGAGCGGCTGGCTCGGGCCACACCCCTGCCCCCAAGGCCTTTATATCCTCAGGGGGCCGGAGGTTCGGGTCCTGTGCCCACGGGCCAGACCAGCTCCTGGAGGGGGGGGCTGGTTTAGCGCCACACTTAGAGCCTCACTTCTCATTCACGGGAGGAGCGCGTGACAGTTGAAGAAGCTCATGGGACACGGGGGTGGGGGGGTGGGGGGTGTGGGGGGTAAGCTGCAAACAGCGGCACAACAGGCCACAGTTTGGGTGAGAACGGGGCAGGGGGTGGGGTGGGGGGATAAGTTCATTTTTGCAAAAAACCCGGGAACAGAGAAACATGAGCTAATGAATGACCAAGTTACCAAGTTACCGTGTGCAGGGGCGGATGGGGCGAGAGGGACAGGGCAGAGACTGCACGTCTGAGTCGAAGGTTTCCCGCAATTTTGACGTCTGAACCGCGTGAATAGTTCACATTTTCAAACAATACGTGTAAATGTACAAAGACGGGGGACAAAACCTGAGCATGAGTGCGGGCAGGTACTGGGGTGCTCCAGGGTCCCCCAAGCACACAGAGGAAGAATGAACTCAAGGAATCCTACACACGGGGGTCTGCCTGCCTCGGCGGGGCACAGCCCGACCCAAAGGAGGTGCACGTTGGCCACGGTGCCGGGACAGTCGGCCACGGAACGTTCCATGCACTGGGCCGGCCTGACCACGGTGCCGGGACAGTCGGCCACGGAACGTTCCATGCACTGGGCCGGCCTGACCACGGTGCCGGGGGACCGCGAGATGCAGATGTAGGAGGGAAGGGAAGACAGGACGGACAGTCCGAGCCCCGGTGGGACCCAGTGGCCGGGCAAAGCGACAGTTGTGATGTGTGCCGGTTAGGGGAGTTCTAGTCCAAGAACAAAGTGCGTGCCTTCATGTCACGGCACGGAAGGTGACAGTATGGACGGACAGAGGCTTACAGTCCCATACTTAGCTGCTGGGGATCTCTCTGTGGTTGGACGAGTCTGAAACAGAGCCAAGACGGCGGACAACCGTCGCCACAACCCCACCCCGCAAGGGAGCCGGCATTCCCGCGGGCCTCTGGCCTACGTGATCGCGCGTGATCTTTCCAGCCCCTGAAAGTGACCCCGGGGGGACTTCGTACGCCCACTCCCTGCTTCCAAACTCATTTCTTCCAATACCTAAGACCATAGGAAGCAGAGAGATCGCCTTCTGATTCTACATGCACTGAATTTTAGGTCCGGGGGAGAGACACGCCTGTCCCCAGGAACCAGCCCACAGCCACAACCTGAGCTGCCCCGGGAGTGCCTCGGGGAAGCAGAAAGGGTCTGATGTCAGGCACGACAGCTGAGGAACGCTGTGGCGACAGACGTCCCTGGTTCTCAGCCTGCGCTGCACAGCAGTGCTAGAAACAATTCTGGGGTTTGGTGGGGGGGGGGCGGGGGGCAGGCCCAGAATCTTCTAAAGTCCCCAGGCAATGGCAGGTGTGGGAGGGTTGAGGGCCGGGGTTAGATCCAGCAAAGCCGTCTCCCCCCACCCCGTCAGCGCAGCCCCATGATCCAGGAAGAGGGGAGAAGCCTGCCGGCATCGGAGGGGCGCCGGGCTGAGCCTCTGTCCCCCAGATCAGGGGGTCACCACGCACATGCGTTCTCACGTACACCAGCAGAGGGGTGATAAAAACGCCCAGACTGACCTCCGCCACTGCCCTGGGCTGCACCGTAACGGCCGCGTCCGGAGTGCTGACGTAGGACCACCGGATCGGGATGTCCTCCCTCTTCTCTGTCATGCGGAGCTCCAGCTGCCGAAACACAGGGTTACGGGAGAGCCACGCGGCCGGCGAAACCTCACGCGGCCGCGCGTGTCTGCACGCGTGGGGGCTCGCTTATTTTCCGAGACGCCTGCTCTGCCTCCCCTTGCCTTTCACAAGGTCGGGAAAGCTCTAACCTCCCTGGGGCTCCCCTTCACCCCCCCCCCCCAGCACCTTCCGCGGCCTCAGCCCACCACTCGGAGGTTCTCAGCGTTGGCCGCTGAAGCCCAGATGTCATGAAAACTCTGCCTTACGTGATTCTGTAATTACATGCGTAATTCTCTGCGCTTTGCATTCTTGATTCTGTAATTACATGCGTAATTCTCTGCGCTTTGCATTCTCTCCGGGGCGGACACCAAGGCGGGCAGGAGAGGGAGATCAGGTGGGGAGGGGGATGCGTAGCCCAACCCCTCGCTCCCACAGGCCCCGAGGGTTGTGCCCCAGCACGGGGGTCCTCGTCCTCTCTTGCCTGGGCCGACGCACGGCCTCCAAGTGGGCTCTCGGCTCTTGCAACAACCCGCTGGATGGGACCCACGCAGGGAGGCAGCGTCACGCCCCCGCCACACCCAGATTCTCGGAACTGGTGATAACAGGACCAGGTACAGCAAAGGAGACTTTGCAGAAAGGACCAGTGCACGAGGAGATAACGCTGGGTCGTCCCAGCGAGCCCCGAGGGAAGAGGAAGACAGGCCCGCAGGCCGGCGAGGGGCCCGAAGACGGAGGAAGGATGCCAGGACCTTCCGGCACGAGGTGGCGGCTAGAAGCTGCCAACAGCCCTCGGCGGCCAGCACGAGGCGGCGGCCAGAAGCTGCCAACAGCCCTCGGCGGCCGGCCCGCGAGGGCACAGGCCCTCAGCCCTGCGGTCCCAGGGAACAGAATCCGCCGACAGCCCAACGAGCAAGGAAGCAGAGCCTCCCAGAGCGTCGAGACTGCAAGGCAGCCCGCCGATGTGAGCCTGTGCTGGACATCGGGCCTCCAGAGTGGCTCCATTTATGCTGGGTTTTCTTTAAAAAAAGATTTATTTATCTATTTTTTTAGAGAAGAGAGAGCATGCCCGGGGGGTGGGGGCAGAGAGAGAGAGAGAGAGAATCCCAAGCAGAGTCTGTGCTGAACGTGGAGCCCAACACGGGTCTCGACCTCATGAGCCTGAGATCACGAACTGAGCCGGAACCGCGAGTCGGACGCTCAACCGACTGCGTCCCCCGGGCGCCCCCACATCTAGGTTTTAAGCTAAGTCTGCATGCTCTGTTTCAGCAGCCGCAGCAAACAAGTACCCTCCCTTCCTTCCTCAACCCGAGACTCTTTCCTGAGCACAGACCCCAGCTCTTCCCCTCGGTCCCCCTCCCCACCCTCAGCAAAGGAGGAGAGAGAGGCTTTCCATGGTACTAGCCCCTCCTCGGGGCCGTCAGCTCAGGCTAGCACCTGGTAAGACCAGCGAGGCCTTCCCTGGCCCTAGAACCCTGGCTGATTCCCAAGAAGGTACACCAGCCCAGGCAGGTCCTGGGGCAGCAGACAAGCGAGACAGACTTCGGGAGGGGCGGGGCCCTTCTGCACCTTTTATCTGAAGGACAACAGAGCGACAGGAGTGTCTCCTGCCTGGGGCTTGGATAAGGCTCCCCTCCGGCAGCTGCCTGCCTTTGAGAGGGAATCCGCAGAGCGGTTTTCAGCTGTGTTAGGAGATCAAAGATGCGATCACGTTACTTGTCTCTGAGCTGCATGAAACGGCACAAAAACAGCATCTGGGAAACTCCGTGTCCTCCGTGGAGGCTTACGGGTCTCGCTGGACTCACTCTGTCCTGAAACAGCCATCGCGTGTCGGCGATGCATGTCCCGGACTCTGCAATTATTTTGCAATTACGCCGTCCAGAATGTTCGGGGGAGCGGGAGGGTACACACATCTCACGGGTGCGAGAAGTGACGCCCTCCTCGAGTCTCAGGAGGGGAGGGTCAGTGAGGGGGTCCCGCAGAGCTGGCTCATGGAGAAAAGCCACGTAGGTGGCCAGAAAACCTTGCTGGCCCCAGCTCTTCGTAACCATGCCTGTGTAAGAAAAGCACCGGGGATGTCCTCTTCCTCTGTGGTCAAGGGGCCATGAGACTTGGCACATGCCCCAACAAGCAGCCAAGCTCGGGCACAGAGGAAAGGGAGACACAGGGCCGAAGCCGTGGTAACCCCTAAAACAGGACCCAGAAATTCACAGCCGAATGGAACCTCGTGGACCCTGCTTCATGGGAGGGACACAGCTGCCGGGCGGTTCAGCGCCCAGGAATTCCCCTCGTAGCCTCTTACGATGATTAGACGTGTCTCTGTGTAATGACTACGGAGATCGTCCCTAACATGACGTGGCACACAGACGAGCACCCCTTGGAGAGGCAGCAAATCGGCTTCCAGAAAACACGATGAAGCAAGTAGCATCACAAAGCCACCCAAGGGAGCGTCCTGGCTTCCCAGTGCGCAGAAAGGTCATGTTCGGGCGCCAGCCCGGCTCAGTGTACTGAGCGTCCGACTCTTGATCTCGGCTCAGGTCGTGGTCTCAGGGTCGAGGGATCGAGCCCCGCGTCGGGATCCACACTCAGCGGGGAGTCTGCCCCTCCCCCTCCTTCTGCGCCTGCCCCCGCACTCCGGCTCCCGCATGCTCTCTCTCTAAAATAAATACGTGGTTTTTTAAAGCTATATTTACACCAACCTGTAGTCTAGTAAGTGTGCAAAAGCATCACATCTAAAAAAACATACATTATTGCTGAAAAATGGTGACCGCCGTGAGAGCGTTCGACCACAGATCACCAGGACAAACGTTGTAAGGGAAAAGCATGACATGCGACAGAACCACGTGCACGTGACAGAGACACCCAGCAAGCAAAGGCTGCCGAGAACACGCCGACAGACATCCCCCACGCTGGCTCCCACGAGCCTTCCGGGGTGGAAAGTGCAGCATCTTCAAAGTCGAATGAAATGAGCCGTGCCTGTACCGAGCCACGATGAGGATAATCCGCGGGTGATGAGAAAAATGAGCGCCCTACTCGTCTTTCAAACTTACACCGACGAGTAAGAGGTCTTTTAAAGCTGGCCTTTTCCAAAAACTAAAAAAGGGAGGAACTCCCAGGCCAGCCCCTAGGCTGGTGCCCCAGCTGCCCAGGACGGCTGGGTCTGGCGCCGGGTCCCGGGACAGAACCACTGTCCTCATCTGGGATGTCTCTCACCTTCACTCCCCCCGTCGGCAACACCCTGTTCTGTTTAAACGCCTCGAAACGCAGCCTCTCTCCCGACGGTGTTAGACGTTATTCATGACCTCCACCCACACACACCTGTGTGTAACACGTATGTGGGGTGTGCGTACACGGTGTGTGCGTGCGTGCGTACGGTCCATGCGCATCCATAACCCACGCTTTATTTCTCCCATACAAGGTAGAAGCTTACAGGGCGAAACCTACGAGACAGACGAGGCCCCGCGATCACACCGGCCTTACCCTGTGGGTTGACGCGGTTTGCGGTCTCCCCGGGGCCCGCTCGACCTGCCCGGACTCACCTGCACATGAAACGGAGAGAGCCGCGCACAGTACAGCGGGGGCCCCGCGTCTTCGGGGGACGGGGACCCCGCGCGGACCAGGAACTGAATGGCCTCGCCCACCACGTGACAAGACACGACCTGGAGGAGGCACGAGACAGGTCAGAAAGGAGAATTTGCGCCCAACAGCCCTCGATGTCAAGGAATAAAATAATCGGTGTGTGAAGAGTTAGCACGGACGAGACGCCAGCGCTCCAAACCCGCCGAGACGCCAGCGCTCCAAACCCGCCGAGACACCAGCGCTCCAAACCCGCCGAGTCCCACCTCCGCACCTTTTCTGTTACGGAATCGTCCGGAAACCAGAATCGACATTCCAGATCTTTTATTCCCAACGCGTCACTCAAGAGCTACACTCTGTGTTGCCCGAATCTAGTCGTTATATGCTTTCCACATAAAAAGTTTCTCCTGGATAGTGTGTTCCGTTTCTCCCCACCAATAGACTTAAAATTCCCCAGACATTTCCACGTTCATATGCTGTAAAGCCATTAGCTGTCTCCTCTCTCTAAAAAGGAGGCTTAGAAAGAACACAAGTGATACATGTTGTAAGCAAAAAACTTAAAAATATACTTGGAACACCATAAATTGTTTCTATTTAGATGATTTTCAACCTATTGTGGTTCCCAAAGATGTGGGGATAATTCAAAGACCATATAAAATATTAAACACTGAGGAAATAATACAGCCTTAACAAAAATAGCATTATAAAATGAGTCAGCTTAAGGACCTATAAGACAAAGAGAAGTAATTACACCAGGAATAAACCAGGCCACATTCCCGATAAAAATCACAAAGCATTTCTGAGAAAGCGCTTACCAAACAGAAATATCAAGTTTCTGCCCCCGGACCCCTCTATAGGAGAGGACCTTCTAGAGTGCGGGTCACCCCTGCCTTCGCAGCAGGCGAGGAGCGGACCCCCGGAGACGATGGGGAGCCAGGTGCCAGGTGCGCACTGGCTGGGAGGGGCGTGGGGGGGGGGGCGCCCGGCAGGTGGCCAGCGTGCCGGGCTGGGGCCAAGTCATCAGGAGGGAGACGCGGAAGGCAGGAGGGACCCCCACCTTCCCGAGGGAACGCTGCCGGCTGTCACTTGGGAGGGAAAAGAAAATTCTTTAATTCTCTGGTGGATTTATCAGAATCTAAAATAAAATACCAAGTGGAAAGATTATCCAAATAGTTCCTTTATCCGGCCTGCTGTTTCCCCAAGTTCAGGCTAGGACATCTGCCTCCTTCTTTCTCATTCCCAGCGAACGCCTTCCTTCCCACCCTCAACCGCCCCTTCAGAGCCTCCCCCACGCCCGGCCCCTCGGCCCCTCCCGAGGAGACGGATGCTGGGCCCTCCCTGAATGGCCCCCTGCGTCCGTCCCCAGCATCCCCCCCAGCCCGTCGAAGGCTCTCGATGGCACAGACTGAGAAGGGAGAGCATCGCCTGCTCTCGGCCCTGGCAGAAACCGCCCCACACTCGTGTCCCCTGGCCCGGCGAGGTCGTGCAGAAGCTCGAGCTCCGTGCGTGAGTTTACATATCTTCATCGCGTTACCGCCTCTCCCGAGTTCACAAAAGGTTGGAACAAAAAAATGTTTGTACAAGAAACGTCGTCTATTCATTTAAAAATAAATGCTCTATAAACAGTCCTCCTTGGAGGAACGCATTTTCGTGCCAGATGAGTTACAAACACAAGAGACATGACACGGAGAGCGTTCACTGTCCCCATCTCGATGGCCTGGGCCTCGCACGGCTCTGGGAAAACACCAGAGGGGTGACTGCTGGGTTCCTGTTAGGTCTCTGGAACCTTCTGTCTCTACAAGTTGATTCGAATTTTCACAATATGTATAAAATCCCAGGGCTCCGTCCGTGCTCTCGAGCAAGAAGGAGGTGGTTTCCATTGCGTCCGGTTCCACACAAAGCTTCCCCCGACCCCATCCCCGGATACGTAGCTGCCTGAGCCCATGATTAAGCACAAATAAACAAGGATTTATAGTTAAAGGCTTTAAAACTTCTAGGATGCAAGACTCCGATGGCCGCAGCCCCCATTCAGGTCCCACAAGCACGGCAGCGGAGCACTGAAGACAGAGCATTTATGGGTCCCAGTGTCCCGTCACCGAGAGCCGCTGGAGGGTCTTCCCAGCCCCCGGGGTCCCGACCCCCTCCGCGGAACCGGCCACGCAGACGGACCACTCCCCGGTCTCCCCGCAGCACTCAGCGGGAAGAGTCGGCCACAACAGCTGCCCCAGCGTTGCAGCTCGGCCCAGCGAGACGCGGCTGGCGCTGTGGCTTGGAGTCCGTTAAGGGACAATGACGGCACGGAGCCTCGTCCTGGCCGGCCGCTGGCCCTGCCACCCTGGGAATAATAATGCTTCATTTGTCAAATGGACAAGAACAAAATGGAAAGGCTTTAAAAATAAGTAATCTTCTTTTAGCTGCATTAAGGTGTTATCCACAAGGGGGATTAAATTCTCTCGGCCCCGGTGAATGAGGGACAAGCTTTTGCCACCACACAGGGGACCCCACTTGGAGCCGCAGAAGGTGGGGGCCCTAAGGCGATGCACAGCAGACCCTTCCAGACGGTCGGGCCTCCCAAGGGACCAGGATGTCCAGGGCCGACGTCTGCCTAAACCCGGCCAACAGGGACAGACCCTGCTCGTGACCCAGAGTCCCCTACCCCGTCCCACACACACCGGTGTTTCTCAGTGTCCCTCCTGAGTTTTTCACAGTAGCTCCCCAGAGCGTCCCCATCATGTTTAAATAGGGCTTTTCGACCCTCAGTGCCCTGGCTTCCCGCGGAGGGACTCCAATCCTGGTACCAGATTTTTGAAGTCAGTAGAAACGGGATCTAGGATCCGCCGTGGGACTGAGCTCTTCTCCGAGACAGATGTGAACCTCTGGGCCCAGAGCAGGACTCCAGGAAGACAACATCTGGGAACATCAGGAGCTCCCGTGAAAAGAGCCAGCCACGAGCCCACCTGCTTCACGCTGGAGAGACTTTTTCCAAAGCGAACAGACAACGCTTCAGTTCCATAAACCATTTCAAAATCACGCCCACAGAAAGCTGAACTGTGCATCCCAGAGACACCGCCCTCCCCTCCTCAGAGGAGAGCATCGACCGAGGACGGGCTTCGTGGATGGAGGGGCCCCAGGGTGCAGCCCCGGTCCACTCCCGCGGATCAAGACCGAAGGCCGGGACGGAGGGTCACGGGGACGCACACATCACCATCATCATAACCGGCGCAGACAGAACGGATGGGGCCGTGGTTCACGGTCCTGTGCTCGCTCCGGCTTCAGGATGGAAGCTCCGGCAGTCACACACCCTCGCAAGTACGTCTGATCCTGAAACTGCAGCCCTTTGTTTAGACTTGGGGCCAAAGAATGAGCCTCCATCCTAGGCAGAGCTGAGTTTGGCTACCGCTTGCCAGAGAAAGGCCTGGAGTGTCTTCCAATCTCGCCACACTCCTTCCGTGTTCCTTTTCAAGTCAGCTCCTTGGACGGCTGACTCAGCTCCTTCTTCTCTTGGAACCCTCTAGAGACCTGGAAATAATTTATTTATTTCTGTCCCCCAAAAAACTAGAAACACAGCCATGAAAACGCATCGAAAGGGTTGAGGTCACCGAGTCTGTCTCCCCGTGATCATGCTTTATAACAGCCCGAGGGAAGAACTCCGGAACGACAGGGAAGGTATCGTCTGTGCTCCCAACACTGCTGTCTAGACTGACCTCTGTAAATGTTCTTGAAGACAGCACCAAGCTGATACAAACGATCCTTTCTACTCAGGAACAGAGATGCAACTTGTTTTCAAAGATTTTATTTGTTTGTCAAAACCACAGTGAGATCCCACCTCACACCGGTCAGAATGGTTAAAAGTCAGGAAACGACAGATGCTGGCGAGGATGCGGAGAAAGGGGAACCCTCCTACACTGTTGGTGGGAATGCAAGCTGGTGCAGCCGCTCTGGAAAACAGCATGGAGGTTCCTCAGAAAGTTGAAAATAGAACTGCCCTATGACCCAGCAATCACACTACTGGGTATTTACCCTAAGGATACAAACGTAGTGATCCAAAGGGGCACGTGCACCCGAATGTTTATAGCAGCAATGTCCACAATAGCCAAACTATGGAAAGAACCTAGATGTCCATCAACAGATGAATGGATCAAGAAGATGTGGTATATATACACAATGGAATACTATGCAGCCATCAAAAGAAATGAAATCTTGCCATTTGCGACAACATGGATGGAACTAGAGCGTATCATGCTTAGCGAAGTAAGTCAATCGGAGAAAGACAACTATCATATGATCTCCCTGATATGAGGAAGTGGAGAGGCAACGTGGGGTGTTGGGGGGTAGGAAAAGAATAAATGAAACAAGATGGGATCAGGAGGGAGACAAACCGTAAGAGACCCTTAACCTCAGGAAACAAACTGGGGGGTGCTGGGGGGTTGGGGGAAAAGATAGGGTGGCTGATGATTCATAGACCTGCACCCCTGAAGCAAATAATACACTGTATATTAATTTAAAAAATATTTTGGGGGCGCCTGGGTGGCTCAGTGGGTTGAAGCCTCTGCCTTTGGCTCAGGTCATGGTCTTGGGGTCCTGGGATCGAGCCCCGCATCGGGCTCTCTGCTCAGCGGGGAGCCTGCTTCCCCCCACCCTTCTCTCCCTGCCTTTCTGCCTATTTGTGATCTCTGTCAAATAAATTTAAAAAAAAAAATGTGTTTGTGTGTTTGTTTAGAGAGTGTGGGCAGGGGGAGGGGCAGTGGGAGAGAGAGAGAACCTTGAGCAGACTCCGTGATGACCACGGAGCCTAATGCAGGCCTCGATCTCATGACCCTGAGATCACGACCTGAGCCAAAATCAAGAATCAAAGCTTAACCGAGTGAGCCACTAGATGCTCCAAGACTCAGTTTCAAAGGTAAATGCATCACGGCTAGGCGCGATCCGAACATCTATGCAGTTAATCCTGTTGGCCCTGGGAGAGATGAAAAATACTAGAAAAAAGACGGCGGCGCGGCCCAATCCCGGAATGCTGGGTCGACGCTCTGCTTTACAGTCCTGCGGGACATGCCATGGACCAGCCGGGCTCCGACATCCCTCCATGGCAACACTCCCCAACCCCCTCTGGTCAGGACACTTGAAATGAACAGGAAGTGTTTCCAGTAATGCTGCTCTCCCAAGGGGGACGGCTACTGGGGAATGTGGCATTGGGGAATGTGGGAACTGCCGGCATTTGGGGCTCAAAGGTCTATCTGTGAACATGGCATTCTCTTCCATCAACCCTATGTAGGAAAGACACATACGGGACATTTCCTTTAAACTGAAGGCAGGAGGAACAGGGTCCTCTCCAGGCTGCCTGTTAGTGCTCCTGGCACGGGGTCCCCATCACTCCGTCACACCCACCCCCGAATGCTGCTGCTCTGTAGCCCGACGCACAAACGAAACTCCAGCTTGTCCATGGGTCCTTTACCCCGTGTTCTGCGGGCGACGTCAGGCTGCACCCCACGGCTGACTCAGCCCGGAATTCAGTCCAACAACCCGGACAGGCATCGCTCCCGCCCCGGGGTGGCATCCGCACTGGGTCTCAGAGGGCAGGGCCTCCAATGAGAAACCGCCCACTGCCTTTGGAAAGACCCTGGTACAAAACAATTTCACAACCTGTTAGCATTTTAATAAATACCAGGCTAATGGGACACCTGGAATTTCAAGTCATGCAAAGAAAAAAAAAAATGTCAAACGCGCATCCCACCTGCAACTAGAGAAACAAACGCAGGCGACCTGGGATCAGGCGACCCTTGGAGACCAAGGGGGCCGGCTGAGGTCTGGGGGGGGACATGGGAGACCCCAGCCGCTTTCAGAGTCTATTTCAGCACGCAAGCATGTCCCAGCCTTGGTCAGTCACACACAGAACTTGAGCTGTGGGCGGCCGCGACGGACAGCAGAACCAGAATCTGGGGGAAACTTCACGCCATCGTCCACGTTCTGTTTGCTGCCGTCTTCCAGAAGCGAAGGTGGGTTCAGGCCTCCTGAGCGCGTCCCTCTTCTCCGCGGTCTACTCCGCGGTCGGGTGGGGTGGGGAGCACCGGGGACGGGAGGACACGGATGTGAGAGAGAGGTCACAGCACTGGCAGAGGTGTCCCAGGCTCCAGCGTGTGCGTGTCCCGAGGCTGACTGGCCTGACCCAAGCCTCTGCCGCTGAGTAGCTCTCGGCCAAGCGACTTAGCCTCTGTTCGCCTCAGTCTCTCTGTCTGTACGCTGGGCGTGATGCTCGTGTGGTGAACACGGACGAGAAGAGACAGAGCCCGAGGCTGCTCGCACCCGACGGCCCCGGAGCCGAGGCCCGGGCTGGCAGTTCTCCCCACAACCGCGCCAGGCAGGGACACACGCTGCGCAGACACCAGCCTCCGGCTCCGAGGGAGCGGGAAATGCCCAGACACGCCCAGATCCAGCCGGTGTCTCCCTGGCTTCGAGCCGGGCCCTTCTCCGTGCAGGCGGGTTATTGCGTGTGTTTAAAACTGGCCGTGGGTGGTCGTTACAGCACGAGAAGCCTCTCTTTACTTAGCGGAGGAGCTGCAGACGGAGATAATGACCGCTTTTCCCAAGACACCTGGCCTCCCCCCGAGAAACCCAACACCAATTCCCCGTCTCCAGGGCGCCAGGCAGGACCCGTTTCCACCGGCAAGCTTTCCGAAGCAATGCCGTGTCCAAGGAGACACACCGCGCTCCCTAAAGGAAATGCACGGCCTTCTCAGCGGGGGTCCTGGCGCAACCCCCGAACCCGGATTCAGGCGGGGTGAGCTCCCACGTGCTCCTTGGGCCCTTCTCATCTCCATGCAGCCAAGTGTGCAGTTTCTGAACCCACGGCCATGCCGTGACCGGGCTCCGGGGACGCCCTAGGGAGCAAGGGCTCGCTCTCGGGCCGACTGCCACCCAGAGACCGAGGCCTGCCTTTTCTGGGTCAGACGTTCTGTAGCAAGCCTCTCCCGGGACGTGCAGAAAGAGAACGTGGGTAGAAACTCGTTGCTCTTGTGTAAGAGGGTAATTACAGTCTGGGAGGAAGGAATCCACTCAGAGCAGGTTGCGACTGGAACAGAAGGCAGAGGAGCCCCTGGAGAGAAGCGTAAAGGTGACGGCTTCTTCGCGCAGTGTCGCGCTGGGGATTCCCGGGTCCTGCCTCCCGCCTGGGCCAGCTGTGCCCACAAACATGGAGGCCACGTGACAGGGATGCATCCAGTCTATGCCCGAAAGGATGTCCTGCGGGACAAGCACGGGCTCCCCGCAGGAAAATCCACGACCCACAACACCTGATTGGGGTCAGTAGTGGGGCTTCGTCCCCAGTTCCGGGTTCACAGCTCCTAACACGAGCGGATCGCCCAAAGGATAAGAGGGTTTTCTGTGTGCTAAGGAGATGACTGGTGGTTGGGGGCTGTGTATGCTTCAGGATGGGGGCTGGTTACCCCCAACTCCAGCCATGATGTCGGGGGTAGGCGGCGGTTGGAACTCTCAGGCCCACCCCTGGCCTCCAGGGAGGGGAGAGGGGCTGGAGATTGAGTTCAACCACCAAAGCCAGTGATTTACCCAACCTGGGTCATGAAAGCTCCATAAAACCCCCCAATCAGGGGCACTGGGGTGGCTCCGTGGGTTAAGCCTCTTGCCTTCGGCTCAGGTCATGGTCTCAGGGTCCTGGGATCGAGCCCCACATCGGGCTCTCTGCTCAGCGGCAGCCTGCTTCCCCCCTCTCTCTGCCTGTCTCTCTGCCTGCTTGTGATCTCTCTCTGTTAAACAAATAAATAAAATCTTTAAAAAAAAAAAAAAAACAAAAAACAAAAAACAAGCAACAGTGTTTGCAGAGCTCCTGGGATGGTCTACGCGTGAGGAGGTGCCCGTAGCTCAGGGCCCCTCCCCCACACCCCACCCGAGGCCTCCCCCCCACCCACCTATTCTTGACTTGTTTCCTGTATCACAAACCAGTAATAGGAAATAAGCTGTTTTCCTGAGTTCCTTGAGTTGTCCCAGCAAATTATCAAACCTGAGGAGGGGCGAGCCGGTGGGTCTGAAGACCAGGGGGCCCAGCCTTGGGGCTGGCATCTGAGGGGGGGGGCGGTCGTGTGGGGCCGTGCCCTCAGCCTGCAGGGCCTGCGCTGCCTCTGGGGGTCGGTGTCAGGACAGATCGGAGTTCGCTGGGGAGTGGGCTTCCAGCGAGGTGGGAAGGAAAAGCCCGTCCCGCTGCTGTCAGAGCGCCCCAAGGCCACGATGCTCCGACCGAGGTACGGCTGGGCACGCCGTGCATCCGGCCCCCATCATGGGCTCTGCCCCTCACGCTGCTCCAAGTGACGAAGACCTTTGCTCTCCAGGCAGGACGCGGGGGTGGGGGTCGCTGAGCGATCGGATGTCTGCCAAGACCATGACTAGGCCCACGGTGGTCTTCAAGGGTGGCAGGAAAAGGTCAAGTTCAGGGCACCCGGAGAGCAGGGCAGGCCCGCGGGAGACTCGAGACTGAACTCGAGTCAGGCGGGTGAGCCCAAAGGGGGACCAGGATCCCCACGACGGGACTGTGTACTCCAGCCTCACGGTCGGGCTCGTCCCTGTCATTAGCTGAAGTGCCAGTCACACGTCCCTTGTCAGGGCTGAGTCAGGGACATGACAAAGACAGAGGCTGATGATACGGAGCGCACCGAGGAAGGGACGGGGGCGTCCTCAAAACCACGCATCTGTATTTCTTTACAACATTTGCTGGTGGCCCCAAGTGCAATTACAGATTTTCCCCGTCCAGCACCCTGCAGAGCACAACAGGACAGAGCAGAGAGACCGTTCAACGTGCCTGAAACCCGGGCAGGGGCCGGTGGTTAGATCCTAAGAGGAGGAGGACCCGGCTGCTGGAAGCACTCTCCCAACGCAGCGGTTCCAGGACACGAGGTCCTAGAGCAACAGTAGAGAGATCCCGTGGTGCGGGCCCCCCTCCTCTGATGCCCACAGACGTTAACACCCAGCATCCCCCACCTGGGGACACATTGCAAGAGGAACTCTGATTCACCTGGTTGACCCCTTTCCAGCATAGCGCCTTCATGTGCCGTGCTCAGCCACGACGCCCGGCCGTGAGTAGAGAAGGTGGGGGCGGGACCCACGGACTTGGAGGCGTCCTACACCCGACTTCTCAGGAGCTCTGGGTGTGCAGAGGCCGCGGGCTGGCAAGTGACAGTGGCACCCACCACCACCACCCACCCCCGGGACCTGCTCTCCCACACCCCTGGCCGGGGGGCAGGGGCCTGACACACGACGGGGACACCACTACCCGCAGCCGGGACAAGGCACTGACAAGCCCCCATTTCCCATTTGGCCAAGGAGATATACAACAATGAAGAAACTGGTAAAACGAAACATGCCCCACGTGCGCTGTACCATGTGTCTGCGGGACACGAGGAGCTCGAGCATCTGCCACAGCCGCGGGCAGTGGGCTCTTCCGGGGGGAGCGCAGGCAGGGCGCTCCGTGCAGGGGGCCAGGGCGGACGGCGGCCTCGTGTTCAACTTTTGCATGAGCGAACACCACTTCTGTAATTGTCTTCAGGGAAACATGATTTCACCAGCCTCTAGTAAAGTTGCTTTTCTGGCACGAAATATCAAGACCTTGAAAAACGGCCCCTACCTACGTCGACCTGTCAGCTCCCCCGTCTACACCTCCGGGCCTCGGAAACCAGGCAGAGTCAGAAACACCAAAGAGCAAGTGCCCACCACAGCGGGACTCGGTCCTGATCAGTCAAAAAGAGAGAGGGGGCTCGCTGCACCCAGAGGCACTTCCCAGGCCAGGGGGCGAGGTGCCAACGGCCCTCAGCCCCCCAGTATTGTAGAAGCCCCGGGCCACCTGCTGGCCCAGCCTGATCCAGCCCTAATGCGTCCTGCTGGTCTCGGCATCCTGAGCTATACCAGCCTAGGGTCTCTCGTACCCCAATACCTTCTAGAGACGTCCCCACACTTGTTACAGGAGTAACACAGCACAAGCCTCCAGTATTGGCAAGGGGGTGGGGGAGGAGAGCCCTCCTAGGCTGCCGGGGCGCAGTGGGCGGGGAGTAGTGCCCTGCTGACCCACTCTGGGACAGCTGGGCACTCTGCAGCGGGCACACCTGCAGCCTCGCAGCCCATGGCTGCCCCCGATCCACTCCCCTGCTGGTGCCTGAGGAGGCGGGGACAGTAAGCAGGTGAGTTCACGGCAGCCTCGCTGCTCTGCTGGCTAAGAGAGGGGCAGCTCCACTGTCCATCCGTGGGCGGTGAAGACAGAAGCTCTGGTCCCTCCAGGGCCCTGAGCTGCAGTTCAAGTAAAGGAAGCAGAGTGGCCAACGCTACACTAGTGGGGACGGGGAGCAGAATCCGTGGGGCGGGGATCGGGGCAAAAGTGCTCTCTTTCTCCAGTGGGGTTGCGCAGGTGTCTCCCTCCCCGCCCCTGTCCCCATCTGCTAAAGGGCCCGTTAGTAGCAAGGGACCCGACAGCAAAACGGAGACAGATACCAGGGCAAGCCTTGTATTTCAGAGGGAGTTTCTTGGGAGTTTTTACAGATACTTTCCATTAAAAAAATCTTATAAATTATTCACAGTATTTGACCAGTCTAATAAGTAATCCCAGCCTGTCCTGTGAATAACCACAGACTCCAAAATGAGCTCAACATGGCATAAGGATGGTTTGGATCTAGGTGTCAGGGGTGCCTGGGGGGCTCAGTGGCTTAAAGCCTCTGCCTTCGGCTCAGGTCATGATCTCAGGGTCCTGGGATCAAGCCCCGCATCGGGCTCCCAGCTTAGTGGGGAGCCTGCTTCCCCCCCTCCCCCCGCCCCTCCCCACTGCTCATTCTCTCTCTCAGATAAAAGCTTTAAAAACAATCCAGTGTCATATATATACACACAAATATATGCATTTCTGGGACACAATTCACGCATCATTTAATTTGCCCATTTAAACTGTATAATTCAGTGTTTTTTTCTTTAAGATTTATATGTTTATTTGTGGGAGAGAGAGAGCCAGCGAGCAGAGGGAGAGAGAGAGAGAAACTCAAGCAGACTCCCTGCTGAGCATGGAGCCCGAAGCGGGGCTCGATCCCAGCACCCTGAGAGCATGACCTGAACTGAAATCAAGAGCTGGACCCTTAATGGACTGGGCCGCCCCAGCACCCCCAAGTCAATGGTTGTTAACACATTTCCGACTTGTACAACCATCATCCACGACTCTGAGAATCTCATCATCACCCCCCAAAGTCAACCCCCCCACGGGCAGTCCCTCGGCAGCCCCCCCACCCCAGGGCCCGGCGACCCCAAATCTCCTTCCTGTCTCTGTCAGCGTAGCCACCCTGGACAGGCCACGTAAACGAAGCCACTCAAAGACGTGCCTTCCGTGACTGGCCTCTCCCACTCCGCGCGGTGTCTTCAAGGCCCCTGCGCGTGGCACATGCCTGCCTCTCCTTCCTTCTCAAGGCCAAATGCCGTCCCAGCGTGCGGACCTACCGTGTTCTATTTACCCATCCACCAGCTATAGACCACCCCTAATTTTGTTTTTCGCTTTTTGGGTTTTTTTAGATTTTTAAGGTGTCCACATTTTCAATAATCCCAAAACAGAATAACGTCCCTGCTCCCCCCAGCTCAGCTTTAAATTCACTTCCTCGGTGGGGAAGGGCCCGGGGGCGACCGCGCTGAGCTCACCTTCTCCTGGGCGGACCTGGCCAGGCTGGAGACGCCCTGCACTGCGAGCTCCAGGGGCTGCTGGAGCGGGTCCTCCTCGAAGGACAGGAGCAGTGGGCCCTAGAACAGAAGGAAAGGCATGGTGAGGGCACGCCAGCATGATTACACACCAGGGAGAAAGTTCTGGAAACCTGGGAACCGGGAATCTGACCCCTTTCGGTTAACTCTGCCTCCAGCAGCAGCCGCGATCACATAGCACGAGGTCCCCGCACCTGAGAACCCACACACGACACAACACGCCCCGGGCTGGGATCGGTTACCAGAGCGGGTCGGAAGCAAGGAACACACGACTAAACCGGAGACGTGTCCGTACAGACGGCAGAACGGGTCTTGAAAGCTCACGTTTACAAGGGGCGCGGTGCTGGTGTGGCTCCTCGGGTCCACCACGCTATCTGGCCAAGCCCAGCGAGGTCAAGGGCTCTGTCCTCTGCTTCTTCCGCTAAAAGCCAGCTCTCTCTCTGGTTTTAGGGTCACCTCTCCCTGCTCCACATGGTGCACCCCCTTCCTCTCCCACCACCCAAGTGGGCAGGAACCCCCCAGGGGCTGGCCACCTCTCCTAAAGATCCACCAGCTGCTGGCTGTGCCCCAGGAGCGGGTTCTCGAGCCCCGGCTTCACAGACCTTCATGGCTGCGGGGCTCCCACCACCCAAGGTCTCCTGGGTCCACTAGGCAACTACAAGCCACGGTCAAGGGCAGGAGAATAAAATGGTACGAAACGGCACCAAAGCTCTTTTGGCAAGTTGTGGAGTTACCCTGGGGCTATTTCTTAAGAATTCCCGATGACCCAGAGTGAACCGAAAAGACCCAGAATATTGTCACTAACACCCGTCCAACCGCGCCCAGCTTGAGCATCTATCTCACCCCCTAAAAATCATCAGGGAGGAATTACATCTACTTCTCAAGAGGGATGAGGTCACCGACCCGCCTACTGCACAGACACGGTCCTCGGCTGGAGCAGGGGGAGTGGCCGGCCAGGGGCAGGGCCATGCCTCGGGCTCGGGGAGGGAAAGGGTGGGAGGCCCTGGGGGGCAGGGGCGGGCAGGGGTGGTCTCAGCTGCCTGGGCTGCCTGGAGGAGCCGCTGTGGGTGGGGCACGCCTGAAGCACCCTGCACCACCCCCCACCGCCCAGGGATGGGTGGATACACTCTCGACTCTCCTCCCTCTGACACCTTCTAGGCTAAAACCCAGAAAAGATTCTGCTGGGACACTGAACGTCAAGGAGTGGGTGCCTAGAGGAAATGAATTTTTAAATTAAAATAAAGACCCAGAGGTTCCCTGGGGCCCTTCCAAAGGGCCTGGTCCTTGGGTTGCAGGAAACCCAGGGCTCAGATGGGACACAAGCCTGTGCTGCTACACCTGTCACACTCTGTCCAAGTGCGGATGCCACCTCGCTTTAGCCCAGCAGGACTTGACGCGCACAGTCGCGGGGAAAGCACCAAGAAAAGCACGAGGGGAGAAGGATGAGCCCTCCCCCTCCAAGAACGCAGAACCTCCATCATCCCCTGTGCAGAACAGGTGCATGCACACACAGACGACCCAGTGGACCAGATCCGCACGGAGAAACATCGTGGAGGACAAACGCAGCATCCCAAATCACTGCATTTTAAAATATGGATTAAAAAATCGGACGTGGGAGGAACCCCGAAGAAATATACAAACAAACAAATAAAACTAAACACATTAGCCATGATGCCATCACTCCCCGAAGGGTGGGAAAACACAGATCTAACCAGAGGAGCTCCGGAAGACGACATCCTGACTGCATAAACGCGTACCCTGGTCCGTCAGCCTGTGTCTCACAGGGGAGCAGGTTAGCAAGGCAGAAACTGCTGTATGTGTCTAAGAGAACTGACCAAATAAGTCAGTATGTCAGAGACAGGAAGGAGCAGATGCCTGCCTCTTGGAGAGGGAGGATACAGACGAGGAGAGGAAAGTGGACGGAATTCTGCTGCTGAACCAGAACATGAGGCATCAGCCTCCAGACAGACAGAAAGGGACAGAACAACAGATATGAGCCTGTGAGGTGCTGGCAGACACAGCCACACCTCCTCCGTCTGTCCACCAGAATGGTCTAGAAGCCATGAGACCCTGACAGTAATGAGCACGTCGGATGCCCCGACCTTGGCTTCCAAACACTTCTCCAGTAAAAGGCACCAGCGCTGCTCCACGAAGGGGCTGAACCCGGGCAGGAAGAGCGGAGATGAGTCGAGTCTAGAGCAAACATCTTGTGGGATCATGAAGAAGGGAAGTGCTAAGTCGATGTCTATTTGTGCATCTTGAAGGCAGAACACAAGAGGCTACCATGAAAGGCCCTACTGGCCAACACGAGAGCAATTCCACCAACCACGCAAGTGGCCGTGGCATCAGATTATAAACCGCAGAATAAAATAAATCCCCGAGAGTCCACACGGACGCAAGTCATCCAGGGCAGGGAAGAGAAGTGGTAGCGCTTTCTCATAGGAGAATTGCAAGGAATCCATGTGGGAGAGAAGGAAACAGAACCATCGTCCACAGACCAGACACACCATGGGGCCAAAATCAATCAGCAGAAGATTGACAAGTAACAGATTGGTAACAGTCTCGAAGGAGCTTCCCAGGAGAGCTGTTCACCGCCAAGGGGAGGACAGAAGAAGAGACACCGGTATACGGAAGAAAGCCCAGCAGACACCCCCCTCACCGGGGGATCAAGGCCCAGGCCTCTGCCGTCACAAAGCCCATGCTACAGGACGTTAATAGGGGCACATCATTTCTGTGGTTTGTATAACCACAGTCCAACCCTGTGTAAACACCAAATTGAGGGACATTTGGCAAAACGTCAGGTTGTGTCAAGGTTGTGAAATACAAGGAAAGACTAGGGAACTATGACCGACTTTGCACGACCAGGAAAAGCCACAGCTCGGTGCCTGCGGGACCTGATGGGATCCGGGAAGGACACAAGGACAGTGGCAGACCAGGTGAACTTCAAGTCAGGCCTTCAGTTTCAAGGCTTTGTGCCAACTGCTAGTTCCTTATACTGTCACATTGTTAATATGACTGCACTAGGAAATATGGTAACATTGTGCCGATGTTAATTTGTTGGCTGCGGTTCTGTAAGGCTGGGTGAGGAATGTATGGAAACTCTGAATTATTTTTGCAACTTTTCTATGTATCTAAAAGCAATAAAAAAAAAATAAAAAGTTGGGTTTTTTTTTTTAAGCTGCTTCTTCTTTCTTTCTCTCTCTCTTTTTTTTTTTAAGGGAGACTTTACAAGAAAACAGTCCCCCTTTATTGGCTACTGGCTAACACCCCCACACAGACCTCAACCCCCTCCCAGCGGATTCAGTTTTCCAGACTGATCCCAAAGGCACCGTCTTTCTGCGGATGAAGCACAGAGAGGGCAGGGCTCGCCCAAGGTCACACAGAGGTGCCTTCCAGCCACAGCGGTGCAAACTGCTCTTCCTCTTCCGAGCTGCGTGTGAGAAGTCGCCCCCCTCCTCAGCAGCCCGCGACCTGGCCGATGGGAATGGAAGTTAGCTTTGGCTGCATTTTCGTCGATGTTAACACTACACCCACTCTTCCTTCCCCTCAATTCCTGTCTCTTCGGGAGAATGGGTGAGGGCCTGGAGCCGAGTCCCGGGTTTTCAGATGGGCAATTTGCAAAGTCATCAGGGAGCCTCCTTGACTGTTGATTCTTTAGAAGGGAAAAACAAAGCACCTTAAACAGCTCGCCATGCCCAGGCTTGGCCGGCTCCCAAGCAGGGAAGGCCTGTGTCCAGACAGGGTGATCCACATCGCCACCATTCCTCCCCGTCTGGTGACAAGTTCCTGCCAGGGCCTGTCATTCAGCCCCTGGCCACCGCCGGCTCCGCGCCAGCCTTGCGCTGGGCACCAAGGAGGCTGCGCCTGGACAGACGGGGCTCTGGGCTGGCCCCCAATCCCGGGACCTGATGATGACACAAGGTGCGGGGACCAGGACAGGTGGCCGGGGGCTGGGGGACAGCATCCTCTCGGATGGGAGGATGGCGGGGTGACCTCTGCTCTGAGACCAGCAGGTTTACAGAAGTCAAAGGAGGGGGAAGGGTACTTAAGTGTTCAAGACGAAAGGAATGATCTAGGCTTGGGGCCCACACGGGAGAGAGCCCTGAATGTTTGAGCAGCAGACAGGCTATCGGTTAGGGGGTGGGGCAGGTCCACAGCCCTGACCCAATGTCACCTTCACGCTCTTACCGACGGACCTCCTGTGCCTCCTGTGCCGCGGCCACCGACGCTGCTCCAGGAGCTCAGATCTCTGCGAGCGTCACTCAGAGCTCACTGTGAGATAGGAAAACTGTGAAGTCTTGTCGCTGTGTTTACTTTTTGAAAATGTCAAAGCTCATATAAAAGTCAGAGCTATTAATAATACGTTTTAAGTTCACACAGCATCTTTTTTTTTACGAAGACCGCAAATGGTCCCACGGTCTTGGTCATTTGCATTGAGAACATTCCTCTGAAAAAATCCTCAGGCAAATGACTAAAGCAACAAATAGCTCTGGTGACCCTCCTAACTGAGGGCCTCCAAAGAGCCGGGCGGGCCTTTTCTAGACAGTCCGAAGCCCCAGCCACAGGACAAGGCCCTCGCCCTGCAGCTACTGCTCCCCACAGGTGGCCCAGCAGCGTCAGCCCCGGGAGGGGCTGCCTGTCCACAAGCACCCTGGCTTCCAGAGCCTTCCAGGTGGGTGTTGGGGGGCACCATGGCTGGGGTAACCAATGTTCACCAAAGGAAGGGGGCACGTCCAGGCTGGTAACTGGGGCAGCCCTGGGAGCGCTCTGTTCTCTGTGTCTGAACCGGCCACCCGGTCAATGGGAATTCAGTGTCCATGACACCAGAGCAGCGACATCACAGGTGGGAGGGACCCTGCTTGACTGGTGGCTGGCTGAGGGACAGGTGTGCACCTAGGGGCTTCTCATGGGTGAGAAGCTACTCGGGGAGCGTGCAAAGACCACGGCATGCTCCCTGCGCTCTGCCAACCTACCACGTCTGAACGGGCAGTGGGGGAGCGTGCGGATTTTCTCGAAGCTCTGCGGGCAGCTCGCCTGGGCTCCCGGCACACCTGCCATCAGCCTGACAGGCCGGCACAGCAATGACGGCTTCCCCTCGTCCCTCCCCACATCACCACCCGGTCTAGTTTACAAAGGCTTCTGCGGTGAGGGCTGGAGCCCCAGCGGCCCGTCTGACCCAGGCAGCCTACACTGCCAGGGTCAATGGTCAGCCAGGGTCAAAGGAGAGCGCCCGTTATCGACCAGCTGTCAGACGCCGGGAGAGGCCAGCCCCATCGCGAGGACAGCAGGTTCAACAACGGCGCCTCTCACCCCTTCCCGCTGTGTCTCAATGAAGGCAGCATTTGGGTCTCAGAGTTGACCTTGCCATCCACGGGGGAATGTGACAACAGAGGTTTGTACAGGAGTTTCGGGGTCCTTCCAGTCTTAATATTCAAGGCCGGAGCAGGGTTTCATTTGGATGGAGGTCCTGTCTCCCAGGGCAGGGCAGGGCAGGGGCAGGCAGGCGAGCGCCACTAAGCTTTTGCTCTCCAGAGGAGAGCAGGCTCGGAGGGTCAACCCTAATCGGGGATTAGTGGGAGTCATTGGGAATGAAGCTGGAGGACAACAAAGAGAAACTCCCGCAGGGCTGGCGGCCGGGGCCAGGACACCCACTCACGCCACCTCACCCAGTGTGGCGACAGAGGTGGCCCGAGACAGGACAGACTATGCCAGACTATGCCGAGTCACCTACCCAGATCCTATCTGTCTGCAAAACCTGTCATTTGATTACAAATCAAGCAACACTTCCAGGCATCCGGGAGGGAAGAGGAACGCCACACGCACACACAGACACACACAGACACACACACAACCAGTCTCCCCACCCCCCGGCAACACAATCACAACCAGCCTGCGTCCTCTCAAAACCGTGAGAGAAGACTCGGCACATTTTCAGCGTGACGCAGCGTTACTATTACCCTCCGGGCAGGAGTCTGGGACAGCTGACGTCCGAGACGGCAGGGCAGGGTCAGCCGCACGGAGAGGAGAGAGCACACAACCAATCTCCGCACACGGAGTCCCTCCTGCCCCCACACAAAGAGGCAGATGATTTGGGCAAAAGCTTCAGGCACTTTTTTGGTGTTCTCCGCTTCACCTGACTGAGCAAAGACCAATTCCAGAGCACAGAGTGCCTCCTTTCCCCCTCAGCACGCCGGGCGGAGGGGTCACCGGGCAGCGCCCTGTCTGAGGCGATCCTGTTTTCTGAAGCCAATCGAGAAACGTCGGGACGCGAAGCAGCACGGCGTGAGCAGGACCATCCCACGGCTGGACGCGAACGGATCTGCGACCCCTCGGCCCGGATCTGCGACCCCTCGGCCGGTCCTTGCTCCAACCTGGCGGCGAACTGGGCCGAGGCTCCCATCTGCTCACAGCGCCGGCCCACAGGAAACTCAGCCACGGAGCCCAGGCCTGTGACACCAGATCAGCTAGGGAGCTTCCTGGGGAAACAAATCTGTGTTTGCTCACATGTGTGAGGTCCCCTGGCTTTAGGTCTCCCCCTAGAGATGGGGTGGTTCCGGGGCACCTGGCTGGCTCACTGGGTAGAGCACGCGACGCTTGATCTCCGGGTTGTGAGTTCGAGCCCCACGCTGGGTGTGGAGCCTACTTCAAAGAGGGGTTTGGGGGAGAGATGGGGCGGTTTCCCTGAATGGGAGATGTTCCACTCTGGACAGCTGGGCACAGACTCTACGCATCAAGATGGATGGCAGTCAACTGACCCTGAAGGCTTTTTTTACCCAAAAGTTATAGTGAATTTTTTCAATAGTTCAGAACACGGTCTTTTGAGCTGATGAGTTTATACTCATTGACACTCAAAGACTTTTTGTTTTTTTCAATCCATGGCCATGTAAGTCAAGACCATGGTGCAAAGACCAGGCAGTGGGCTGGCTAGGGAGTATTTCTGAGGGTCAGGGGTCCAGGCATGCTTTTCTTTTTTTTTCTTTTAAATATTTTATTTATTTATTTGACAGACAAAGATCACAAGCAGGCAAAGAGGCAGGCAGAGAGAGAGGAGAAAGCAGGCTCCCTGCCGAGCAGAGAGCCCAATGTGGGGCTCGATCCCAGGACCGTGAGACCATGACCTGAGCCGAAGGCAGAGGCTTTACCCACTGAGCCCCCAGGCGCCCCTGCAGACATACTTTTAAAGCGAATGGCCACAGGCTTCCCCACGGAGCCTCGCAGACATGTGGAGGCACGTGAAGGCAAAGGTGACGAGCGCCGTCGGGCGGGCACTTCCCCAACACACCGGGCCTCCATCCCTCTCGGGAATGCCCAGATACTGCAGACACCAGGAGCTTGTCATAAAATGAAGAGGTTTTAAAAGTAAAAACAAGTCATCAAGGACGAACCGTGGAAGAAACCACCTCAGGAGGCTGTGGCAGCAGAGCGAGGCAGTGAGCCCCCCAGCCTGGAGGCAGGAGGCAGCGCAGTTCAGAGCCGGCTCTGCTACCCTCAGGCCATGTGACCTTGGGCAGATCAGCTAACCTGTCTAGGCCTCCGTCTCCCCACCTGTAAAATGTGGATGACGCCTCTGCCCCAGGAGTTGTGAGGGTCCAAAGAGAAGATCTATGCCCTTCAAGTCCCCAAGACAACATCTGGCAGGTGCTCGGCCCTCAACAAAAGCCACTACCTCTATAAGCCAAGGGGTACAAACCTTTTGGAAACATTCTGGAAAAAATTCATTTCTGTAGATGGAATCACATTTGGGTCACGGTAATTCATCCATCAGGTGCGGGAGCAGAAAGTGTCCAGCTGGGTACGGGAACCCACCTGGGACTCCAGGAAGGGCAGTGGGCCCCCCTGACAAGTCCCTCCAGGTCCCACGTGTCCCTGCCATGGGGACTGCAGCCTGGCACACCTGATGGGCAGTGAATACCATCTAAGCTTTGTCTTGATTCCCCATCAAAGGTCCTCAGCTCCCCGGGGTCCTTCTCCCAACTTTCAAAAACGCTCTGCCGAGGGGAAGGCTCACTTCCACCCCTCCAGGGCCGTGGTGAGGCTCCAGGGACGAGCTCTGCCCTAAGTGCCGGCACCGGGCCATCAGCCTCGCAGCTACGACCCGCCCTCAGACACTCACCCCTTTCCGTTTGGCCTCATCATTCAGGGCGGTCACCCAGGCGGCCTGCCACTGGCTCCTCCAGCTGTTCAGCGTCAGGATCCAGGCGAGCAGCGCGTCGGACTCGGGACGCGGGCCCTCTCCAGGCTCGGCAGCCCGCCGCGGGGACCGGGGTCGCGCCCTGGCCAGCGCCCACTGTGCCAGGTACAGGCCCACCGTGCCCAGGGCCACGACGAAGAGCGACACCAAAACCAGCCACTGGACCTCCCCGAGCCACGAGCTCAGGCGGGACATGGTGATGGCGCATACCCGGCGCGCCTCGCCCCAACTTGCCAGGGCAACCTCCGGCCGGGGGCGCAGAGCCCGCGGGCGGCGAGCTCAGGACATGAGCGCGCGGCCCGCCCGGCTCGCGGGGGGCGTGGAGGGGGGCGCGGCGGAGCTGGGTCGGCGGCTGGCGGCGCGGGCCCGGAGGCCGGGCGGCCGCGCGGGGCGAGCTGGAGGGGAAATGCCGGCCGGCGCACGACGGCCGCGGCCGGGACTGCGCCCCGGCCCCGCACGCCTGGAAAAGGGGGACGCTGCGCTCGGCGATCCCGACTAGCGCGTCTGGGCAGGTCCCGGGCCGCGACCGGCGCGCTTCCTCCTCCGCGCGCCGCCCCGGGCGTCCCGCCCGCGGCCCAGCAGTGGCCGGAGGAGGCTCGGGCCGGGGCGGGGCGGGGGCGGGGCCTGGGGCGGGGGCGGGGCCTGCGGGGCCAACACCGCCCCAGCGCCCCGGCCCTCCCGGCCGCGTCCCCCCTGCGGCCCGCCCCCTCCCGCCCCCCGGGCCCCTTAAAGGCCCCGCGGCCCCGCGCGCCTTGCCGGTACCCGCCCCGCCACGTGCGCGCGCCGCTCGGCCCTCTGGTGACTGTCGCCGGCTGTGGCGGAGGCGGAGGCGTGGAGACCGGCTTCCCTCAGCGGGGCTTTCCAGGGAGCTGGACCCCAGACCTGCGGTGGGGCCGACTGGCTTGGCTTTAGTGCGCGCGTGTGCGCGCCTGTGCGCGTGGAAGGGTGATTTCTAGGATCACCATCTGCCCAACAACGAGACAGTGTTTGGCTTTAACGTACTTGGAAAGTCCCTAGAAATCCACAACTTGCACCCTGAAGTCTGGAGGTCCTGGAGCCTCACCCTGGGGGCTGCGTGCTCCCGCCCAAGGAGGGTCTTCGGAAAAACGCCCCAACTTTGCAGGGATGTGTTATTTGTTAAGAATTGTGTGCACGTGTGTGTGCGCCTGCGAGGCATGACTTGCGCGCCCCTCCCTCACCTTGCAGATTCAACTCCTATTAGTAGGAAATCCCACAAAACACTAGCCGAGATTCTCCAAGGCCGGATGAAAGGCCTAAATCACAAAACAGTGATTCTCATGTATTTTCTGCAGCTGTTAGGAGACGGATTTGACCTTGAGTTGGCTTCCCTGCACCCCAGCGCTTAGCCTTCTATCCCCCAGCATTCCGGGGGTACCAGCCTCCCTGATAACATCAGTGGGGATGTTGGCCTTGGTGTGGCCACATGAGGGGTCCTCCCCAGTTCCACCTCAGCCCCTCCCTGCCACTATGCTGGGGAAGAAAAACCTTAGAAACTGGTCCAGAGGAGAGTTAGCTAAGGAGACAGGCTGCTTTGGCAGATCAGGGATTAGGAACCTAGCTCTGGTTTACAGGATGGTGCCATTTTGGACACTTACTATGCAAAGGCCCTGGGAACAGTAAAGCAAAGAGAACCCCAGATGCTAAAGACAGGAGGGAGACACCTCCCAGAAGGGGGGTCAGTACAAGGGTATACGAAAATATATGCGCACACGCGTGTGTGTGCGCGCGCGCGCACATGTGCAAAGGCCCTGAGGCAGAGAGGGCAAGTGGGAATGAGAGCTGAAGGTAGTCGGGGGCAGGCAGAAGCTGCAACTGAGGCCTCCAGAGGATGGACAGTGGATTGTGCCATTGTGCCATGGAAAAGGAGAAGCAACAAGCTCTCTTAAGTACAGAGTGGGGGGAAAAAAAAGAATTTTACAAATATGGCTTCCAGCAGCAGGTGGAGACCAGGTTGGAAGGATGGGGGAGGGGTGGACAAACCAGCTAGAAGGTGATCCCGAGGGTGCAGGAAAACAGTTTAAACTAGGCCTGGTGCACGGCAGGGAGGAAAAGGCGGTATTTCTTGCCTAGCGGCGAGAGGCCAGGAGAGAGAGAGGAAGGCGAGATCGGAGTTGCGGGCAGGGAGCAGCAGCAGGACAAAGCAGTTTACACCCAAGGGGCCTGACTTTCTTTGAAAAAGAGGAAGGGACTGGGAGGCAGCTAGTCTGAGAGCCCCTGTGGGAAACAGAACAGGAAGCTGGCAGAGAGTGCCCAGGTGAGCAGGGGTCGGGGTGGGGGACGAGCCCTTCCTGGGCAAGTCCCATATCAGAAAGTGGAAGCAGGGGCGCCTGGGTGGCTCAGTGGGTTGAGCCGCTGCCTTCGGCTCGGGTCATGATCTCAGGGTCCTGGGATCGAGTCCCGCATCAGGCTCTCTGCTCAGCAGGGAACCTGCTTCCCCCTCTCTCTCTCTCTCTCTCTCTGCCTGCCTCTCTGCCTACTTGTGATCTCTCTCTGTCAAATAAATAAATAAAATCTTTAAAAAAAAAAAAAAAAAAAAAAAAAAGAAAGTGGAAGCAGAGTGATCCTGTGAGCTCCCTGGTCACTTGACACCAGTTCCGTGGCGGGGGCTGGGGGCGGGCCACGCTCCTCTTCTCATGTGCAGGAAACACTTCATTATTTTCTGATCTGCCGCCAAATCCACGCAGCTGAATAATTCAGGCGCTGCGGGCCCCCGTGCCAGAATAACAGGGATAACTAGATACCTGGGGCTCTGCGGCTCCCCGGGCAGGCAAGGTGACACGTGTTGGCGGTTCCTGGAGAGCCCGCCCCGTGTGACCGGTGGAACCCGTCTCCCTCCGCCGCCGCGTCTCCCGGGCACGCTCACTCACTCACCGGCTCATTCGGAGGCTTGCAGCAAACTGTAAACTAGCAACCAGCCCTGGTTTGGAATTCGTCACGCTGCTGGAAGTCCCTGCAAGGGGAATGTAAACACAGATTCTGCGTTCCTTTTGGGTGGAAGCAAATTGAGGGGCAACGAGCAACGGCACGGGCTTATAGGGAAATGCTGTCCAACACATACGTGATAGAAACTCCGACATTTACAATCTAGGAAAAGACCAGGCTCCTTCTGCCTCTGCTCCCAGCCACTGCCCCCTGTGCCCAGGCCCGTTCATACCTTGCGTGGAGGACCCGGTCATTCACGGCCCCAGCTGGGGACACTCCCTGCTCCCAGGGTGCTCCTTCCGCCACCCCATCTCCCTGCTGCCCAGAAATGACTCTCCTCACCATCAAACCTTCGAAGACACGGTGAGTTCCGACACTCACGGCAGCTGCTCGCTGCTTTAACCACTCCTAAAAGGGAAACACGCTGCTTTGAATTCCAGGGGAGGGGAGTGGGGGCTCGGGTCTCTGTGCAGGGGTGGGATCCATGGGTCCTGGCCTCTCTTCCCGAGCCGGGCTCTCACCCTGCCCTCTGCAGGAGACCATCTTCACATCAACCCACCAGAGACAGCCGACTGCCTGGAATTCTCTAGAAGGCATCACTCTGAACCTTGGACCAGGTGAGTCCCACGGTGGCAGGGCAGAAACAGCAAAAGCTGGGTTTCCCCAAATTTTTCTTCAGAATGTTCTAGAATAACTGGGTGTGAGCGCACAGGACCCAGGAGTAAGGTTCCATGGTTCCATTTTTTCTTTAATGTAAAAATCATTCCCAAAATGCTTTTCATGCAGACAAACATTGCTTGCTGGGCGATCTGCCCAGTCACCCAACCTCTGCATCCAGGATGGGAGCATCTCGACATCTTTCGCCATCAAACCAGGACGTGCTGTGATGATGCCACGTTTTTAAAAATTCATACATTTGTCGAGTGTCATGTATGCTTCCTATCTACAAACAAACACGTTACTACTAGACATTGATCATTACCGTTGAGCCTGGAATTCTTAGGGATTTTTAAAAAGGGTTAACAACAACAACAACAAAAATCGGAACAAACACTTCAATACTGATTTCCAAGTAATTATCTTAAATTTGTAGAAGAGGAAAGGATTTTCCGAAAGTTGATAGTTTGACTCTGACTTGGTGGAGAAGCTCCTTTTTCACAATGTGTGGTTATTATTATTGTGCAAATTACCACGTTGGGCTCTGGCCCCGGATAGCCCTGGGCGTGGAGGGCTGGGATGGACGCCCCTGGACTTGGTCGGAGGACCCGGGACTACAAATGTGCAGCTTCCCCCAGCGGCCCTCCAGGGAAGGCATTCCGAGAATTCCCTCTCTGCAAAATGCTTTTAAGATTTGGCTCCATGCCCTCGGCAATGGGGGTCTGTGAGGACATCTGACCGTCTCCTTGGCTATGTTTACAGGGCCTTAGTCATTTCCACAATCGGGAGACTCGGAGAGCTTCGGGCTGGTTTCCTGTTGTGCCCGGAGTGGCTGTGGGGCATCCATGCACCCTGCCAAAGGTCATCGGGGACCAGAGCCGGGCCCTGCACCAGCTAGCCACCGCCCCCCTCCCTGCCCCATTAGAGACCTTGAATTCTACCGACCAGACCATTTGTAAGCTGAGACGTGGTTCATGATGTCTTCGCGGGGAGGAAAGCTGCAGTCCCGCGAATCTGCAGGAACTCCCACAGCACAGCTTGCAAGGGCTCGGAGAGCAGCTTCTGAGTCTGCAGACTGGACCGCGTGCCAGCCTCCCCTGGCAGGAGTGACTGGCACAGGATGGGCGCCAGTCTGCTGCCAGCCCCCTGTGCCTGCAGGACGGGCCTGAGCCCTCAGCCAGGCCCCCATGGCCCCCAGCGCACAGCCAGCCCTCTATGAAGGGTCTCACGGCACGCATCCCTGTGGGTGGGTCCCTATGATGGCCTGGGTGTGGCTGGGCACCTGGCGGGCTGTGTGCCCGTAGACGGATGCTGCAGGAGGCACTTGGCTGGGTGGCCTTGCTCCATTTTCAGGGCAACACGCAGAGGATGGCATCATCCCATTTTCAGACTGAGGAAGCTGACTTCAGAGAGGCTGAGTCACTTGTCCAAGGCCACTCAAGTGAGAAAGTGGCAGAGCCCGGGTTTGAGCCCAGGGTGCATCGGCCCCCAAACTCGTGTTGTTTCCAGCACCTTTTATAAAGCAAACAAATTCTACTCAAAAGAGAAAAATGTTAGAAACTGGGGAGGAAGGGGTCCCATTCCTCAAGCGTTCGGGCAAAGATCTGTCCGAAGAAGATGAATTGCCTTCTGTGTCCTGAAGTCCAGGAGACACGGCCTCTTTCAAACCCAGAGGGGAAGGAAGTGCATTTAGGGTTCATCCGAGGGGCGTCTGTGGACCTTCTGCTCTGTCCCAGCCGAAGACACAGAGTCCTGTCCCGGGGCCTGCTGGAGTGGCTGGGGAAATCAGAACCCCATCCCGCAGATGCCCCCCAGGGAGGGTCCCAGAGGCCATCCCGGCCACGAGCGGGGCCTTCTAGGCTGTCCACCTCCCACCCCGAGTGAACTGTCAACAGGATGGGCCCACTGAGTCATGCGAGAGGGGGAGGGGGAGAGGTGGGGTGGGGGAGGGTGGCTGCCCGCTGCGGAGCCTGCCCCGGGCCAGCCTGAGGGCCGCCGGCAGTACGGTGCCCAGGCTGGCGGGTGGAGTGATCCGACCCACATGGCAGGCTCCCTCCCTGCCAGGTGCCTCGCTTGAGCCTCCCCGGGGATGGCCCGACAGCAAGGTGACAAGGCAATTTTGCTTATGCCCAAGGCTGGGACCTAACTGATGAATGAAATATTTGACCTTGTGTTTTTCTTCCCCTTTTATCTTTTCTGGGTTTGAAAATGTCCTTCCACAGAGGCAGCTGCCTACGACGCACAGGCTCCCTCCCTCAGGGGGGTGCGGGCCCCGCCCTTGTCCGCTGATCCCACCGCCCTTGTCCGCTGATACGTGGGATCCAGCTGTCGGAGCATCAGACCTGCCCTAGAGACAGACATCCGTTCCGAGGGCTTCCTCGGTGGGCGTGGGGCCCGGCAAGAGGGCCGGCTGGGGAGAGAGAGATGACGGCCCCGGAGACCGTCCCCTCCCTCCTTGTTGCTGTGCCCTGCCCGCACCAGAGGCCCCAACTCAGAGTAGCCACCGTGGGGCCTTCTAGCTGGGCTCAGCCTCCTGGGCCGCACGAAGGGTGCTGCTCCTAGCTTCTTGGAATGTGCTGGATTCACTCACCCTGTAGTCCCACCGACGTCCCTATCCCCGGCGCTGACTTCGGAAGAAGAAGGGCACTAGCGAAGGGCTCATGGCTGGTCCGCCAGGCCTCACAAGCCAGGGGAGGGCCACAGCCCAGCCCGCCTCATGGGGGACTCAGGAAGCCTCCCCACCTCAAAGGTAACCTAGAACTTCCCTTTAAACCACCCTTGAAGGGTTTTCCAAACAGCCCAGGAGCACCCCGACCCTGCCAAACCATTCACATGCGTATTCCAGGGCCGCTCCGAGCCATCCAAGGAGACAAAGTGAACAATTTTCCTGGCCTGGGAAACTAAAGTGTGGGAACCACTGATCTAGTGCTCAAGGGAGGAAAACAGGAATAGCTTCTGTCTGTCCCGCACCTTACAGTAATTCCGCTAATACACTGTGACTCAGCAGGGACAACGGCCTGGGGGGTTGGGGGGGTGGGAGACAGCCCCAGAACGCCGGTGTTCCGCGAGTGATCCTGCCCGCTCCCCGCCGGCTAGTCTGCACGATGAGCCTGCAGAGTCCTAGAGCAAGTCTTCACACGGATTTACTGCGATGTCTCATTTTGTCAGTGATTCCGGTGGAGTCATCACCCCCCCCCCAACTACTCAGTGTGTGGTGTACCTGTACCTGTGCACACCTGGGGTCACCACACCCATTCTCTGGGTGCATTATTTCCCTGGAAGCTTCCAGCTCCTTCTGCACACACACCCCCCACCCCCTGCCGCTTCTGGCTGAGCAGGGGAGGGAGGAAGAAGCCAGTGGAGCAGGGTGGGGGGGGGATGGGCTGCCCCTGTGGCCCCAGCCTCCCTTTCCCAGCTCTGCCTCCCCATCCAGCGCAGTCTGATGTCCCCTGGGTTGAGAGGGCCACAGAGATGAAGCCAAGAGCCCTCGGGAGGGAAACAGCCCAGCCTGTCCCCAAGTGTTGGAAGGAATGGCTGACGGGCCCCAGGGGGAGGAAAGGGTCCTACTCCCACCCAACCTTTTCTGTTTAATACATAAAGACCCTTCCTGGATGTGTTCCTGATGATTCATACAGGTATTGCTCTAACTCATGCTTCTGTGTCCAGTAAGATGGGGGAAGGAGCAGCACGCGAGCCACACCGGCAGCCTTTCCAATGACAGCTGGGCTTGGCTGAAAAACAGCGGCGGTGCAAGGCTTCCCCAAAGGAATGGGAAAAAGAAGGCAGGAATGACTTCCCGGTGCCTGTGTCCCATTGCTCTAGGGCAGGACAGAGCAGTGCGGCTTGGTGTCTGTGTCACCGAGGTGTGGGACGTTCACAGCCAGATGGCAGCAGGTGAATACCACGCAGGTGGAAAGGCGACTCCCACACTGAACAGACCCCTTCTAAAGGGACTGGAAAATGCATGTTTCAGGAGCATCTCAAGGAAGCTGGTCTTCATTTAAAGGAACACCTGCTTCTGCATGATCTCAGAAAGTCCACGTGAACATTTATATAAAAGGGGGTATCAGAAGCCCCCCTGCAGGGCAATGACAGTCGCTGTCACCCCTTGGCTTCACTGCTTTGGGGAACGGATTCCGAGCTACAGAATCTCTGGGGAAGTCGGCAGATGAGACCACCTACAATCCCGTCAAAAAGAAAGCCCCCGGGGCGCCTGGGTGGCTCAGTGTGTTAAGCAACTGCCTTTGGCTCAGGTCATGATCTTGGAGTCCCAGGATCAGGTCCCACATCCGGCTCCTTGCAGGAGTCTGCTTGTCCCACCGACCTCTCCTCTCCTGTCTCTCTCTCTCTCTCAAATAAATAAAATCTTTTTTTTTTTCAAAGATTTTTATTTATTTGCCAGAGATAGAGAGAGAGAGTACACACAAGCAGGCAGAGAGGCAGGCAGAGGAGCGACGAGAGAAGCAGGCTCCCCGCGGAGCAAGGAGCCCGATGCGGGACTCGATCCCAGGACCTTGGAATCATGACCTGAGCCGAAGGCAGCGGCTTAACCAACTGAGCCACCCAGGTGTCCCTCAAATACATAAAATCTTAAAAAAAAACAAAAAATGAAAACAAAACGTCCAGCCCACAAGCCAAATCCCCATGCCAGGACTTCATCCCTAACCTAACTGCGGCTCCAGCCTCCCCTACAAATACAGGCCTAACCACCCAGCAATGAATGTTCTGATGGGAACCAAGGAGGTAACCTGTCTCAGGGGCCCTCTCCCTCCGCGCCAGGAGGAGGAGGGAATCTGGGGATAAGATCCCTGCTCCTCCCTTAAGGGAAGGTGACCCTGCCTGAAACAATCCTTTCTTTTCTAATGACTTCCTTGCCCCAGGGCCCTTCCTCTAAAAACCCTTCACGTGTACAACTCAGAGCTAGAAGGAAGTGCTATCCAAGTGCAAAAACCTATGAATAAAACCAGTCAGATCTTCAAATTTACCCAGTTAAATCTCGCTTTTAAACAGTCTTAGCCAATTCAGCAGAGTTTAGACAAGCCAATAAGTGAAAAAGCACAAAGAAGCTTTAAAGGTAATTAAAAACGTGAAAAGGGAATCTGCTCCCCCCCCCCAGCCACACCGCTGGGGTCCACCCCCCTTCACAGTGCACTGGTCGCAAGCGGAGAGGGCTGCCCCTGCAGAGGCCTGAAGTCCCAAGTTCAGCCAGGGTCACCAGGAATGTCCCACGCTGACTACTCAGGATGCCTCTGCGAGCTGGAACAGCCGCCTTAAGCAAAGGTGGCCGCCGAGCAACCAGCCGAGCCGCTGAGCCGCGGTCTTCCGGTCCCTTAAGGCGGCGTGTCCCTCCGCCGCACCTTTGGGAATCACTTGCTGGTTAGTCCGAGCTGTTGGAAAGGGCCGGCTGGCATTATTGCTCCAGTGATCAAGTCATGCTTGCTTTTTACAAAACATCAGGGTTCCTCTGCAGTGGGAAATGAGGGGTCCAGGTCAGGCCTCACCGAGGCCCCCAGCGGGCAAACTCTGGTCGCCCTTGCTCCCTGTCCGCAGTCCACCTCTCAAATGTGCTTATCTGCTGCACTTGGGGAGAAAATAAATGGTCTTGAAAAAAATTATTTTGTCATAAAATAAATTTGATCTAAGAAGTCATGCAAAATTGCAGGAACAGGACAGAGGTGGTTGACTTGAAGTTCTGTTGGTGCTGGAGATGTGGTCAGTGTAGGAGAGGCGTGGGGTGGGGCAGGCGGATGGTGGGGCTGTCCTGCTCCACATGGGCTGAGCCCCTGGGCCTCCACCCTCCCACCCCACCGCCCACCTGCTGGCAGCCACCATGTGGGGTGCTCAGACTCTGGGGCATCGAGGGTTGGGGACAACGTGACTCAGAACGTGCCTCCCCCCTCTCTATATCACTGATGAGGGAGCAAGAGGCTGGCTGAAGACAAAGCAAAAGCTGGCGCCTTGCACCCCCCCCTTCATCCGCTCCCCTCCATATGTGTGGCATTCCTCAGGACCCCTGACCGCCATAAAACGATAAATAGTTAACTTGCAGAGATCACAGTCCTGCAAGGTAGGAGTCTCCCTTGGTTTGCAAATATCCTTGAGATTTACAACAAAGAAGTTACCTTATCAATAGCCCAATCTCCAAAGACACAGAACTCAGTTCCTCAAGCCTAATGTTACCCTCCCCTCCATAAAAACTGAAGGAGGTGGAAGTTTCTTTCTTTAGTCGTTGGCTCCGAACCTCCTCACCCCACCGAACCTGACTTAGGTTCTGGGACTTCATCATCACCATAAGGGTGTCCTCCTCTGGGAGGTCCAGACATCAATGGGAGGGGCGGTGAGTCACCCAGGGGGCCATTTCTTCATCAAAGCCACCCCCCACCACGTGCGGAGCCAAGCCTGCCAGATGCTTCCTGCAGGCAGGTTCCTAAGATGTAAGGAGAAGTCGAGTGAGAGATGTGAGGGGCTGGACGGCTATTACTGCATGTAATAAATGAGGGTCCTTGGAGGACGTCCAGGAGGCCACTGGAGGAACATTCCAGAGCTCAAGGCCACTTGTTGGACCGTCCACACTACTCACCAAGCTTTGTCCTAAGCTAGGGAAGTGGGATCCAGACAGGCAACGGGGTGGTGGGGGGTGCCACAGGAGTCCGGGAGGCATCTTCTCCTCCAGCCTGCAGCTCTGAGCCTAGCCCGGAGGCCCTAAGACTCTACTTCCAGGAAACATCCAGAACTGGCAGATTCCCGGAGGCAGAAAGCAGACTGGTGGCAGCCAGTGGCTGGGGCAGGGGAAGAAGGGGCTTCTTTCTGGGCTGAAGAAAACGTCTGGATTAGATGGTGCTGATTGCACAGCACGCGGGAGGTACTCAATGCCATGGGGCACTTTAAAAATGGTCAGCGTGCTCAGGGCACCTGGGTGGCTCAGTGGGTTAAGCCTCTACCTTTGGCTCAGATTGTGATCCCAGGGTCCTGGGATGGAGCCCCACATCGGGCTCTCTGCTCGGCGGGGAGCCTGCTTCCTCCTCTCTCTCTGTCTGCCTCTCTGCCTACTTGTGATCTGTCTGTCAAATAAATAAATAAAATCTTTAAAAAAAAAATGTCCAAGTGCTCAATGTGCTCAACTTCATGTTAGGTAGATATTTTTTAAAGATTTTATTTATGTATTTGAGAGAGAGAGAGCGAGCGAGAGCGAGCAGGAGCAGGGAGCAGAGGGAGAAGCCGTCCCCCGCTGAGCAGGGAGCCTGATGCGGGACTCCATCCCGGGGCCCCAGGATCATGACCTGAACCAAAGGAGTCGCTTAACCAACTGAGCCACCCAGGCGCCCCAGGTGTATTTTAAGATTTTATTTATTTATGTGTGAGAGAGACAGAGATAGTGATAGAGAGAAAGAGAGAGAGAGGGAACATGTGCTGGGGAGAGAGAGAGAAGCAGCCTCCCCACTGAGCAGGGAGCCAGACACGGGGCTCGATCCCACCACCCTGAGATCATGACCTGTGCTGAAGGCAGACGCCTGACCAACTGAGCCACCCAGGCGCCCCAACACAAATTTTTTTTTTAAAAAGGAATTGATCGATTGTTTTAACAAACGCTGGGAAGAGTTCCCCAGTTTGTGTTCATGATGCAGCTTCAGCTTTTAATAAGGTCCCATATGAAGAGGATTCATTTGAAGAACGTTCCTGTTTTTTGGGGGGGAAAAAAAAGTTATGAATTGCGTGTGTAATACTCCCCCCCACACACACACAGACACCCTCACAGCCAGGTCAGCTCTCGGATGACCCCGAGACCTGACGGGGTCAGGCAACCCCCCACGGCTCCCAGCTGCCTCTGTGTTCAGACAGATGATGCACAAGCGCCCATCTCGGCGGCTTGCTCCCACTGGTTTCGGATCCGTCCTCGGGTTTTCCAGCGTTCTGGTCTGTATTTCGTGTGCTTTGCTAAGGTCCCTTTAAGAAGGGACTACAGCAAGAGGTTTAGCTGTAAACCAAACCATTCGGATTATCATGAAAAATAAAACTCGGGTAAGGACACGTTTATGGATAAAGGGGTGCGCGTCTCCCTCGACACACACAGTCCTAGAGTCCTCGGGGACCGCACTGTGCTAACCACTCTCTTGTCACCGGGGTGGGGGTGGGGGGACGCACAGCCACTGGCCAGGGCTTAGGGGACCGTGTTATGACAGGGATGACCAAAATAAGACTGCTTGCAGATGATTTCTAATCTTAATTTGTTTCCCATTTCATACTCACATCTCCGGCTTTGACGAGGAAAGAAGCCCGTGTTTGCTCTCCTTCCTGCTTTTTACCGCCCGGGACCCGACTGCGTCCGATCACCCCCCAGTTCTGTTCAAGCCCGCACCCCGGGCTGGCCTGCCGCCAGCACATGCCAGAACGGGCTTTCCCACACGCGGCTCAGGGGTTTGGTGATGGCCTGGTGCCCAGAGGGGTGGAACGGGTTCTAGAGTCCCAGGCTGGGCCACACCCAGACGAGGTACCGTCCCCGCCTGTGGCAGGTGCTTTGGGCCCCACCTCTTAGCCCTGTGACCTACTTCTTCCCTCAGCCCTGCTCTGGCAGCCCTGTGCTCGCGGGCACCCGGGATCTCTGCCCTCGGTTTCTCTGTCATCTCCACCAGGGATGGCACAAGCTTCTGGAACCCACGTAGATCCTGATGCGGTGGGACATGAATGAATGTGCTCTGGGGCGGAAGACAGAGGCCCAAGACTTGCTTCTTGCTGTCTCCTCCTCGGAGGGCCCCCAGCGGGAGGCGCCCCCAGAGTCCTCAGCGTAACTAGCCGGATGCTTCCCCCGCTGGCGTGTCCCCTTCCTCCCTGCCTTGCTCACCCCGGCCCCTGCCTGTTTGCCGGAATCCTTCCCAAAAGTAAACCATCAGGGAGTAAGCTCGGGTTCTCTGGGGAGACCCAGCTAAAGCCTGCACAAGGGGGAGTCTTCACAGTCTAGACAGATGAACCAGGTCCCCTCGGACAATGTGGGAAGTGCTGGCAAGGCTCCTTCCCCCAGCGTGGGGGCCACGGATGAAGAGAATAGCGCGGCCAAGGCCAGGGCCAGGTTGGGCTGGGACTTGGGTGTACGAGGAAGCAGACAAGGTAGCGGGGGAGGGGCGCCGCGGAGGGGGCTCAGGCAGGTGGGCCCGTGTTCAGGGGCCCGAGTTCAGAGGCCTGGAGACCAGTTGTGCCCTCGGCTCTGGCGGGATCCCCCAGATGTTAGTGGGGTTGGGGTGCACCTGACTGAGGTCTGCTTGGAAAGGAGGCATGACCTGCTCGGAGCGGTCCGTTCTGTCCAGCGGGGATGGGGAACGGTCGGAGGGTTGAGCAGGGAAGGGGCGTCACGTTGGTATGTCACCTGGAGCCTCACTGTTCAAAGCGTGGTCTGGGACCAGCGGCTTTGGCATCACGGGATCGCTTGATAGAAAGGCAGACTCTCAGCCCGAGCCAGATCTGTGGAATCAAAACCTGCGTTTGAATAAAACTTGAGACACTCCATCCGGAATGCTTCTGCCTGGGGGTGCTGGGGTCAGGCAGGCCTGCGGCGGGAGGCCAGCCGTCTGGGAGGGTGGACCCCGGGGAGCAGGGGGTACGTGCAGGTAAGATGCCGCAGGGAAATGTCGGCTGTGGTGGGCTGGAGGGAGGCGGGAGGCGGATGAGGAGATGAGGGGTTCCGTTTGGGACAGGCCACCTCTCAGGTGTCCTCGGGGATGGGTCGAGGACTCGGAAACCAGAGATGTTCATTGGCGGTGGTTTTTAAGGAACTGGCTGGCCTCGGGTCTTTGCGGTTTTCTCAGTTTTTGCAAACCCCCCGTTTGATGCTCCTGTCTAAAATGTCAGGAATCGATGTCAGCATTAGCAGATCTCCTTATGTCAGATTGTCCGCGGGAGACCCCAGACATAGCACCCTCTTCCTCACTGGGGGGCTGAATACGCTGGGGGTGAAGAATGGGCGCACTTGGCCCCGGGAGCTCAGTGCCGGAGGGGGCTGGGGGCCCCAAGCCCAGCTGGTTTGTTGACAACGAGCCCCCAGACCTCAGACACAGGCAGAGCTGACGGGCAGCCCCGCTTCCTACAGCCGGCTTCTTCCTAATGTGCTACCTGTACCTCCGAATTTGCCAGTCAGAGAGCTGCACCCCCTTCCTAGGAGGCCGGGGGACACAGAAAGGAGCCGGGGGTGAGGAGCTGCCATCCCACTACACGCCTGTCTCGGCTTCCTCAGCTGGGGGACACGATCCCGCGGTCACACCCGCAGACTCTGTGGCACCTTTGTCCTGGGGCCCAGGTGCCCCTAGATAAATGCAATTTTAATGCAATATTTTAAAGTTCTAAATCAGTGAAAAAATCATAAATGGGGTGCCTGGGTGGCTCAGTGGGTTAAAGCCTCTGCCTTCAGCTCAGGTCATGATCTCAGCGTCCTGGGATCGAGCCCCGCATCGGGCTCTCTGCTCAGCAGGGAGCCTGCTTCCTCCTCTCTCTCTGCCTGCCTCTCTGCTCACTTGTGATCTCTCTGTCAAATATATCAATAACATCTTTTAAAAAAATTGTAAATAAAGCATCAATGTTTTAAATAAAGACTGATGTAAGGTAAACCATACTGGGCCATGAACAACCACAAAAACCCCCAAGCCCCCCAAGAACAGTGAGCCCCTATATACACATTCTTATGTGTTTCTTTAAGGTTTGGGGTTTTTTTCCAGGACCTTAACTGAAAAATATTAAAGAATGGAAAAGGAAGTATATAAAACTCAAAACATTATTTTCGATTTAAATGTTCACTAACACTACAAACAGAATTTGCTCTGATTCTGCTTCCCTGATTTTACTGGAAATGAACGTGTCACTGGTACTTGGACGAGCTCCTTCTTTGCTTATCTTATTTTCAGTTCGGGAAACTCCTGTGTCTGACGGTTTCTCTCGACCAAGGGATAATCTCAAATAATTTTAAATCAATATTAAATATATCTTAGTATTAAATAACATTAAATATCAAAAAAGTTTTTTAAAGATTTTATTTGATAGACAGCGAGAGAGCACAAAGCAGGGGGAGTGGCAGAGGGAGAAGCAGGCTTCCCGCTGAGCAGGGAGCCCGACTCAGGGCTCGATCCCATGACTCTGGGATCATAACCTAAGCCAAAGGCAGACTCTTAGCTAACGGAGCCACGTAGGCGCCCCAACATCACATATTTTAATGACATTAAAATTATCCAAAAATGTCACCTAATAAAGAGAAATTAGTCCACAGGGCAACTTTCTCATTACCATTAAATATCATTGTTATCAGATATTAATATTAAATAGAATTAAACATTTAGCATTTTCATTACATTAAATTATTTACGAATTGTCACTTCATTGCCTGGGGTCTGGTGTCTTGGGGACCGATGGCTCACATGTTTTGTCTGGAGTTTTAGGGGGAAGAGGCAAACCCCGTCCCTATTACACCATCTTGGCTGGAGTGGAAACCTCTCTGTCTTTGAATTTTCCCTTCGTGTTTTCAGTCTCCTGGTTCCTCCGTGCTGACGCGGGCGATTTCCTTCTGACATATCTGCTCGTTAGTTCTCTTCAGTCATGTGAGCGCTGTTCTTTGACCCACTATCTGGGTCCGTCCGGGCGGCTATAACCAAATACCCCCGGACTGGGAGGCCCATACACAGCCGGCATCTGCTCCTCCTGCCTCTGGAGGCGGGGAGGCCAAGGTCACGGCGTCCGCAGGAGCCCTGTCTGGGGACACCCGCTGCCTGGCTCGCAGACGGCTGGGGCCTCTTTCCTAAGGTCCCTGACCCCGTTCCTGAGGGCCCCCCACTCCTGCCCAACTGACCTTCCCAAGACCCCACCTCCAAACTCATCCCGGCAGGGATTCCATCCCTACACGGGGACTTGGGGGGGACACGCGTGTTCAGTTTGCAGAGCACCTCCAACCCCCGGCACTGAGTTTATTTCTAATCATTTATGCTCCTTTTTCCAGAAGTTCCAGTTGTTTCTGAGATCTGCCCGCGCACCCGACGATGTCGAGTTACTCCCCATCTTCAATTCACCTTTTTATTTCTTTCAGTGCGTCACCCGCGTCTGCCGCGCCCCTGCACGTGGGGGCTGTGACCCCTGCAGCCTTCGCTGGGCTCGCTCTGCTGCTGGTTGTTCCCGCCACGCTCAGGCATCGGGCCTGCCTCTCCGTGTGTGCGCTGTGACCTCTTGGCTTGCTCTGCTGGAGTCATGAGCGTCTCCATGGGGGGTGCTTTCACCCAGACATTGTCTGATTCCGTTGTGAGCCAAAGGTGATGTGGCCTTGAAATCACGTGTTGGGGCCCCCAAGGCCACCCCAGGTTTGGTGACTCGCTGGGACTCACAGGACTTGGGATAGAGTCCTACTCATGGGTGTGATTCGTTGGGGTGTCAGGACACCAGGCACCATCGGTCAGGAGAAAAGGCGCATGTGGTGAAATCCGGACGGGGCCACATGAGGCCTCCGGGAGTGCCCCCAGCAGGGTCACACAGGGTGTCCTGACAACACACATGCACACTGTCTACCGGGGGAAGCTCCCCAGAGACCCAGGGGCTGGGCCTGTGTGTACCTGCTGCCTGGCACACGTCCAAATCCTGACTCCCAGAAGGAGGGCAGGTGTTCCTCGTATACCTTACTGTCTGCACGCACCGCTTGGGCACCGGGGAGCCACTCTTATCGGGGAATAGTGAGAACCCTCCCTGATCCACGTTCCCAGACACCCGCCAGGGGCCAGCCTACTTTCTAAGGACGGCAGTCTCGTTACGAGAACACTTCCCTTCCCGCACACTCCGTCAGCTCCATGCTCTGCAGAGGGAGGCTCCCCCAGATCTTCACTGAGGACCCCGGGACCATCCACCCTCAGGGAACCCGACTCTCACCCCACTCGCAAAGGTTGCTTCCTTCTCAGAAGCGGGCTGGGAAGGGAACTTGGAAAGCACCCCTACTTCTGGTGGGTCTGGTAATTCGTCAGAAAGTGTGTCTTATCGAGAATCCAAATCCTCCTAAGTGGGGAACCTCTCGGAGCACCCCATTCATCATGTGTCAGAAATAAAAATACTTTGTATTTATTTGAAAAAATAATTTTAAAAATTCCGATATGAATTCCAAAGTTTGGTCATCAGGATAAAAATAACCCTGAATGTTGGGAGGTTATCATCCACAGAATAGCATTCCCACAGAAACCCTGGAACCCCGCTTCCATTTTGCTACCTGGGGACCTGCTTCTCTTGGCATGCCCGCATGCTTGCTGGCCTCATCCTTCCTTCAACCAGGCTGACTCGTCTGTCAGGCACAGTGTTTAGGGTTTATGGTACTTTCAGGGAACCACAAAAATGTTTTTTTAGGGACCACAAAAAGAAAAAGGTTTCCAACTTGAATGAATTAGAAGACTGTTTCCGAGCTCTGGTAACCTTCAGCTGGAGCTCTAGATCAATCAAAATAAGTTTCCGGGGAAAGAGCTTTAGTCCCTGCATTGTATAAGGCCTTTCCTTGGTGGTAGGCTACAGTCATTTCCAACTATTCAAACTGACAAATCAGGAAGTGTTCATGGATGTTTCTAGAATTATGGGGGTGGACAGGGGCTAGAAGCTGAGACCAGCCCTTATTAGAGACCCAACAGCACTCAATATAATTTTTTTTTAAGTGAAAGGTCTAGTAGAATATTTTATACTTTGTCTTTTTACTGAGAAATCAGACAAAATAACCACGAAACATTACACACTAGTCAGGAATCTAACTTTGGTCTTTGCTTTCATGAACAGAAACTGGTTCTTATTAAGCTCTATGACCTCAAATTGGAGATCCGACTTTAATGCCTGTGAAAATTTCCTTTTCATCATTGAGATCATTAAGGCCAAATCTCTGCTTCCCTACATGCAAAATTTCTATTTCTGGTGGTACAAATTAAGGTTCCTTCTTGACTTTCCAATGTCTTTAGCACATGATAGAGAAAAGGAAGTCAATTGGCATCTGCCATTTTAACTACATATCACGTTTGCCACCAAAAACATTGCAAATCAAAATGGATGGCTCAAGTCAGAGGTCATTCCAGCATCTTCCCAAGGAGTACATCCTTGTCACCTGGGCCATCAGGAGACCTGGACAAAGCAAAGGGTTGTCTCACAGCAGGCTGCAACTCATGATCAGATTAAAATGTTCACACCATGGGTTGTGGCTGAGGTTCGTCACTGTAAGTGAATGAAACAGACAGAGGTAGATTTGTCACGAGACTGACAAAGCTCAGGTTCCAGGGCCCCTCACTTTACAGGTGACTTCCATCCCGAGACATCTTACTGTGTTGAATTTAATAAAAACGTGACCACACATCTGAACACGAGAGAGAGGGATCTCTTTCTCTCCATTCTGACATCACCCCCCCAACCACTGTTTCTTTTATGATGGTTCATATTGAGGTGGGCTTTTAGGACCTAAGGCTGAACTAAGGAGGGGATACATTTTGTTTTCACTGAGTGAGATCTGTATGTGATCTTTTTGGTCAAGTTGGAGAAAATGTCTACTGAGTTCTTTCAAGCTTGGAATTTGGAAGCATTTCCCACAGGCAAGTTTTTGGCGTACGCACGTGGATGTCCAGTGCTAGATGCTTTAGGACGTGTTTGCAAACCTGCTGATAATAAAATAATAAACTCAAGTCCACTTCTGACCAAGATGGTGTGGGGTGGCTAGATTTACCACCCTACATGAACAACTAAACTCTGGACAAAGTACATGAAAGAATGAGTTTGAAAACATTGCATGTCAGACAACAAAGAACAGTAACCACTGAGAGATGAGAAAGAAATAAGGCAATCTAGCAGTCCCATTCCCCACCCCCACACCCACTGAGAAGCTGGAGTCCAGGGAAGAGAGTGGCCAGGGCTCTAAAGGTAGAGAACCAGAGAGGAGAGAGCTGCACAGAGATAGGCCTCTTGACTTCTGCGTCAAGTACTGATCAACACGTGCACATGAAGGAATTTTCTGAGACTGAGAAAAGGACCACCTGAAAGGCTTACACTGGATAATCCCTGCAGCTCACATGTGCCTGAAATAAGACATGGGACACTGGATAGAAGGAATGTGTTTCCCTCAGTAGTGGAGCAAAGTTAGCCCTATATTAAATGCTGCTCTGATCCAACATAACACAGTCTAAAAGGAAAACCTAAAAGGATAGGACTGTTTCCAAGTAAGTTAATTACATCCCCTAAACAAAGCTCTAGAACATTTATAGGAATACAAAAACACCCAGCACCCAACAAGTTAAAATTTGCAATGCCTGACATCCATCCAAAAATCACCAGAGATGCCGAGAAGCAAGAAAATGTTACCCAGAATCAGGAGGAAGAGAAATAAAATTGAAACCAACCCAGAAATAGAACAAATGATAGAATTAGTATATAAGAACATTAAAAAAAAAAAACTGTATTCCATCTGTTCAAGAAGTTAGAGGAAAGACGGAGCATGTTAAGTATAGACATAGGAGATATAAATAAGATCCAAATCAAACTTCTAGAGATGAAAACTACAACAGTTCATTAATTACAGATTAGACTTTGCAGGAAAAAAGTTAGTAAATTAGAAGCATGGCAAGAGAAAATATCCACAATGAAACACAGACAGGGAAAAATTCAGCAGAGCAACAGTGGCTTATGGGACAATTTCAAATGGCCTAATAAATGTTCTAATAAATAAAAGGAGTCCATGAAGGAGAGGAGAGGGCAGGAAAGAAAAAAAAAATTGAACAAATAATGGCTAAAAAAATTCCAAATCTGATAAAAAGCTATAAATTCGAACATTCAGGAAATTCAATGAACCCAAGAGGGTATGGACACACACACACACACACACACACACAATTTACACCATGGTACATCATAGGTTGTATGAAACTGGTAATAAGGAGAAAAATTTTTAAAAAGCCAGAGTAAAAATGATACCCTCCATATAGGGGAACAAAGACAAGGACTGCAGATTTCTAAAACAATTCAAACTAGAAACAAACTAGAAGCAACATCTTTAAAGTACTTAAAGAAAAAAAAATAAGCAGAACTATCCATCTAGAATTTTATACCCAGCAAAACTATCTTTCGGGATTGGCAAAATAAAGACTTTTCTAGCACACGTAGGCTGAAAGGATTCAGCACCTGTAGACCTACACTACAGGAAATACTGATGTTTGCGTCCGTAGGAGGACACTGACACCAAATGGAAACTTGGGTCTGCAGGTGAAAGGAAGAGCACTGGAAATGGAAATTTACATGGGTAAATCGAAATACTTGTTTTTTAATAATTGGATTCCTTTAACAGTTAATTGACTATTTAAAGTGAAAACAGTAACAATGTATTATGGGGCTTATACCATACACAGAAGGGAGCATCTGACAATCATAGCACAGAGACTAGGAGGGGAGAAAAGGACACATATGCCATCCATTCTTGCATCACACATAGGTGGTGGTCTGATATTCCTTGGAGGGTAGACTGTGATAAGGCAAAGATGTATACTATAAACTGTAACATAATTACTAAAATAATAAAACAAAGTTATAGATCATAAGAATAAAAGAGAGAAATGGAATCTTAAAAAAGAAAAACAAGGGGGGGCCCGGATGGCTCAGTCAGTTAAGTGGTTGACTCTTGATTTCAGCTCAGGTCATGATCTCAGGATTATGAAATCAAGCCCCATGTTAGGTTCTGCACTCAGCAGGAAGACTGCTTGACAATACTCTCTCTCCCTCTGCTCCTCCCCCAACTTGCCCGTGCTCTCTCTCCCTAAAAGAAATAAATCGTTAGGGGGGAAAAAGAAGAAAACCAAAACCCAGTTAATCCAAAAGAAGGAAGAAGGAAAACCACAAACACAGAATGGACAGGATAAGTGGGAAATGAATGATGAGATGTTAAATGTAAATGGTCTAAACACTCTGACTAAAAGGCAGAGGATGTCAGATTGGACCAAACTGGTACCCAAATATATGCTTGCCTGCAAGACACATACTAAACGTATTGACACAGGTGAAAGAATGGAAAAGATGTACCATGTTAAAACTTGTCAGGAGAGAGCTGGAGTAGTTATATTAATAAAAACAAAGTAGGTTTCACAGTAGATAAAGAAGCTCATTTAAAAAATAATATGGGGCTGGCTAATCAACCTTGTACATGGATGCTGTTAACATCAGAGTACTTAGACTACACGAAGAAAAACTGTAGAACTAAAAGGAGAAAAGACAAATAAGACAGACCTTCCTCCCTCCCTTCCTGTCTCCTTTCTCTCTTTGTTAAAAAGCCATTAGGTACATATAGCTGTCCAGTTTTCCCAGCACCATTGATTGAAGAGACTGTCTTTTTCCCACTGTATATTTTTTCCTGTTTTGTCGAAGATTATTTGACCATAGAGTTGAGGGTCCATATCTGGGCTCTCTACTCTGTTCCACTGGTCTATGTGTCTGTTTTTATGCCAGTACCATGCTATCTTGGTGATCACAGCTTTGTAGTAAAGCTTGAAATCCGGTAACGTGATGCCCCCAGTTTTATTTTTGTTTTTCAACATTTCCTTAGTGATTTGGGGTCTCTTCTGATTCCATACAAATTTTAGGATTATTTGCTCCAGATCTTTGAAAAATGCTGGTGGAATTCTGATGCTGGTGGCATTAAAAGTATATATTGCTCTAGGCAGTATAGATTCCTCAAGAAATTAAAAATAGAGCTTCCCTATGACCCTGCCATTGCACTACTGGGTATTTACCCCAAAGATACAGATGTAGTGAAAAGAAGGGCCGTCTGTACCCAATGTTTATAGCAGCGATGGCCACGGTCGCCAAACTGTGGAAAGAACCAAGATGCCCTTCAACGGACAAATGGATAAGGAAGATGTGGTCCATATACACTATGGAGTATTATGCCTCCATCAGAAAGGACAAATACCCAACATTTGTAGCAACATGGACGGGACTGGAAGAGATGATGCTGAGTGAAATAAGTCAAGCAGAGAGAGTCATTATCATATGGTTTCGCTTATTTGTGGAGCATAACAAATAGCATGGAGGACAAGGGGAGTTAGAGAGGAGAAGGGAGTTGGGGGAAATTGGAAGGGGAGGTGAACCATGAGAGACTATGGACTCTGAAAAACAATCTGAGGGTTTTGAAGGGGCAGGGGGGTGGGAGGTCGGGGTACCAGGTGGTGGGTATTATAGAGGGCACGGATTGCATGGAGAACTGGGTGTGGTGAAAAAATAATGAATACTGTTATGCTGAAAAGAAATTTTAAAAAATCATTAAAAAGAAAAAGCCATTAGGTAGCTCCCCAGGAAGTTGGCATGTGGATGGCAGGTGCAACGGGGCTGGAGGTGGCTACACACAGGGAGACTGAGGCCATGGGAGGCTAGTCTGTCACCACCAGAGAGGGAAGGCATAAATATGGAAAGGGCGAGCCATGGAATGGACCATATGGCATGGGGTTGGAATTGAAGCTATCAGTGTGAACTCAGAGATTCGCACATATCCAGATAGGTCTAGAAGATTCAGAGATAAATCCAGATGTCCCTGTGTGAGTGCACGCACGTGTGTGTATTTTCCCTGTGAGTGAGTCCTCCCCTGAAGGACCGGTGCACGTGCACCTTGCCACCTTGCATCAGTGAGCCCACCTCGTGTCCAGAAACTGGTCTCCAAACGCTGTTCTCCGTGAAAAGGAAACAGCATCCTCAGAGAAATGCCCGATTTTGCAGCTCTGGTAGGAAAAGGACAAGGTGAGTCTGGAACACCTTGTTGGGTGAGAAAGCAGGAAAATACTCCAAGAGCAAGAGGGACGTGTCACAGGTCAGAGAAGCCAGGCTGAAGCTCCCATTGGTTAAATCTGGGATAGCTGAGCCTCGAAGAACAAAGAAGAACGGTGATTGATTACAGTCCCTACAGCAGACTAGGAATTCCTGAGTCCACAACACAGAAACAACCAGCCAGTTAATGGGAATAACAGACGTTTCTTCTTGCAGCAGAGAGCACCCGGGTAAATGCAGAAGTCGTGACGGTAGCAGAAAATGCCCATGTGGCAATGACCATAAAGACAAGGAATTCAGGCAAACCCCATCAACAGATCCTAAAACTAGTGGGTGAAAATGGAGATGAAAAATGGGATTCCACATAGCCCGAAAATGTCCCCCCGAATCTTTATTAACTGCAGAGGGGGAAGGCGTGGAGGATGGAAGGAGCGCCTCCCCGTGGCCGCACACGGGCAGTGCACGCCACGCGCAGGTCCAGAGGGAAGGAACGGTCGCAGCCTCCGTGACGCTCTGGGGCAAAAATGCATAACTGGGGTCTAGTCGGGAGGAAACACCAAACTCTTATTAAGGGGTGTCTGCAACAAGACTGGTCCATAATCCTCAAAAACGATCAGGCCTATGAACGTCCAAGAAACCCCGAGAAATATTCCAGACTGAGGGAGGCGAGAGGACTGGGCTGTCTGAGCACGGGGGGCGGTGACACCACGCGAGAGGAAAACGGGGCTGCTCCTGGTTTACCAACAGCTGCATAGACACGTGCCGGCAGTACCACGACCCACCGGCAGTCGCTGGTCACAGCCCTCGGGGCTCTGAGGTTGGCGCCTGAGTTTATCCGGACAATCCCCCACCACAGGGTGACCTAATGGGCGCTGTGGCGGGGCCAGGGACACACGCCGCCTGCCACACCCCCGGAACAAGGACAGCCGCGTGTGCTGTATTTGCAACAGGCGAGGGGCTCTTCCATCTGAGCCATCTGAACACCTCCGTTCTTCCCCGGGCTTACTGAGAACGGTTTAAAAAATTAAAATACGCTCTGGGTCTCTGAGCAGCTGAATCGGGGTCTGGGGTACAGGCAGAGACTCGGCAAGGTTCTTCCAGTGTTAGCCGAGAAGGAGCGGCTGGTTGCTGGCTGGCTGCTGCGTCCGGCAAGGTTTTTTCTTCACGGTTTTTCTGAGACTCACCACACACCGCCTTCCCCCTGCCGGGCCCTGGAAGCGCCGAGGTGACAAGAGCCCTGCTCTAGAACACATCTGCGCAGGCCAGAAGGTGGCGACAGGCTGACAGGGCTCTTTGGGGTTTTGTGGGAACAGAGCTGGGGTGAGGAGCAGGTGGACAGGGGTCGGAAGAGTGTCCTGGAAATGATCTAGCCCGCGTCGATGGGAGCAAAGACATCCCGCCGGGCAGAATGCAGGGGTGGGGACGATGCACTGGCCAGGGGACCCTACCTTGGAGGATGGGGGCTGATGGCCCGTCACAGGGCACCCAGGTTTTAAAGCTCTCCTGGGACAGCTCGGGGAGGCTCGCCCTCCAGACACCCGCCGGGGATGAGGAATTCCTGCTGCTCAACCGTCCCAGCTCGTGGAGCTGACGGGCTCAGCGGAGCCGAGGGAGCCTCTGGCCGGGAAACGCATCACGTACTGGAGACGCGACTTGACCACCACGGCCGTTTACGGTCCTGAGTGTGTGCCTAAGACTGGGGAGGACGCCACGGGACCGCGACAGGCCCATGAAGAGGCTGCAATTACTACAATGGAAAGGGCCCAGGGAACATTTTCAACAAAACAGCGTGTGGTGGCCATCAGGGTAACAGGTCGCACGGATTATAACAAGATCGTATTTTTTGTTGGGGTGCCGTGCGATCACAGAATCGTTAGCCAGAGGCCCCCAAGATGGGTCTAGGGGGTCAGGTGAGGAAGAGAGCCCGAGACCAGCCCCTTCCCTGCCTGCGGTCAGCCTGGTGGTGGTCACTAGAGATGGCTGCGGCTTGGCTCTCCGAACCCGGGAAGGCGAGCACCACAGAAGCCATCTGCCCCGGGATCACGGAAAGGGCTGGTCAGGGTGACCTGGAAGCCGTGAAAATCAGGCAATAAAACTAGATTATCAATTGCTATGCTGAAGCGTCACTGTGGGGTAATTAACCCCGTTTGGTGGCCCCACGACTGTTTTCAAACTAATGTGACCAGTAAAGCAAGAGGTGGGTGGGTGAGGTCGTCGCTTACGTGAGGTTCTAGAGATCACCTACCTGTGGCGGCCGGGCGACCGACCTGTGAGCGCAAACCCGGTTATCTAAGCAAGCTGGACGCACTGGGACACAGCACCTCACCCGGCTCAGGGGCTACTCCCCAGATCCCCCCACAGCGGCCCCCTCTGTATTCCCAGAAGTGCACACGCTACTCCCCGTGGCTGCCAACGTCCGAACACAGCAATGAGACACGACTCCAAACAAAGTACAGTACAAATTTATTGACTCCAATCATTCGTAGTCAGGATGTAAGCAAAGGAAACGGACAACAGAATTGGATACAAATAAGCAATGGTTTAACGTTAGATAGAAATCCTATCGGACCAGGAGTTTTCAGTTCCCCAAAGCTCATTCCTAAATAAAACCAAACAATGATTTAGTCTGCAAACGCATCTGACAACAAAATATACACAATCTGTTTATAACCACATTTGTTTAATAGTAAGTGTTACTCAATGAAAAGTTTTAAGGTATTGGATTAATGTCAGTAAGAAATTATCCCCAGTTGAAAATTAACATTAACCAAGTGTAACTTTGTGGAAAATTTGACCACAGCACTAATAAATGACTAGAGAGCACTCAGTTCAATTATTTTCAAGATTTACAGTAAAATGCTTTGGTTCCCAAACAACGGTCTCTTGGAATTCCTGAAAACCCTGACACCGACCCACGCCCCCGCCTCCGGAACGTAAACGCGACCAGCCAGTGTCCCCCGCCACGCGGAAGCGAACACGCAGAGAAGCGCTGAACAAGCACGTTAACCATGATGGGAACATAAAACTTCTTAAAGTGCTAAAGCCGCAAAAGAAAACCCTATTTTTTTTTTTTAAAACTTAAAAAAAAAAAAAGCCAGTGTTAAAGAACTTATTAAATGTACTAGCACTATTTAAATAACTTTTCACAATTACTACAAAAAACATCTATGAGGAATCAGAAATCAACAAAATGGACTTGTAAAATCCCAATATGAATTAGTGCAATTATCAAGAAACCTGCTATGTATGACATTTAATTTTTTGTGGTGAGAAAATTCAAATGCCTTTAATTCCTATGGTTCTGGATTCTGGTTGTACACAGACACACACACACACACACACACACACACACACACACACACACACACACACACACGAGGATTCTCCTGTCTCCCTCCCCTGGACGGGCCACTGGCCTGCAGAGGAAGACACCCCCTGCCTCCACAGAAGGGCACTTTTATTCTGGTCGTACAGTTTCTCCCGTCGTCAGCACCAGCGGTGCGTGCGTGGGGAAGTCCACTCCTGATGGACAGGAACTGGAGCGTGTTTTCTAAAAGGCTGTTAGGGATCCGCTCCAGAACGGAAAACCGAGAACCACACACCTGCCCCCCAGATGCAAAAGTGACATCATGGTTGAATTCTTAGAGATTTTGATAAAACAATAAATGCACACTAGCCATAACTAGTTTTAAAGGTGAATATTCTGTTAAAGTTGAAATATTACTATAAAAAATGCACACTATTTGTAATCTCCATTGCTGACTTAGATAAAAAGGTGTTTTAGGTTTTTCCTCTTCCCCTCTCCCACACGAAGAAAATGATTCAATAGCAAGTTCTCAGATTAACAAAGAATATATTAAAACATCTTACATTCTTTTCCATAACTGCGTAAAAAAAGGCAGCCTGAATACTTACAAGGAATAACGAGATTTTCTACATTTTCAAAAATTAATTCTAATCAGAAAAAAACATTTTCGAGAATACCTTTACAAGCCGGAGTCCTAACAATGAAAGACCAACCTGTCTCACAGACCGAGGGTCTGCCCGCTGTGTGAGATAAACATTTTTAAACGGAGCGATGCGTGTCTTTCATTATTTTACTTCCAAACTTTTAAAATAGTTACATGAGTGGAAGCCTATTTTCTTTATTGACCACCAAAATAAACTCTTTCAGCCTGACGCTTTGAAGGTAGAGTAAAAAAAGTAATAGAAAAACCAGAACTGCATTATAAATGTTTTTGGTTCAAAATTTTATTTGAAATCTTAACGCTCCTTGCCTAGACAAAAACGTGAAACGAACGAGACAAAACACTGGCAATTTTCAAAATCTAACAGATAAGCTGAGCCTGTATTTAGATCAAAAATATTTTTCTTTTACTGATTAACATTATTAAAAAATCTTCAAAAACGTAGCATAAAGGTTCAAGTCCTGGGATACTGGATTTACAATGCCCAGATCACGTGTGCCGTGGAATTACCGCACACGGTCTGACGGCCAGAAGCAAGGACTACTCTGAGGGAGACTGTCTTTTCGAAGAAGTGACAGCTGGCAAGGTGTTCAGAGTAAGAAAACAGCACATTATGCAGGGAATTAAGTCAATGAACAATAAGCCACCTAGATGTTTCTTGAAACATCACACGCTTTAGTTTCATCTTTAAAATGCATAGATTTCTTCAAGAAAATATGAAGAGGGCAATAAGTAGTTACTGCAGCTTCGTTTTTTCCTTTCTCCAGCAAATTTAGGTAAGAACAAAATTAGGAAGGGGCCACTCAGATATTTTGTGACTTGTCATAGTTTTCACATGAAAACAACAAAAGGCAAAATTTCACATGCGATTTCTCTGATCTGCAAAGCCAGTCAGCATTTTATGAAAATGCTTGCGTCTCGATCAGAAGTTGAGAGAGTCTTTCCTACCGCTGGCGCGGGATGTGGGGGACAAGACAGAGCAGGACGGAGCTCTTTTCTGCTACAGCGGTACACACTGAAGTACTCAGTAAATTATTTCTTAGTCACAGTAATTTTTTTTTTTTTTTTTTTTTTTTTTTTTTTGAGAGAAGAGCTTGCAAAAAAAAAGAACTTAATAAACTTGGGAGCCTTCATCCATATAGTACTGGCTTGGGAAGATTTTGCGGTCTGAACAGTATCTCCCCTTGCTCATACCTAACCCCTCGCCTGTACCAGTGAAAGAGTCTTCCCTTTAGAAATACCCGCTGAGCTCTGCGTAACGCCTACAAGCGCCTTTTAATTACAACTTATACAAACTAGAAAAAAAACGGCAGCCCACACCCTATGGGCCGAAATAGGTAGCGAAACTCATTTTGGACCCTCGATAGTGCTTTGACACAGATTTACGAAACGCTAAAGCAGTGACTCGGAGCAGGACGGCCGCACTAAGGACATCTCACCCCAGCGAACTCCAACAAATCCTAACAGAAACGGAGGCAGGAAATGGAACACTACGAACACTGGTCGAGAGCGCGTGGAGACCCTGCGTGGGGTTTTCCCCCGGGGCCCATCTCGGGGATTCCGTGCTGACTCGGGACTCACAGCAGATGTCCGGACTGGGGGCGTGGGACCAAGGTACCTAAGCGTATGTCCCAACCTTCACTATTCCGCTAACACAATTCAACTCAAAAGGAGTGCGTGCCTCATACTACCTTTCTTGTCTGCCCCCGACGCACTCAGATGTCCCCACTGGTGACAGCACGAACCGGAGGAGACCGAACCCGCCAGCCCTTCCAGCGCCGGTCAGAGCTGAGACCAGAGGCCCGTGCTCATGGCACAGTGGTCGCGATGACCACGCCTGTCGCCACAGAAGCTTTAGTTAACGGGCTTGGAGGCCTCCCAGAAACCCTCACGTGTTCATTTCCCAAATCTTCCATCATGAGTTATGGTAAATGACCCAAGAGCAAGCTTTTGTTACTTTGTAAAAATCTAAATATTCCTATTGCTGATTTAAATTTCTCACTGTTTTCATACAAAAAATTTTTTTACAGGACCACAAAATACCAAATATTTATTGTTATCAAGTGTCAGGATAACTTATTAATAAAGTTGAGGCTTATCATTGTTTTATTGCTAAAGTACCCTAAGATCTAACTGGAGGCCGCCAACTATACTCACTTGCTCCCGACACGCCGTGGCCTTCGGAACGTGGCCGAGATTGAACTAGAACTTAGGCGTCTGACAGAATCAAAAGAAATACTTGAACCGTATTTCACTGACTGTGAATCGGTAAAAAACCAAGACCACCTCCGGGAGAAGATTATACTGACACCGTGGAATGAGGAACCATGCAAACAAGTGAAATCAGTCAAGTTTCAACAGGAATGAAGTCCAATCATCCCGTGACGGAAACGCCCGACGCACGACAGATTTTAGTCTTCCTAGGCTGAGTGAGGACATCATCACTAATTAGTATCAATTTACCTCCAACTTCTATTCAAGCGTAACAATTTCCAAGCTTTATTATTCTCTTTTGAAAAATATCTCGCTTCTGATGCACATTTCCAATTAAGGTCGCACTCTGGAGACCACCGCCCCTTCCGCGACAGGTGAGAAGGGCCGGCCTTTCAGTTGTGGCTTTGTTCGTGACTCCAGAGGCTGAAAGCCGTCTTGAATGTCCTGTGGCACAGTTTACACATGAACTGTCTCTTAAAGGTGATCGCAGAAAGGGGGGGCGCGTGGTAGAAGAGCGTGTCGGACTCCTGGGGCACAAACAGTTTCTCTGCGGCGGGCGCGGGGTTTTCGGCCACACCCGTGGGGCTGTCGGGCTCCAGGGGCTGGATCTTGGGCAGCGGCGGAGGCGGGGGCAGCGGGGGTGGGGACGGAGAGTTTGTGGGCACGGGGCAAGCCTCCGAGTCCTTATGCGCCGAGTCCTCCGTGGCCTGAGACATGTGCGACTGGAAGTGGCTCCAGAGCCGGAAGTTGGTGCGGAAGGCTTTGTTGCACACGTGGCAGATGAAGGGCTTCACGGAGCACAGCAGCTCCTGGTGCCGCTCCAGCTGCTTGTGCGCCGTGAACGTCTTGCCGCACTTCTCGCAGGGCCACAGGCTGGCGTCCTTGCTGGAGCCGGCGTCCTTGGGGGCGGCGCGGGCCTCGGGGGCCTCCTCCTCGGCCTCCTCGGCGGGCTCCTCCTTGACGTGGATCTTGAGCTGCTTGGAGAGGCTGAGGTCTTCGGGCAGACAGGAGGAGTCCTCCGAGTCGAAGTTCACCTGCTCCGAGCAGTCGCTGAAGGTGTTGTCGTCTTTGGCAGTGACCGCGTGGTTGGCCCTGTGGGGCTCGGGCTGCGCCGGGGGCCTGGCGGCGGACGTCGCATCCCCGTTGTGCTCCAGGACGGGTAAGGAGAAGTTCTCGGCCGGCGCCATGGTGTTCTGGTTATGGACCTCGACCTGGTGCCGCCAGATGCTGAAGGAGGACTTGAAGGTGCGCATGCACTCGAGGCACGTCAGCTTCTTGTACTCACACCTGCCCTCGTGCTCCTGCTTCAGCTCGGGCGAGAAAAACCTAAGGCTGCAGTAGGGGCAAACGGTGGCGTTCCTGCACAAGCGCTCGTGGTTTCCTTGCTCTAGAAGAGAAGAGAGCTTAGCATTACAGAGGCGGCACTGGTAAACCTCCTTGTTCTCTACCGGCCTCTCGAGAGAGACGTGCTCTCTGGGCTTGGCGGCCCTACCGACGCCAACGGGCTTCTCTCCCGGGTGCATTTTTATGTGCTGCTTGAACTGCGAGAGGAAGCGGTAGGCTTTTCCGCAGTACGAACAGACGTACGCTCCTTTGGCTCGCGACCGCAGGTTCCTCTTGATGGCCTGGGCCTGGGAGCTACTCTGGCCCTGAAAGCCAGGCTTGCTGCGCCTCAGCTTAATGATCAGGGCCTTCTTAATCTCTCTCTCTCGCACTATGTCAATCAGCTTCCTTTGGAATTTCTCATCCAAAACGGCATGTGAACTAGAGGCCGGTGATGGGTTCTTCACTATGCCGTGCTGGGTCTGACAGTGTGTCCACACTTTGAAGTTGGTGTGAAACCGCTTGTGACAGATGTCGCAAGCGTAGGGCTTCTCTGGGTTATGGTACATGTTAACGTGCCGGTGAAGACCCGCCGTTGATCTAAAGATCTTAAGGCAATGTTTGCACTTAAATTTTTTGTTGGGTCTTGTTCCCTCCAACTCACCGAATTCATCTTTGTTCAAGTCAGAATCTGGAAACTCTGCATCGGGGAGCGGGGGGCTGGAGGCCTCCTCGAAGCTGTCTTCGGACGCCGGAGACCCGTGCTCCGCCTCCCTCACCTTCTTCAGCGGCAGCCTCCGGTCCGCCTGGAACCTTCTTTTTGCCGGGAGCCTGCTCATGTCCTTCTGGTCGTCTTCGGTTTTCAGGGAGAGGTCCCTGGCGGCAGCGGCCGGGTCTCCCACGGTGACGCGGATGATGTCAGAGGGGTCGGACAGCGGGCTGCGGGGCTCCGTCTTGATGCGGACCTCGGTCACGGCCGGCTCGCCCTCCCTGTCCGTGGACTGCGAGGCGCTGAAGGACCTGAGGCGGTGCGGCTGGGGCGCGGGGCTCCGCTCGTCGACGGCCGCCTTCTCCCCGCACTCCTTCAGAGACGACTTCTGAGACAGGGCACAGAACACACTCCCCGGCACCTCGCCCGCCCCAGAAGAGGGCCCCTGGGAAGACTTGAGCTCTATGGCGGGCGAGTAGACGGGCACCTGGCTGTCCATGGACAACGAGCGTCGGAGCAGACTCTTGACGAGCGGGCCGCTCCTGTCGATGCTGGGCTTCCCAGGCCCTGCGCCGCCGGACGGGACCACCAGCCCCAGCTTGGAGTAGTACAGCAGGTTCCTGTCTTCGCCTGGACCCCCTCCTTTGTGCGTCTCCTTCAGCACATAGGGGGTCTCCGACGCGCTTCCGAGGGACAACACCGGCGGCCGCGGTCTCTTCAGAGCCAGCTCGATGGCTTTGCCTTTGGGGAGTTTATCGTCCGCGGCCTCCCTGTCCTGCGGGGGCCTGGAAGACAGCGGCGCGCTCCGCGTCCCCAGCCCGCCTCTGCCGGGGTCCTCCAGAGGCCCCGCGCGCTCCGCCGCCTTCGCGAAGCCCACAGAGCCGTCTCTTGGCCAGCCCTTCTCGGCCAGCGGCGAGCCGGGCAGCGGCTCGGCCGGTTTGGGGACGTGGGGCTTACCGGGGCCAGTCTTGATGGCGGTGCTTGGGGAGGGCCGGGCCGTGTGGCTTAGGTCGGGCTGGTTCTGACTCCCAGTTTTGCCCTGGGCTTCGTTTCGACTCTGGCAGACGATGACGCTTCTCTTCTGCGAACTGCTTTCATCATCCTCGAGGAGTACTTTCTTCCTGTTGGGACACGTCGGAAAGGGGGCCTGAGGGGTTCTGGAGACGATGTTGGTCAGGAAGGAAATCCCGAGGCTGTAGCCGAGCTCCTGCACGGCCGCCAGACTGCTCTTCTCGACGAACAGGGACGAGGAGTAAATGTAGTTCAGGACGTTATCGAAAGCGTCCGGCTCGCAGAAGTCCAGCTGGAAGACGGTCTGGGACTCGCTGTCCTTGCTGGTGAATAACGTCTGGAAGTACTCGCTGCTGGCGGCCAGGACGTTTTTGTGCGCTCGGAACTTCTGGTCGCCCACGATCAGGAGCACGTCGCACAGCTGCCCCTTGAGGCGCTCCTCGTTGAGGGCGCTCAGCAGGGAGATGGCGTGGGCCGGGTTGATGTAGTGCAGCAGCCCCTCCATCGCGGGCGCCCACCTGCAACACAAAGCGCACGGTTACTGGGGAAACACAGCCAGAGCTCTCAGCGGGACGGGGCGCTCCTCCACGGCGGGACCCCAGCGGCGCTCCCACGGGCGAACGGGCTTACTTGGACAGCACGAGGAGCGGCCGCAGGGGGCTCGGCGCTTGCAGGGCGCGCCGGTCACTGGCTGAGCGGCTCCGGTGCTCTCATACCAGCGGGGGGCTGCCGGGCCTCGGCGGCTGGGCAGAAGCACGGTTTGCAAGGAGAGGTCTGCACATTAGGGGTCCCATCTGCTTGAGGCTTGGTTCTAGCCCTTTCTCTCCGGAGAGGAAGCACGAAGAGCCAGAGCTGTTAAGGCCGGGATTCTGAAAGGAAGTCAGTCTTATCGCGGGAGGCACTTATCCACCATGTGAACTGGGACCCCTGGGTTGCAGGGGGGGTCGTCTCACCAGACCTTTAAAAACACGGAAGAATCTGGAAAGAGAAAGAATTTCACTTACAGATCACTCACACATCACAGGGTTTAGCCAAGATCAGAATGTTCAACACCGGAGAGCCTGGCTGCTTTCTCAGGCTAACCCTGCCGCCCCGAGTGCTGTTCTCTGACCAGTTCCCGTTTTCCGCGACAGCACAGAGGAAACTGTGTCCCGATCTAAACACAATTACTGCTCCTTGCAAATTAAGGGTCTGAAATGAGAGGTCACTGTCATTCTCTTCCAGTCTAAAGGTGAGCCGGGAAGGCCTGGTGGACGGTGCAGGCCCGGGCACAGGCGCCGGGGTGAGAGGCTGCCGCCTTCCCCCTGTGCGCCAGGCCTCTCGCACGAAACGGGTGGGGTGACTGTGCCCTCCTTTAGCCTTGGTGCAAAGGCTGGCTGGGCCAACATCTCGTACAAGGCAAACATTTAATTCGGTATCAAAGAAAAAGGCCCCTATTAATGCCACCCAGGCTCTCAACAAAGGGAAAGCCATTTTCCATAGAGACAATCGCAGACTCTCCAAAGCCGACCCTTCACTCGGAACACCTCATCTCTGCTTTGACTGTGGTGTCTTCTTTAAAACAGTTACGGCGATTAGGGGCACTGGGGGGCTCAGTCAGTTGAGCATCCAATTCGTGATTTTGGCTCTGGTCACGATCTCAGTGTCGTGGGATCGAGCCCTGGGTCCCGCTCTGCACTGGGCGTGGAGCCTGCCTGAGATTCAGTGTCGTGGGATCGAGCCCCGGGTCCCGCTCTGCACTGGGCGTGGAGCCTGCCTGAGATTCAGTGTCGTGGGATCGAGCCCCGGGTCCCGCTCTGCACTGGGCGTGGAGCCTGCCTGAGATTCAGCGTCGTGGGATCGAGCCCCGGGTCCCGCTCTGCACTGGGCGTGGAGCCTGCCTGAGATTCAGCGTCGTGGGATCGAGCCCCGGGTCCCGCTCTGCACTGGGCGTGGAGCCTGCCTGAGATTCAGCGTCGTGGGATCGAGCCCCGGGTCCCGCTCTGCACTGGGCGTGGAGCCTGCCTGAGATTCAGCGTCGTGGGATCGAGCCCCGGGTCCCGCTCTGCACTGGGCGTGGAGCCTGCCTGAGATTCAGCGTCGTGGGATCGAGCCCCGGGTCCCGCTCTGCACTGGGCGTGGAGCCTGCCTGAGATTCAGCGTCGTGGGATCGAGCCCCGGGTCCCGCTCTGCACTGGGCGTGGAGCTTGCCTGAGATTCCCTCTCTATCCCTCTGGCTCTCCCTGCTCTAAAAAAGTAGTAAAATAAAATAGCTACGGCATTTATTTTTGAATGGATTCAAAGTAACCAGGTCTGCTGGTGGCAGGTTTCTCATTCTCTGGAGGGCAGGCTGTACATGTACCAACCTCGGCACCCAGGACACAGGCAAGTTCTCTGGTTTCAAAGGCTCAGCCTCTGCTGGTCCGCCAGCACGCGGACTCTTCCGAAGAGCCCACGAAGAAGCGTGTGCTGGGCCATGGGCCTGTAACGACCAAGCATGGTGCACGAACTTCTCTCCTGCTCTTCTGACTCCCCCACTATGGCGCTGACTGAATTTAATGGGCTCCGAGACACAACCACAATCAGGGACAATGTCCCCAAGCAGACGCCTTGGTCAGAGCGCACGGAGTTTCTGCTCATTCCGACCTGAGCTGGCTTCAGAGCAGCGCCAAATTTTAATTCCTCTGTTTGCCGCTGCTTGATAGAGAGCTTTGTCCTTCCTTTCCCGTTAGCCATTTTAACTTCCCCTCAACCCTGCTACATGTCTCCAGGATCGCGTTTACTTATGCTCGCCCGATCATCTCTCCCAGAGGCCAGCAGAGAAGCAAACAACTTGTGAGGCCCCATTTACAGCTCGGCTGCGCACCACATGCTGTTTAGAGCGCTAACTGCCATGAGAAACCCAGTTCAGATGCTGCCACAGGAAAAAGCCACAGATGGAGCGTTAATAGCACGGACAAGTATTTTTCAAAAAGGGTCTCTTAAAAGTTTAGTGATTAGAAACTAGCAATTAACATCATAAACTGACTAGGACGGAGTGGAAAATGTCAGTCCCAGTCACACGTGCTCAGGTCCACACGCACAAGCGCGCACACCGTGCTCCTACTCCCCCCCATGAGCCGGGGTCAAGAGGGTTGTGACGTCAGCGCTGCGGGCTAGCCCACCTCGGTGTCGCCCACCGCAAACAGGGAGAGCCGCAGCTACCGCAGGATGCTCTGGGGAGGCGCAAACGGGAACACGGGATTTACACTGAAGACACACTACAAACTGTACCAGAACTTCGCAAGTCACACATCTATTCGCTCATTCAACAAAATGCCACTCAAGAAGGTCTGGAGAAGGCAAGGGGGCCACGAAAATCCCAAGGGACAAGCACTGCACGCGGAGGGAAGAGCTGGTCAGGGCAGGGCTGGAGCAGGGAGCGGCTAAGACGCTGCGGGGCTGAGTGAGCACAGGAAAACCGAGCTCTCCACCACAGGTGAAATGGGCAGTCGCTGGAAGATTCTGGCAGGAAAATGACAAGGACCCGAACTATGTTTCTAAAGGATCACTCTAGCTCCGATGCTGAGAATGGATCCTAGCAGGCATGGGACGGCGGAAGCTGGGAGACCAGCTAGGAGCCTGCAGCAACACGGCAGCTGAGACAGGACTGTGGCCCAGACCAGCTAGGAGTCTACAGCAACAATCCAGTCATCAACAATGACCCGGTGGTGCCTGGACCGAGGTGGCAGGGGAGGCCAAGGCAGTTATCTGGGTGTCTAATGGACTGACCTGAGTGGGTAAGGTGAAGCATTAACGACACCTCTAAGAATTGTACTGGAACCGCTGGAAGGGTGTCCTTACTGGACATGAAGCTCGGGGGGTAACTGGTTCAGCTCTCTTTCAGGAATTCGGTTTGGTGTCTAAATGTGAGCAGGCACCTGGCTCGATAACGTACTCTTTTTTTTTTTCTTCCTAAAGATTTTACTTATTTATTTGACAGCGAGAGATCACAAGTAGGCAGAGAGGCAGGCAGAGAGAGGAGGAAGCAGGCTCCCTGCTGAGCAGAGAGCCCGATGCGGGACTCGATCCCAGGACCCTGGGATCATGACCTGAGCTGAAGGCAGAGGCTTTAACCCACTGAGCCACCCAGGCGCCCCTGGATAACGTACTCTCGACGGGTCCCCCTTCTTGCTTCTCTCCCTGCCACCTATCCTGTGCTTCCCGGGATCATCTCGCAGATGAACACCGACTCTGAACCCGTGGCTCGGGGTTGGCTCTTGGGGGACTCCAAACGAAGACACACAGGACACCTGAAAGCACAAGCGCGGGTGAAGGAGGTGTGTGAGGACGACACCATGAGGACCGCCGCGTCCCTGGACACGGAGCACACGCGACCGCACGTGTCGCCCGCAGCCTCCTGCCGTGTGCCCGAACAACGCTTCAGAGAAGCTCCTCCTCCTGCCTTCCTCAAGCTCCTGTGACCCCTGCTTGTGTTCTGAATCACTGCTTCTAGTCCCTTCAACCACGGGCTCCCATAGTCTTTGAATGAAGACATTTGGGAATTGGGGAAAACCAGTCAGTCACAGGTGGGCTGCATGGGAAGTCGTAACTGTCCCTGAAAACCGTGTAAGGCGACTCCTTCGGCTCACCCTCCACTCAGAGTCCTCAGTGAGACGGCCTGCCCGGAGAGGGGTCACGCCCATCACACTCCGGACACGTGAGTGCGGGCGATGCCACAGTGGCACCCGTGGCTTGGCCGGGCGCCAACTGCCACCTGGCAGCCGCGGCCCTGCGGGCGCCTCCTCGACCACACACCGCCGCTGCCATCCTCAGCCCCGCACTGAGAGCTCCGGCCACCCTTGCAGGCACGCACCAGGATCACGACAGAGATGAGACACCCGGGGCCAGAGGGTCAAGTGACTTGCTCAAGGTCCCATCGAAGGTGAGCGGCGAAGCAAAATTCAGGCCAGGGGCCGCGGCTGCGGGGAACCGGCTCAAGAAACCCCCGTTTCTCACCTGTTTTAACGAGGACTACCGGGACCTCGGACTTGCACGAGTCCGCACACCGCACGCCGAGCCGCCCTCACCCGAAGTGCATGGTGCCCCCGAGTCCGCCCCCCACTCCTTTTCCATTGCTCATCTCCACTTGACTCATCGGGCAGAGTCCCTGCTGTCGCTGCAGTCATAGTGAGAGCCCCCGGCGCTCTGAAGAGGAAAGTGGGTGACACGCGGGCCGGAGAGCCGTTGACGGTGGACAGAAAGAGCTCAGCGGAAACCCCCCGGGAAAGCCAGACTGACACCGGGCCGGCGTGCGGCCGCCCGCATCCCCGTACACACAGACCTCCCCAGGCTCGGCCTGAACCCTTCCCATCTCGTGCTGTTTCCTGAAGTTTCAAAATGGGAATCTTTACGGTCAGCAACTCACAGACCTCACAGCTCCACGGACAAGACCTTCAAATCGGTGTCTGTCTCCGGTCCTGGCTCTGCTCCCTGGTGCGCACCCTGGTAAGATCACTCGATCCCTCCGAGTCGTAGCTCCTCAGCCTGTCCCCTGGGCGAACCCTACTCGCCACACAGGACTTTCACGGGGAGCGAGACACGCAGCGTCCGGCAGCTCTGTCCGCGGCGCCTCCCACGCGGCGGGCGCACGTTCCGTCCTTGCTCTCCTGAAGGTTTATGGTCCCGGGTGTTATCAGTCGTAAGAGATGCTAGTGACGGGACAGGAGGGAGCAGGCTGACCGCCGGCCGTCCAGCCGCACACGCTGCCGCGGCAGGACGGAGACACCAAAATCGAACAGGATGATGGATACAGACGATGCCCCGAGCACACGGACGTCGGGAAGCAGTGACTGTGGCCGGGTGGAGGGGAGTGCGCAGTGGGGACAGCAGGGAAGATTTGGGACTCCCCGCTCCCCGGACTCCCGCAACAGCGAAGGTCCATTCTTCCACTCCTACTAGAGATCCCTCTCAGAAACACAGCCGATGGCACCAGGGCTTGGAAAATCCTACTAAATGCTCACACGGGCCCCCAGTTCCAACTCCCCAGCACAGCCACAAAGCCCTTTGCCACTGAACCACAAAAAATTATTTTATACCAATTTTATACCAGAATTATTTTATACCAATTTACTATATATTAAATTCCTCAGGTACTAAATGCCAAGAGAAGCAGGGATTCGTATCTTAATAGAAATTAATTGAATGCAAATAATTTCCTCTTTACACCAATGTTACATCAAGGAACTAAGATTTTTTAGGGGCTGGAGGGAAGGTAGACAGTTTAGGAATACAGAGCATTCTGGCGACATGTGCAGGAAAAAACGAAGCACATTTAAGCACTGGGATAAAAAGGGCACCGGGAGGTACGTGAGGGGCCCGGGAAGGGAGATGGGAAGGGGCCAAGATGACGTCAAACTGACTTTCAAGCTTTGGAGAGTAAAACTCAGGCCGGTGTCAGAGCTAAGGCACACTGTGAGTCCAACTTGCTCCAAGACCGGCCCAGAAAACCCTTGGCACCACTTCCACAGGAAAACGTCTGCTTACATCCAGAACGTGAGCCTAAACCCGAGCTCCACACACGCCGTCCCTGGGAATGCTGGACGGTGCTGACAGCCCCAGCCGTTACACACCGCACAGGGGGAGCTCGTCACAAAGCCAACACCTCGTCGGAAACAAAGCGCCCACGTGACTTTGGAGCACACGCACACCGATCCCCCGAACCCTCACATCTGGATGCAGGCCTGACGCTCCCCCGATTTCGTTATTCGAAGGAGACAAGAAGCGCTGCTCTAAGTCAGGTCTGACCACTCACTTGGGGACAACGCAGACATCGTCTAAGGCTTCTCAGATTTTGAAGCCAGCCTTCCTCACTCGTATCCCCCTGGGGCAGGAGTGTCAGCCTCTTGGGTCCCGCGTCACCCCGTGTTCAGCCTCTCCTGAGGGGCTGGCTTCAGTTTCAGGTGTGCTCTGTTGTGACATAGCTCCGGCCCGCCACGGGCACCTGGACTCGCAGCGCCGCCTCTCTCGTTTGGCTCTGGAGGACCCACCCGTATCCCGGGAGGACGTCCGATGAGCTGCGCTGTCCTAGCTTAGGGGCAGGCACACAACCAAAGCCACACAGACCACAAACTTTCTCCCCGGAAGACGGGTCTGAGAATGCAGCCGGCCGGTGCCCGCCATGCTGACTCCTGCCAGTTACCTTGGTTTCCGTACTTCCTGGCCCAATTCTCTAGCTTTTCCTTAAACCTCAGGAGCAGCCTTCTGTCTCGGTCATAAACTCCTTGCTCTGTTCAAGTTAGACTGTTTCTGTTCTTGTTATTAGAGGACCCTAACCGACACCTTTCCAAGTGTTACTCATTCTTCCTGCCACGCTCTCCAAGTCCATCCTTTCAATCCTGCTGCGGGACAAGCCTTCCTAAACAAAGTTCCAAGCACCCACTGGACGTACACGCTAGGGAATACCTATGAATTCACCTCATTTATTGAGCTCTTATTATGTGCAAGGCTTGGCTAGACAAGCCTGAAATACGGGACGCACAAAACAGACAAGGCCCCCCAATTCTAGTGGGGTAAATGAGATAATGAACAAGAGAAATGACAAAGGTAACTTCAGGCCGTACTATAATGAAAATACACAGGGTGCTGTAACTGCCTAGAAACTAGGGGTTTGGAGAGAATGCTTAGGAAATGCCTCGATGTGATAGTTTAGCTGAGCACTAAGAGCTGCGTCAAAAAGAAATAATGAAAACATGGTTCTCTGTTAGGTTAAAATGCAAAAATTTAAAACCATAGATGCCACACTTCTATGAATCTGGTCACAAACTACTATTTAAAGTTTCTTTCCCAGCCTGCCTGGGGGGGCTCAGTGGGTTAGAGCCTCTGCCTTCTGCTCAGGTCATGATCTCAGGGTCCTGGGATCGAACCCCGTGTGGGGCTCTCTGCTCAGCGGGGAGCCTGCTTCCACCTCTCTCTCTCTGCCTGCCTCTCTGCCTGCTTGTGATCTGTCAAATAAATAAATAAAATCTTAAAAAAAAAAAAAAACCCACAAACGATAAATTTTCTTTCCCTTCTTTAGTCCCTCGCGACGACTTCCTGCTTCAGATGCTGCGTCTCTGGGACACAACCCGAGTGTCCTGCTGCTCCCACGACCGTATCTTCAATGTCTGAGGCCTCATCTACCACTCTCCAGCGCTCCACTCAGCTGAACGCTGATCATCCTTCAAAGCTCAGCTCAAGTCCAGTCCCTCCAGTAAGCCTTCTGCCATGGGCTGGACTGTGTGTCCCCCTCTCCACACCGCATCACAGGCTGAAGCCCTAACCACCCCCCTTCCCTGGCATGTCAGAATGCAAGAGTATTTAGGGGCGCCTGGGCGGCTCAGTCAGCTAAGCGTCTGCCTTTGGCTGGGGTCATGATTTCGGGGTCCTGGGATGGAGCCCCACACTGGGTTCCCTGCTCAGCAGGGAGCCTGCTTCTCCCTCTCCCTCTGCCCCTCTCCCCACTCATGCACAGGCATGTGCTGTCTCTATGTCAAATAAAATCTTAAAAAAAAAACAAGCATATTTAGACAGAATCTTTAAAGGCATCATTGCTTTTAATGAGGACTTGAGGGTGTGCCTGAATCTGACTGGTGTCCCTACCATGGGAGAGGAGGACACCAGCACACAGAGGGCCAAGCACAGGACGACAGGGAAGATGGTCCTCTACGAGCCGTGACAGGCCGCAGGAGAAGCCGACCGGGCCCACGCCTGGCCCTGGACGTCTGGGCTCCAGAACCGGGAGCGAATACGTTTCCAGTAAGCCCGCCAATCTGGGGCACCGCTCTGGGAGCCCTGGCTAGCCAAGAGATGTGGCGGGACCCCTTCAGTTAGCAACGAGCCAGCACCTTCCAACGCCGGTGCCGCAGCCAGGCCCGCTCCCATGACGTGGGAATCTGTGGTTTGTCCCCCAGCGGAGCTGCCGGCTGCGTGAGGACGAAGAATCTCCTTAACGTCTCCTGACAGTCCTCCCATGGTCCCCCACTGCATCTTGCACGATACAAAATCGTTGACTTTTCTGTCGTCTGATGATCCTAAATGCAGGAGTGGAGATGAGGCCTTCCATTTGCTTCTGCTAAGGAACGTTGGCCCCATCACTGCCTTTCGAACACGACACTGACTTTTCTATTACTTCCTGGACAAAATCCGAACTCCGCAGACCAGCGTACCCGCCTCTTCACAGTCTGGTCATCGCATCTTTCCACCCTCGATGGACACTCGCTGCCGTCTCCCCCCCCCCCCCACAAGCCTGTACACCACGTCCAGCACCTAACATGCCTCTCCTACCTTCTTCTGGCCAACTTCTCCAGGAAGAGCCAGCTCCAAGGTCACTGTCCCTGCAAAGCTCCCCCTGTGGCGCCCCCAGCCAATGGCTCAGTCCTGGGTGAACCAGCACAGTGCTCCAGCCACCCGTCTGCAGGAACGGCACAACTATTTTGAGTGACCTGCTTTTCCGTCGACCTCCCTCGTGACAGCCCTCGAAAGGAAGCGCGCTTACTTTCCTGTGTGTCCCCGGTGCTTGGCACGGGCCTGCAAGTATCTGCTGGGTCAGGAGAGAAAGGAGGAGCTCACGGTTCAAGCCCTGCACCTGCTCACCTTCCCGGCCGCGGCGTCTGTGAGGGAGCTCAGGCGGCAGCTCTGCCTTCTGCAGGAGCTCCTGGGGCTGGCAGGTCGGCTGGACGGCGACGCCCACATCTGCACCTCTGCTTCCCAGTCTCCCTGGGCCCGCAGGGGCCCGCTGAGCACCTCCATCCCAGCCAACGCCACAGGCCCAGGGCAGCACTTGGGCCCGCTTCCCTCGCCCGCACCCACATCTGCTGTCCTCACACATTCCTTATTTGGTTAGGTGTGGTGCCAACCACCAGCTCCCCCAAACCGGAAACCTCTTTCCTCTCTAGCCCGTCAGCACAGCCTGGCAAACCTCGGCTGTGAACCAGCTCCCCTCATCTGTGTTGGGTCTGGGGACAACCAGAAGTCCCTTCCGTCACCTCCTGCTCACCCCGAGACTCCCAAGAACGCTCTCCGGTTACACACCCAGCATCGCCTGCCGCAAACTCTGCTAGGTTCCCCGAAGTCTGGGCTGATCCCCTCACCCCACGTGCAGTGACTCGTGTTACCGGAGCGAATGACTAAGCACACCAACACCCCAAATTTCCACCTTCTTTCCAGCACCGTATGCGGGAGGACTTAAATTTGGAAGTAATGACAACTGGACACTAGAGGTGGACGAGCAGAACGGATTTACGAGTGACTGTCAATGAGAGGCCCCAGGTCGATGAGCCCGCTGTGCCCCGCGAGCCCCGCGCGCAGGCGGCCGGCTGATGGCTCCCGGCGCTCACTGTGAGCACTGCGGGACCACTGTGACCCGCCGATGCCCTCTGATGCCCGCAGCGCGCAGCGCGGCCGGCCGCCGCACGGAAGGACCCCGGGATGCTGCACCGAGCGGGGGCGGATGGACCTCTGCGCCCCGGGCCCGCCCTGCGGCGATCGCGAGGGACGGCCGGTCCCCGAAAGCACCGGGCGTCCACGTGCCGCTCCAGCGGCATTCTCCAAGCTCGCAGCCCCAGGCTGGCGGGGCGGCGCGGCCGGGGCGCAGCGCTGGGGCCGAGGGGCCTCCCCGGGCCGCGGCCCAGGAACCCCCGGGGCTCCCGCCGTCGGAGGTCCCTGCGCGGGGGTACCCAGAACCGCGGGGCCCCACCCACCCCCTCCCCAGCGCCCGCGGCCGCAGACTCTCAGTGGGGAGCCGGCCACAGCCCCGCACCGAGGCCCGCGGCCCGCGGCGGGGAGTCCGAGCGCCGGGGCCCCCGGGGGCTCCGCAGGGAAAGGGGCGCGCTGCGGGGCCACGCGTCCGGCAAGGGGCCGGCGCGGAGGCGGGCGGGGGCGGGGCCGCGAAGTCAACGTGGGCTGCGGCCGGGTTTGGCCGGCGGCCGCGGGGCGGGACCGAGGGGCGACGGGGCGCAGGCGGCGGCAGGTGCGGGGTCCCCGCTGCCACCCAGCTTCCGCACACCCCACCCCGTCGCCGGCGCGCCCCCACGCCCCGCAGCGGACCGGAGCACGCGCCCCGGCCGGAAGGCGTCCCAACCGCCCGGCGCACACGCTCGCGCCGAGGTCGCGGCGTCCCGCCCAGGGGGGCACCTGGCCGGGCGAGGGAAGACCAGCCGGCGACGGAGCGTGCGCACTGGCGAGGGCGAGGCCAAGTGCGGGCAAGGAGCATGCGCAGTGTGAAGGCACAATCGGCGACGTGGGAGCCTGGGGCATGCTCGGTGAGAGCCCGGACCGCGCGCACGCGCAGAAGCGCTCGGAGCCCGCAACCCGCTGGTGGAGAGAAAAAAGAGGAGAGAAATCACCTCAGAGTTACGTCAGGAAAGGCCGCGTTTTGCGAGGAGACTGTGGCCTCCCACGGGGCCCCGCAGTTCTCCTAGGGCGAGGGGCGTGACAGTTACTCACCGGTCTCCAGCCCCGAGGCAGACGCCGGGCCCCTTTCCGCTCACACTCGGCTCGCGCGCGCCGCAGCCGCCGCTGCCGCTGTGATTCCATCCATCTTGAATTTGACGTCATCCCACACCAGGGATGAGGTCATCGCAGGCAGCGCTCGTCACGTGCGCGGCGCTGTGATTGGGCGCCGGCCGTCCGGGGGGCGGGGAGAGGGCGGGGCGCCGCGCCGGGGGCGGGCGAGGGCGGGCCTGACGGGACCGCCGCCGGCGTCCGCGTCCTTCCGCGCCCCGCGCGCGCCTTCCGCCTGGCGTCCGCGTGCGCCCGCGTCCTCCGCGCGCCCGCCCCGCGGCCTCCGTGGGCACCGCGGGGCTCGCGTCTCCTGCCGGGGTGCGCGGGGCGGCTCGGCGCGGAGGTCCGACCCTCCCGGCCCGCGCGACCCGGCGGCGCCCCCGCACGCCCCTCGGGGATCGGCCCTCCGGCGCTGGCCCTGGCGCGGGGCGGCGGGGCGGGGCGCTCGCGGGCCTTCCTCGGGGGCGCACGGGCTGCGGGTCTGGGAGCCCTGACCTCCCGCGCCCCCATGTCCTCCCGCCGCAGGGGCCGCCCTGGAAGGACCCGGAGAGCCGGCGGCGGGGACGGGGCTCGCGGTCCGTCGTGCGCGGGCCGGTCGGGGCGGCGGCCGGGTCACCGCGCGGCCACACGCAGCCTGCGCCTTCTGTCGCCGGCACCGCCTTCTCCGATGTCCCTGCTCGTCCGGAGGCTCCCAGGCCGCGCGCGCTTGCGAGCCCCACAGGCCCACGGCGGCCCGAAGCGTGCGGGGACACGCGACGCGGTCACGCGGCCGGCGCTCCCCGCGGACTGGCCGTGTGTCCCCGCCGTGTGTCCCCGCCGTGTATCCCCGCCGTGTGTCCCCGCCGAGCCCGTGCGCAGGGCACTGCCCGGCCGAGCCGGCTGCCTTCCGCCGGACAGATTTAATCGGGGTGAATGCTTTTCAAATGTCCATTAATTTTTTAGTGTCATTTTTAAATTTGTCTTTCATATATATATTTTTAAGACTTTATTTTTAAGTAGTAACGCTGGAACCCCCAACCCCGGGGTCGAGAGCCCCGGGCTGTACTCCGCCCGCCAGGCACCCCCAGTCTGATTCCCTGAACGAGGTCACGCATTTGACCCTGGCTGAAATCATTGATGACACGTTTGGGGAGCGCGTGCAACAGACCATCTCGCCTTCGCTTGATAAAAGCTAACACGTTCCGGCATAACAGCTTCGTTGCCGCCTGTTTCACTGATTTTGAGAGAACTCTGAGTTGCAGAGCAAGAACCTGGCACCTGGGGATTTTCTCTTAGCGCCGTTGCACCTCCGGGACGTGGGTTTCTGTGTAGGACCGAATGGTGGGAAAGCAGAAAAGGGGCTTTGTACTTAAAAGAAGGCAGAAGGCAAGGGTGACTGGGAGTGTTTCCCAGGGCCAGGAGTTCTGGGGTCCCCTGGGATTCATCTGGGCCAGCACACCCCCTTATCCCCATTCCGTGGCTGGGAAGCCAGGTCCAGCTGCGAGGCAAGAGCCAGGTTTTCTCAGTACCAAATGCCAGAAGCCGCCCCTCCCAGCGTACCTGCCTTTCTAGCGGACTCGGGAAGACACATGTTGGTGTCTCGTCTCCCAGCCATGTCATCAAGCCTTTGCCTTCGCGGCATCACTGCCCCGGACCGACCCACAGATCCAGCGGGAACCGCAGCCTTTCAGCTGACCTCCTGGGTTTGTGGTCGCTACCCATTCCTCCTTCAGACCCGCGGGTTTCACTGATGCCTCCGTCTCTCGGAGTCTCTACCTGTTGTCTGACCTTCCGCTCTCCGCCTCCTTGGCTGGCTCCTCTGCCCACGTCCGGCCTCCCACTTTGGGTCTCCTGAGGCTCCGAACGGGGCCCTGTAGTTACACTAAGGCCCTGCAGTCCATCCGTCCCGGGGCCGTAACCACGTTCCCCAACGGCTTCCCGACGGCTCTCCGGCTTCCGGACGTTTCTCGTCTACCCTCCCTTTGCAATCCAAGTGACCTTTTTAAAAAGCGGAAGATCCCGTGTCACTCCCGTGCTCAGGTTTCTGACGGCTCTCGGTTGCTCTAAGGCTGGCATTCAGTCTCCATGTAGGGGACCTGACCCAGCAGACGGATGCCCCCCCGCCCCTATGGTCCCCTCTCTGCCCCCCAGGGCTCCCCCCAAACAAGTCCCGCTCTGTCTCTTGCCCCTGTCTTGGGTGTTGGCCTCTCCCCCTTCACAGCACTGCCACCATCCCAGACCAGACCCCTACCTCTGACCTTGATCAGCTCATCCCAGAGGCTGCGTTACTGCCCCCATGGGAGGGGTTCAGGGAGGGACAGGGATTCCCCCACCTCCTCCCTCCCCTTGTCACTGTCCTTCTGGGTTTGTGCTACCGCTTGGGCATACTCCTGGATGTGCCTGCCAGGACCCTCCCAGCCCGCAGCGAGCTCCTCACGTCTGCCTGCCCAGAACCTAGCACGGTGCCTGACCTACAGTGGGTGTGCAACCTATTTTTTTTTTTTTTCTGTCCCACCTTACGCTTGTTGACCCTTCCCTGTCCTTGTCCTGCCGCCTGGCCTGCCCCCCACCCTGCCAGGAACTTGCTGGTTGTTTTAGACCCTCTGGCTTGTCAGTTTCTGCATTCGGCCATCACCGAGTCTGCCCCCTGTGCCTCTTAAATGCTCCTTCAGTCTGTCCTCACCTGCCCTCCCGCTGCTGCTCCTGCCCTCCGGGGTTTCCGGCCCGTCCCTGTGGCCACTGCACCAGCATCTTGTGTGAGATGGGCTCCCTCCCTTCCCAGGCCGGTTCGTTTTAGTCCCATGTCTCTCAAGGCAGAGCGGATGGGTACAGCCCCCATGTGGGCCTCCAGAGTGGTCCAGAGAGGGCTTCCCTCTGTTCCTCTACTCGGTCTACTGCCCCAGGTACTTCCGGAGATGCCTTTTTCCTGCTCCGTCTGCCGGCAGGTCCCATTTCTGCTATAAGAGCCAGCCGCCTGCTTCTGCACTGTGGCCCCTAATGAGCGTTACTGGCTGCTTCCAGGCCAGCTTCCTGTGGGCTCTTGTGATGCAGAGACCGTGTCAACGAACCTGTGTGTTGCCAGAAGTTTGGGGCCCGTGGCTAGGGCTGCACCCCGGGCCATCAGTTCCCTATGGCCAGAAACTGTCCGAGGGGTGTCTGCTTCTGTGGCATTAGTAATTAGTAAGACTCTAACTTGGTCTCTCTGCATTTCTGGGGCCAGGTAAACACAGCCCTTTCGTAAACTGGGGGAGGGAGATCTGTATTGGTTTAAAAGCATGAGGCTGTTCAGAGGTGGGACATTTCAGTCGGCTGTGATCCTCCTAACCCCCCGTTTCATTTGGAGCCATCCCCTAGACGTCCCGATGGGATTCAGCTGCAGGTTGAGTAGTTGTCCCTTTAAAAAAATAGGTTGGAGCGCAGAGGGATGTATTCCTTTCCTATTGAGGTTATAACAAATGACCACAACCTTGGTGGCTCGAAACAGCAGACATTCAGCGTTGCAGGGCTCTAGAGGCCACAGGTCCCCAGTCGGTAGCACTGGGCCCTGATCATGGGGCCGTGTTCCTTTCCTTGCCTCTTCAGCTTCTGTTGGCTACTGATACCATTGACTGTGGCCACATCTCTCCGCCCTCCACGCTCTGCTTCTGCGGCCACATGGCCTGCTCTGTGCGTCACGTCTCCCTCTTACAAGGACACTCACCATGGCATGCAGGGGCCGCTCGGGTAATCCAGAATGAACTCCCCGTCTCAGGATCCTTCACTTAATCACAACTGCAAAGACCCTTTTTCCAGAGAAGCTCGGATGACAGGTTCCGGCGATTAGGACCTGAACTGGTATCTTTGCAGAGACCTTTGCCGATGCTCGGTATGTGTTGGCAGCAGGAGAAGGTCTTTGAAAAGCCCATGGCAAGGAGAATGGGACTGGGAAGCGCTGAGGGGTCAGATGGCTGTGCCCATGGTTTATGACAGCCCCTGGCCTGCAGACGCTGCGTCCAAGGCTCAGGCAGGCTCGGGACTGGAGTGGGCCGTGGCTGTCTTGTCAACAGGGTGGAAATCGGGCCGGGTTAAGTGTCCGACCCACGGGGTGCTCACAGTTGAGAAGCCTCGCGAAGTGGGGAGTTTCCCCCCAGCTAGAACCATCAGTCGGCTGCCTGCTTGCCTTTCCCGGAAGGGCCTGACGGCCTCCTCCTCTCTCTCCGCGCCAGCGCTGGTCCTTGAAGACCAAGGACATTGAGGACCGCCGGTTCAGCAGACAGCTGTCACTGATAGGAACCGGACTGCATCAACACAGTCACCCCTGTTTCTGGCAACCGTTTGCCTTACGCAAGATTGGAGGAGGACTCTGTGTGTGCGCACATGCGTGTGTACCAGCAGTAGACCTTCTGAGCACTTGACGGTGAGCCGCGTACAATGAGAAAGCAGATTTAGATGGGATTTCTTCTGTGCTGTTCCATAAATTGCCATCAGGAAAGGAGGAAGACAGGTGCTTTAAAATCTGCACCGTGGGATTCTTTGGGTAGATAAGGCTGGATCTCGACCCCCAGAGCCTCTCGCTGGGGTGCAGCGGCACAGCTTCCTCTGAGCTAGTGCCTGCCCTCCGCTGTGATCCCAGCTGTGCCCACGCCCTGCTCTCCAGGAAGGATAAAGCCCTCCACCCCAGGAAAGTGAGCCTCCTTCGGCCAGGAGGTACAGGAAGGAGGTCGGACCGGGTCCGACAGTGAAGTCCAGGACCTTTCAAACAAGCAGCTCGGAAAATACTCCAGGTGTTTCAGGTGCAACTCATCCGCCCTTCGTCCTCTTTCTCTCCTAATGGGAAGCGGTGAATCCGGGGCCCGGGGCTTCTGTTAGATGAGCGGGTGGGGCGGGGAGGAGGTGTGGGCAGATGGGGATATGCTAGCAGGTGGCCGAAGGCAGAGGGAGGGACACCCCGTGGCTTGTGATGGATGAGCTCCGTACTCTGTAAAGAGTGAGGGTGCTTGGGGTGTGGATGGGGTCCAGCTCTCAGGGAGCCCTCCTGTTCTCTGCCCATCAGCATTATGATGAACGTGCCGGTCATGGCCCAGGCTTTGGCACCGCAAAGATGAACGCTAGACGGTCCCCGCCCTCGAGCAACTGGCATCCTCTCTGGGGAAACGGACAGGAACCATCAACCCAAGTGGTAAATGCCACAGGACTCGTGCGTGCTCAGGACCGTGATGCGATGCGGTTCTGCCTCTCCAGGGACCCAGACGTGGGGCGGGCCCGAGGCTAGCGGTGGCCATGGCAGCCTCTGTCCTCCTGGTGCCCTGGAGATGAGCCCTTGGGACCAAGCAGTCAACCCCTTGCCCGTACGCGGGCCACATAGCAAGGGGACCCAGCTTTACCCCTGACATTGACTGCGCCGATTCCGGAACAGGTAAGAGGGAGCTGGGTTTCTAGACGGAGACCTTGTGTGGTGAGAGTGAACCCTGAACTCACCGAGGGCGTCTGGCCGGGTAGCCCTTTCCAGACAGTAGCTGGTTCAGGGTGTCTACCAACAAAATGGCGTTGTTTCTTACCAGGACCTTCAAGACAGCTGAGCACATTCGTCCAAAAAATAAAAAAAAAAAAGACTGGAGATGTACTTGGGTTTCTTTCGTGTGTTTCTGTTTTGTTTTTTAAATCTTGGAGACAGTAGAGCTTTACCCCTTCTCTTTTGGAAAGAGCCAGCCTTGTTGACCCTGGTCCAGAACATGAATCACTCCACTAAAAAAGAAATAGGAACGTGCATTTACACTTGATCCGAGAAGCACTTACTGCGCTAAAATCGTCTCCAGGATGCGTTTGGGTCCTTGGCGTGTTTGGCACTTTCAGAAATCTGACACGTTGAAACATCTCAGTAAATATTTCCCCCCAGATCTACGTTAAATATCGATTTTAAGAACTAGGCTTGATGAAACTCTCTAGAACTAGAAGTTCGCTTGTGAAGCAATCTCATAAAAACTGGGTCAAGTGCTTTAATCTGTTTTTTCCATTAGAGAGCAGCCCCCGCCCCCGCCCCTGCCCCCACCTTAAATGTGACTCAGTTGACTTGGTTCATTGTCTGGTTCCCTGATAATCTGCGAAATTGCTACTTGTAAAAACAGATTCCCTGTTCCTTTTAAGTGTTCCTTCTTTCTAAGGTAGGCAGATTATCGTCAGGGTTCTAGGACTCGGAAAGTAGACGGGTGATGATGACCAGTGACCAAGAACCATCATGATGTCATTGGAGCTTTTGCCAAGTCTGTGTATTTAACCCATCTGACTTATCACTGGCTCTAATAAGCCTAGGATTTTCAAATATTGCCTGAAAGTCTTCCCAAGAATTTTGACTTATAAAAATCAATGAACTTGGAGCGCCTGCGTGGCTCAGTGGGTTAAGCCGCTGCCTTCGGCTCAGGTCATGATCTCAGGGTCCTGCGATCGAGTCCCGCATCGGGCTCTCTGCTCAGCAGGGAGCCTGCTTCCTCCTCTCTCTCTGCCTGCCTCTCTGCCTGCTTGTGATGTCTGCCTGTCTGTGTCAAATAAATAAATGAAACCTTTAAAAAAAATCAATGAACTTTAGAAAATAACTGTATTGTCAGGAGGATAATAAGTATTCTAAAATTAAACGTGGTGCTCTTTCTCCTGGATTGAAGCTAGCTCGCCAGAATTCTCTATTAAAAGGAAGCAGGAAAGGAGGGAGCATGGCTGGCTCAGAGCACGCAACCCTTGAGCCTCAGGGTTGTGAGTTCGAACCCCACTCAGGAGCCGAGATGGCTCAAAAATAAAAAATCTTGGGGTGCCTGAGTGGCTCTTGGGGTGCCGAGATGGCTCAAAAATAAAAAATCTTGGGGTGCCTGAGTGCCTTTGCTCAGGTCATGATCTCGGGGTTCTGGGATCGAGCCCCGCATCAGGCTCTCTGCTTGGTAGGGAGCCTGCTTCCTCCTCTCTCTCTCTGCTGCTTCTCTGCCTACTTGTGGTCTCTATCTGTCCAATAAATAAAATCCTTAAAAATAAAATAAAATTTTAAAAAACACAAAAAATCTTAAAGAAAATAAAAGGAAGCAGGAAGGGGATGGTCATGTGCGCACGGAGGGCACGTCCCCACGAGCTGTGTCTTTCCACGACGTCCTGCTTTATTCAGTCATAAAGCAAAATTAATCACAATTACGAAGCAGGTTCAGGATTCCAAACTCAGTGACAACTGACCCTGTGATTAACCTTGGCTTCTTACACAGAAACTAGGGCTGGATTCGGAAGAAAGATCAACAGAGAAAGTGCCACGGGTGGCTGCAAGTGAGAACGTGGGCCGTCGCAGTTTTGCTGGACGCGACCGGTCCGGGGAAGAGACAGCCACAAACATGCACTTGGTGTTTCTTTTTTCCTGCATTCTGTAAAGGCGGGCACCGGCAGGCAGAATGCTGGGTGCGGCGAGCAGGATGGTGGGGCTTGTGTGCCCCAGGTTCAAGAGCCATCAGCTCTTCCACTTAGTGATGGGGTGACCCCGGCCACGTTGCATCACCTCCGGAACCTGCAGGTTCCTCCCAGTACCGAGCGCCTCGTGAATTTCCACAGTGCAGGTCCCGCGTGGGGCGCGAGTGAGGGGAAGGCCAAGGGCTTAGCCCTCGCCGACACAGAGCAGGCATCGGACTGGACCTGGAGGGTATCATCATTTCTGCCTCGTACTTCAATAACCGCTTTGTGATCGAAAGGCGTTCCAGAGAGAAATGATCGGGTCAAATCCACAAGATGCACAGGAAAAGCCATAGCCAGTCTGGGGAGATGCTCGTCTCGCCTGCGTTATCTGGGGCTGCGTTACCGTGCAAAGGAACAGGAAAGGTCAGTCCTAGAATGAAGACAGAATCCCTCACGTGCTACGACCTCTGGCAGAGAGAACTTGCTTGCCAATCTCGTATGCTCGCACTAGAACATAGCCGTGGGAGGGACGAACATGGTGCAAACAGAAAGACGTGAAGAAATTCCATCTACGTCTATCATTGTTTCAAAATAGTGTGTTGGGAAAGGCTGGTAATTAAGGAGATGCTTAACGTGGGCAAGACAGAAAGTTTCTAAATGTGTTCTGAGCAAAGCTGTCTGCTAATCGCAGGATCGGGACGGGAGGTTGGTGGCGCGGGCCAGTGGTGACCAGAGCTGGGCGGCCCCGCTGGAGGGGGTGTCGCTGGGTGAGCTCGGCAGCAGGTGGATTAGATCAGCAAAGCCCATGGGAAAAGCTTCTCGAACGCTTCGCTGAGTTGCCCCTGACGCTGGGTCACCAAATATCTCCACGTTGTGTGTGGTCGTATTGAATTATGGCAATTATAACATCGACCAGGGGAGAAACACAGACTTCTGGATAACCACAAAATTCTAAAGTAACTTTTAGGGTTGTGGAGTGCACTAATGACCCAGATGTTTTTACACAGAAGAATGAAGGATCTCTGGGTGCATGAACCCCGCCTCCCATCAGGCTCTGGGAGGGCAGCGTCCGCTCACTCTGGAGAGGCCGGCGGGGGGACTCGAGTCCAGCTTTCAACGGCTCGCTTGGGGGTTGCTCCGTAGCTGGTGTCAGGGACGCATGAACCCCTGGCTCCGGGCTCGCAAACGGGTCGGGCTCGGCTACTCATCACTGACAAAACCCAAAGGGAGAGGAACATGATTGGCCCGGAAAAGAGAAAGGGATTTATTTCAGCAAGGCCAGTGCCGGGAAGATGGTAGGCGGGTGTCTCAAAGCCAGTCTCCAAAGTACCGAAAATGCTTCCAGGTTTATGGAAGGAAAAGTGGAACGGAGGTGGGTGGGTCCTGGAAGGCAGGCAGTGAAGGTCAAAACCATCATTGTTTTGGGGTCAATCCCGGGAGGGTCTCCCGGGGGCTCAGGGCAGCCCTTATCGCTGGAGGGGGTAGTTCCTGTTCCCATCAGAGGATGCTTGGCCCTCGGGGTCTTCCGCAGGAGCCCAGAGACACACTGGAAAGAAGAACTCATCTAGAAAGTTTGAGGTCAGAATGGAGGCAGCCAAGCCCCCTACAGTTTCTCTGGCCATTTCCATGGAGAAGCTCCACGCACCCATCTCCACTCTGCAGGGGCCCAGCCGGTGCCTCTGTCACCGGCCTCATTTCTCAGTTCCAAGCCAGCAGGCGGATAGTCCAGTAGCTGCTCTTAGTCCAGAAGAATCAGATCGACTTGAGATACATTACCTGGAGAAAATCAACTTTGGTTTGGGGCATGCGGGGCATCCACTCAGACACGGACGTTCCCAAGACGGTCAGGCAACGGGAGGCCAGTAGTGACGTGGGAAACAAAGTCAAAAGGACGCGTGAATCTTACTGCTCGCAGTCCACTGACGCGTCCTTGAAACAGGCACAGTGACCTTCCTCTTGAGCCCAGCTGCCTGGATGTGATGACTTGGCTAAGAGCAAAAGGCAGTCTCCGCCCAACCCCCAGGATCCTGTAAGTCGACTTTAACATGTAAAAATTCCTTTGGAAACCTCCTCTCTCTCCCCTCCCAAGATACATGTGGGCCATCATCCCCCAAGCATGTGACCCACCGATACACCTCTGAAGGGTCGCCGGACTAATTACAGTAGTAAATGACCTTTCCCCAGCAACAGCTGGCCCCCTTGGGGTCCTAGAAACCTTGCTTCCAAAATTCCTTAGAGACCTGCGCCATCCCTAACCCTCTCCCAACTTAAAAGTATATAATGGGCCACTCCTTGTCACCCCGGTGCGGCTTTCTGCCCATCGGTCCTGTCCCTGTGCATAAATAAAACCAGCTTTTTCACTGAAGATGTCTCAAGAATTCTTTTTTGGTGGTTGGCTCCGAGCCCTAGCGTCTGTCCTCCATCTGTAGCACGGCCTGAGCTCCAAAGGGGGGGTCAAGTGGGGAGGAAGGTGGTCCGCAGGCTGGGGCCAGGAGGTGTTTGGGAACACAAAGGTCGCTCTGTCATGCAGATCAGTTCCTGAGGCAGAAAGGAGTCTCCGGGAACGGCTCCCTCCGGGGTGCGGACTCTCCTTTCCAATGTAAATCTGGGCGGTTGAGCGGGAGGTGACGCGCTTTTCCTGGGTTTTGATTGCTTCCAACTAAAAATAAGCTTCAGGCCTCAGGCCAAAGAGGGCCCATTTGGGGGCGGCCTGCGCTGGGCCCCGACGTACCCCTGCCACTCAAGAGAACTGCAGGGAAGGGGCGGGCGGGGGGGTGCAGTGAGCGGTGAGAGTGGCGGGACTGCCGTGGGCACGGGGACCGCAGGCGTCCGCCGGGGCATTCTAGGACAAGCATTCCGTGAAGTGGGACGACCCACGGGGAGGACCACTGTGGCCTGACGCCTTCTTGGGCACAGCCCCCTCCCCCCGCAGCCTTTTTTCTAAGCACAGCCCCGTCCGTTCTGGGGCACCCCCAGCCCCTCCCCCAAGTCTCCTCCGTCCGGAGCCTGCAGGCTTCAGAAGCCACAGAGCGGGTCTGAGTGGGGGGTTGTGGGGAGACCTTCTCTTCTGGCACCACCCGGACACGCTTCTGTCCTCGAGTCCCCTCAGTAAGCCGCTTCTTGTCAACCTGGACTCGGTGGTTGGCCTTTTTCTTGGGTCTCTGGCTCCTTTGTCCTTGGAGGTCCTTTGTGTCACCTTCCTTTTTTGGGTCAGAGAGGGAGGGAGGAGCCGGGTGTCCCTGGGGCCGGCTGTTCCCTCCAGTCCCCACTCCCCACCCAGCGGGCAGCTTTGTCTCCAGTGCCAAGGGAGCCGGGATATGACACAGGCATTGAGAAGCCCTTATTCAGCCCCAGCCCCGGCCCCGGCCACGCGAGGTCCGGGTGACAGGCAGCCGCTCCCCTGCGAGCGGGATTCCGGGAGATGCACTTTGGGGGATGTGATGCTTCCGAACGGACGGCAGCCTTTCAAGCAGAGGGCGGCCTTGCGAAGGCCTGAGCTTGCTGGGAAGTCAGGGACTTGTGTGCGCGCACCGGCATCCGGGAGGGCCCTGGTCTGAAGCCAGGTGCCATCAGAGAACGAGATGCCCCAGCTGAGCCCGCAAAAGGGGACAGTCAGCGCCGGCCGGCGACCAGGACGACGGGATTTAGGGCCGTGTGCGAGGCGGCCAGGCAGGAAGGAGGCAGGGTCCAGGACCTTGGGATGTGGAGCCAGCTCTCAAGGGATGGAGAAGACCCTCCAGGGCCATCAGCCACTGGGGGAAGGGGACCAGGGCCAGTGTGAGGTTTCCACAAAGTACAGCTATCCAGCAAAGCCACGTCACAATGGGCATGGCCGGGTCCAGCTGGGGTGGGGGAGGGTCTGCTGTTGCCAGGCAACCCGTGAGGGGGCCTGCCTCCCCATCCCCAGGCTGGGCTTGGCTGTCACAGTCTTGAGCTGCGGGGTGCAGCCTGCACTGCACGGCCTGGTGGCCTAAGCTCACGGTCCCCCTGGGTAACTCTGCCAGGACTTTGGGAGGCCATCGCAGCAGGGGAGCTGTCTGCTGGGGAAGCAGAGGTAGGGAAGCGCCCGTGAGCCAACAATCCTGAGCAAGAAGCCTTGGAGCAGAATGTCAAGAGGGCACACAGTGGGCGCTGGGGACGTCCCCGTGCCCTGGAATCACTCAGGCCTCAGTGGGACATACAGGACAGGGCTGACACAGCTCAGGCCTGTCTCTAGGCTCCGCTCCCCCTGTCCCAGGCCTCCAGGCAGGCCCTTAGCCGCCAGGTAGAGCTAACTGCTGCTAGGTAGCCGCACATCTCCCCTCCGCTCATCTCCTTCTACCGGGGACGCCTTCTCCCACTAATGCTTAGCCGGCCCTTCCTCTTTCTTCCACGCAGCCTGGGCATCACCTCCTCCGGGGAGCCCTCCCTGACCTCTGCAGACAGCTATGGAGTTTTCCCGCACATTCCTGGAACGGCCCTCACGAGCCCCAGCTCTTCCTGCCTGCAGACCCAGTTTTGCAACATGCCTGAGCTTGGAGGGGCTTCGTGGCAAGTGGCCAGATGGGGGAGGAGGAACAAGGCGGGGAAGAGGAAGATGCGGGGGCTGCACGGGTGTGCATTCCGCCTGGGAGATGGTCACAGGCCGCGGCTGCAGGCAGGGCCGGGAGGAGCGGGCTGCGTGGTCAGAGAGCAGGGCTGGGGTCTGGCTGCAGAGACAGGGCAGCCCAAGGTGGGTGAGACCGGACAGGGGAGGGATCTGTTGGGGCCTGAAGGCCGGGCTGGGGGAGGGAATGGCCGGGAGCGGACGGGAAGGGCTGAGCCCATTTCATGGTGCCGCGTGGCGTCTGGCTCCCAGGAGGTGCTCACTGCTGTCTCCCCTGACCAACCTGGCGCCCTTTTAGTCCTCGCCGTGTGCTGGGCAGCAGACGGCCTCATCAGGGACAAGCCTGGAGACTCCTAGGGAAACCAGAGCAGCCGAGAGAGGCTGCTTCCAGACGCAGAGGCTCAGAAGCCGGGCCCCGACGGTGCAGAGGCCTGTTTCCCCGAGATCTCAGGTCCCCAGAGGGCTCTGTTCCCACTGCACGTGCTTGCAGGCAGCTTTCTCAGGTCCCCTGACAGGCGGGTCCCAGCTCGGTCCTGGGGGCCAGCCTGAGCACCCCTGGGGACACAGAACTCCCAGGGACAGGTTTGAGCCCTGTAGTGTGTTGAATTGTGTCCCCAAAATAGGTCTATTTTTTTTTTTTTAAGATTTTATTTATTTATTTGAGAGAGAGCTTGAGATCACGAGCAGGGAGAGACGGGAGGGAAAAGCAGACTCCCACGAGCAGGGACCCCAAAGCAGGACTCGATCCCAGGACCCTGAAATCGTGACCTGAGCCGAAGGCCGATGCTTCACGGACCGCGCCCCCAGGTGTTCGGCCCAAATAGGTTGACTTCCTAACCCTCTGAACTTGTCAACGGGACCTGACTTGGAAATGGGCTCTTTGCAGATGTGATCAAGTTACGATGGGGTCACCCCAGCCTAGGGCGGGCCGACAGTCCAGTGACTGGGGTCCCTGGGAGGGGACAACACAGAGACCCAGGGAGAGAGGGCCAGAAGATGACCGGGGCAGAGCCTGCCGGGAGGTCCCGACAAACCGGGGAAAGCCGGCAGCACCGGCAGACGCTGGAAGCTGAGAAGGACGCAGAGGATTCTTCCTCGAGTCTTCTGGGGGAGCGCGGTCTGGCTGGGCCCTCGGTTCTGGACTTCTGGCTTCCAGGTCTGTAAGAGAACACGTCTCTGTGGTCCTAAGCAGCCCGGCTTGTGGCCGTGATCGTCCTGTGATCACGTATGCGAAGACCTTGCTCCCGAGTAAGGTCCCAGTCCCGGGCATCCGGCTTTTGAATACTAGGCCCCACGAAAGATAAAGTGAGAGATAAGGACTCGGTCTTCACCCCACTGTGATCTCCTCCAACTGTTGGCCGCATCGGGGAATGGGGGGCTGTTTGCCCTGCGCCTCGCCACGCTTTCCCCCTGCTGGCCCAGCTCCAGCTCTGGCTTGAGCTTGTCCTGAGCTCTGCTCCCCTCAAAGCCTCCCACCTTTCCTCCGTATCAGGCGGGTTTGCCGCACTCTTCTCCCTGTCCCCAGGCGGGAGAGGACAGGACTCGAGCTCCTGTTTGCATCTTGTGAGCAGCGGGACTGGCTGGCGACTCCGACTCCGTGGTTATTGGTCCCCGCTCTGGGTGGGCGGGACAGCCGGTCTCAGCGTCACTCTTCGGACACTCCCCAGTGCCGGTGACACGAGCTACCCACGCCCGCGGGCGACCCAGGGATCGACGAAACGCAGAGTCTCTGTGAAGGAAAAATAGCCAAAGTCACGTGAGTAAGGAAGTGGGGGTCATTTTAAAATCTCAAATGAATGCCATTTTATAAGAAAAATTATAAATATAGCCTATTTGGATTCTCCAGAGAGTGCGGAGAAACAACCCACAGGATGTGTGTGTGTGTGTGTGTGTGTGTGTGTGTGTGCGTGTGTGTACATATCCACACGCATTTATATGAGGGAGGCAGAGAGAGACATACTTGTTTCAAGGAATTATCTTACACAGTGGTGGGTCCTGGCAAGTCCAAACTCCGTAGGATGGGCCAGCAGCCCGGGGACCCAGGGAAGAGTTGCAATTAGAACCTAACATCTCTTTGGGCAGAATTCCTTCTTTCTTCCTTGGGAGAAGTCAGTCTGTGATTTTAAGGCTTTCACCGGATTGAATGAGGCCCACCCCCGTTACGGAGGGCAATCTGCTCGGCTCCAAGTCCACTGATGACATGTTAAGCATCTCTGCCGTGCCTTCTCAGAAACATCTACAGCAACGTTTGACCAGAAGCAGGGTGCCATGCAAAATTTATATGCGATACATCGTGTGGAAAACCACACGTAGCTAATCTAGTTTTTAATTCACTTTTTTAAAAAAATGGGGTTGTTTAAGCCTCCCAATTAAAACAATGCAAAAATGAGACTCAGTGGGCCTCGTCATTAAAGGTAATCGTACATGAGTTTCTCAGACTTTAAGAACCGCCCCCCAGGAGCTCGCCAGCCTTTGACTCAAAAGTTACAACTCTATCAAGGGCACACTCACGTCTTTGGTCCCATTTGTGTCCAAATGACGGGGCCCATCTACATTATCAGGCCGTCTCCATCTGTCTTAGCCCTTTTCCTTATAAAATGGAATGAATGATAATGTTGTGGTTTGAAGCACAGCAGTGACCTAAAATGCCTCCATGATAATGACACAGCAGGCGCTTCACATGTCTGTGAAGAATTGGAGAGGCTGTACTGAGCCTTCCCTACAAAGAGAAGCGCTCACCTACCTCCCAGGCCACCAGTGTGCTCCGAGGACGGGATCTTGTCCACAAGGATGTCTCAGGACACTGTGTGTGTCCTGCAGAACGCAGGGCCCTCTAGGGCACCATTAGAGGTCACGTGAAGGACAGTGGTCAAGACCAGCACATTGAGATGCTTCCCACGTCTGTCCCCCCCCCCACCCCGTCCCTGCCCCCCTCCCCCACATTAGCAGCCCGGATGAGAAAAGGCACAGCCCCCGGTTCTAAAAATGGGCGGAGCAGACACGACACCAGATGACCAACACGCACCTGCACAGAAACGCCAAACGGTGCTCAATGTCCCTAGTCACTAGGGAGACGGACGCGGAAATGATGGTAAGATTCTGCACGAACCTAGTAGAACGGCGGACGCTAAATGCAGCCGCCATTTCGAACAGCCGCACGGGTGCGGGGCTAAGGAAGGTTCTGGCCGGGGCGCTGGGAAGTGGAGCAGCCTCGGGGAAGACCGCCGGCCCCTCCTGCAAACAGGTGCCCTCCTCCGACCCCGCTGGGCGTCTACCCAAGAGGAAGGAAAACGTCTGGCAGCTTCGTCGCCCAGACTGGAAACAACCGGAATGGCCATCCGCCGGCGCTTGGCTGAGGGGGTGACACAGCCGCGCCACGGAGCGCTGCTCCGCAGACAGACAGTGGCCGACCTTGAGCGCGCTGGACTGAGTGTGGGAAACCCGACGCTGAACGCTAGTGCCGCGTGACGCCGCTCGGATGAGGTTCTGGAAAAGGCAAAACGAGAGGGACATAAGTCGGGGGCTGGGGGTGGGGGAGGTGGTGGAGAGCAAAGGGACACCTGGGAGGTCTGGGGGGACGGGGTCCTCTGTGTCTTGGCTCTGGTGGCGGGAACCCGCGTTGCCAACACGCGGGAGCTGCGTACCTAAAAAGGATGGCATTTTCGGGGGTGTAATGGGCGCCTGACGTGTGAACTCCAGGTGCACCACGATGCTCGGGTCAACGTTTATTGCGAAACGAGGGGGGGTTTCAGCAAACGTGCACGTGATCCCAGGGAATCTGTCTTTTTTTTTTTTTTTTTTTAAAGATTTTATTTATTTATTGGACAGACAGAGATCACAAGTAGGCAGAGAGGCAGGCAGAGAGAGAGGAGGAAGCAGGCTCCCTGCTGAGCCGACAGCCTGATGCGGGGCTGGATTCCAGGACTCTGGGATCATGACCTGAGCTGAAGGCAGAGGCTTAACCCACTGAGCCACCCAGTTGCCCCGGGAATCCGTCTTGAAGACAGAACCAGACATGGCAGAGGAAGCCCGCCTTCTGAAGCTCGAGTTCACGGTCGTAAAGTCTCTGGGACCTCGCTGTGCTCCCCGGGAAGCCCCGAGGAGGACAGAGTCTCAGAGCAACGCTTCCGAATCTTTTCATTTTGGAGTTTCAGGCGTAACCCCCGCGCTCTCTGCAAAAGTAAGAGAGGATCGAGCTTTCCGCGCCTGGCTGGCTGCCTTCCCACCAGGATCCTTCCGCCGGCTCCTTGCAGAACTCGTAGTGCAAAACGTTTTATTTTTCTAATAAGCAAAGATATTAGGGAACAGTATTTTTGGCGCACATCGCTTACGGACACTTGTTTTCTTCGGAATATTTCTCTAAGCAGAAATGTGAACGGTGGAATCAGCCACTCGTTTTGGTGAATATGTTTGAAGTGAAGACTCTAAACTTGGTTTATTTTATTTATTTATTTATGTGTGCTTCTATTTTATATTTTATATAAATGAATCATCAGTGAACTTTGGCCAAAGCTGTGATATTTATATGCTGTGAAATAAAATGTTCATTGGAAAGCTACCTCCTTTGGGGGTCCCCATTCAACACGGAGCAGTCAGAACAGGGAAAAGTGAGCGGGTTGTGATTGTTGGGGGGGCCAGGGCAGGTGTTGTGCCCGCTGCTTCTTCCGTGGGTTTGTCCCTTTGCTGGAGAGCTCCTTGCGACTGCACAGATCCCCCACACGTGGGCAGAAAGGCCCATGGGGATCGCAGCACAGCCTGCGAGGGGGCAGGGCAGGGCTCTGAAGGGCAGTCTGGGAGCCTGGAGCCTGCTCTGGCACAGCGTGTGTGGCCACCTTCTGGATCTTTCTTTGGGAGGCGGAGCCAGGCTGTCCTGCTTGCTCGGGTCAGGAGATGCTGTCCCCGGGGGCTGGTTGGCTCCCTTGACCTGCAGATGCCCATGTGCAAGCAAGTCTGAGGTTTGGGTGCGGGAGGAGGTGGGGGTCCCAGCCAGGGCTCAGAACCCCGTCTTTCGAGAGCACCCCGAGGGCAGCAACACTTTCCCGATGTGACGTGGCACATTTCCCGTGTGATGCTGGCTCCCTGCACACAGGTCCCACCGCCTGGGAGTTTCTGCCCATCCCAGAGCCTCCCTAGCACACGTCCCTGGCCCGGGGACCCTGCGCTGGGGGACACCCACGGTGCCGCTTGCCGGGGAGAACCTGGGCCCCCAAGAAGCTGATATGCTGGTGCAGGATGGCGAGAGGGAGTGTTGGACCACGGCCCTGAGTTCCATGGAGGTGGGCTCTTGGGATCCTCAGCTGAATGTCACACAGGCTCAGTTGCTGCTAATTTTTTTTGACTGTTTTTTTGGAACAGTTTTAGGATCACAGCAAAATTGAGGGGAATGTTCCGAGAGCTCCCATACCTCCCACGCCTGCACGTGCGCAGCCTCCCCCGCTGTCAGCATCTCCCTCCCCGGAGCCATGCACCTGTTACAGGGCGAGAACCTGCGCTGACCCGCCTTCGGCACCCAGAGTCCACAGTGGACAGTGGGGTTCACCCCGCGTTGCTCCCTCTGTGGGGCTGGGTGAGTGTGTAATGCCGTGCACCCGTCACTACACTGTCACAGACTAGCTTCACGGCCCTAAAATCCCCTGTTCTTCCCTCCCTCTTCCCCAAACCCTAGCAACCACTGATCTTACTGTCTCCATGGTTCTGCCTTTAGCTTCCACTTTAAAATAGCATTTTTGATGGAAATCACTTGACTCGAAGAGGAAAGTTGCAAGTGACAGGAAGAGTACAAAGCTACCCACGTAGCTCAGACCCCGGACCACCTGCCGTCAGGCTTGCGCTGTCTGCTTGAGCCCTCGCGCTCCTGCCCTACATACACGCGTACACGCGGACCTGAATCGCTTGAGAGTAAGTCGCATACATTGTGAGCCTCGTGTGTGTATTCCCTAAAAATAACATGCTCTCGCGTCAACGCCGGGTGAGCTTCCGGGTGAGAGATCACTGGAAAGCTCCTCCCACGGGAGGGCATGCTTCTCTCCTTCCCCATTCAGCTCCTTTCCTCCAGGAACCTTGTCCCATTCCCAACTACCTTTTCTACTCCAGTTCCCTGTCCTGTGCCTCTGAATTCTCATAATTGGGTGGCTCCTCAGTCTCTAGTCCTGCAGAGCAGCTCTGTACTGTTGTGTAGTCTGTGCACTGCATAAAAGGCCCTGGATGAAGGGATCTGCCTCACTCTGCTCTGAAGGGGGCTGGATGTTCATGGAGCTTCCTCTGCCCAGTGGGGTCAGTTTCTCTAATCCACAATAAGTCATCCTATGGGCCAGAAGTGATCAGCAACCAAGTGTCTACAAGATGAGATTGACCCACGGTACGCCATGCTGTAGAGTACAGAAAGAGGCCGGTTGCCCGGCTGGCTTGGTTGGTAGAGTACGTGACTTTTGATCTCGGGGTTGTCATTGGTGATCTTAAGATTTGCTTTGGGGCAGTGATGGAGGCGGCAGCCTCATCAAAATTGGTTGAAGAATTCAAGGAAAGAAATTAGGACGGCAAGACTGTGTGTGTGTGTGTGTGTGTGTGTGTGGTGTGGCTGGGGAACAGAGAAGGCAGGGTGGTGTCCAGATGGTAAGTGAAAGTTAAACGTTCTGTGGTTTTGCATGGGGAAGGAGTCTAACTGTTGGGTGATTATTTTTTATCTTTTATTAATTTTTTTTAAAGATTTTATTTATTTGTTTCAGAGAGGGAGCACAAGCAGGACGAGGGGCAGAAGGAGTGGGAGAAGCCGACGCCCTTCTGAGCAGGCGTGACACACTCCATCCCAGGACTCTGAGACTGTGACCAGAGCCGAAGGCAGACGCTTCACCAGCTGAACCGGCCAGGTGCTCCGGGTGATTATTTTTCATATTTTAACAACAACACATGGAAAAGCACTTAGCCGTGTGCTTGGCACAAGTAAAGGCTTCGTTAACATGAGCTCCTATTATTACACGCACAGCAGCAGAAATGTGGGCGCCGGCTTTGTGCCTACGCGCCGCGGAGACCCGGAGGCGCTCCCCCACGCGCCCCTCCCTCGTTCATTAACAGCGGTGGCATGGCCGGTGGCCAGGCGGTCTTTCCTTTGGCCGACAGCCGTCGCCTGTGGCTTTTAGCATCGAGGAGAGCAACCTTTGTTCCTCCAGAACTGGCCTAGGTATGGGTTGAGGGAAGCAGAGTCCAGGACCTGGGAGAGGTCGGTCGGAGGACCTGGGCGGTCTGCAGCAGGCAGTCTCCACGGGGCCCAAGACACGCGGGGGCCCCCACGGATGCGTGGTGCTTTGAGTTGAGAATTTAAGTATCTAGAGAAGGTACCAAAGTCTGTAGAACGTGGACTTTCCTCCCCATCTGCACCCCCACCCCTGCCTCTGTGGCTGGACATCTGAGGTGACCGTGAACTCCAGGCACATCTTTTACAGGTTGACATTGTCCTTGGAGACGTTCTCTCTTCTCACCATCTGTTTCCCGACATGACAAGCGCCTTGCGCACGAGAGCGTGGAGAGCATGACTACTGGGGTTATTTTTGTCTCCTGATTCATTGTTAAACATCTTTTACCCTCTTAACTGCGCAGACGTAAAATCCTTTTCCATATAATAATTGTCTGAGCTCAGAAGAGCCAGTGCTGTTACTCACTGCCACCAAAACCCAGACGGTATTTTTATTCTACACTCAAGTTGGCTCCCGCATTTCTTTCCAGGCGCTGTATGTGCCTTAAAATTTCCATGGATCAGGTCAAGCTGTTCTTTAATCAACCAGAAAATGCAGGGCACACATATGTCTCGCTTCTTGCAAAGCGAGATGGACACAGATTTTTTTTTTTTTTTTAAATAAGCATTTATATACATTTTAAGAAGAGGAAAGACAAGAGTCCTCTCCTCCCACTCTCACCGCGGGTCTGCAGATGGCCGAGGAGGACGATGGCCTGTGCTGCCCCTGCTCGGGTCCAGACCAGAGCTGCGTGTCACCCCGCGGTATCCCCAGCCCGCAGGGGACAGGGCCCTGGGGGTAGCGCTGTGGCTGTGGAACTCCAGGGTTGAAGGGCATGGTCGCACCCTGCAAGGCCTGTTAGCAAACCTGGAGAGAAAAGTCGTAGGACATTGGAGATGGAGAGAACGTGCGTCCTTTCTTTGCCACTTGCTCGTGCTCAGACGGGAGCTGGACGCGGGAGCCCGACGCGGGAGCCCGCCTACCTGGGGCAGCCCGGGGACTCGGCTGTCGGGCCTTTGCCTCCAGGGCTCCCGGCTCCAGGGGTGGGAAGAGAGAGGGCACTGTCCGCCGCAGGCGTTCTGGGAAGAGCCCTCTTCTGCCCTGCGGAGGCTGTCCGTGACAGGTATGAAGCGCAGGAGGGTGATTCAGAGCGAGAGGGGGCGAGGCCAGGTCTCAGGGCGTGGGCTGACCTCATCCTGGACTTGGCATCTCCTTCTCCTGCCCTGGATGTCTTTCCAGATGCTGGTCTTGGTGCCACCCAGCCCCCAGCATTTGCCTTCAATGGTAAGTCCTACCAACGAGCTTCAAGCCCCGGGCTTCATGCCCCGAGTAAGCGCGGCCAGACACCTGCTCCCTACCGCCTGGTCAGCAGACAGGACCACGGATGCAAAACCTGAGCGGCAAGGGGACGAGTCACAGCTCTCAAGGCTCCTCCTGGCCTCCTCTTGCTCTTATCGACGCCCTCGTCTCCCTCAGAAACGGTGCCATTGTCACCAACATCCCCAACATCACCCACGTCCCCAACGACCGTGGACTCTCCCCTCAGGATAGCGGTGCAGATAGAGGAGACACACACTGGTGACCATCTAGAAAGTCTTTCTTTCCTACGGGACAGTAAGTGCCTTCGAGAGACTGCTGGAACCCACCCGACATCACATGAGGAATGGAAATGTGATTTTATCTGGGGCGGCAGGGTACCCCGTTAAAGGACTCCCTTTTCCATCCTCTCGATTCTCCTGGCTCTCATGTGATGCTCTGCCAAGACATATCCGTGGAAATAGGCTTTGGGGATTCTGGGAAGTCTGTCGAAGGGAGGGATCACTTTTCTCTCTCTCTCACGTCCCTCTGCCTCTTTCTTTCCATTGCCTGGAATGCAGATGTGAGGGCTGGAGCTCTGGCAGCCGTCATGCTCCAACAGCTGACTGAGAAGAGAAGCCACATGTGGCCAAAAGGAAACACAGAAGCATGGCGTTCAGATGACCTCATGAAGCTGCCGTATCTGACCCGGAACGCTCTCGTTCAGACTTCTTTGTTGCACGAGAATTAAACTTTTCTGTTATCGGATTTTTGCTAGATTCAGCTGAACCTAAGCAAGGTCACATGAATTCAAGATCACATGAAGACACCTTGGTACAGAGGTTGCAACACAAGTATCCATTTGGCGACTAGAAATTCCTCTTCTTTTTCTGCTAGCTCTGTGGGGCCCAAGAACCACTGAATTCTACTGGCCCCGTGAGCTGAGATCAGTGGGTTCCCTTCCTTTCCCACATTCATGCCTGGAATTATTCCCCGTCCCTGGTGGGAAGGGAAACCCTGAAGGAGGGTCCCCAGCTGCCACACAGAGAAGCCCCTTGAATCCCACGCAGCCCCACATCCCCCCAGAGCAGTAAGGGACATGACAAGTAAGTTTTCCTTTCTGTGTGTTCTCTTTTCTTGGCTTTCTCTCCCCCCAATCCAGGTTGTGTGTCCGTGTGTTTTCTCTATAAAATGAGTGACTCTGGAGGTCAGTTGCTGCTTGGTGGTTTGGAGAAGTGGGAGGAAGGGGAGGTGAGCAGGGGCTCACACCAGACCTGTGAGTGGTCCTGGGCTGGGGTCTTCGGCACTCACCCTCCCCTCCCCCTGCAGGCACATGCAAGCCCTGGGGGGTGGGGCAGAGAGACCTCCAGGGCACCAGAGTGTTGGCCGTGCAGAGGCTCCCTGTGGGCTCAGACTGGGAAATCTGGCCCACTTACAAGCAGGAAGGGCTCCTCGGCTATGAATAAAGATGGGGGGAGGCAGGAGCCCGGAGCCCAATGTTCGCTCAGGGACGTGCTGTTTGTTGATTGACTGATGGGATTTGTGGGCGATTTGGATGACTTCTTTCAAAAACAGCAACTTGACAGGCACAGCTGGGCTTTTTGTCTTTTTCATCCTTGGCCCATCCCCCTCTCTGAGGGGTTAAAATCCTTGCAGATCAGAGGGAGCTGTGAGTTCAGCTGGTGGTTTGCAGGGGCTGCTCTAGTCTGGCCATTGCCCCCCAGGGGTGGGGATTGAAGAGGTGAGGTCCGGAGCAGGAGCCCCGGGGCTCAGGCTTTCCTCTGGGGATCTCTGTCCTGGTTGCGGCTTAGCACTGGGGGGCTGGCTCCGTGCCCTCCCATCTCATCCAGCCCAGAACAAATTAATTCTCACAGCCAGCCCAGCAGGGCCCCAGGGGAGAAGCCCTCTGATCTCGGGCATTCCTGGGACTGGCCTGACCTGACAGGCAGGTGCCGCACCTTCCCGGGGAGTGGCTCACCCCAATTCTGTCTCCAGCAGGGTGGTTGGCACCCGCCTCTCCCCGCGCCCCACCCCTTCCTCCCCAGCTTCAGACCAACCACCTGGGCCTTCCCTTTCAAAGGTCATCTGAAAACACAGCGTCCTACAGACGGCCAGATGTCACTGGTTTGCAGAGGTCAAATATTTAAAATACGTCATGCCCAGCTGGCCAGCAGCCTGCGGAGCAGTCTCGAACCTGCCTGGCCTGCGAGCCTGGGAGCGGTGCCCTGAAGAGAGCAGGTCTTAGCCTCAACCTGGCAGAGGACAGAAAGGCCCAGGGAGCTTTCCCAACACCCGATGACCAGACCTCAGCCGGTCTGGGGTCTCCACTTATGAGCAAGCCTGGGCAAGTCCTTGCTCTGAGCCGATGTCCTTACTGTCCCTTGGAGGACAGGACGGGCCCCCTTGAAGGCTAACTGTGAAGGCCGTGTGTGAGAGCAGCAGGTGGACACGCAGACCTGCTTCCGCTGCGCAGTCTGCCCCGGCTTCTGGGTGGGTCGCAGGTGCCCTCGGAGGGCGAAGGTCCCCAGGCCCCCTCCCCTTCTATCTTCTGGTCTTCCCGTGGACTCCCTGGCTCCTGGCTCGTGCTGAAGGCCGAGCTCTCCCTGCAGCACGCCGCCTCCTGCCCGCCCGAGACGCGGAGGCGTCTGCAGGGCTCCTCTCTCTGCCTTTTCTCCCTGCTGACGTGCCACCTTTCGAGAACTTGGGTTTTCTGCTTTCTCGCAGGGGCTTCCCCTGGTCCGTGCCCCTGTGCTCCTGTCCTGCCGCAGCCGCTGGCTCATTCATTACCCCGGTGTCTCACTGGTTCCTTCCAGACTGTTCTCTGCTCACTAGACCTTGTCCCCCACCACTTCCAAGCCTCGGGCTCACGTGACCTTGGTTTTTGTCCCTGCATGGTTCTATCTGTGGGTCTGATGTACGATCGTGACCTGGTGGGTCATTTCGTGGAACGGTCCCCGGGATGACCCCTCCCCACCATCCCTTCTTCCGCCATGACCCCAGGAGGCCTTTGGAGGACCAGACAGACTAGTCTGTGCCACACACGGGCATGCCTGTGTGCGTGTGCGTGCCCGTGTGTGTGCCTGTGTGTGTGTGTCCGTGTGCACGTCTGTGTGTGTGCCTGCCTGTGTGCGTGTGCGCGCCTGTGCATACACAGGCCGGTGTGCACACATGCGTGTGTGCGCGTGTGTATGCGCATGTGTGGCGCAATCTGTCATTTGTGCTGCATGACTTGCTTCTCCCCTTTCGCCCGCCCCCGTTCACTCGCGGTGGGCACCGATGTAGGTTAAGATGCCCACTGATTTCCCAGCGAGTGAGCAGAAACAGGAATACCTTGATGTCAGTGGATTTGGTCCAACGAAAGGAAGGCCAAGGGAGAATTTTACATTACTCCGCTCCAAGGGAGGGAGAGATTTACTCCAAGAATTTTATAACGAAGGTGTCTGGCTAAGGCAGCATAAATCACGGTGTTTTGATTGGGGCGTACGAAACCAGTTCTTGCGTTTACAGACGCTAAAAACTCCATCCTGCCGGCCTGGGCTGTTAGCTGGTGGTGGGGCGGGCTGGGTGCACTTCCCTGAGGGCCGTCTGGGCCTGCGAGACAGGGTTCACGGTGAGGCCCCCGAGGAAGAGCGGGCGTGCCCGGGACTTGGCCTGACGCACAGGCCCGCATAGCCTCCTACCGCAGTGAGAGGACAGTATGGCCAGTTTTCAGGAGATGCAAACTTTGGGCTGCTTCACGGGGAACAGGGTGCTCCCTGAAGCTCCTGCCAAGGGAGACAGGGGAGGGATCCCCTAGGGCAGCACCCCAGAGGTGGTGGTAGGTGAGGCAAACGTGCTTCCCCTGCCGCAACCAGACACCGTTCACGGGGAGAACGCGGAACTCAAGCAAAGGGGCCGTAGCGCCCGACGCAGCAGCGACACACAGGGACACCTACGTGGCCATCCACAGGCGGACGGGAGGCCCTGGGTGCTCCCCCGCACGGCAGAATACCGCTCAGCCATAAAAAGAATGAATATGTACCCGCATTAGCAGGGACGACTCTTGGAAACTTCCGTTAAGTCAGAGAAGCCAGACACAAAGGCCACATGTCGTGAGGTCCCGTTTCCACGAAATGTCCAGAAGAGGCAAATCCACAGAGACAGAAAGTAGATTCGTGGTGGCCCAGGGCTGGAGGGCTTGAAAGAGCCTGGGGAAGGGCGGGGAGCTGATGGTGGAGCAGCGTCTTCTGGGGTGATGAAACGTTCCCGACGTGACCTTGGTGGTGGCACGACTCTGCAGGTGTACTAGGAAGGACTGAACCTCACACTTCAAATGGGCGAATTGTAGGGCACAGGCATAAGATCTCCTAATAGCAGAGCTATTACCAGCACAACAAAAACAAACGGGCTGGCTCAGGGGCCCGGCCGGTGTCACCAACGCTGACCTGGGAGGCCCCCCGCTTCCTGGACCTGCCGGAGCGCCCCTCTCGCGCCGTCTGTTCTACTGTAGGACGTGTTCGCCGGCTCCGTTCTCGTGCCGCGCGTCCTGCCGTCGGCTTCCAAGCCTTCGGTCTGAGGCTTCCCCTCCTTGGGGCTCTGTTCTGGTCTGGACGTGATGATGACGTCTGCTTGGGTTTGCTGCCGAGCCGGCTCCGGCGACCCCGTGCTGGAGCGGATGCCGGCTGCTGCTGCTTTCTCTGCTCTGCTCTCTTACAACGGGGACATAACCCCTTTTCGTGCTCAAGGGCTGTGGTAGGCAGAATCGTGTCCCCCCAGGGAGGCCCACATCCTAATCCCCGGAGCCCGTGAGTACGTTCCCTTACGTGGCAAAAGGAACTTGGTGTTCCACGGTGGAGTTCAGGGTCTCTGGAGGAGACTATCCTGGACTGCCCAGGTGAGCCCTGCATGTGACCTCCAGGGCCCGGGCAAGGAAAGGGGGAGCAGGCAGCGTCAGAGAAGGCGCGGTGGTGACACAGCAGAGGTCAGGGAGAAGAGGTCCTGCACCGTGGGCCGGGAAGGCGGAGGGTCCGCGAGCCACGGAGGGCAGGCGCCTGAGACGCAGGACAGGGCGAGGAAACAGCCTGTCTCCAGGTTGCTTCTGGAAGGAATGCGGCCCCACAGACAGGCTGATTTTAAACTTTGGACCTCCAGAACTTTGGAGGTAGCAGCTCGGTGCCGTTTGAATCCATGATGTTTGGAGTAACCGTGGCAGACGCGATGGGAAACTGATACCCAGGTTTTACTACGGACCGAGGCAGGAAGCCGGCACAAAAGAAGCTGTCAGAAATCTGAAGTTTCGGTTTCTGCAGGACTCTGGCCTTCCCCAGCGGCAGCAGGCCCCGGGCGGCTTCCCGGGGCTGCTTCCTGGCTCCGTGCTACAGCCCGTCCAGGAGTTCCCGACGCCCGCCTGCGCCAGCCTTGCCAAACCCTGCCCAGGCCGGAGCTGGGGCCAGACGACCCACTTCCTTGAGAGGGATTCTCACACTTGCCAGGACCTGTCCTGAGTGTGACCTGCGTGCCTTGTCCTGAGACCCTGGGATCCCCCACGCCTTCCCAGGGCGTCACAGCTCCTGCCCTGGCGGCCCACCCGGCCCCCTGCGTTTCCTCTTTGGCTGGTCTCGGGCAGCTCCGTGGTGACCTGTGGCTCTGGCCTCCGAGAGGGGCCCTTCCTCCTCCTGCTTCTGTTTGTTTGGGTTTGCTTATCGGCGGCCTAAGGAGGCTGGCCGTTTCCTTAGCTAAGACTCAGCTCTGTCGTCTGTCCTAAGCTGATGTCTTGGCAAAGCCACCGTCCGTGGCCCACGGGAGGGAGAGCAGGAGCCAAGCGCCCGTGTCCAACTGCCCACCAGAAACCTGTCTGGCCAGCCCTGCAGACTCCTGGCTCTTGTCGCCCGGAGTCGGCACGTGCAGGTTTGTGCTCCACACGCGGCAGTGGCTGTGAGCTCCCAGGTCCTGTGAACACCCAAGTCTGATGAGAGCCAGACAGGGCGCTCCCAGCACAGAGGGGTGTCAGCGGTGACCTCCGCAAATCCCGTCTGACCTGTCCTTGGGTCGTTCGCCCGGTGCTTTGTCCACCAGTGCTTGGTACCAGGGGCTGGGGAGTCTGGCTCTTCCGGCCTTTGGTGTGTGCACGGCGGACCCCAGATGGGTTTGAAAGGATTGACATTCATTCATTCATCACTCATTCATTCATTCCCTTGGGAAGCACAGAGCGCCCAGCATCAGGCTAAAGGATGGAGTGTGTCGTGCCTCGACCGCCGCGTGCCACGCAGACCATGGGGACTGCGGATGCCAGCAAGACTGGAGGCAAGACTGTCTTCGTGGCTTGGGCCACGGTGGTGACAAGAACAGAGGCTGGTCGGAAGAGGACTCAAGAGGCCACATGCCCAGTACTGGGAGCTGACGGATGATGAGGGGTGAGGGTTTGGGGAGGGTCATGGTGACCCCCGCCCCTGGCATGAACACCCCGTAGATGGCAGGGTCCTTCGAGGAGGGCAGTGGGCACAGAGAAGCTGTTGGGAGTGGGGAACGGTGGGTCCTCTTCCGACACGCATACCCGTCCGCGCAGGGCCCCAGAGCTGGGGTGAGAGTGCCCGGGGGAGGGAGGGGAGGCAGCGGAGAGAAAAGGCAAGCCTTTCCGGAGAATTCTGATGGGGTCGTTTGTTGGCCCTGAAGTTCGGAAACCCTCAGACAAACGAAAGCTCTAGAGTGAACCAAGCAAGCGCCTCCCTGCGAGGCTGTCCGTTCCCAGCCCCATCCCGCGGCCCCTCCCCCAGAGGTGCCCGGCGGCCGCTGCTCGGCCGGTGGAGGGGGCTCCCATGCACGCCAGCAGGATCCCACCCCTGTGTGTGTCCCACAAGCACACGCTCCGAGCTCCGGCGTGAGTCTGTCCTGCTCACAGGACAGCAGGACAGCCCGAGGATGGGGCGTTGAGGCCCCAGGAGTGACCCCCAACCAGTGGGGACAGCCGTCGCGGGAGAAATGCCTCAGCTCCCTCTTGCCGGCTGGGACGGTTCTCAGGTGTGTCCCGCTTGGTCTCTCAGTGGGCCCCAGAGGAGTGACATCCGGTAAAAGTCCCTGTCCTGTCCTTGTTCCTGCCCTGGGCTTCCTGGGATGCCACCCAAACCACCTGCCTGTTCACAGATCTCAGGCGTCGAGGACAATTCTGCGTAGTGAGGTCGGTTACATCCGCCGGGAAAATGGATCCGGGCACATTAGTGTATGTGTTATGTGCGTTTAGCTGAGAAGGTCACAAGGGCACATTATGTCTTAGAACGAGAAGACGCCGTCCGGGCCGTCATTCCGTCGTGAAGAGCCGGTTTACTCACTGTGGTCTCTGGGTGACAACAGCACGTCCGGAGCTAGGATTTTTCTGACACGTAACAGCTCATTTCTAAATTACCTCCCCGTAGAATGATGCAAAGCTCATACTGCCCTCTTACTCAAGGAGTGTGGGGGTTAGAGGGCATCAGCCCAGCCCGGATCTATCCGAGGTGGGGGCCCTCCTAACGTGTTGGAGTCACAGTGTGGAAGCCCCGGCCGGCTCTGTTGGAACCAGAAGTTGCTCTGACCTTGAGCGTGGACATGACCCTCTGTTGCACCCAGCTGGTGTCTCCTGCAGGGTGAGAGCCGAAGCTGGTACAGACCCAAAGGGAGCCGCTCACGTGGGAAGGCAGCTGCCTGCAAGGACCGTCTACCCCAGAGCCCGAGGCTGGCCGCCCACGCGTGTCGGGCCCCCGCAGCGGGGATGAGGCCAGAAGGCAGATGCTCTGCTGGAAGCCCACTCGGAGCCGAGGACGGGCAAAGGCTCTGTTCTTAGCCAGCCTCCCTGCGGACGGTCCGGGCCGTGACGTCACTGCAGCCCCAGAGCAGAAAGGACCGTAGGTGGCTGGACACGACGTGATTCACTGCATTTTGCCGGAAGTGGTTGCTGACCGGTGCCGGCTTGCCTGGCTCGCTCCGGCGGGCGGCAGGTGGGTCCCGCCGGCCCGCTCGTCCTCGTTGTTCTGATCCCGCAGCACCCGTTTGGCCCCAAGCTCTGTAGTTGCACCATAGCAGTGTACCCGGCCGCATGAAGAGCCATCGGGATAATTAAAAGCACTTGCCTTTATGCAGTCTTCTCTCGGCCGCCGGCCCCTGGGTGCTGCCCCTGACCGGGCGGCGGGGGTGGGGGGCGCTAGGTGTCGTCCTTTGTTGTCATTTGGCCCGAGACGCAGCAGACGCCCCCAGAAGTGAACCATTTCATTAAAGGCTCACAGAAGCCTCAGGTCCTCCTTCCTTTCAGGGGAGACGCCCGCCGGCCATGTGTCCCACCCCATTCTCCCTCTGCGCAGCGTCGTCTTCCAGCCTTGGCTCCCCCCGGGGTCCCCTGAGCTGTGGCTTTGACCCCTGGCGTGCCCCAGCATCGGAGGTGTCCTGAAGAAGCTGGACCCCCCGAGTCGGTCATCATACAGATTCTTCCTGGCTTCAAGGTCTGGAATTGATGCGAACACGCGCCGGCCCCCGTCGCGCTCTGTCCTCGTCTGCCTCCTCAAGGCTCCTTCCACGCTCAGCACCCCCCCACCATTTCTACTCAGTTCCTGTCTCTGTCTCATCAGCCGGGGACCACTGGACACCCTCTCTTGTCCACCTTGGGCCATCTCCATGCTTCCCGGGGCCGTCGAGGGCTTGTTCCTGCCTGTTTTGGGGTTTGTGGGTACAGAGGTCCCTCAGGGGCTGGCCAGGCAGGGGAAGGGGGGAGGTGGGTGTGGACAGGATAAAGGACACACCCAGGAGACAGAGCGTCCGTCCTGACCCTTCAGTCCTCCAAGCCCTGGATAGGCCTGCCAGACGCACACCCACCACCTCTAGTTCCTGTAGCTTCCCCAGAAGGAGTCACCCCGAATGCGGCGTGCGTGGGCAGGCCCGATACCAGGCACTTTTCCTACCTAAAGGCTTTGAGACCCGTCGATCCCAAGCATCCTGGCCTTGACTGTCCTCCCCTCGCCAACCCCTGCGTCCGCCTCGGGAAATGCCTCTTTCCGGCATGTCTGCTCCAGAACCTCGATGTCCCTGCGGTCCCTAGAGTCTGCCCTTGAGAGCGGGTGTCTGCCGGGAAGCAGAAAGAGCCCCAGGGCCTGTAGAAACGCAGGCCAGAGCGGTGGGGTGAATGGCAGGGAAAGCCAAGTCAGCTTTGCTGGAGTAGAGAATGCGATGAAAATCCCGCCGGCGCTCGGTTGTCGGAACTGATGGCAGAGAGTAGAGCACAGGGAGGTAATGGTGTGTGTTTGTGGGCAGCCCCTTCCTCCCCACTCCAGCGGCCCCACGTTGCCAACTCCATCTGACCCGGGCTGCGATGGGCCCGTCTGGCCTCCACAACACCCCCAGGAAGGCACGGTCGGAAGTCGGAGGTGTGATGAGGGCGGGGTGGGGGGGAAGGTTGTCAGTTCAGCCTGGGACGGGGGGCGCGGGGCAGAGCCAGCTGACTTGGAAGCAGACTAGGGAGAGCCACCTCCAACGGGTTATGAATGAGCAAATACGACAACCGTGGGTGCCCATAAGGATGGGAAGCGGCCCCTCTCACGAGGGAAGTAAGGAAGCTCGTAGATGTATGTGAGCGAAAAAACATCAAATAGCATTAGAGGTGTTTGCTTTCTCTGTAAACCTTGGTTATGTTTAGTGATTATTCCCTCTTACTGCCCTAGTTTCCCAGAGGATTCTGGGAGACTCCATTTCCAAGGTCCCTGGACCCGGCAGGTGCCCTTGAGGAGGTGGGGGGGCCCCTTGCCCCATCCCTGACTGCGGCCTCCAGATCCCTCTTTGCCGAAAACACACAGAGGCCGGCTGTGCAGCCAGTCTGAGACGTTGTCTTAGTCCCCTTAGATCGCCCTAGAGCCGAGGGCTGCCCTCCGCTCGGCGACCGCTTCTTCCCACCGGGGGCTGGCGGGTGACTCAGGAAGAAGCCGTGCTTCCTGGAGTTCGGCACCATTTTAGGACAAAGATCATCATCCACGACTCTTCCTCTTTCTGGGTCTCCAAGTGTGGAGGAAGGGGGCCGGCCACTTGGGCAGCTTCTGGGCAAAGGCCAGGGGTGGGTGGAAATCAGAGCCGTGATCATTTGTTTTTCAAACAATGAGGCAGGATTTGGGGATTGGCAGCCGCCCATTCCCTGTTTATTTGAGCATGGTGGAATCTTTAAAGCAGAATTTGTTTAAAACCTGTCTCCGCGGGGGGAAAGAAGATCAGTTTGGTTTACCAGGGGCTGTGCGGGAGGAGGAAGAATTCTGGGAAACCACAGCTGGGCTACGGCCTCTCGAGGCCAAACAGCTGGGGAGCCATTGGTTTGGGCGTCTGTCGGGGACTGTGTGACCTCACCCTGCTGGATGCAGCGTGACCACGGGCAGGGGACCCGGGCCACCATTTCTTGGTCCACAGGGACGATGCGCACCGTGCAGCTTAGAGCGCAGACGTGGTGGGAAGCGACACCGAGGCCAGTGCAAGCCTTCTGGACATGCACCGTCCTCGAATGGAATGTATTTTAAGCCTGGGGATTCACCAGCACCGTCCTTTGCTTCCTGAGTGTCCTGTGCTCACCGCCCTGGAGACAGAGAGCGCTCACTGCCCCTCCGGCCTCCACCACAAAGCCCAGACAAAGCCAGGTGTGAGGGCACCGGCTGGCTGCTGCCCGGGGCGGATTTGCGACCCAGATCGGTCACCTGGCTGCATGACGGCATTCCTGGATCTCAGGCTGATGCTTCTAGCGCGCCGGGTGCTGGGCTGTGAGGGGTTCAGCGAGGACCGGGGGCTGGAGCCGTGAAAGTCACGGCCAGATGGTGTCATTCTGTCCTGTGGGTTCATGAAAACAACCTCATTGCTTTCTTTCTCCTGCAGTGACCCTGGGGGGTTGGGCTGTTCTGGACCCACCGGCCAGCTGCCTGATGGATGTCCCATGGGCAGGAGTCTGGGTGGGACCCTTGGCAATCAGACCTGAGTCTGACCTCCTCCCGGCTCCCAGGCTGGCTTCCTTGTTTAAAACTCCCATCACCTCCCTTCCCCGTAGCAAACATGCCCTAAACCCATCCCTTCTCCAACACTCCCATGCACAAGGGATGCCTGGACGTCTTCAGAAACCACAGCCGGCCCTGGAGTCCGAGCCGCCCAGGAGCTCCCTGGATGCTGCTGCTGGTCCGGGGACCACACTCGGAGCAGCCAGGCCCTAGGCCTTCTAGGACTGCAGGAGACTTCTAGAACTGGTTCCCGATGCTGTTTCCTCTGTAGCATTGTGCGGTCCCCACACTGGGTTAACGTCCCGTGTTATCTGACAGGTCAGCACATAGACATCACGGCCCGGGCTAGGGAACGGCCGGGATGCAGGAAGGTCAAGTCTGAGGGCCCAGAGGGGGCCCTGCGGGACCGGCCAAACTCCAGCCGGGAGGGAATGAGAGCAGAGGTTATCAAAGCTGCGTGGAGAGAGCAGACACAGACAGACCAGCAGATGGTCTAGGAGACTCGGAAAGGAAAGGGAGAGCATGTCTCCCCTTTGTTTGGGGTCTGGGGTCTTTACTGAGGATGTGACCTGGTGTGCGTGTCGTCTTAGGCATCCAGGAACTGGGTAGCGCAGGGACAAGGGTCCAGGTGTCCTTCAGGAGTCACTTAGTCCTTGGAGCCAGGGGCCTTGGCGCAGAGGTGTGCAGCGCCGGTGATCTGGAGTGAGCGCAGGACGGCTGTGTCCGGTCATTCTTCCCCGGTCCTTCCCCAGAAGTCTGCTGCGGGAGAAGCTCGAAGGGGTCCTTCAGCCCTCGTCCCTTACAAGGAGGACACACGTTGCGTGACGAGGCGTGTGTGAGACGGACCGCAGGTCCTCGCGAGAACAGAAGCAGGTCTTTCTGTTTCCCTCTGTCAGCAGAAACCCGGATGGACAGCAAGGTCCTATTTGCAAGAAGGAAGGGAAAGATGGACTGACCCGTCAGCCAGGAAGGAGACTGTGGCAGCCGGAGGAGAGACGCCTCGGAGGGGAGGTGAGACTCCAGGCGGAGTGAAGGAGCTCCAGACAGGAGGGTCGTGGGGACAGCCGGGTCCACCCGGGAGGGGAGGAGGAAGGCTACTTGGCTTGGGGAGCTGAGTGGGGCCCGGACCCGCTCAAGGCCGAGCTGCGGGGCACCAAGCAGAAAAGACTCTCTTTCCTTGAGGACCCCGAGGAGTCCCGATCTGAGCCGTCACCCCTGTGACCCAGGGGCTGGGGGCCCACGGCCGCTTCTCAGTCACGGAGTCTTGAACGCACAGAGTGGAAGCCGGGCAGGAATACGACAGGAGCTCAGAGCAACTGGGTGGCGAGCGGGAGCCGGTGTATGCCGGTGGGACTCATGATGGCTTTTCCTCCTGCTGGAGTTCTGCTCCCAAGTAGGGCATTTGTAGGATGCCTGGTGGGGAGAAGGACTGTGGGGAACCGGCTCAGAGAGTCTGGGTCTCGGGGGGAGCAATGGTGGGGGCTTGGTGCAGGCGCTGGGGGCTGTCGCCGTGGGACCCGGGGCCGCGCTGTGGCTTTAGGGGGTCGGACTACTCTGGGCTCTGACGTGGGTGGCCGGCCCAGCCTGGGTGTGTGACTCCAGACCCTTGGTTTGAGCGGCTGCTCGGATGAGCCGGGCCACTGCATCCCCTGGAAGCATCATAAACCGAAGCACCATCACGTTCTTCTGTGGCATCTGATGTCAGGAATCTGCCCCAGCCGCGGAACGAAAGAATGGCCCGAAGTTCCTGGACCCTTCAAGTGCCTCACCAACGGTTAGGATTTCATCCATTTGCTCGACAGCTTTTTCTCTGGGGCATAATCTCTCTATACCTATATTTTTCATATACATTTCATAAAACACCTATCTTCGTATGTATCTTACAGACATGGGATAACCTCTGTTTCTCTCTGTCTTACGTGTATGGAGAGTATAATTTCCATCTACGCCTATGTGTCTTTTCTTAGATATGCGATACGCGCTGTCTTTCTGTGTATTTCTATATACAGTATGTACTTACAGCACGATCTCTATGAACACGTCCTTACATATACATTCACATAGAGAGAGAATAATACGTCTTTATATCTTCTCATACACTGGTGTCCTCCGCGCTACGGCTTGAATGTTTCTGTCCTCCCCAGATTCCTATGTTGAACCCTGACACCCCACGTGATGGTGTTTGGAGGTGAGGGGTCAGGAGGGTAGAGCCCCCCTGAGCGGGATTAACCCCCAAATGGAAGAGATCTGACAGAGCTTCCTGGCCCCTGTGAAGACACAGTGAGGGGACGGCTGCCTGTGGACCAGGAGGCGGGCTCTCCCCGGACGTCCAACCCACCAGCTCCTTGATCCGGACCCCCAGCCTCCAGAAAGGTGACAGACACATTCTATTGTTTATGCTGTCAGCCGGAACAGACTCAGATACTCGGTCTCTGTGCATCTCTACGTGTGTACAGACATGTCTCTCTCTCTGCATACAGCCTCACATAAGCACGTGATGTCTCTGTGTTCTCGTTCTCTTACTTCAGCACCGTGCACTCGTCCAGGTCAGGAGACTTGACATCACTGCAAGCTCGTCTCTAACCCGCTGTCCATATTGGAATTTCAAGCCCCTTTTTAAAGCTAAAAGCGGGTCGACACGGTTAAGCTTTAGTGTGGCTAGTAGTCAAATCAGAACCTCCACCGCCAGCACGTTGGATCAAATGCAGATGGCGGCAGGGAGTCCCAGGAACAGGAGGACACGACGTGGCCAGCTTCGCTGCGACCCCTCCCGCCCCGTCTGTGTCTGCCGTCTGTGCGGTCCATGGTCACTGTCCTCACGGATCCGGGAGGCTCGTTTCCTGTGTCTTCTCCATCGCAGAGTCTGGAAGCTTTGAAAAACCGAAATAATTTCTTGTCCGGAGATTACTTCCTTTGGGCACCAGAAGGAGGCTCTGGCGGGGGGAGAGTGCAATGATCAAGTCCCACAAATGAGCAAAGCGGTCTCGTGGTTTCTAAAATAAGGCCCTTTATGGTTACCTCTTTACGCGGTCCAGGATCTCTTCCAGAAACACGGAATTCAGTTGTCCCGACTGAGATGACGCGGAGGAAGGCGTTCTTTCCACCTTCTTCTGTGATGTGTAAAACGAGACCCAGCGACCGGCATGAGCGTCGGCAGACTTGGAATCCACGGCCCATTTTATCGCTCAGCAAACAGAATCCAAACCCAGCTGACTGGGGCGGATGGCACGTGGCCGCACGTGGCCAGAGCCTGTTTTCGGGTCTGTCCTTGTGAAGCTCCGTGGTCCGGACCCCAGCCTGCCCTGAGTCCGTTATTCTGACTGTGGTGCCCCGTTCTTGGCTCCCGGATCCAGTCTCAGACTCTGCTCAGGTGTTGAAAGGCAGATTTCCGGCCAGGCTCTTCGATTGTGAATTAAATGACCAATCTTGCCCAGCCGTGAAGGAATGAAAGCTTCCCGGCTCAGCTGAAGTCGTGTTTGCCTGGGTCGGCCTGTCTTCCCACAACTGGATAATAAATCTTTGTCCAGAGCGATCTGGTCACCCCCAACCTTGGCGCCCTTTGTGGGGGGCTCCTGCGACCAGTGTGGGGCAGATAGGGTCCGAGAGGTGAGGGAGCGCTGGCCACGCGCTTTGGGCCCCGAGCCACGGCGGGATTTAGACCAGAGCCTCCTGCTTGACCTCAGGCTGGGGGCTCCTGTGTCCCTCCAGCTAAGGACCATGAGCCCCCTGGAGATGTGTTTTTAGGCTGCCTTTTATCTGAAAGACACCTTTTTAACATTTATTACACTCCTGTCTCACAGCAAAAAGGCACAGGTGCTTTGGAAGTAACTAGAGAGGACACTGGCAAGTTCACTAGGTCTGGCTTGGGTCCCCTACTCAATTTTTTGCCGGACCCACCTTGCCAACACCTCGTGCACACGACAAGAAGACGGAGCGCGCAGCGCGGGGGACGCTGGTCTCAGGCAACCCCGCTGGTGAGGGGCAGAGCCGGGCTGCCTCAGGGGTCATGGGATCAGAGGTCCCTACCTCAGAGGTCGGCACGCCAAGACGTGAGGACAACCTCTGGCTTTCCGTCCCATGTTCTCACTTTTTTTTTTTTTTTTAAGGATTTTATTTATTTATTTGACAGAGATCACACGTAGGCAGAGAGGCAGGCAGGGGGCCGGGGGGGGGGAAGCAGGCTCCCCACTGTGCAGGGAGCCTGATGTGGGGCTCGACCCAGGACCCCGCGGTCATGACCTGAGCCGAAGGCAGAGGCTTAACCCACTGAGCCACCCAGGCGCCCCCCATGTGCTCATTTCTTATTTTCTTCCACGTACGTCTGTGTTTTGTCCCTGTGACAGACTTTTCTTTCCAAGCGCTTGGCATTGGCCACCGTGCCTGCTCCCGTCCCTCCTCCCGTGCGTGGGTTCCGGAACCCTCCGCACACCCCGCCCCAGCACGATCACCTCCCATCAGGGTGTTACCTCTCAGGGGGGACGTCCACGAGGGTCCCTGTGGGCCCCGGAGGATCCGAATTCTAGCTGGTGTCGGCCAGAGCGCAGTGGGGTGCACCCGGTGGCGGCGGCTGCCCAGTCTGCAGCGGCCTCGCCCCTCACCCCAGCCACACACGGACAGACCCGGCGCCCCGGGGCTTGAGGGGGAGGTGAGGGCTGGTGGGGTGGTGCAGGCAGGAAGACGCTGGGGAGTTCGGAATTGGAGGAAGACCCCCAAGAAAGGTAGAGTGAAGCTTTGGTGGCTCCCACACGGCCCTGGACGGTCCACGCACACGGTTAGAGCCACAGGGAATGCCACTGGACAGACTGACCCCCACTTGGATCCTCTGTGCCGGGAGCGGTGGGTGAAGGGGACCAGGCACAGCCCCTCCTCCCCTGCCCTTCATCTCCGGGGCTCCGGGGGGGCGGGTGGTGGGAGGGTCTCCTTCTGGTTCCTCCCTGTAGACAGAGATCTGGCACTCGGGCAGCGTCAGCCTTCTCCTGGGCTCCCCACGGCCGCAACAGGCCCGCAGGTCCGAGGCCGGAGCTGGACCCCCTCACGGAGCTCGGTGTGAGAGGAAGGCCCTGGCCGGGAGGAGGGAGCCGACTCTCTGGGCAGCCCTCCTGGGCCTCGCCACCCCGCCTCCTTTCCGCTCATCTAAGGGACGGCGTTTCCAAGAGGGTGTATTGGACCACCCAAAGGCCATTTTATTCTGTTTTATAAGAACCGAGAAAAGGAGACTTTGAAATTCTCGTGCCTCGCTGGGTGTCAGCTCTTGGAGGAAGGTCCCCGAGGCCGTGGCCGAGTCCGTGGCTGCCGGGTGGGCAGGCGGGTCCGCTGTGGGTGTGTCGCTGGCGTCATGGCCCTGCGTGTGGCACTGCAAGACCTCGCCTGGCGTGGTCCTGGCCCCCAGGCCGTGCAGCCCTCCTCTGGACCCTTCTCGACCGAGTGCCGCCTCCCCCGTGTGGCCAAGAGGTGCCGGGTGAGACCGAAGGAGGAGGCAGCACCTCGCCTGGGACTCTGCGTCGTCGTGGGCCGGCCCCACAGGGCCTCCGTGGGACCTTCTCAAAGACTTTGGAAATCTTGAGAGCGATTTCTGAAATAATCTGCCCCCGGTGGCCGGGAGGGGGGAACTGGGTGGCTCCGTGGGCTCAGCGTCAGACCCTTGTTTTCGGCTCAGGTTGTGATCTCCAGGTCGTGGGATCGAGCCCAGCCCTGGGCTCTGAACGTCCCGCGTGATCTCTCTCTTGCAAAGTAAATAAATAAGATCTTAAAAAAAACAGGCGGTCAGCAGCCCCAGAAGCAGCAGACGCCAGCGAGGAGCCTGCCTGAGCCCCGTGATCCTCCTTTCCATCTGCAGCAGCGTCCTTGGGCGGCTGCGACAAATTACCACCCCATTTGTGGCTTAAAACAACAGCAATTCATTGCCTTTCCATGTCTGGAGGCCAGAAGTCTGAGACCAAGGTGGGGGCAGGGCCGGCTTGCTCTGAGGGCTCCGGGGGAGGGTCTCTCCTGCCCCTGTGGCTGCTGGCGTCCCCGGGGCCCCGCTGGTGCTCTCAGGCAGCCGTCTCTGCCTCCTCTGTGTGTTGGGGGGTGGCTGGCGGTGGATTCGCGCCCCCCACCGCCCCGATCTGGGGTGTTCTCATTCTGGAGACGTATCGTCAGCACATCTGCCAAGACCCTATTTCCAAAAAGTGACCTTCTGAGATTCTGAGCGGACCTGAACCTGGGGGGCTGCTTGTCCTGCCCTCGGCTGTGATCTCTTTCTCCTCAGGGTGCCCCCGACTTGTCGGAACTTATTGGAACCCTCTGTCGAGATGCTCACATGAGGCCGACGCCGGGAATACCGTTTCTCTCTAATGCGTTCGGCAGCAGCCCTGGAAACCGCGCTGGAAACACGGCGCTATCTTTCTCCTTCTGGGACGGAACACTGCCCTCCGTGGCCCGCCCCCCGCCCGCGGGACATTCCAAGCCGGTCTTTCCATTTGGACTTCCTCATCTGTCTGTCTTTTATTTATACAAGCCCCAAACCACAGAAGCCTGCCTGGTAAACACTCGGTTATTTGCTCCGCAGATGCTGGGATTGGAACCCCAGCCCCCCACCCCCCACCCCTTCCCTGGAAAAGCCTGGGCAAAGCCTTTGGGAAATAGAAAAGGACTTAGTCATCGGGAAGGAAGTTCCCAGTTTTGAGAACCCATTACCAAACCCCGCAGGGGTGGCTAGCCGCCTGCTTTCCAGTCCCTGGGAAGCCAGGACTCCACCTCGAGGCTGAGTGTCTGGTGACCTCTGCTCCATTATGCTGCTTAAATGCTCGCCCACGGTTTCCCGGGGTGGGGGTGGGGGTCGCCTTGCTACCCTGAAGGAGCCGCTTTGTGGGGCCAGCCTGAGTCAGGTCCTCCCCAGACCAGCCGGCCGCTCACTTGGGCAAGCGGAGCATCCAGGGAGATGCAGGCGAGTGGCCGGCTTCCAGCTGCCCTTGTCCTGGGAGGCAGCCCGGCCGCTTTTCCTGGGTCTGGGATTGTGAAGTGTTCAAGGGAAGGGAAAGGTAGTGTGGAGGGACTTGCCACCCCCGTGAGAATTTAAAATACATGGTAAGACGGGCGCCTGGGTGGCTCAGTGGGTTGAGCCTCTGCCTTCGGCTCAGGTCATGATCTCAGGGTCCTGGGATAGAGCCCCTCATTGGGCTCTCTGCTCGGCGGGGAGTCTGCTTCCCCCACACCCCCTCCTGCCTGCCTCTCTGCTACTGGTGATCTTGCTTTCAAATAAATAAATAAAATCTTTTTTTTTTTTTAAATAGAATAAAATACCTAGTAAGATTACATTTAAGTCTATTTCTAAGGCCGGTGCCCCGCTGAGCGTTGGTTTCCCAGCTGGGAGGGAACTCCGTTCGCTCTTGAACTCCCCAGTCAGCAAGCTGGTGAGGAACGCGCGGGGAAGGGGCTTCCCCCTCTTCTGGGGTGTCCCAGGGAAGGGGACGACGCCCAAAGGGCCACAGCAGAGCCTGTGTGCCACAGTGCTCCTGTCTGTTCTGGGGACCGTGGCTGTCGGGGTATCCGAAAATCAGTCGCCCTCGGAAATGGAGGTAGGGGAAGGCCACCTCTCTTCTGACGACCCCCTCGTGACCAGGACGATTGACCCAAGGCCACTCGGTCAACAAGTACTACTGTATGCTTGGCACTGGCCGGGGACCAGGAGGAGGCAGCCTTGGCCACGAGGCCCCCCTGGTGTCGGCACCGACTCTCAGGCAGGAATGAGGAATGCGCACATGGAGACAAAGGACAGAGGGGCCAGCACCCAGAGGGAAAGGGACGGGCCCGCTCGGAGGCAGGGCAGGAAGGCGAGGCGGAAGTCTGCTTTTCACCCGGGGCGGCTGGACCGATGCTTCCTTGTCGGCCCAACGCTGACCTGACGGCGCCCCCAGGCCCGGCCCCAATTGTGCGACCTGACCTCGGCTTCCGACCTCAGGCTGGCTTGGACCCTGGACCCAGTTCCTGCCGCACGGCTCTGCGTCTGTCTGTGCTCCATCGTGACCGTCCACTCGATGGCCCGCGCTCTCCCGCGACAGCCCTGGCCATTTCCCTTTCAGGGTCAGCAGGTTCTGGGCCCAGGGCCAGCCCTGCCTCCACTGGCTAACCTCCCTGAGGCCCGCCACCCGTCCCCCGGGCCCAGCGCAGGCCAAGCCTTCCCTGCCTGCTTCCCCAGCGGGGACAGACGGCTCCCTAGCACTGGCCGGCTCCCATCTGGTGCGGCGTGGCCCCTGCTGCCTGCCTGTCTGTCCCCAGGTGACCTGTGCGCGGAGTCCGTTCGGCTAGTGGGTCCCCCACATGGAGAGTGACTAGAGTTGACAATCACGGTCACTCTTGTCCTTAAGCTTGGTAAGGAGGGAGTGAGGCCTAGCCTTGACGAGACACACAGTCCTGTGTTCAGGGCCGCTGTGAGGGGCAGTGCTCCCTGTGTGCAGACGGGGACACAGCCCAGGGAAGGGAGTAGAGTCCGGGGGTAGGGCTGGATCACGAGCCCAGGGGCCCCCGAAAGTCTTTCTCCTCTTCTTCTAGACCGGCCCTGTTTCCTCTGGTCCGCGTGCTGCTGCCTGGAACCAAAGCCGCCCCCTGGTGAGGCCGTGCTCAGACTGTGCACCAGGGGGCGGGGGGGCGTGCCCCTCGGGGGGGCCGCAGGGGCGTGTGGGGGTACCCCACCTCCTCATGCCGGTCCCCTTGGTGCCAGCAATGCCTTGTCACAGCCTCTAGATAAGGCATTCCGGGGCTTAACAGGCCTCATTATCTGACCCAGATACCTGCTGAAACCGACCCGGCCCGGAGGGACCTGGAGGCCCCATCTCGCAGCTCTGAGGGGTCAGCCCCTCACCACAGGTGCCGGGGGAGATGCTCACCAGAAGGGAGGGGTGGGGCCACACCTGCTCCCTCGGAGCCTCGGGGACTGTCCCTGCCCAGACCGGTCCTTGCAGGAAGCCCGCTCCCTACCCAGGGCCTTCGCTGGCTTCCTCCCCTCCCCACAGGTCTGAGCTCTCGACCGGGGGGACACAACCTGTCGTGAGCTTGTTCAGGGTCTGTCCTCTGCATCGTAGACCTCGGGAGCCACTGGGGAAAGCGCCGCATGCTGGGGCTCAAACCAACACAAGTGGGTCCTCTCGCTGCCTGGAGGCCTGAAGCCCCCCATCCGGGCGTCATGGGCCGCGCTCCCTTCTGTGGTGGCTTCTGCCCTACTGTCCTGGGGCCCGCAGGGTCATCCTTCCAGTCCGTGCCTCTGCGGAGGACACAGCCTTCCCTCTGCATGTGGCTGGGTGTCCGCGGTTCTCTTTTAGGAGGACACGGTCCGACCGGATTGAGGTCCCCTCAAGCCATAGCCGCCTCCTTACTCAGCATCATCCGCAAAGACCTTGTCTCGCACCCACCTGGGGAGGTTTGGACATTTCCCTTTGGGGACAGGACGGAACCCACAGCAGACTGGAAGGCTTTCCGAGTCTGGGTCAGCCCCGGCCATGGCTGCATTCCCGGTGCGGGGGGGCTGGAGGGCGCACGTGGACGGCCCGGGGACGAATGCGCGAGCAGGTAGGACGCTGATTCCGCAAGCAGGTGTCCCCGCAAAGAGCCAACACTTAGGACAGTGTGACTTGTGCTGTCTGTCTGTCTTGTCCTCTCTTCCTCCTGTAGCTCTGAGTCTCTGCACAGACCGCAGCCCCTCCTGTCCCCGTTCCGTTTCCTGCCTCCGGCCGAGCCCTTCCAGGAGCCACACCAGCAGGGCCGGATGCGCCCAGGGGAGAAGGCACAGGGCTGCCCTGGTAAGAGACAGTGACCGCGCTTTCTCCCGCCCCCCGGCCCCACACGTGTCCCCAGCAGCTTCCTGTGTCCCCCGGGGCTGCTCTCATCCTGGGCCCGGAGCGGCTCGCGGGGAGAGAGGGAGTGGGGCGCTCCTGCAGAGGCTGACAGCGTGTGCTCGTGGCCCCTCCGAGGCCAGGCGGCTCTGGCTTTGATCTTGGGAACTTCCTCCTCTACCCAGAGGCTCTGAGCCCATCTCTGGCTGCATCTCCCCGAGCCCACGAGACCGAGGGCACGGATGTTTCCTATCGCCAGTGTCACTTGCTCCTTAAATCGCTCCATCTTACTCAGCTGTGGGCTGCGGTTGACAAGAGGCCACGGCCTGAGAGACTCAAGGAACAGAAAGGCACCATCTCCGGGGTCTGGAGGCCGGGCATCCGAGATCAGGGTCCTGCAGGTTGGGTTTCTAGAGAGGACTCGTCTTGGCTGGCCTAGGGCCACCTTCTTTCTCGCTGTGTCCTGGTGTGAGGGAGAGAGAGGGGGAGAGAGACTGGGAGCTCTGTGTCCCCTCTCACGAGGACACCACTGCTGTAGGATCAGGCTCACACCCTCACGACCTCACGACTTCCCGACTGGAAATGCAGCCCTCCTGGGGGGTGGGGCTTGCACAGCCAGACCTCCACGCACGTGCTAGTTGTTTTCCGGACAAATCTCTTTTTGGAAGAAATGCTATTGCCTTCGAACTGCGACCTTTAGGGGCTGCGGCAGGCAGGGAGGCAGGGAGGCTGGGGCTGGGGTCGGGGCTGGGCTGCCCCACGCTGGGAGTTCTGGCACTTTCCCCTCAGGCCCTGCTCAGGCTGCTGTGCTGAACTCACACCCTCCAGCTGGGAGGAAGGCCTCAGGACGAGGACAGCTGTCTCTGAAAGCCCTCACCGCTCACCGTAGACTGTAAGGCAGAGCCAGAGAACGTGAGAGGTTTTGCGAGTGAAAGCCGGGAGGTGTTGCGGAGAAGCCTTGCGGGCAGGCCCAGTGCCCGTGACCCTGTGGGGAACCCCCTGAGACGGGGCTGAGATCGCACAGCCTTGCACAAGCCAGAGGAGGGCAGAGCCCCTGTTCTGGTGGGATGAAGACGTTTACAGACCATTAGACCGAAGGCGGCGGTCTTTCCTGCCGTGGGTGGCAGGAGAGCAAGACACGTGAGGCGGTCCGTGGGAAGCTCCGATCAGGATGGTAATCACCTGGAGGAGTTCCTGAAGGCTTTCCTAGAGCCCTGGGAGGGCAGAGAGCCCGAGGCTGGAAGGCGTGGGAACCGACGTATTGTTTCCATCGGAGGACACGCTGCTGAGGCCCCGACGTGGTCACCCACCCGCAGATCCCGCGTGTACCGTCTCTTACTGTTCTCCCCAAACATCTCTGCAGGAACCGGGAGTTAGTAGGGCTGGGGAACGGGGGATGGGGCAGAGGGCAAAGGCGGTGGTGGGAAGAGGACCTCCGGGGGTGCGATAGAGGCGGGCCAGGCTCTGCCCAGTGGGGCGCACGGACGTCCCGCAGCTGCTGGAACCAAGCCCCACGGACTGGGGGCCTAAACCCACGACCTTTGTTCTCTCGACGTCTGGAGGCAGAAGTCTGAAACCAAGATGTGGGCAGGGCCGCTTTCCCCCGGAGGCTCCGAGGGAGGCTCCTTCCTTGCCTCGTCCTGTCGCCAATGTTGCCAGCGGCACGGGCTTGCATACATGTCCTTCCGACCCGTGCCTCTGTCCTTCCACAGCCTTCCCGTCTGTGTGTCTCCAGTGCACCCCCCTTCACCTGTCACCAGAACCAGACCCGCCGTAAATCCAGGAGGATCTCATCCCAGGACCTGTATGTTGATCTTATCTGCAATGACTCTCTCTTCAAATAAGTTCACACGCACAGGCACCAGGGGTTAGAACTTGGACTCGTCGGTGACGTCCCATGACTAAGGGCACCTCACTAACGTCTCCTTATTAGCGAACTGCCCGGAGTATGGATTGGGTCAGGGGCTGTCAGCCTTGCTGCCCCTTGAAATTCCCCTAGTGCCTTCAAGAAAGGGGGTCCCCTCCCTCCCCAGAGATCCCGAGCCCTTTTCCTGGGTTGGTGGTGGATGTTGGCTTTTTTTTTTTTTTTTTGGTGTTGTATGTGAATTCTATCTCATTATTATTTTTAAATTTTTTATTTTTTATTAACATATAATGTATTATTAGCCCCGGGGGTACAGGTCTGTGAATCGCCAGGTTTACTCACTTCACAGCACTTACCAGGATGCTGGCATTTCCTAAAGAGTAAAGCACATAGTCATTCCACGCAGAGGTGGGCCTCATCCAATCAGCTGAAGGTTTGCATAGAACAAAGGCTGACCCTCCCCTAAGTAAGAGAGAATTTCTCCTGCCTGACTACGTTTGGATTAAGACACGGTTTCTCCTCCTTTGACCTCAGACTGAAATGTGGCTTTTCCTGGGTCTGGGGCTTTTCCTGGGTCTGGGGCCTGCGGTGCCTCCGATGGAAACTCCATCCTTGCCTCTCCCGGGTCTCAGACCTTCAGAATCAGACTGGGGTTCTAGAAGGCTTCTCCATACCCCGTTTTCCATACGCTGCTTTCCCATACATTGGTCCTGACCAAATCAGAAGACATTCATGCACTCTAAACGGGAAGGCACGGTTATTCCCTTTCTGCAGATGGGGAAGCTGAGGCCCAGAGACGCTGATGATAAAGCCATCTGGTTGTTGGGAAAACAGGGGCGGACCCAGGACGTCTGGCTGCTTCCCTCGTCATGCCACTGTGAGTGCCCCGGGCCGTGAAACCCAGCTGAGATGTGCACCCTCGGCCTTCGCAGTCTTCTGCGGACCTCTGACAGCCGTCGCAGCCCGCCCCCCAGAGCCCCCTGCAGTCACACCCCCAGGGGCTCAGGGCACCTGCGTGGGGTGGGGCTGCTTCTCCTGAGTCCAACCTGCTCTGGCTCGAAGTCGAAGGAGCCGTGTGTCCCGCATGCTCCTGTGGGCTTGGGGACAGCGTCCCGATGCTGTGCTAGACCCTCCCTTCCTCCCAGGCCCGCGCGGAGGGCAACAGTTACCAAAGCAGAATGTGGAGAAGGGGTCCCAAACCCTCTGTGCTCTGATTTTACGATGTTGAGGATTTGCAAAGCTACACGTTACAGGAAGAAAAGACGAGGATAAAAACTGTGCATGTCTGGGGCGCCTGGGGGGCTCCGTGGGTTAAAGGTCTGCCTTCGGCTCAGGTCACGATCCCAGGATCCTGGGATCGAGCCCCGCATCGGGCTCTCTGCTCAGCAGGGGGCCTGCTTCCCCCTCTCTCTCTGCCTGCCTCTCTGCCTACTTGTGATCTCTCTGTCAAATAAATAAATAAAATTAAAAAAAAAAAAAAAAAACTAAACCAAAAACAAAAGGTCCATGCCTGTGTGTAGTTCCAGGACCGTAAAGAGAAATCACACCAATGATAAGGGAGAGCCCCCCACCAGCCGGGACTCTGGGCAAAGGCCTCAACGTGGGTCCCCACGCCCCGGGACAGCCCTGTCCCTGTGCCTCTCGCTGCGCTCACCCCCCAACCTGAGGCCGGGCAAGGCAGGGAACAGCACGGCACCTCCCGGCCTGCTCACCGGCTGGGTGGTCATTGCCAAGGCTGCACGTCGAGCAGGATTCTAGAACGGAGGCTGCGAGCAGTGAGTGATGCCACCGGAGTCATCCCTGCCCTAGACCAGTAGTGAGCCCCTCCTCTATGGCCGCTCACATCCGTCCCTTGGGACACAATTGCCATGTCCCAGGACAGTGCTGGGGCACATATGTTTTGGCTGTAGGGTAATGACAGACGTGATTTTCCAGTGCATCTGCTGTGCGCGGGACCACGGATCTTGGAACCCTTCTGAGGTCAGCTTGTTTACCGCCTTCCTGCAGGGGGACAGAGCAGGCAGAGCCCAGCGGCCACACCGTCACCGAGAGCAGAGACAGGGTCATGTCCTCGGAAACACGCTCTGGGGACAGAAATGCAGCCTCGCCCTGTGGGCTTGTGTCTGGCTGCTTGTGTGTGCAGCCACACACACGGGTGTTTGAGTGTGCAAGCAACAGAGCATGTCTGCATTTACACACACGAGAGCGTGAGCATAAGCATCTGTGAGTATGTGTGCGCACACGCGAGGGTGTGCGTGTGCAAGCAGCCGAGGTCTGTACACACATATGTGAGAGTGTGAGCTGCGAGCTTGTGTGAGTGTGTACACACATTACATACATGGGTGTGAGTGTGCAAGCAGCTAGCTCATGCATACTCACTCGCACATGTGAGTGTGGGCTGCGAGCGTGTGCGTGTGCATGCACGCAGGTGAGAATGTCTGAGCAGGTGCACATTCGCACTATGGATGCACGCCCGAGTGTGAGTGTGTCTGCATGGGAGTGAGTGTGTACACAGGACAGCACAGAACCCCAGGTGTTTGCATGCGCACGTGAGCGAGTGCGTGCATGCGAGTGAGCGCCACCGCACCTGCGGCTGCCCCAGATCCCTGGTTCTTGGAGACCGTGCTGGGCGAGACCCCGGGTTTTCTGCACGGAGACCCCGCGTGAGGAGAGGGGACGGGAGGGCACGCTGCCGGACGGACAGTCCTTGGAAGTGACGAACTTGACACCCGGGAGGGCCGCCCTCTCCCCGCTGGGTTACAGGGCCATTTCCTCCTCAGAGCGTTTCCACGGAGAAGAAACGCGGGAGAACCCTGCGGCCGCCGTACAGAAAGGGACGCATCGGCAGGAACCGGAGGGGAGACCTCAGCGTGGGTGAAGTTGAAACAACACACGGTTTCCTGGTGCGCCTGTAAGGGAAGGCGGTGTAGGGAGGACCAAGCGAGCACGGACGGTCCATTTCCAGAGTGTTTTTTAATCATGTGAGTTTTAATACTAAGGGAAAGCACGATATGACGACGTTTTACGGGCGATTCGAGTGAAGGTGACGTGCGGTGCTGGCTGCGCTCTCTGTGCGTCTGGCCGGACGCTCGCTTGGCTGGAACCGTGACCCGACGGTGGGGGGGGGTCGACTGTGAGGAATTCAGGCTTCGGGATTGAACGTCCCGGCCACAGGCTAGGCAGCCTCTCTGACCCTCAGTTTCTTCATCTGACCAATGGGCACAAGGGACCTACTTCCTAGACTAGTTCTAAAGGTGAGAAAAAACAGGGCACAGAACCAATTTCAACTGAATGACGTCACCCTTAATCGCACCTTCAGACTTCACAGAAGCATTCATGGGCTTCTATAATAGCCGGAGTTCTAAGAAATAAGACCATAGAATGTTGCAATACGGATTCGTGTCATATTCCTAAATGCTCAGGCTGACCTAAATTACAATACTTTCCTGTTTATTGTTAGTGTTGATTAAAGCCTATTTTCTTGAATATTATGTGATATCTTTAAAATGCATTCTTCTCTTATTGAAAATTTTTTTAAAATCACGGCACAGTCTGTGAGTCAATCCTGTCCTGTGGACTTTCCAAGACCCTCGTGCCGAGCCCCCCTTGGCTGCGTGAGGCTTTGCAGCTCCTTGTTTTTTTCCTCTCATCCTGGCGACTCTCGTTTAACCACTAACCATGCAAATGCCCTGTTCGTCCGCTTACAGGTTATTCCACGGAGGAGGAAACACGCAGCAGCTGGAAGGTCCCTTCGGGGAGGGCTGGTCTGTCTCTGGAGCACAGGGAACAACTCTCGCGAACCCCACAGCCACGATGGGTCTTTGCTACCTTATTTGAAAGCTTTCTTGGCAGAGCTAACGAGATCTTCATCTCACGGTAGAAATGCGCTCCGGCTCCGAGCCCCGAGCCGTGAAAGATGACCCAGTGGGAGAGCAGGGCGGCACCACCGACTGGAGATGTACAGACCCGTGTCACCGGTGACGTGTGGGCCACTGACATCAAACATAAAGCGCTCGTCCCCCGTCACCTGCACGGGTTCCCTTTCACTCCTGTGGCCCTCTCGGGACGGCGCCCACGTTCCCGGAGGCACACAGAGTCATCGCTCATGGAGATGGGGTTTACGAGGGACTGTGTCGACTTTAAATTGTCTCCCCGTCTGCATGACGTGGCGCCTGGGGCTCTGCGTTCCCATCCCCTGCGACGGCTCGCTTCAACGCTCCTCCGGGTCAGACGCTGACGAGGAACGGGCCGCTCCGAGACCCCGGAGGAGGTGGCGGGCTGGAGGGGTCTGTACACTCCGATGGCTTTGATCTGTATTGTCCAGCCGGCTGAAGGGTGCTTTTCGGGACCCACTTTGATGCGGCGCTGTTCTCCAGCCAGATCGCCACGATAAGGAAAGAGAATACTTTGTCCTTGATGGAGGGAGTCAGATTTGGGTCTGAAACGGGTTTTCTGCGTAACAGTGAGATGGGACTTGGCGATGCTGTCTGCTGGTCGGGTGCCATCTGTCTGGAGAGAGAATGGGCTGTGCCCCACGGGTCTCCTGAGGGACACGGCCATGGGGGCGGCAGGTGTCAGCCAGCAGGCATAAGGGACTGTTCCCTTGGAGCACATGCCCTGAAGCCATCGCCTCTGGGCACACCAGGAACAGAAGGGCCCTTTCTCCAGGCCCCTCCTCAGGGCTGCTCACAGGAGACCCAGAGCCCTACCTCGGTCCGACCATGCTCAGGACCCTGCGGCTGGCCCTGCTGGCTCTGGTCAGCGCGGCGGGCCCGACCCAGGCCAGTGGCTTCACAGGTGAGGGCTCGGAGCTCAGTGTGGGTGATGCCGGAGGAGTGAGGGTCCTGGGAGCAGGTCTCGTGGGGACGGCGGCCCTGCAGAGATGCGTCTGCTTTGAGAGGTGACCTCCGTCCCGTCTGGCCGAATTTTCCGGTAACCACAGAAGAGAAGGCGTGTGTGCCTCCGAGTCAGCTGGTGGGGTGGGGGCCCGGGGCGGGGTTCAAGCACAGATTCTGAGTCAGAGGGTCTGGGGTGAGACCTGGAACTCTGCATTTGTGCTGCCGGCGCAGGCCGTGCTGAGGAGTGAGTTCCTAGAGAGTCCCAGTCAAAGTCTCCCAAGCCTCGAGTCTCAGAGTGTTGTGTCCCCAGCTGCGAGTAAGGGGAGGGAGACCCAGAGCGGGCAGGGACTCGCCCCAGGCCGTACAGCCAGCAGCGGGCTGAATTTCCATTGCCGCGGTTCTGGCTCGACCCTGCTTCCCCTGCCAGGCAGGCTTGGGATCGCGAAGTGGACCCCAAGGGAGGTCCCACCTCCAGTGTCCTCTTTGGTGCCTGAAGGTGAAAAGTGACCCCCAGGGCGGTGAGGGACCCCTCGAGGTCGCCTGCCCAAGCTCTGCCAGGCCCGCGGTCCTGCTGGGAGCTCGGCCGGTTTCTGAAGCCCCAGACTGCAGAGACCTGAGACCTTTGCCATCACGTCCCTTTGAAATCTGTCCTACTCGGCTGGGAATTCGCACAAATCCACTCGGCTTCCACCGTCCGCTTCAGTGAAGCCCCGGTTTTGCGTTTTTCCTGCTGCAAGCAGAATTCTGGTGGTGATTTCTTCCCTTTGCTTTTTCCTGCGTGATGGGTTCCGTGTAAACCGTACAGCCTCGAGGAGCTGGAGCTGTCAGGAGGTCCCCCCCGAGCCCCTCGCTGTGCCCGTGGGGACCCCGGGAGCCAGGGCTCAGGGCGGTGTCGGTGTCACCCGGCTTCCTGCCCTTCATGCCGGGGACTGCCTTCCCAGGCACAGTGTCGTTTACTGAATCCCAGGACGCAGTCAGCGTTTGACAGATGACAAGAGGAGGTCTCTGGGAGGGCATGAATCACGGAGCTGGTTGCGGGGAAGCCGGTGTGAATGGGGATCTTCTGACCCCAGGTCGCTCTCCCTCCTTAGGGTTATTTCCCACCTCTGAGACCAGAGCCCAGGACCCCTGACTCCCATGCTCTGGGCTCCCTGGAAGGTCCCGTAGAGAGGGAGGGTCTCCTCTGGGCTCCGCCGAGAAGCCAGGCTCGGAGAGGAACCAGCGGCCTCCCGAGGAATGCAAAAAACCGAAACGCACGGGTCCCAAACGCAGTTTCAGAGGAGGTGCACGTGTGCCTGTGTGCGCACACGCGTGTGTGCGCGTGCACTTTTGTGTGCAGGAGGGCTCTGCTGACGTTCACCGGGGCCTTGTCGTAATCAGACGGGGGCAGCGGCTCCCCAGGGCTGGGAATGTAACCTGCGTTCGTGGTTAGCAGCTCCTCTTAGGTGAAGACGAGAACCACAGTCCAGAGCCTCCTTCTCACTGGCCTCCCCCAGTGAGGGGCCACGCTCACGGAGCCCACTTCTCCAGTCCCTTCCCCGTGTGATATCCGAGCTCTGGGCCGTTTCCCGCTCCCCCAACCCAGGATGAGGGCCTCCCTGTGTCTCACCGCAGTGCCCCTTTGGTGAGGAGGGGAAGCCCCCGGCTCCTCTCCCAGAGGATCCACCCCCCGCAGCGCAGCGCAGCGCTGAGCGGGGAGGCGGCCACGCGGCTCCCGTGGCTCCGGGGTGTGTTTGCTCAGCACGCCGGGATCCAGTCCTGTGTTCTGCGCAGAGTAAGGCTGCAGACCGCCCCCTTGTCAGCCCGGGCTGGGGGCTGGCTCAGCCCTGCTTCTCCCCGGGGTCACCAGCCCCCAGTCTTACTCTCTGCACGCTCGGGGGAGGCTGTGAGGCCGAGGGAGGGGGTATTTGGGGCGCCGTGCTGGAGTTGGTGATGCAGATGATTTCTGCGGCTGTCTCAGCTCCTTCCAGAAGCCCAGCTTCTCCCCAGGGTACACACTTCTCCCTGGGGTAACACAGGTGCTTCCCCCGGAATGGCATCGTTTTGTAAAGCCGAGAGCTCAGAGGTTACATATCTGATGGAACAAAGGACGGTCACGCCATCCCTTCATCCGACACCAAGAGCCCACGAGTGCGCGGAATCCCGGGCTGGCCGGGAAGTTCCCTGGGGCTGCCCTGACTCAGCAGCACCGACTGGGGCCTTAGGGCAGAGATTGCCTCCTCCCAGCTCCAGAGCCCGGAAGTCTGAGATCGAGGCAGGGCTGGTTTCTCCTGAGGCTGGGATGGAGAACCTGCTCTGTCCTCTCCCCCAGCTTCTGGGGGTTTGCTGGCAACCTGGGTGCTCCTTGGCTGGGGGCAGTATCTCTCCAATCTTTGCCTGTGCCCTCCTTGCCTGTCTGTCTCTGTGTCCAGATTTCCCCTTTTGTAAGGATGCCAGGCATCACGGAAGGGGCTCTACCCTAACGCACTATAACCTCATCTCAACTAATGATATCTGCAAACGCCTCCTTCCAGGACTTCAGCCCATGAGTTTTGGAAGGTTGGGTAGGGACACGATTCCACCCGTGACAATCCTTGCTACACGAGGTGACAGAGGCTCCGTGGGCAGACGGGATGCCCCGGGCCCCAGGCTAGTGAAAGGAGGGGCTGCCCCGGGGTCTTGAGAGCCCAGTGATCAGACTGACAAAGGGCCGGAGGCCGTTGGCGTTTGTGCACAGCAGCGGGGCTCCAGGTGGGAGACACAGAGACCCAGCGGGCAGGAGGGTGCTGTCCTCGGTGGGGCGCCGTGCTCTGGTCTCTGATGATGGCTGCACGCGTCAGGCCGAGCTTTATCGTCTAGGAACGTCTCGTGTGTGTTTCAGGGGTTGCTTGTTCCACAAAAGGCTGCCGTTCCCGTCTGAGCCCGGCCCGGGGCAGCCCTTCCTATTGTGCGTACGGAGGGGGTGGTCGTATGTTCATATCGCGAGGACACGCCCGAGGCTCGCGGAGATTCAGAGCCGCAGCCGGCGGGATCGGGGCGCAGAGCAGGAAACGGGGTGTGAGCCCCAGATGCTTGGTCCCTTCCCGCATCGTCTCTGGTGCACCGTCAGCGCCCGGGCGGTGGGAAGCATGGATGACCCCGGGGTTGGGGGCGAGCTCCGGGCTCGGTACGGAGACTTCTAAGCATGCAGGTCCCCGTTCACCCATGACGCCCCCAAGTTCACGCGATTGCCTGACCTCTCAGCCGGCCGGTGGGCAGACTCTGGTGGGGAGCAGCTGGGGAGGGTCGGGTCTGGTCTCCCTTGCTCTTGCAGAACTAGAGGACTGGCCCACAGCCCCTTCCCTCGATTTGATTCCAGCGTTTTCTTCTTGGTTGTTTCCTCCATCCCTCCTCTTACCCCTCCTAGAAAAAGGCCTTTCCCTGCTGAGTTTCCAGCTGTGCAACTCCAGCGTGACCCGAAACGTCCAGAAGGTGGAGCCCGTCCAGACGTTGCACGTGACCTATGCCCCTTGCGGTGGGTGGATCCCGTGGAGGCGATGCCCCAAGACGGTCTACAGAACCCGGTACCTGACCGTGGAGGTCCCCGAGGCCAGGAACGTGACCGACTGCTGTGCGGGCTACGAGCAGCTGGGCCTCTACTGCGTCCTGCGTGAGTCCGGGGTGGCCAGTGGGCGGGGGGCCGGGGACCGTGGTGAGACTCAGGGTGGGCACTGTTGGCACCCCGAGCCCTTCTGGAGCAATGATTCTCCAGCTAGAACGAGCATCAGGGTCGTCCAGAGGGCTTGTCCCCGCGCAGGTCACTGGCCCAGCCCCTAACCCCGGGACCAGCGGCTTGGGGTGGAGTCCAAGTTCCTAGTGGGTCCTGAGGCTCTGGGGGGCCCCCCTGGGAGCCCCCGTTTTGGAGCAGTGGCTCTCAGGCCTGACTGCACACCGGAGGCCCCTGGGCAGCTTTAAAAACGCAAACGTGTAGATGCAGTTCTCAGAGAAGGGGATGGAATTGGTCTGGGACAAAGGCGAGGCACTGGGGTCTGTTTTAAAGGTCTCGAGCAACGCGAACTTCAGCTGTTTGAGAACCAGCATTGCAAACTCGTCTGTATTGGTGAAGGTCTTTTCTTTTTAAAAGCTGAACGCTTCCTTCAACGGAAATCCTCATCAGGGTGCCCATGGGTGAAAGGGAAAGGTCCCCTGGGCTCCTCCCACCAACTGTCCGGGGCCCCTGAGTCCTCTTCTTCCACGGGCTCTTTGGAAGATGCTTGGGGCAGGCGCCTGGGAGACCAGTGTGGCTGTGTCCAGCCATGGGGCTGGACTTTTTGCAACATTCAGGGCTCAGCCTCTCACCATGGAGAGAACTTTCCAGAAGACCTCTTCCAGGGGAAAGGGTGCCTGTGTGTAGACGTGGGTGGTGGTGGTGGTGGTTCAATTTGAGTCAATATGAGATCAAAAATGAGTTTCTGAGCCGCCAAGAAGGTCTCCCTGCCCCCAGCCCTGTTGCAGAGGGGAAGTGGGAAGGGTGTGGCCCCAGCTGAGTTTCCAGGGGCCACCCCTAGAAATGAGGACTGCTGCTTCCAGAAAGCACGAAGCCGCTGTCCGGTGGTCCAGGAGGGGCATCCCATGTGGCCCGTGCCCAGGCGGCCCGAGGCCAGGTCGCTGCACACCAGGGCTGGCGGTCCCCTCAGCCCCACTCCCGGCGGCTGCAGGATGTGGTGGTGCGGGCCCTGCAGAGGGCTGTGTGGGCTTGGCACACTGAGTCATCCCGAGCACGGCTTTACAGGCCCCTGAAGCAGCCTCACGGAGGACAGAGATGGCTGGCAGGTCCCACTGACCCCGCTCAGAGGGTTACACACAGGGATGAGCCGTAAAATGACACCACTATCACCAAGGCCACCACTGCCAATAAAAACCTCAGGGCCCACAGCCTGCGGCCAGCTCCAAGTCCCCACTGGTTCCCTGAGGGTGCCCTTTCGGTGGGGGGCTGTCCCCTGGGGTCCCGCCAGGGACTGGATCTAAGGTGTCCCTTCCTCTGCGGACACTGCCCTCCCTTTCCATTCTCCTTGTCTCCAAGGGCCATGGGCACCAAGGAAGGGCTGCCTGGGGGCACCTCTCTTCCTGAGGGTGGCAGAGGTCCCCGTGGTGGGGAGGACTCAGGCCACGGCACCTAGGCGTGGAGGGTCCGGACCCAGGGGTAGAAGGTGGGGCTGCCCGGTCCTGTCCATTTGTCCCTGTGACCCCCCGGGAAATGCCTCTCGGGGGACGTCAGCTCCGCATGTGGAGTGCTGGCACCTTTAATGAGGAACTCACCAGGTGTGGAGAGGCCAAACATTCTAGTTAGGGTCCCATGGGCAGGGCTCTCTGGGGGAGCTGCTGGGAGTGGAGTGGCAGGAGGGCGCGGCTGCGGCGAGGACCCCCCCCAGGACGACTGGCCCCCCCGGGGGTGGCTAAGTGGGGTGGGGGACCTTAGAGGGGCCTTAATGGGGCCTTAGAGGGTCATTCTAGTAGCCAGCTGTGTGGAGAGGAGGCAGCCAGAGGCCTGGAGGGAAGGTGCAGGGGATCTTTATTGACGACAGGCCAGCCAGGTGGGTTCCTGGTCCCTGATGGCCGGGAGTCACCCACCACCACCCCGTGGAGACGGGGCCACAGGTCAGGGGGCAGTGGGCAAGGACCTTGACAAGGTGACACAGACTCGGGCTGGGTCTCCCCAACCCCCTGTCAGATTCAGTTTGTGGCATTCGAGGGGGGTGGCCGTGGTGGGGGTGGAGGAGGGGCCGAGGCGGGAGGGGCGGGGCGCGGAGCTCCAGCCTCTTCCTCCAAGAAGGCCTCTGTTTGGTCCCAGGGCCTGTGTGACACCGCAGCGGCCACAGGCCCTCACACGGGGCAGCACCCCCCTCTTCACGCCCGTGCTCCTTACATCAAAGCCCGTTTGCTGGTGCCTTGCGGGGGAAGTGAGAAGTGACAAGTGTCTTTAAGGGCCCCCGCCACCCGCTGCAGAATGAGACAGGGGCCAGCCCCTGCGGTAGCCACGGGCCACAGCCTGGGAGTCTGGGGAGGACCGGGGGCACAGGGCACTCTTCCCTCCCAGTGAGGGAGGGGTGAGCGGCATCCCGGCAACGGTTTTCTGGTCTTCTCGGCTCGGAGTCTCACCCCAGGCAGCGCAGACCCGCAGCCCGGCTGGCTTCTGCCCCCTCCCACTCAGCCACCGACCTTCTAAAAGCGGAAGGCAGTTAGAGCACCCGCGTGCTGTGTCTGCAGTCTAGAGAGACGGCTTTTTCCATTTTTTTTTTTTTTTTAAGTCCACACTGGGGAAACAGTGACAAGTCATACGTTTACTTTATTTCAATGTCTCATCCGTACGGTTACAAGAGTGAGTACATGAGCCCCGCAGGAAATCTGGAAACAGAAAAGAACGAAGAGCAGCGGCCCACGCACAACCCATTGACACGCTCCTGAGCTCCGGGCAGAGGCAGCGTTTCTAGAAACGCCTGCTCGCCCGGACCAGGATTCCCGGCACCACACTCATCTGGAACATGGTTCCTGCCAGATGCTGTGTGCCGCGTGATTTAGCGGCCACATGGCACCACGTCATCGGCGCGGATACGGAAGCGTGGAAGAGACGAGCCGCTCCCACTGGATGTCTAGCCGCTTCCAACTTTCCATTAGAATAAGTACCGCCGTGATGAGGACCGTGTGGGACACACACTGGGGGGCACGCCGGGATGAGTCACTCGCGATCAATTCCTAGGAGCGTCTCAGCCGACACTCACCCACGGGGGTGACAGCCCTGGTTTCCACGGGCTCCTCAGCTGGGCGAGCCCAGGACCCCAAGGGGCCGGGAAGCTCCCCAAGCGGGTGACCAGGACCCCTCTGGGGCGGGAATGATGATTCCAGAGCCGGTGGGATTCCCAGCCCCGGGGACAGCCGTCAGCTCCCGCCATCCGGACAGAAACCTCCGGGCCGTCGCGTGGACCTGGAACTGACCTTGGGTGGCCAGGCTGCTTCATTGTTTGTGCTGAGCTCGCGGAAGGAGAAGCAGATTTTTGACTTTCCACCAAGTTGGAGCTGTCGGTTCTCTTGGGCTCTCAGTCAGCCGTCGGGCTCCAAGCACGCAGGGGCGCGCCGGCAGCCTCCGCGCGAGGATGAACTGAACTGGAAGCCACTGCTGTTGTGATCGGGTGACCGCTTTTGGAAGCCGGTTTTTCTCCGTGGCCTGTATTTTCGTTGCATTGAAGTAAACCTCTGAGTTTAGAGCAGTTGCAGATTTACAGAGAGGTCCAGAGAGGGCAGACGGTCCCTAACGCCCTCCCCCACCGCCACAGCTGGCGGCGCCTTTCGTTACCGTGACGCATTTTGCCCCAACGATGGAACCAACGCCGCACATCACCGTTAACTCAACCTCACACTTTATTTAGATTTTACTTTAAAAAAAAAAATTTATTCATTTATTTGACAGAGAGAGACAGCGAGAGACAGAACACAAGCAGGGAGAGAGGGAAGCCGAGCAGGGAGCCTGATGCGGGGCTCCATCCAGGACTCCAGGATCATGACCCGAGCCAAAGGCAGACGCTTAACAACTGAGCCACCCCGGTGCCCCTGGACTTTACTTTTCTCCCCTGAGTGTCATTTTTCTGTCCCGGGAGCCGACCTTACGTCTCATCTCACATCTCCTTAGCCTGCTGGTTTTTACGGTGGAAGGGAAGGCCATGACCTTGAGGTCCAGGGGAGCTGGTGTTTCCCCGCCACGGGCTGACCCCCACACCCATGCTCTGTGCCCCAGAGCCAGCCCCCTCGTGGCAACGTCTCCAGGACTTCAGACGCCAGACTAGGCACCTGGCTGACTGGGAAGCGGCGAGGGGGCCACAGACGGCACGGAGAGGAGAAGGCGTTGAGGCTGAAGGTCAAGCCGACCCTCAGCAGGGTGGGCCACGCGGCAGGAGCTGGCCTGGCCCCGTGCGAAGAGTGAGGGCAGAGTGTCCGCCTCTGGGCGGTTTTGGCTTTCTTCTCCCTTCCTCTGCTGGAAGGCAGTGAAATCACCTGCCCGGGCCGCGTGCGCCCACACCAGCAGGGGCCCCACCTTCTCTCTGTCTGCGGAGACCTTGGGGGACCCAGACGGCGGTCTCTGGGACCGCAGCCCCTGAGGCTTCCCTTCCACGTGGGACCCCACACATCCCCCCGGGGCTCACCTTCCCCACCCCTGCGGGATGTTTGCAGAGCGTTGCCCCTGCCGACCTCTTCTGCTTTCCCTGGAATCTGGAGGACTTGGAACGGCTCTTCCGAAGGTCGGGCAGGGTGTGGGACTTTAGAGGAGTCTGGGCAGAGCCGTGTGCACTTACCTGACACCCAAGGTAGCGGGAGCCCTCATCCTCTGGGTGGGTGACGGGAAGGCTGCGGACCACACAGGCCCTTCCTGGGATGCCTGTGCCCCTCTCTGCTGCCCCCAGCCTCCTCCAGCTCTTGGCTGCCGGGCTCCTTTTGCCCCTGCTGCCCTGAGCCGAGCTGCCCCTCTGGGTGTGCAGCCCTGCAGACCGCGATGGGTCCTGCAACAGGAGTGTCCCAGCAGAGCATCCCACCCCCTGGAGGGTGGCACCCCAGCTTCCCTAGGGTCAGTTTCTTCTCCTTGATCTTGAACTTTCCACCAACCTGAGCGCCAGCCCCGTGCCTCCCAGCCAGTCTCCTTCAGCCCATAGATCCCTGGTATTTTCCCTGCATCTCATTCCCCGAAAGCCCTTTTCTTCAAAAGCCCATCATGTCTCCACCACCCCCAGGCCTTGTTTCTATAGGTCTATGTGAGACTGGCCTTGTCCACTGGAATCTAAGTGTCCTGGAGGCAGGGACTTTGCCTCGGGACCACTGCTGGGTGTTGGGTACCTGGTGCGTACCGGAACATAGTAGGTGCTCAATAAATGAGCTAGCTATTGGGATATGGGGCCACAAAGTGGTCTCTAAGAGGTGAACCCCCACACCTGGCCTAGAGAAGGGGATACCCAGCGCCCCAGCTCATACGGTCCTCCATCCGGGCAAGACGGTTAGACTACATGAAAGTCAGAGCACGCGGCCCTGGATGGTTGCTCTGCAGGACGTGCCAAGACGATGCCCAGGCCAGGACGTGGCCCGTGACCAGGTCGTGTCGCGTGTCTCCAGGAAAAGCAGCTGGAATCCAGGGTCGGGAAAACCAAGGCTTGTGCCCAGCATCACTGATTGCTAATCACTCCCCCCTCCAGCCCTGAATCGGTCCAGAGAGTTCGCCTCGAGACCTGGGGTCTGCCCGGTGGTGGGGCCGGAAGCCCCCGCCTCACCATGCGTGCTGGACACGGACTGCCCGGGACTTCGAAAGTGCTGCCCTTCATCCCGGGGCCACCACTGTGTGGCCCCCGCCCCCCGAGGTAGGGTTGAAGCCCTGGTGTGGGGGAAGGGCGGGGCGGGGGGTTTCCAGAAGCAGCAGCTCCATCTTACAGAGAGCCTGCAGCCATGTCCATGGGCGCCTCTCGCTCCCGGGCGATGTCCAGCTGACACCTTGAGGGGACGACTGCTCACGGGGGCTCCAGAGAAGGATATTCTTGGAAGAGCCGTGACTCTGATCTCCCCAGGGCGCCGGAGAAACCCAGGGGTCGGGCTGGCGCCCGTCGGAACCTGAGCTGCGTCAGAGAGGGAGATGGAAAGCTGGGGGCTGGGGCTTCGGCAGAGCCCCGGTTTGGCCCGTCAGCAGCCTGGCCCTCGCTAAGCACCCGTCTGGTCTGGAAAGCTCTGCTCCTGACCATGGGCTGCTCCCAGGAGAATGGGTTGGTCCAGGTTCAGACCGAGGGAAATAGATATAAATATTGCAAATATATTATATGTGACATATGTTATAAGGCTATGGTATCAGCGTAGCGTATATTAGTATAGTATGAAGCTACAGGATACACAATACAAAATATTACACTATGCATAATATATAATGTATAATTATATTATGGAAGATACTTACATACAATATAGTACATATTATGTATGTGTATAATATAAATGTATAATATGTTATGGATAATAATAACGTACTATATTATATGCTATATATGTAATATATGTTATATGTAATATATACAGTAGTATCTGATGTGCATGACACACAGTAATGTATCATACGGCGTATGTAGGGTTACATATATTATCAGAGAAGGGAGAGGTGGCAGGTGGGGAAGTGACCCACGCTGTCCCCGGTGGCAGATTCCTTTGGGGGAGCCTCAGTTGGCCCCTGCCTGCCCCTTATCTGTAGCTCACCAGAGCATGTCCTCGTGCAGATCCGGACAGCCCGCTGACCTTCTGGTACCAGGTCACTGTCCTGGTGAAAATGGACTTCAGGGAGCTGGAGGAGGTGGACCCCAGGCTCCTGGACCATGTGCGGCTTCTGCACTCCATGGTAGGTGGGGAGGACAGGCACTGGGCGGGAACCGAGGGTCGGGATGAGGGTTCTACAAGTGACCCCAACATGGCTGACTCTGAACCAGACGTGAATTCTGAATCTATAAAAACCAGCCTGAGAGAGGCAGGGTTTATGTGCAGTACAACAGACGGACTGCCGCAAGCAGCTCGCCGCGTTCCGAGGCGGTGGTGTCCTGAGCTAGCCCGTCGCCGTGGAGTGCGGAACGCGTCATCTCTCTGCTTCCATAGAAGGACGCCGCAGCGCAGACGGCCCAGGCCCCAGCGTTGTGCCCTCGCTAACCCCCCTCGAGCCCGCACCGCATGGAGGTTGGCGGGCCTCAGGGACCGTGCCAGGTGGGGGCCTCTTGCTGCCGGGGTCTCTACGCTTCGGCACGAGCTGCATTTGGGGTTGGGAGCTCGTCCCTGTGGGGGCTACCTGCCATCACAGGGCTTCCACGCGCAGGAAGCCAGAAAGACGGCCACTGTGACAACCAGAACTGTCTCTAGATGTGGCCGCATGTCCCCAGAGGAGCCACACCAGGCCCGGGGGAGCGCCCCCACGGTGGGCACGGCCCTGCAGGACCTTCCATGGGAATCTCCCCACGCTGCCCAGAGCCCCCCGGCCGGGCTGAGACCCCCATGGCGGGCGGGGCCTGGCTCCTCTTCACCACCGGGCGGCTTTCCCGGGGACGGTCTGGCCTCAGGGCCCGCTTCGTGGGTGCGTGACCCGTGCAGTCACCAGGCGAATAGACAGGCCTTAGCCTCAGCTGGCCGTGTGGCCCACGGGTGGGCGCAGCCCCAGCACAGATGGCACTCACGCTCCCCGTGTCTGGGCCGTCGGGGACAGCAGCTAGACTGGGGTTCCTCCACGTCACCTTGCCCTGGCGGCCTCCTTAACTGTCCCAACAGGGAGGGGTTTGTCTTTTTTGGCTTGTTGAGGGTCTGGGGCTGCCCGGCTGGCAAGTGAGAACGTGGTTCTGAGACTGCCTGCCAAATCCCACCACGGCGCCGTGGCTGTGCCGCCCAGGGCAAGTCGCTTCACCTCCCTGGGCCTCAGACACCTCCGCGACATCAGAGTAATCGTCCTCCTGCCTGTGACAGGGGCTCTGGGGCTCACAGCGTACACGTAAGGAGCTGACAGCCGTGCCCACGATGTAGGCTCTGAGTTGTGGTTGTTGATATTTTAAATTGTATTGTCTGGGTTCCCCCCATCCCCTTCATGAGCGTGGGTGTTGCTCCCGCAGGGGTCCTGCCTCCCATGGGCTCCCGCTTTGGCTGGCGCTGGGCGCCCCGACTCCGGGATTCCCACGAGGCTGGAGCCAGGGGCGTGCTGTTCTGCCTCCGGCGGGAGCAGCTGTGTCTCCGCGTCCCCCCCACCGGGAGAAGGGGTGTCGGGTCTCCCCGGGGGAGACGGGTTCTAGTGCCCCCCAAACCTGGTTCTGATTCCACATCTCCCTCGGGGTGAGGGTGGGCTGGGGTCCCGGGGAGGGGAGCCGGGGGTTTTCCAGGGCGGCCGTACAGAGTGCTGCTGGCGGGGGGCTCACACCGCCCACCTTCCTCCCAAACGTTGTGGAGACCATCTAGAAGCGCGGAGTGGGCGGGTGGCCTCCCGCCGAGGGCTGTGAGGGAAGGTCTGTCCTGGGCCCCGTTCCTGGGCATATGGGGTCTCTGTCTGTGGCTGGGGTTCTTCTTTGTGGCAGGACACGAGTCGTCCTGGACAGAGGCCCACCCCAACGACCGCCCGATAACTGATGACACCTGCAATGACTCTATTTCCAAACAAGGTCCCGTCCCGAGGTCCTGGGGGTTGGGACTTCAACACCGGATTTTTTGAAGGGACCAGAATTCAACCCATGACTGTGTTTGCAGAAGTGTTCATGGTCCGGGTCGTAGGACTTTTACTGGGATGATGACCAACAGAGGCACAAGGCAGAGGGTCTTTCCCGAGGGGCAGAATGGCGTGCGCTCGTGTGTGCGTGTGCGTGTGCGTGTGTGTGTGCGCACCTGTGCGTGCTTCTCCGGGCCTCAGTCTCCCTGTCTGTCAGATGGGCGCCCGTCCTCGAGTGACGCTCTGGCTCTGGCCTCCCAGGTCACCAGTGCCTTGCAGCCGCTGCGTCCCGCTGTCCACCACCTGCAGTCAGCCCGCGGGGACACCTCCCTCACGGTGTCACAGCTGCTCCTGGGCCTGCCGCGGCCGGTGCCTGTGGCCCGGGTCTCCGAGATGCTGGACGAGGTCGTGAAGCGCGTCTATGAAGTGATTGACATCCAGGCGCAAGGTGCCGCTTCCCTCCGTCCTCTCCGCGGTGGGGGGGGTGGGGGGGTGGGGGTGGGGGGAGTGGGGGCGGGGGGGCGGGCCCTGCAGGACGAACAGGGTCTGACCTGTACGCAGCTCATTCGGGCCCAAACCAAATTGAAACTCTGAGCTCCAAGGTGAAGATTTGAGAGGTTTTTTTCTCTTTTTTTTTTAAGATTTATTTATTTATTAGAGAGAGAGTGAGCACCAGCGGGGTTGGGCGCAGAGGGAGAGGGGGGTCTTTAAGCCGACTCTCCTCTGAGCAGGGAGCCCCACAAGGGGCTCAATCCCACAACCCTGAGATCATGACCTGAGCCCAAACCAAGAGTCAGACGCTTCCCCGACGGAGCCACCCAGGCGCCCCGAGAAGGGTTTTGCACCCACACTGGCCTTCCCTTGGCTCCCTCCTCCGGGTCCCCTCCACGCAGTCCCGCCCCGGATTTCCCCTTCTACTGCAGCGCCGGCGAGCACGTCCCTGAACAACTAGGTCGCGGCTATCGCTTCCGCTCTTGGGGGGCTCGCCTGCCCTCTTGCCGTCCCCCAGCTTCACCAAGGACACCCTTGGTCCTGGGAGGCCAGTTCAGTAGAACCGCACAACACGGAGCGTGGTAAACCCCCAGAGCTGGTCTCCTTTCTGGAAGGAGTTATCTAGCCCTCCTCTTTGTCAGGGGTCAGCAAACTTTTTCTGGAAAGGGCCACACAGGACGGGGTTTTGGCAGTGGGCCCCCTGGCCTCGGTCTCCACGGCTCGGCGCTGCCCTTGCGCTGAGTGGCCGTGGACAGCGTGTGAGCGGAAGGCTGGGCCCGTGGAGCGTTCTTGCCCACGGCGGGAGCCAGACGCCCCTGCCGCTCCCGGGGCTGAGGGGGGACGGCTTCTCTTGCTGGTGGGGCTTCTGTGACATGAAGGTCACATGTAAGGGGGTGCGGGGTCTGGAGCCCAGGGAAAACTCCAGCGATTGCATTTTACTCCCTTCAAAATCCGAAATGTTCTTCGAGACCCGACTGAGCTGCGCCCATAAGGGAAGGCACCTGCAGAGAGCAAACCGGGTTACCCCCCCGAGGCGGCGGGAGAGTTTCCAGCAGGGGCGCCTGGGCCCTCTCGTAGCGGTGTCGGGAGTCTACTAGGGGACAGCTGGGGGAGGTCCGAGGGAGTGGGGCTTGGCTCTAGGTTGGACCCTCTCAGAGAGCGGGCACAGAGCCGAGACTGGGTGTCTCAGCACAGCTTGTCAGGGAGGAGGGGACCCGCAGCTCAAAGATAAGCCACGAGCGGTAAAGCGGAAAGCCAGTGGGGGTGGTTGGCGGGTGACTCAGCGTCTGTGTGTCCCGTCTGGCTGGGATAGAACTGGGACGTGGCCTCGCTCTGTCTGCTTTATCCGGGTTGTGGAGCAGCCTTGACCCGGCCCGTGCTCTGCCGGAGCGTCCAGCTGTCGGGGAGGGTGACGGGCCTCTTCCGGTCCCCAGGGGCGGCTCTGTTCTCCTTCAGGTCTGGAGAACTACCTGGCCACGAGGTTTATTCCTGGGCAGGAGTTTCAGACCCCATCACTTCAGGACCCTCCAGACTCGCTGGTGGCGGCAGCTCCACCTGACCCCAGCCCCCGGAGCTGCCTGTGGCCCGAGACGTGGGCCACCTGCGTGGATGAAGGCACCTGGTGGGCCCCAGAGCTCTTTAAGACAGGGCTCCGGCAGTTACTCTGAGACCGCTGCCCACGCCACTTCTTCAGCCTGTGTGATGCCCGTCTGGAGGTTAAGGCGAATGACAAGGTGGTTCGGGCTGTGACACGTGGTGTGACAAGGGCTGTGACAAGTGTCTCACCTACTCCTCTTGTCAACAGATGTCGACGAATGCTTCATCGATGACCTCAGCGCCTGCTCCGGGAAGGACCACTGTTTGGGCGTGGAGGGCTCGTCCCCATGCACCTGTCACCCTGAGCCACCGGCCTCGGGTCCCCAGAAGCTGGACCGCACGTGCGGAGGTGAGCGACCGGGCCCTCCCGGCTCGGGGAGGCATGGCCGAGGGAATCTGCTCAGGCTAACTGGGCCGCAGCCCACAGACACCCTCCCATCTTGCAGAGAGGGAATGACCGGCTTGTGTTCCAAGGAGAGTCACTTAGTTCTTTCCAGCATACTGGATCCCGTAGTGGGCTCGTCCTGCGTTCCTCAGAGCTGGTGATGTTTGCTTATGTGCCGGCCACCACGCTGGATGCTGGTGATAGAAACGCGTGCAAAGGGGCACCTGGGTGGCTCAGTCGGTTAAGCATCTGCCTCCAGCTCAGGTCATGATCCCAGGGTCCTGGGATCAAGCCCCATGTCCACTGTCTGCTCAGCGGGAAGCCTGCTTCTCCCTCTCCTTCTGCCTGTCTCTCATCCTGCTTGTGCCCCCTCTCCCTCTCTCTCTCAAATAAATACATAAAATCTTTAAACAAAAAGAAAGAAAGAAAGAAACACATGCAAGTAGGTCACAACCTTTGCTCCAGGAAACTCAGAAGAGAACACACCAGACACTTGCCAGGCGTGGCAGGCCAGGACGATCCCTCTCTTGCTTGTTGCTTACATCGGGACCCGGACCCTTCCGAGAGTGAAGGGGACATGACTGATACTTGCACGGAGACCACAGGTGTGACCTTGACTGTCCTGTGACCGCAGGGTCAACCTAGACGACCCTGACAAGCACGGGTCTAGCTCTGGCCCAGGCGGGTCAGGGGACGTGACGGGCGTACACGTGCTGGGTGCGTGTGATTGGCTTCTGCCATCACCGGGCTTGTAGTGAGACGCGGCTGCGTGTGGAAGGTGCCGTGGCGTCGGTCAGCCCTGGCGTCTGGGGGGCGGAAGGCGGTGTGGAGGGGTGAATCGAGGCATCGGTGGGAGAGGAGCCCTCGGGACTGCCTGATTAGCTGGAAGCAGGAGAGGGAGCGGGATAGGGCGGCTTGGCCCACATTCTGGTTGAGCCGCGAATATGTGGTGATTTCTGGGGGGACCGGGCATGGCTCGGGTGACTAGCGTTGTCCTTGATGATAGTCATTGTAGGAGACGGCAGTGAAGCCAGGGTCCACGCCCGGGGCTGGCGCTCCGAAGGGGAAGGGGGCCTTGGCCCGGAGTCTGTGCGGGATGAGGCGCTGACCCACGGCCAGGGCGAGGCAGGAAGCACGGCAGGAAAGAGCCTCCAACAGTCCAGAGGGAACCATCCCTCACGGACGGGTGCCCAGGGAGGCTCAGAGAAACGAGCAGACGTGGAGGAGGCGTGGCTCTCAGGAGGGCCTTGGAAAAGGCCGGAGATGTCCAAGCACGTGTGTGTGCTGGGGAGGAGAGACCCTGGCTAATTTGGGCAGCAGCGGGACCCGGGTCCGGCCTTCCGTCCTGCAGGAGGCTGCCCTTGGAATGTCTTCTCCCCTCCCTGCAGGCCGTCCCCAGCGGGGATGACGGTCACCCGCGGCTGCTCTGGTGTGCGGCTCCGGGCAGGCCGGTGCCCGTGGGCTGCAGGGCTGTCTGTGGGACGGTGAGTGGGAGACCAGCCACGGTACTGCCAGCGCGCGAGGAGGGAGTGGTGACGGTCGTGTTCCTCTTCGGTTTGTTCATCCGTCCGTTCTAGATCCTTCCTCCCTCCCATCCATCCATCCATCCACCCAACCGTCCACTGCGTATACAACACACTCAGTGAGTGTCTGCGCTGCGCCAGGCGCTGTCCTGATGGTTTCTTCAGTGTCCAAGAGCCCTGGCTCCCTTGGCTCCCATTTCAGTGAGGCAGACGGCACAGATGTGGACAAATACCAACTGTGGGGCCGTGGTCGGCTTCCACGGCAAAGGAGAGTGACGGGAGGGGTGGGGCCCGGGGCTGTGGTCTCAGGTGTGGTGGCCAGGGCAGGTCCCTGGACAGGGCGACCTTTGGGCAGAGACCAGAGTGAAGTCGGGCATGAGCGTGGGGGCAGGATTGTGCTAACACGCTCCAAAGCCGCCGGCGTGCGGACCCAGGGCCTGTGGCTGCCCCTCTCACCGCAGAAGGCACTAAGGGTCTTGGGCTGGGGGTCGGTGGTGGATTATGTGGGGGGGGGGGGCGTGGCACCGCAAGGTCCTTGTAAGAGGCGGGCCGGAGGCTCAGAAGCAGGGAGAGGGGGTGGTCAAGGGAAGGGGAAGGGGCACAGGGGCTGCACGCGGCTTTGAAGGTGAAGGGACCGCTGGCCGCGGGGACGGTGAAGGGCAGGTCTGGCTTCTCCCCCGGAGTCTCCAGCAGGAGCCCAGCACGACCCACGCCTGCCTCTTCGACTTCCGAGCTCCAGGGCAGTAAGAGTGAATCTCTCTTGTTTTAAGCACCACGTGTGTGCTCATTTGTTACGGCAGCTTCGGGAAACGCGGGCACAGAGTGAGGTCAGGCCCCAGCAGGGGCGCGTGCCTGATGGAGTCCAGGAACCAGCAGGGGGAGGGGACAGGGCCAGGGCCAGGGCCAGGCAGGACCCACCCTGCCCAGAGTGATAAGGTCATGGAGATTCATGTCTTTATTCTGGAAACTTGTGGACAAAGAGAAGCCCAGAGAGGAGCGTCACGAGCATCCGCTGACCCTCGAGACCCTCCTCCCCGCTCTGTCCCTGTCCGCTGCCTGCCCCCAGCCTCATGATTCCGAACCTCCTTCAACGTATCACTCGGTCGGTGGTCCTCCACGGTGTATCTCTAGGAGATGAGAGAGAGAGATTAAAAACAAAACAAAACAACCCCAATACCAGATCAGATCTTCCCTTAACCCCAAACCCTTAACCCCAAATCCTTAACCCCACACCCTTAACCCCACACCACAGCTCCTTAATCTCATCAAACATCCAGTCTGTGGAACTCTCTCCCTGTCCCGTCCCCATCAGGACTCTCGGATGGTTTGTTGAATCTCAACGTGGGGGTTTCCCTCCACCTCTCTGTTTCTCCTCGTAATGGCTGGAGGACGCAGCACCCCCTCCCCCGGCTGAGTTTCCCGTGAGCTGGGATCTGCTGACTGGCCTCCAGGACCCCATCCTCTGGATTTTTTTTTTTTAAATATTTTATTTATTTTTTTCACGGAGTGAGATCACAAGTAGGCATAGAGGCAGGCAGAGAGAGGGGGAAGCTCCCCGCTGAGCAGAGAGCCCGATGCGGGGCTCGATCCCAGGGCCCTGAGATCATGACCTGAGCCGAAGGCAGAGGCTTTAACCCACTGAGCCATCCAGGCGTCCTCCTCTGGATTTTCTAAGCCACAGTTGGCTCTTCCTTTGGTGGCGCCCAGATCCCTGTGCGTCGATGAAGCCAGTGGACTCCTTCCTAAAATGTTCCCAAGCGCATCAAAGACACGGGACGCCAGAGCAGACTGACAGCACTGAGACAGGCTGTTGAGATCTCAAACCCCCAGATGGTGATTCAGCTGTCAACCCTCCGTTGCTGAACTCGGCTGCTCTGTCTCCCCAGCAGAAGCCTTCGGGGAAGGTGGCAGGCGTGCGCCCTCAGGTCCCAGAGATTCCTGAGGGAACCAGGTGCACTCGCCTGCTGGGGCCCCGACGTCATGGAAGACCCTTCCTGGCCACCTTCCTTTCCCCGTGTCCCCCCTTCACTGCCCAGGTTTCCTGAAGCACCTGCTTGAGAGTCCTTGACTCAGGGGGAGCCCAAACAGACTTGTAGGCTAGGTGTGTCTTCGCACGTTGATTGAATCATGGGGTTCAGCCGTGGGAGCGAGGAGCACAGGGGATGCTCGGGGAGACCACACTGTCCCGTGGTACGAGACTCTGGGGTTCCTGCGGGCACCAAGCTCGTGATCGAAGGAAAGGCTACGTTCTAGGTAGAGGCAAGCGAGAATTAAGATTCTTTCTCTCCTCTACGTTGGACCCCCGACGTCTGCTTATGATCCTCATCGGGGTTAAGAACCCCTAACTCGGTGATGGGCATTAAGGAGGGCCCGTGATGTGATGGACACGGGGTGTTGCGTGCAGCAGATGAGTCGCTGACTTCTGCCTCTGAAACTACCGATGTCCTACATGTTGGCTAATTGGATTTGAATAAACAAAAAAAAAAAAGAAAAACCAAGAACCCCTAATGCAGAAGTACCATCCGACTCAGACTCAGACTGGACCTGAGCTTGGCAGGACTCGTCACACGCCGTAGGTGCCGTCCTGCTCTTCCTGTTTCTGCGGGCTTCGTGGCGGGGCGCAGCAAGCGGGACTTTCGGGGACTGTCCTCTGAAGAAGACAGGACCGTGGAGGGCGCCCAGCAGCGGACTAGATGACCTGACGCCCCTGTGTTCGGGTGCTGGGCGGAGAACAGACCAGGGGGCTCATGGCAGACCCCGGATCCTTCTCTCTTTCCTCAGTGATGAATCTGGGAGTTTTACACGGCGATGTGCCCCGCAGCAAAGACGACGTCTCTCTACCTCCTTAGTGACTCACCGTAGCTGAGGAGAGAGAGCAGAAGTCTCCCCAGGAGCCAGGAAGGCTCTGCAAGGACACTGGCTCCGCTGAGACCAGGGTGATCAAGGCCCCATAAGGGCCAAGGCCCTGTTCGCCATCCGAGCCACATGGTGACCTCGAGGTTAGACCCTAGCGTTGGAGGAGCAAAGATGGAGAAGGAGCCGGGCCTGAGTGGCCACGGATGTTCTCCACGTGAGGGTACAGCTGGGGCTTAGAGCCCCGTCCTGTGGGCTCTGCTTTCATGTGTGGCAGCTGACCCCGCTCTAATGAGGCTGGGGCAGGACCTGAGGCAGGGGGCCTGCGGGGGGAGGACCTGGGAGCAGCGGCTGGCCGTGGGACAGCGGGTGTGGTGGGGACGGGCCTCCCCAGGACAACGGGGCACGAACTACAGGCCAGGCTTGCAGGAGAGAAGGCTGCAGGTCAGGGCTGCCCCTTGTGATGGCCGGGACCTTCTCTGCGATGACATGGACTAGGGGCCGAGACAGCCCACTCCGCGTGGCTGTGGAAACTCGATCGTTCTGGAACCTGGTTTATTACTTTAACAACCGGCACCAACAGTGGAAGGTAGGGGCCCGTCTTGGTGGCCCAGCACCCCGGGTTTATTTCCCTTGCTCCCTGCCCAGTTTTTTACACTCTTGAAATCCTGCCGTCGACACAATCTTGTATCCTGCTTTCTTCGCTCCCCATCACGTCATATAACGTTTTCTGGGAAGCCACCTCGTCGTCGTCCTTAGGATTTTTGGTGGTTGAGCAACAGAGTGGTCCTCCTTATATGCAGTTTTGCTTTCCACGGTCATTTGCCCGTGGTCCTCTGTGGCCCTATGGTCCGAAGGTCAACAGTATGGTCCGAAGGTCAACAGTATGGTCTGAAGGTGAACAGTATGGTCTGAAGGTCAACAGCAGCCTAACCCCAGGTCACAACATCTGTGTGTCTCACCCCTGTTCACCTCGTTCCCACGGGCATTTTGTCGTGTCCTGCCATCACAAGAAGGGCGCACGCAGGGCAGTGAGACCGCTTGAGAGCAAGAGCGAGCGCAGCCACCCAGGCAGCCTTCCTGGCAGCCTGCGGCTAGAATCCCGCTTTCATGTCGTGCTACTCATGCTATTCTCTTCCCGGGCCTGGTTTGTAAGTTGAATCCCATCATAGGAATGTAGATAGGCCAGCACGTGGTCTAGAAGAGGGTGCGTTTCTATCGCCGGCTCAGGCACCCGCCGCCTTGAGATGCCTCCCCCGTGAATGAGGGGGACCACGGCTTCTACAGCAGTGATATGAGGCTTTTTGCTGTTTCCCTTCGGGGGTGCGTTTAGCCTGCTTCCAACATTCTGCCGCAAGAACTGCAACTTTCATTAACGTTGTTCCGGAGCACATTGTAATCGCAGAGTCGGAATGAGTCACTTAATTCACAAACCCCTTTAAAGGGACAGAACAGTGAGGACCCTCCCTTTGTTCATAACAGACGAGAGCTACTTAGCACTTAACTCTCCCCCGGCTTTTTAATAAGCGATTTACGGTCTCACCTCATTTAGCCTGTAGAACGCCCCCAGAGGCATCTTCAGAGGAGAAAGGCCAGCTGAGAGAAGGTAGTTGTTGGTGTGAGGTCTCTGAGCCGGCTCTAACAGACGACGGGGGCCCGAGGCCGCCTTTCCTAGCGCGCTCTGGCGGGAGGGCCCTGTTCTGATCCTGGGTTGTCTGTGGGCCACGATGGTGCTTCTTGCGGGGACAGCTGTGACAGGGTACGTGTGGCCAGTGGCCATGCTCGTTTCTCCCCCACCCGTGTGTAGGACCAGGACCTGACCAGTTCTCTAGGGCGATGGGGTTTTGTCTTCGCTGTTGCAGAGCCTGACTGGCGTGATGATTTAAGGTTCCTGTCACTGACTCCTCCTGCTCTGCTGGGGGAAGGGGCAGAGGCCACGAGCTGATGCGGGGAGGCGGGCTGGTCCCCAGCACCACGTGAGGAGTGGGGGTGCCCAGGGTCAGTCCTTCTCCTCCTGGAATGTTCCATCTCACAGCAGATGAAGCTTCATGGAGCGGGGAGGCTGGTCTCCTGGTCACGGCCAGTGAGTCTCTGTACTTAGTAAACAGCAGGCGCTCAACCAACATTTGTTGTCAATGAACGGAAAGGCAGGAGGGATGGTGGCTGTTCCAAGGGTTCTTGGGTGTTAAAGAGAAGCACCTGCCAGCCCCACTCCTGGCAACACAACCCTCTTCGGCATTAGCACTACCCTCTCTGCGCAAACGTGCCCACAAGCTTTACACGGAACCCCGCAGGCCGTCCTTCCTCTCCCGCACCGCGGCCTCGGGCGAGCGTGCTGAGCAGTCAGCGAGCCGAGAAGGCGGAGTACAGTAACCGACCGCGCTCTGGCTCGCGATCCGAGGTAACATCAGACTCCGATTACCGTTAGGAGCGTTGCCAGCCACACTGTGCCGAGTCACTGGACGTCCTGCGTTGCAAGTTTCCTTCGAGATGAAGGACGCTCGGGAGCAAAACATCGTGGGGAGAAGCTGCACCCCCCGACGTCTCCTCTAACAGGCAGAAAAGACGAACGCAGTCTCCAGCTCCGAGTGTCAGTGAATCCCAGCGGCGATGGGCGGCCGCGTACGGTTTCCATTTAGAGGCCAGTGTGACTGAGCAGGGCGCCGGCAGGAGCTGGAGGTACGGACCCGTGGAAAACGCGGCACAAGTTTCAGCTGCTTTTCTTGGGAAATTAGTCATCCAATTAACAACACGCAGGGCAGCTGGATCCTTGCACAAAGAAAAACCCGTCAGAAATCTCTCATGGCTCCCGCCTGCCATTCCGGGAACACGGTCTGTTTTCAGGATCAGGTGGAACTGTGTTCAAGGTCACCCGCACTCCCTCCCGCACGGTCTCCTTCCCAGCGGGAGCCTCACAGCTACTCGGCTCCATGAAGAAATGTCTCCCGAAGCCGGGGCTTGGCGAGGGCAGGGCTGCCGGCGGGAGAGGCGGCCAGGGCTGGAGAGAAGCAGCGGTTCTCCCGTGCCAGTGCTCCTCACAGGCCGTCAGGGCTCTGACCGTGGGATGCTCAGAATCTTGACTCAAATCCTCAGCATTTCTACCTTTACAAGCTTCAGGTGTCAAGCTGACGGGCCCGAGGGAAGAGAGAAGAAGAGGCCGCCCTGGGAGATCACGGGAAAGGCGGGATCCCCACGGGCTCCAGAGATGGGTCAAGGTTGCCCGGAAGAAACAAGGGCCCAGACCCGTGGACACACCGCGGCCAACATCAGGTCCTGGGTCTGATGGCCACCAGACGGGGGAGGCCTCAGGTTCTCTCGGATCACGCGGGGCCGAGAATTGAGCATTATTTTCTGGGGCCACATTTTAAGAGGAAGTCAGAAAACGGGCGGGCCATGGGAAGGTGTCCTGCGACCGAAGGACGAACATCCACGTCAGAGGGAAGACGGAGGGAGAGACGGAGGACGGTCCCTCCGGGTCACAGAGGTGGGACCGGCCTGCCGGTGCGGAAAGGCGGCTGGTGGGCAGCGCCATCAGATCTCCCGGCATGTGGAGGTCCTGCCAGTGGAGACCTTCACGGCTCTCGGAGGAAGAGCTCAGTTCTGGAAGGCGGTGACAGAGCAGCACAGGCCGGGTGCTGGAAACCACAGCACCCGGCCCTGTCCCAGCTCTGGGGACAGAAGTCCAGAGCCGGTGTCCCCAGGGCCCAGAGGCGGGCGGCGGCAGGTGTCCCTCCGAAGGCTGGCAGAATCCACGCCGTGCAGGTGTATGCTCGAGAGAGGGCTCACCGGCCCTGCGGCTACGCCGGGCAGAGGGACTGCGGGACCCTACAGCCATCCGATTTTTAAAGTTCTGAGGACCCTTCTCCCCGTTTCCAGGGTCTCTGTGCTGCCTTCCCACCAACGGCGCGGGAGGTTCCCCTCTGTCCACGTCTGGCCAGTGTCTTAACGCTGGTGGCTTTGATTTTAGCTGTGCGGACGGATGCGAGGCGGGTTCTCACTGTGGTTTTGATCTGCATTTCCCTGAAGACCAGGGACGGTGAGCACCTTTTCGTGTGTCTGTCAGCCATCCGGATGTCTTCTTTGGAGAAAGATCTGTTCGGATCCTCGGCCTGTATTTTAATTGGATTGTGTAGGGTTTTTTGTTTTCTTGCTATTGGATTGTAGGAGTTCTTCCTGCGTCTTGGATATTGGCCCTTCTCAGATGTGTGATTGGCATTGGAACCTCACCTTGTGGACGGTCTCCCCTGCTGTGCCGAAGTGTTTGGTCGTAGTTTCCCTTTTCCCTTGTGAATTTTGGGTTGGCTCGCTGATCTCGCTTGCTCCGTGTTTCACAGGCTGCCCTCCCATCCGGGACTACGCCATCCTCAATGTCACCAGCAGCAGCTTTCGGGTGTCTTGGAGTTTCAATTCTACCCGGCGCCGCCCTTTCCACGTGCGGGTTTACAAGGGGGAGGAGCTGGTCTGGAGCACCAGGACCGCGGGGAGGACCCTGCAGGTGGCCGGGCTGGAGGCCGGAGAGCTGTACACGGTGAAGACTGGCTACCAGGCGTGCGGGGCCAATGTCACCGCCACGCTGGCCGTCAGAACAGGTAAGCGCCGTCGCACGCGCTCAACTCGGTACCTGTGCGTCTTGGTCCCGCCTTCGTCCTGTCGGCCGCGAGACTCACACCTCCTTCACCCGGTTCCCAGGGCAGGACAGGGGCCGGCCTGGCGTCGCCTTCCTGGTGGGGCTGTGGGGGCTCCACGTCCTCGGGGCGGGGCCGTGGCGGCTGTCTGTGCTCCCCGCGGCTCCCCTTGTGTCCCTACATCTCGTCCTGTCCCGGGGGCTCTCTCACACCTGAGCAGTCGCGGGACCGTGGGGAGCCCATCTTCTGGTTAGAAGGACATAGAAAGCAATCAGAGAGCACAGAGGAGAAAGTGTAATGAAGCAAAAGTGGCAGCGATCTTCATGGCCTGAAAGAGCTTTCGTGACACCGAGTTCCCAGGACTGAGTCCCCAAACCAGAGCGAGTGTCACGTGAAATCCTCTCGGATCTATTTCCTCTCCCACGTGACGCACCCAACAAGCTAACGCTGTCCCCACTAGAGGGTCCGCAAGGCAGCCTGCTTTCACCCAAATGAACACGTTACAGGTGGGAACCGGGGATTCCGTCCCGCAGAGGGCGGCTGGTGTGGCCGAGGGGGCTCTGCGTCTGGGTCAGGTCCAGCACTGGGGCAGCTGTCCTAGGCTGGCCGCTGGCTGGGAATGGTGGGGCTCCCAGACATGCTGGTCCGGGGACAGTGTGCAGAAAGCACCTCGTGGGAGACCCTGTGGGTGTGTCTTTCGTAGAGACGAGTGCCAATGACCGTAGCAGTGAATAAGAGAGGGATGGAACTAGCAGGGCTTTAAGGACATGACCTTGTATCCTTTGTGAGCCGGTCTGGGGGCTGACTCTTGCTAAATTGTCACAGCTCATAGCATGGGCACCCAGAGGACGCCCCACCAGCCCCAGGCAGGGAACATGCAAACCGTGGTATTTGAGGTTTCTGATTTCGGGGCAGGGAGCACCCCATCTGCTCATTCCCTCCTCCACATGCTGCGGGGAGTACGCGGAGGGAGTACTCTGCTCCCTAGGTCATCCCAGGAATGAGGGCGCACCCCAGGGCTCCCCGTCCCCGGCGCGTCACTGTCCCTTGTCCCCTGCTCCCTCCCCAGCTCCTCTCAGGACAATGTACGGAGCAACTTCATGTCCAGCAGGACGTGCCCTGGGAACTGACCCACCCGTGCCGTCAGGAAAGTTCCAGAAGACTCCCGAGATGCCAGCCCCTTCTCTCCCAGCCTTGGTTTTCTTCTTCTCTGTATTGTCAAAATGCCGTGGTGGACACACAGCCCTTCTAAGGAGCTTGGTTTACTCTCAAGGCTCTCTAGCGCATTAATTCGGCCATGCTAGGAGCCGGCCGGCTTGGGAGACGGTGGGCATGATGGCCGCAGTGCGCACAGAGCCTCGCACGTGCCCTTCTGGGTGCTGCGTGTTGTTGGCAGGGTTGAGGCTGACATCAAGGGACTCTGGCTGACCTGAGCTAGAAACACACGGTACACAAGCTGGTGACATTTCCGTGACCCGTCGAGGCGTGCAACACCGTGGGGATAAACTGCGCCTCCGGCCCGGGCTTGCTCGTCTGGGGGGAGCGGCTATTTGGTTGTTGGAGAAGCAGAGACGCAGCGGGACCTGCCGTGGATATGGGTCTCACTCTGGTGATGAAAGAGACACGTGTCCCCCGTCCCGCCGTAGTTTCCAGCTTTGCTTATGTCCAAGCGAAGGGAGGCTCCCTCGCAGGGTGACCGCCCCGATGGTTTGCGGGGACAGAGTAGGTTCCCCAGGTGGGACTTCTGGTGCACACCCCTGGAAAGTTCTGGGTGAATGGGGTGCATTGGTCACAGAGGACCAGGGCCAAGGTGGGGTCCGGCGCGAGGGCCTGGCTGGCCGTGCGTGTGAACGGGGCGGGAAGGTGGGGTGACGGCTGGCGGGGGGGCCTTCAGACCCCCCCCGTGGTGGCTGAGTGCTGCTCCCGCCGGCGGAGGACAGCGGCTCCTGTCCCCCCCGCCCCTGCTCTGACTGAGAAGTGGCGCGTGTCGGGCGGCTCCGTCCTTCCGTGCCCCCCACCACGGCTCCCCGTGTAGGACTCCTGCCTCCGTCTGTCATGGAGGACATAACCAACGCCCCCGCGGAAGAAGAGGCTTTCTGGGGGACAGGGACCGCACAGCGTGGGACGGCGCATCACCGACTGGCTCGTGTGTGTTCCTGCTGTTGCAGACGCCCGCATCTTCCGGGTCACCATCAGGGTCCTAAACCGCACCGCGACGGACGAGCTGCGCAGCCGTAGCGGCCCCGAGTACCGGGACTTCTCTCGACAGCTGCTCAGCGAGGTAAAGCCGAAACGCAGATGCGGTGCCCCGTGGGGGCGTCCGAGCAAGACACCCGCCCGCTCCAGCTCCCGGGCCCCTTCTCTGTGCCTGCGCCGCCGCAGTCCAGACCCCGCACTAATTCCCGGGGCGCTCCCTGCCACGGGCACTGAATCTGGGTTTGGAGCAGCCGCCGTTGGAGCCATGCTTTGGTTCACATGGGCCCTTGCTGGTGTGTGCCTTCCCTCCGGGGGCCCTGGGTGTCGATCTGTCTCCCGGTGCTGGAGGCATTCGCCAGGAACCACGGCCTCCGTCCCTCCCTGTGCCTCCCCGGGGACAGCAGCACGCAGGCCGGGAGCACCAGGCCAGTGGCCAACGCTGTCTACCCTTGGATGACAGGCCAGTTAGGGAGCAGAGGGACTTGCTACGCTGCCGAGAACTCTAGGAATGGTCTGAGAGTTTATCCTTCCGCAAACTGACAAGTTAGTCGGCTCCTGTCGGGGTTCTGGGGTCAGAGACCGAGGACTTTATCCCCCAGCAGGGCGGGCAGTGGGAGCTGTCATGCTGGTGACAGCTCCCTCTGCCCCGCAAGTCCCACCGGGCTGGCGTGGAGGGGTGTGGGGATGGGGCTCACGCGTGGGTCTGCGTCACAGCCGAGGAGCCCCGAGCTCAGGGAAACTGAATCTCGTAAAAGGCTGAAGGAAAATCTGCCTGTTGCCCCAGAACGAGACACTATCTGCGGCGGCCAACGTGATGCCATCTGCTCTTTGCTCTGTCCCTCTCTGGAGGCCGTTAACCCCATGAGCGTCTTGGAAGGACACTTTGGACGTTAGCACCTCTGCTGGCCAGACACACGTCTGTGGGGCTGTGGGGCAGACGGAAAGCGGGTTTCTGTCCGCATTCACCTGGTGATCCTACCTCATGCATAGGCATGGTGTGGGGGCAGGGCAAGGCTGGCCTTCCGCACTGGGCACCTGCTTGCCCACGCGTCTCCCCAGGGACCCAGCCAGTAAGTGGAGGCAGCTCCAAGAAGCCACTCACTGTCGGTCTGGCTCACACACGTTACCTGTGCACTGATTTCCGGGCACACAGAGGGGACTGTGCATCTCCTGCTCTGTGGTGGGGAACCTACCATGGATTCTCACAAAGCCTGACCTGGCCCAGCCCGGCTGTCCCGGGGGAGGCCTGACTGGGGTGCGGGGAGCCAGGGCATCTCTGTTTGCCCCCAAGAGGCTGGTGGCTGGACACCTCATGTTGGTCGCGAAGGGGACAGATTCTGTGCCCTGGCCATCGGTCCCATGGGAGGACGCTGATGGAGACACCTGTCGTCTCTTCTTGGCCAGGTTGAAAACTCCCTCCCGCCGGCGCTGTCCGACCTGCACAGGAGAGGGAAGCTGAGGCTGCGGGTCGTCTCTCTCCGGGCCGGAAGCGTGCTGGTGACGCTCAGGCTGACGGTTCAGGACCCCGAGTTCCCCGTGGGAGTCTCCACGCTCGTCCCCATGCTCCCACCTCTGCTGGCCAGCGCGGTGTTCCAGATCGACCCGCGGGGGACGCGCGTGCAAGGTGGGTCCCCCCCACAGCCAGGCCTGGCCCAGCCGCGCTCTTTCAGGCGCATGTTTGTTGTAAAATGTTGATCAAGTGCACGAACTCGCCTCCTTATTCGGCGTTCCTGCACGGGGTCCGGAAGCCTGCCCACATCCCACACCTCCTTGCTCTGGGTGGGAGAGGGACCCCAGCGCCCGGGGAGCTCGCTCCCGCAGATGGCCCGGAACGCAAGGTGGGCGGACCCAGAGGACCCTGGAGGGGGCGGGCACTGGGGGCTGACTCTGTGTCAGGGCCCAGCCCCACCACCACGCGCCACCTGCTCATGCAGGCGTCTAGTTCCTTGGCCCAAATGTTATGTAGTTTTACTTGATGTTGCCTTGAGGCAGGAAGTCACAGATCAGGGGAGAGACAGGAGGGTGGGCGGAGACGGGGAGGAGAGAGTGTCAGAGATAGAGGCAGACAAGGGAGAAACAGAGATATAGACAGGGAGAGACAGAGATATGGAGAGAGACAGAGGAGACACAGAGACAGACAGAGACATAGAGAGAGGCAGAGACAGAGAGATAGTGAGATAGAGATAGACAGAGACAGAGAGACAGAGTGACAGAGATATGGAGAGAGACAGAGACAGAGAGACAGAGAGTGAGAAAGAGACAGAGACACAGACACAGAGAGCCTGCTGACATGTAAGGAAGTTCTTGCCACTCAAATCTGGGGATGAAACTCCGCGCGGCCAGAACTCCGGCAGCCTGCCCGGGGCCCCGGGGGTCTGAGAAGGAGCTGCCCTCTCCTTCGAGCTTGGTCACCTTCTGGCTTGCTGTTCCAACCTCCCGCCGGCCCGCGGATGCAGGGAAGGAAGGACGTGGGACGGTCACGTCTGAAGTCAGCCTGGAAGACCCCTGCCCGCTTAGCCTGGGGGTCGCTCTGTCACTCACTCTCAGGGACAGAGAAGCCAGCAGTCCCCTGCACAGGGGAGGCCTGCTTACCTGGGCTCAGGGACGGCGTGCAGGGAGGCACAGGGGTGCTCTGTGGGTGGGTCCTCGGCGGGCACCCCCAGGATTCCCCTGAGACCAGGCTCCAGCCATCTCCGGGTGACCCAGCCAGTCCCTACGTGCTGTTTCCCCGCCCTGTCCCTGTGCATCAGGCACTGGGTGACGCGGGATCTTAGCCAGTGTGTTGAGTGGTAGCCCCCAAAAGAAATGTCCATCTAAAACCTCAGACTGTTTGGAAGAGGGTCTTTGCAGATAAAATTAAGGTAAGAATCTGAGATGGTCCCGGATCAGGGGTTTCCAGCCCATCTGGAGGCTTGCGGGGTCTGAGAAGTGACGCAGGGGGAGAGGAGGCACCTTTGTCACTCATGTTCTAGGGTTGTTAGCAGGTCATGTTCCGTGTCCCTGTGAGGTTCCGGAAGCCTCTCCACAGTTAGGAGCCCCCCAGGCTCTCACCCAGCAGGCTCCCTGCCCCATGGTGGGCTGTTTGCTGAGGAGCCGTTATGGGAGGCCCTCCAGAGCCGGGACCCCTCTTCTGCCCAGTGAGGGGGGCGGGGGGATGCCAGACCCCGTGCAGGGTCTTCTGATCCAGTGACCGCTGGCTGGGCTGGCAGGCACAGCCCCCCGCTCTGGCCAGTAGCCCAGGCCCGGGTCCTCCCCAGGAGCGCCCCAGCCCCGCAGGCGGGGGCCTAGAGAGAAGCACTCGAAGCCGCTGGCAGGAGCGCTGAGCCACAGGCCAGAAAGCGCCTCCTCTGTGGCTTGCACAGAAATGCTGTTGTTGGCGGCCGCGGAGAATTCCTGGTGACTGGGGCTCTCGCCTGCCATGAGTCAACACGTCCCAGCAGCGTGGGGGGTCACGCTGTCATGACCTCAGCTTCTCCCCGAGGCCCATCTGTTGTGGGGGGGTCACTGGGCGGCCACGTGTCCGTGGTCTTGTTCCAGGAGGGCGTGTCTCTCACTGAGCCGCACCCGCTCCCAGGAACCGCACCCCTAGGAACCGCACCCTCCAGGAGACCGCCCACCCGCCCCCGCAGCGGGGCTGGCGGGAGCAGAGCAGGGCCCCACGCGCGGGCCCCTGCCCGAGTCCTCGGTGGGCACGTCCAGAAGGAGCCGATGCCAGCTGGCAGCTCTCACCGCAGACCCGCCTCCTCCCTCTGAGCTCCAGAACCACCGGGCCTTGGGCTTTCATGCAGGACCCCGCAAAGCTGTCCCAGCCGGACCCTGGGCTTGCCCGCCGGCTGCGTGCCGGAGAGCCAAGGCTCGGTGAATCACCCCGACTGAAAATAGCCACCAGGTGTTCAGCGGTGGGAGCTCCGGTGTGGGCCGTGGGACCTGTGGTCTCCTTGGGTCCCTGCCGCCCGGCCAGCCTGGGCTCCATCCCCGAACCTGCTGGAGCTGCCTGCAGGCTGGCGGGGGGCAGGGCTCCGGGGAGACAGGTCTGTGAAGGAGCCCTGGGCAGGGGTGGAGCATGGGGGGTCTGTCGCATCAGCTGCGGTGTCTGCTGGTCTCGGGGAGCTGTTTCTGTGAGCTTCCATGAGGATCGCATGAAGCAAAACCGAGAACCACAACCAGAGTGGATGGCGCGTGAAGGCAGTTTTCTCTGCGCAAAGCTGACCTTGTGCCGGGTCTTGACTTTAGTCCGGGCCAAGTCCGGGCTCCTCTGGCTCACCCAGCACGGGTCGGGCACTTCCACCTACAGCTTTGGGGGGACCCGGTACAGAAGAGTGCGTGCACGGGCCATCCAGCCCACCCTGGGGGGTGACCAGCCTGCTCCACCAGCCGAGGTGACTCCGTTCCCCGCCACCTGCTCCCCTGGGGCGCGTGGGACCGGCAGTGACCTGAACGATGGACCCTGGGGCGTGGGAACGCCGTCCCCTGAGCTGGAGATATTTATCCCTTAAGGTTTATCACACGTATTCCACGTAGCCCCTCCTCAATCAGTGTCAAAACGCAGGAGACCATCTCGTGTTGCCTTACGAGAGTGGGGGTGGCAGTCCCCTGGGGGACCGGAAGAGGGGACTGGAGAAGGCGGGAGAAGGAAGGGAGTGGGGCCCCGTGAGCCTAGTCTCAGGGTTTGGCTGATGCTGGTCCTGGCGGCCGCAGGTTGGAAATTCCTGGGCTGTGGTGCGTGAGCAAGTGAGTAGGGGGATGGGCGGCCCTGGGCGGCAGGGGGTGGGGGGCGTTGACGTGCTTACCTAACCCTCTTCCTTGCTCAGCTCAGAAGGGTTCCCAGGGACATGGGGCCTTTGGGATTCTCAGTGTCCCAGACGGGGGAGGAGGTGTTCGAGGGCTGTTCCCATCTGTGTCGCTGAAAGTCCACTTTACACTTAACCAGACTCCTGCGCGCTACGTCTCTTTTCTTTGCTGAAGTGCTAAGTGTTGGGGTGTTGGTGCGTCACGGAGAAGGACAAGTGTCCCTCCTTGGGGGCCTGGGGACAAAGAATAAACAAGAGAGGACTATATTCACACTTTTGGGTGCTAATTGCTCCAAAAGGAACCAAGAGTCCCTAATCGTTGCCGGTGAACCAGCCAGCCAGCAGTGAGGGTTGGCACAGGCAGGTGGGCTGTCTTGGGTCAGGGACAGGCTTCTGGGGACGGCTCTGCCCAGGGCCTGCCTCCCGAGGCCGCCGGATGCCAAGGGCACGCCCCGACTCCCATCTTCATCCCTCAGACTGTTTGCCGCTTGGGAAGAACTCTGCCCCGTTGCTGTTCTGTATTCCGAGTAGCCCCCGGCCATTTCTCACCGGCTCCTGATTCTCTTCCGCCCACCCAGCAGATTGGGACGAGTGTGCAGAGGGACATGACTGCTCCCCCGCCGCCCAGTGCATCAACCTGGAGGGCTCCTACACCTGTCGGTGCCCGACGGCCAGGGACGCCGACCCCTCCCGCGCCGGCCGGGCCTGCGAGGGTGCGCCCCTGCCCGGGGACCTGATATCCCATAGCCTTTCTAACTCCCACAGGCTGCAGTCCTGCACGCTTTCCTTAGTCATGTAATGACTGGGGACGGGGCCCAGCACCAAGCCCCACGCTGAACACAGATCTGGAGACACTGCCCTGTTTGCACAAGGGCCCGGGGGTTTATCCGGGGCTCGGCAGCCTCCTGGCCTGTGCTCACTCTTGGCCCATCAGACCCGTCTCCTCTACCGAATGGAAAGGCCCCACCTCCCCCTCCGAGCGCACGTGGGGGACTGCGGACAGGGGCCCTGCTACATGTTCATAATCCCATAATCCCCAGCGAGACAGCCCATGTCCCCACTTGGGGCCCACCTGGGGAGCTCCGCCTGAGGGTGGCATCGGGAGGGGTTTTGGACCAGACGTCCCCTCTGAGAGTGGATGTGTATATCGGCAGGTGACGTGATGAGCCCCGTGGGAGGTGACCCGCCTCCGGCAACAGGCGGAACAGCCCTTGGCTGGGAGACTCCCGCCTTGTGGCCCAGGCCTGGGCACCCCTGGGGCACCCCTGCTGCAGGCCAGACCCAGACCGCAGGGCCCCCACCCAGGAGTGGGGGCAGCGGCATGGTCAAGCTGGACAGGAACGGCACAGGGCGAGGCATGGACGAGATGTCCAGCGTGGCCCTAGGCCTGGTGGCCGGCCAGCGGACAGCCAGCAGGACTCCCGGGACAATCCCCAGCTCCCCCCCTAGGACCATGAAGGGCTTGCTGGACACCTCTGGATGGTCAGCAAGAAACTCCAGCATGGAAACGTCCTTCTGGCCCACCCCTAGCGAGGGCCCCACAGACCACATGGAGTGGCACGCCAGTGTCCCCACTTGGAATACACCAGCACCTCCGGGCCCCACGGAGCCACGCGACTTGGACCTTGGGCCCTCCATTCCCCCTGACCTGCTCTCAGCCCGCCCTGCTGAGTCTCTGAAGCTTGCGGCCTGTGGTGAGTGCCTCGGGTGGCGTGTCCTGGGGCACGTGGGCCCTGAGGCCCCGGCACAGTGGGAACTGTCGAGTTCCGGTTGGCAAAGGCTCCCCCATCATTGAGTCAAAGACCTTTGCGAAGAGTCAGGGGTGTGGCTCACTGTACGGCCGGGCCAAGTGGGGCATGGCACAGCCGCATCCCTGCCGGTGGCTTCTGTCTTGTTAGGATGGAAACCTGGTCCCCGTGTGTTCTCTAGGCCCCTCCTCCCTGTCCCCAAGGCTTCTAGCCACCCAGAGCAGAAGCAGGAAGTCAGGCATTGGGAGGACTGCGTGGGGAAGGGGGCGTGTGTCTTATCAAGCACTGTGGGACATCCCCCAGAAGTGTTGGACACCCCGACATCTCCACACCTCCCCTTGAGCAGTCTCCCTGAGCCTGGTGCAAGCCCCAACAGTTGCACTTACGCCATACAGAGGGCTTAGCCCATTGCCAAGTTGGGCAGCCCTGTGGGAGACAGTCCTGTGTAGGAAAGGGGCCTGGCCCTGCACCTGCCACAGAGGAGGCCATGCTTGGCATCTCCGTGAGGTCACTGCGCCGGCCCAACCCTGGGCCGCGTGCAGACAGAACTAATGGTCAGATGCCGCTCCGTCAGTGTGTTCCCTCTGCTGAGCAGTGTGGGTCCCAGGACAAGACTTTAAAGCCCCAGTAAGCCAGTGCTGTCGGGCACCCCTGGGATCACCCTTAAGGAACGACCCTGTAGCCAGCAGGGGCCACTTCTGCTGACCCCTGCGTGTGTCTGCTCGGGGGTGGAGGGGCACCCCTTCTGAAAGAGCCACCCAGAATCTGCTCAGGAGGTTTACTTTGGGGAAAGACCAGGGACCTCAGTGGCAGAGAGGACCCCATACTGGAAGGGGCAGGAGTCCCAGCGAGTCTGGGGCTCAGGAGGGCCATCTTGGGATCCGGCACTGCATGCACGGCTTGCTAAAGGGGACTTCATAGGACTTCCCCGGGCTGGCGTCCCCAGATGCCCTCTCGTGTCCCTGAGTGGTGTATCTGATGTTTGCATTCGGTGAGGCTTCTCTGGTCCTCTCTCCTCGGAACTGGATTAATTTCAATCTTCTCGGTGTTTATGTCCCATTCACAGTTCCCGCCCCCATCGAAAGGGTCACGGTCTCCGATGTGACCAGCACCAGCTTCCACGTGGCGTGGGCAGCGGATCTCGCCCTGCACCCCACCTTCCAGCTCACCCTGGTCCCCGCGCAGAGCCCCGCGGTGCACCTGGAGACCCAGAACGCGAGCCTGACGCTGTCGGGACTGGAGCCCGGCGTCCTGCACCTGGTGGAGATCGCGGCCCAGGCCTGTGGGAAAGGAAGTGCCCGGGCCCGCCTGAAAGTGAGGACAGGTAACTGGTTTCAGAGACGCTTGTTGCTGCTTGTTCTTAAAAGGAGGGAACAAGCGTGAGAACGACTTTCAGCAGCTCGTTCAGCACAAAGGAGCGGCATTCCTTTGTGAGGGGCTGGGGTTCTGCCCTCTGATCGGCCCGGGAATGCCTGACTCTGGTCCCACGGGGCCGGCTTGCGAAGCCCAGCCAGGAGGCGGCGCATTTCGGGGAAAGACACGGGGCAGACCGTGGGCAACGCGGGGACACAAAGCGCTCAGGACTCTGCCGGCAGAGGGGGCTGCCGCGGGAGACCTGGGCAGTGCTGGTGTGTTGAGTGTTCGGCAAGCTCTCTGGCTGGTCCCCCTCTCTGCACACCTGGACTTGGCTTCTAGGAGGGACCCGTAGACACTGGGGAGTCAGACTATTGGACGGCTCGGCTCTCACGGTCCCGATCACTGTGTGTCCGGAGAAATCCCTCGTTTCTCCTCCTATGCTCCCATCATCCAGATGTTTTCCTGAATGTCTAACTTGCTCGGACAGCCACCGGCCGGCTGATGTTGCAGATGGGTCCTCAGACCTTGGGCAGCGGCCTCAGGGCTGATGGTAACGTTCTCCAAGGTGGGGGGCACAGGCCTTGGGGATGCCAGTAAGAAGAGTGTAGGGCTTCTGTCTGTGTCCCTTGAAGTACGGATTCGCTGTGGGCTGGGTGATCAGAGGGAGGACGCCGTGCAAGGAGGTCCTCCGGCAGGTTCATGGTGAGCCTCCAGAGAAGGGGCGGTCAGTGTCGGCCGCCGGCCAGGTTGAGCCCGTGCTGGGCTGTCAGCATCGCTGTGGTTTCGGACGGTCTCACCCACTGGAGGGAGGAGCCCCCGTGGGCGTGAGACTCATACCTGGGGCAGGTCCGTGTCCCTTTTCACCTGGACACCTGTGCACTTGTCCCGCTCCTGGGGCTTTTAGACCAGGCTGCACCGGCCCTCTGGTGCTGTGACAGCAGGAATCCCAAGAACATGGCTTTGTGGGTCATGCAGCCGTGCGCCCTGGGATGGCTTTGTGGTTTGTCCTAGGCCTGGGCGACAAGCCGTGCCAGGAGAGCCTTGGCCTTTCCCCCACTGCCCAGAACACTGGGTGCGTAGCAGGTGCTTCACAGATACCTGGTGAAGGACTGGACGACGTGGCCGCCGTGCCGGACCCCAGGATGTGGCCTGGCAATGTCCCTGGACCATGTTCTTGTCCCACGGCCTCCTGGAAGCCCCATGTGGAGGGGCAGATGCTAACGGAGCAGGGATGGTCCTTAACGCCTCAGAGAGACAGAGCTCTCGGGGGAGGGGGAAGAAGATAAGGATCTGGGCAGTCTGCTGTGGGCTTCAGGCTCTGACCATGGTGGGCCAGGGCCGCCCCCCGGCTTGGTTTGCCCGGGACAGCCAGGAGGACACCTGTGGCATCCGTCAAATTAATGGATAGTGGCTCCTTTCACTCCCGAAGTCATCCCTGCTGGTAAATGACCTGGACGCCCTGTGTGTGGAGCCGTGCAGGGGTAGGGAGGAGCGCAGGGGGCTGGCCTAGTTCCACAACCTCCAGAAGGTTCTGCCTCTGGACGCAGACAGTGGGCCAGCATCCTCGGGGGTCGGTGGGCTCCGTCTGTGCGTGCCGGGTGCCCGTCTGCCTCGATGTGACCCTCTTTCTGGCCACCACGAAAATGTCACTGTGGAGACGAGTGCCTGAATATATGACCCAACGTTTTTCCTGTCTCCTAATCGTCACCGCCACAGACGTGTTTGCTCTCCATCCCGCAGCGGCCCAGAAACTCCGAGGCCGAGTGAGAGTGCTGGACGTCAGCTACGTGGACGCCCTCCGTGACGCGGGCAGCCGAGAGTACCGGGACTTCCATGAGCGGTTCCTGAGGACGGTGAGTCAGGAAACCGCCCCTTCCTTTTGGGATGCACTGAGGGGGGTGGGCGGAACCCAGTCACAGCCAAGTAGGACCTAGACCTGTAGGTGCTCAGAACCCCTCCCCTCCCGAGGAAGCTGGGCGCCCCCAGGGTCCACCACAAGCCGCCTCAGCAGGGGGGAGCCACGCCTGCCCCCCCACAGTGTCCTCCTTGGCCCTGGTAGCTGGGGAGCCAGACTCCTTCGACGGGGGACCCCGTGGGGGCAGGAAGCGTCACGAAGGAAACATTTTTAAAAATTGGCATCTTTTTCAATACCCTAAAATTCACGCTTCTGGCTTGGTGCCGTGGTTGAGCTCTTACCTGTGAAAATGTGCAATGGTCGCGGCTCATTCCAGAAGGTTCCCATCACCCCCAAAAGGAGGTCCTGCCCGTTCGCGGCGACCCTCCCTGCCCCCCGCCCCCTGGCATCCCTGACCACGGCTCCTGGGCTCTGTCTGTGGGTCTGTCCGCCCTGCCCTCTCCTGCGCCCAGAATCCCGCAGGAAGGGCCCGCGTGCGTCGGGCACGTCCAGGGCTCGGCAGGACCTGGCTGCGCTCTGGGCGGGACGGCCCCACGGGGTGGCCGCGCACATTCCCTCGCGGGCTGCACGGTGCGCGGGCGCCTGCGGTCCCGGCCGGCGCGAGGGGGCTCCGCGGGCCTCCCTTGTTGTTCCGGGGCAGCCCGCCCCACGCGCGCTCCCAGAGAGGCGGCCCTGCCGCAGGCAGTCCGGGCGGCCACCCCGTGCTCCTCTGGCTGGAGGTCGGATTCCCCTTTGACGCACGGAGGGTGCCCTCGTCGCGACCGCGGGCTTGTCTGGACCGTGGCCGTCTGGTCGGTTCCCCGTGACCCGGCTCCGGGGCTGGACCCAGTCGGGGGCTTGGCAGCGCCACCTGGAGGCGGGGCGTGCGCACGGCAAGGTGCGGCCCCCGGAGCCCCCCCCAGCCCAAGGGCAGTACTAGCCCCCGAGAGGGGTCCTGCCGGCTCCAGGGAGTACCCTCTGGAGCTGGGACCCGGATCTGGCGTCTGGGAGATCTGGGGTCCAGGATCCTGCCTTACTTGTTCTGGCCGCGCTGCTCCTGCCCAGTGCGCGGAGTCAAGAGTCGTTGCTGACTCCGGGCTCTGGCCTCTTTGTTTCCGAGATGGTCATGTGGAATTTAGCGAAGCATCAGTGCACAGAGCTCTGGGGGCCCGTGCGGCAGCCCCACTTCCACTCCACTGTCTGCATGACCCCTTCCTCTCCAGACCGCGGCCTCGCTCGCCTGCTTCTGGGGACGGTTGTCGGTTTGTCTGGAGTTCAGGATAGCAAATAACTGTGCAACATGTCACAGAGCTAGAACTCGAGGACACGTTTCGGGAGGTTGTAGGTTCACGGGACGCCGTGTCCCTTGTCACTTCTTCGCGGGGGCCTGGAACTTTGCTTTGAGACGGATTCGAAATGCAACCCAAAATGTCTTTAGCCCAAGCCCATAACAGATCCCTCTCTGGAAGTCCAGGGCAGAAAAAGAGAGACAGAAGGACAGAGACAGACAGACAGACAGACAGAGAAGAGCCAGTTATCCCTATGTGATCCCTGTGTGATGGCCCGGGTGGCCATGGGTGACAGCAGACTTGCTCACGGCTGTCTCAAAGCCAGGAAGTGAATCCATGAGCCTGTGCCTTGAGCCACCCACCTCCGGGGTCCAGATGAGGACGAGGTTTTCTGTGCAGCTGGACCCTGGAAGTGCGTTTTTCCACAGAAGACTCGGGCTGTGTGGACTGCTTAAAGCCACAACAGTCGTGTGTCTCTCTGGGCCTTCTGGCCGCGAGGGCCAGGAAAACCCCACCGCGTGCGAGGCGGGTTCCGTTCAAGGTGGCGGAGTGGAAAGCCAGGGGGAGCTGCCTGTCCCTGCAGGAAGGCTCACAGGGAAGCCGTTTCGGGGAAGGAGGGGAGAAGGGCACGGGAGCTGTTCTGTAGGATCAAGAGTAGGGGGACTGTTCTAGAAAGCACACAGTGAGAGAGAGGTGTCCCCCCACGACCACCCGCCCAGCCCCTGCCCTCCATGGCCGTGCGCTGAGAGTAGCAGATTCTAAATGCCGTCCTGAGCCCCCCTTGGGGAATGTGTCTCCCCAGGATAGGGCTGTCGCATCTTGCCTGCACCGGCCAGCAGACCTGCCCTCAGGGTGGCAGGGACTCTCCCCAGGGCCTCAGGACCCACCGGCACTCGTGCTGGGCTTGGGACACAGAACACAGGCCCGGGCCCAGAACTAACTGTTGGCTTTGGCCCTTTTGCTGCTGGCCAGACTCCCAGCAGCTGCCGCTTGGGTCAGGGGCCCGGCTTCTTCTCGGCGGGCGGCTCTTTTCACATGTGGGCTCTCCAAAGGTGCGGGCGTCCTTGCCGGCCGCCATGCTCCGGCTCATGGACACCGGCAGGGTCCAGATGGAGGTGACCGGTGTCACCAACGGCAGCGTCGTGGTGGAGTTTAACCTGCTGATCGCCACAGATGTGGATGTCCACGAGGTGTCCGCCGCGTTCCTCATGGCCTTTCAGAACGCGTCTCTGCTGGAGATGGCCGGAGGGGACACCTTCATCCAGGGTAGGTGGAGGTCGGGCTCCCCGGAGACTCACTGTGTCTGAAAGAGAGGCGGACAGAGGCTGCCTTCTGCTTTCCTTTGGAAGACGTCACCCCCAGTGCCTTCTCTCCGGGTCCCCAGGCGGGAGGTAAAAGCCGGGAGCAGACAGGACCCTCAGCTCTCTTACCGCTTCTGTGTAGTTTCTGAAGGTTTAGGGGCTGGAAACGTTCTGGCTCGAGGCTGTGCAGACGCCCGGAGATGCTGCCCCCTTCCAGCGGCCGTGCCTCGCCCTGGGCCTCCTTGGCGCCCACGTGACTGGGCTGGGGACACCCCCGTCTCTCCCTGTGGCCACACTTCCTCCCAAGCACAGTTTCCAGGGAGATCCTGACAAAAATGACGGAAAAGAAAAGCAGGGAGAGGAGACAATTTAGATTTTTCTCTCAAATCATAATTGTCCGCTGCGGCCGTCGGAGCCCAACGCCACCAACGGGGCGGTTTCCGCAGCACACGTGCAGTTCTAGGCCCTGGAGGCCGGACGTCCAGGGTCCAGGGGCCGGCTGGTTTGTTTTCTGCGGCGAGCCTCTCCCTGCCGTGTGGACAGAGCCTTCCCGCTCTGGCCTCTCCCCTGGGTGTGCACAGAGCCCTGGTGCCCCCGCTTAGAAGGGTCTCACTTTATGGGCTCGTTTAGCCTCAATTACCTTCTCAACACCCCATCTGCAAATACGGTCACAGTAGCAGCTGGGGCTTCAACGTATGCATTTTCTAAAAAAATATTTTATTTATTTATTTATTTATTTAATGGCGCGAGTATAAGCAGGGGGAGGGGCAGAGGGAGAAGCAGGCTCCCCGCTGAGCAGGAAGCCTGACTCGGGACTCAATCCCAGGACACTGGGATCATGACCTGAGCCAAATGCTGATACCCAACCCACTGAGCCACCCCCAGGAACCCCAACATATGCATTTTAGAGGCAAAATTCAGTTCATAGCATGTGGTATACTTGAAAATAAACGACAAACATCTTAGAGTTACGTGCACAAAAACAGAGACCATATATGTTACTCTTCTGGTTTGGGGAATGAGAAGCGTTTTCTAAGTTAAAAACAGAAGACAAGCCCACAGAGGTGAAGGGTAAAATAGCTGATTCCATAAAATGTCACTTTTATATTTTGCGAAATAAAGACCCCATTGTGAAGAAAGTAACACCCCAAACATCGCTTGAATAACGTGAAGAGTTACAACCCCGTAGAGGGAGGGACCCCCACATGTCGAGAATAAGGGCAAGAACCGGGGCGCCTGGGTGGCTCAGTGGGTGAAGCCTCTGCCTCCGGCTCAGGTCATGATCTCAGGGTCCTGGGATCGAGTCCCGCATCGGGCTCTCTGCTCAGCAGGGAGCCTGCTACATCATCTCTCTGCCTGCCTCTCTGTCTACTGGCGATCTGTCTGTCAAATAAATAAATAAAATCTTAAAAAAAAAAAAATAAGGGTAAGAACCTGCGCGATCTGTAGGACGGAGATAAATGCAGGCCATACCGAGCCGACCATGCAGGACGGAAGAAACGCAGACAAGTGGCAAAGACTAATAACCACAGACGTTCTCACTGAAATGGGCCACGCGTGTCCCTATGGGGGCAGTGGGGCTCTAGCCGGAAGCACCGGAGGCGGCAGAGTGGGCCGAGGCGGGCCAGGGGTGGGGGAACAGGATTTGCTCCGCTTCCCGGGAATCGGTCTGACGACGCTCACTGAGAAGATCCCGGCAGGACTTCAGCCTTCGGAAGTCGACCTCGGCTGGGACCATAGTTTATACACAAAGACCCCCACCCTTGAGAAGCAGAAGTTTGCAAGCGGCTGATAGCCCCGTAATAGCGGGGAAGTCAGGCAGACTGAGTCAGAGTAGCTCAGCGTAGAGACCAAAGCAAGCAGGAGGCAGAGGGCCTTCTGCGGGGATGGGCTTGCCGCAGGGTGTCTGGGCCCGAGGCCGGGGGCTGCGGCTGGGGCTGGCGGCCTGCTCGTCCCCCGATGAGCTGCTCTGCTGTGCTGCCCAGCACCCTGGGGACCAAGAGCCCTCTTTCCCCCAGCGGCCCCCGCAGACGTCCGGACGCCGGCCAGAAGCAGGTGCCTCCCTGTCTCCTGAACTCCCCAGCACCGGGCAACTTTGCCGTCACTCCGTAATTTTCAACTCTGCGGCCCGACATCCAGCGTGGGGGGAGCTGTGTGGCACTCAGGCCGCGCGACCCCGTGACCGTGTCCTGTCTTCGTTCTGATGTCGTGCAGATTACGACGAGTGTGAGAACCAGGAGCACGACTGTGAGCCCGGCGCCTCCTGCCGCAACACCCTGGGCTCCTTCATCTGCAGCTGCGTGGGCGGTGCCCCCCGCTCCCCCCCAGAATATTCTGGAAGACCCTGTGAAGGTGAGATTCCCATGATCGCTTCTCTGAGACCCTGTTGGGTAATCTGTCTCGTAAGGATGTTTGTTCACAGCGTGCCTCCTTTCCTAACGCGGCTGCGTGTTGTATGTCCCGGACTCGTCTTCTAACGCGTGTGCCTGTGTGTGCCTGTGTGCCCGTGCACACGTATGTGCCCCCGCACGCTCTCCAGTGCGTCTCCAGCCTCCTGGGCGACACTGCATGTCTCCAAGTGCCCCTGATGAGAAAGGACACACGTAAGGTCGGCTGTGTTCTCTCCCATCCTGGAAGTTGACCTCCAGAGCCTACAGCCCGTGTGAGAAGCAACACGTGGGAAGTGTTTCTGCTCGGCCCCTTCTCCCCACCCGGTGCTTTTCCTGTTAAACGGGGCCTCAGTGGATTCAGCGTTGACCCTGAGGGGACCCCTGCCCTCCAGGGATCTGCGGTCTCGCAGATCGAGACGGACGTTTATACAAGTAAACATCTGTCACCGGGACTATGGAATGTGTTCTGCTTGAGGTAGAAGCAGGAGTCTCGGGGGGGCTAAGTGGTAGCAGCCCCATGAGTGTGGTCAGGGAGGGCTTCCTGCAAGAGGTGTCTTAGAGCCATTCTTAAAGGCCGGCTAGGCCAGCACTAGGCAGCGGGTGCTGGGTCCACGCAGGAGTGAGAACAGAGCTCCTGATGGTGCGCCTGGCCTGGGTGCAGTGTGGGCTGGCGGAAATGTGGGTGCCCTCAGGAGATGGGGGGGACGGGGTGGGAAGCCGGCTGCCAAGAAGCAGCCGAGGTCGGTTGAGACGGCAACGAACGCCACAGGCAGGGTTTGGACCGCATCCTGGAGATGAGGGAGCTAGACGAGGGGACAGAGCAGTGGGCAAGCCCCACCGTGAGAGAAGAGAAGACAGGGGCCCGGGTGGCAGGGGCTGGGGCCGGGCCCAGGGAGCAGGCTGGGCTGTGGTCCAGGGGAGGCTGAAACCATGCTTGGGGGAAGCAGGACACTGGATCCAGAACTAGGGACTCCTGATCCTGAGAGTAAACGTCATGAACCCACCTCAGAGACTAGAGGGCTTGTCCCAGCAAGTACGCGGGCTTGGCCAACACCTGGCATCAGCCTGGGAGAGTCTGCGGGGACAGAGGGCACCCTGGTTTCCTGGCTCACGGGAGCCCCCGGCAAGCCCAGCCTGACCACGCTGGAGGCTGGCAGGAACGTGTGACAGGTGCCTGTGTGCGGCCGTGGGCGGAATGCTCAGTCCTGGCACGCGATGCTCTTCCCATCTGACCTCCCCTCACCCCACAACGTCCCCTCCCCCCATGCACGCCGCACAGTCTGGGCTTGGGCAGCAGACCCCAAACACAGACCCAGCCTTGGGTTTCATCTTGTGCCTTGCAGATGACTCTCCCAGCAACACAACCCAGGCCCCCGGCCCCTCTCTGGTTCCAGGCCCAGAGCAGCTTCCCACCCCAGCAGGAGCCGGGGCTGCCTCTGTGCCAGGGACCAGCCAGGGCCCCCAGGAGCCACCGCAGCGGCTGAGCCTGACCGAGGCGGTCAGGGTGCTCTGCGAGATTGAGAAAGTGGCCATCACCATCCAGAGGCGTTTCCTGCAGCAGGAGTCCATCCCCGAGTCCTCCCTGTACCTGGGACACCCATCCTGTAACGTCAGGGACCACAACAGCACGCACGTGCTCCTGGTGGCCGGGTGGAGTGAGTGCGGGACCGTCGTGCAAAGCGTAAGGGCTGGGGGGCTGGGCTCGGGGGCACGTGGGCGGGGCAGTGCGGGGGTGGGGGCATAACTGTGCCAGGGGACCAGGGAAGACTCTGCACCCCAGGGTCTCTGTCTCAAAGTGGGGGACCCAAGAAAGGCGGGGACAGGATAGAGCCAGCTCTCACCAGGGACCGGACTGTGCCCTGGAATCAGGGGGAGTTTTGAGCTCTGCCCTGCGGAATTCTGGTGCAAAGGGCCTGGGGTCAGTCTCAGGGTTTAAAGACGACTTCCAGTGACTCTGAAGCATGGGCAGGATAGACGGCCAGTGGGAGAGGAAAAAGGCAGGAAGGTGGCTGCAGGGGTGCATGTCTGAGAACATGCGTGTGTGTGAGTGTGTGCGTGTTTGTGCACACTGGGCAGCGGCTGGTGTGATCAGAAGGACCTGGGCCAAGGCATCGTGGCCTGCGAATGGTTATCTTCACCAGAGTCCTCGACAGGCTCGGGGTCCTGCCTCTGCCCACACAGAGGGGAGCCCAGTTAGGGCCGCCCGGCTGGTGGCGTGTCCTGTCTCCCCTGTGATCTCCCCTGGTCTGCGGCACCCGTGCTGCGCGGACCGGCTCCAGGCCCTGGTTCTTCCCAGCCTGGCTTGAGGCCACAGTGAAAGCTCCGGTGTCTCTCTCGCCTCCCTCCTCCCTGCCCTGTGTGCGCTGAGCTGCGGGAGGAGGACGCAGTGTCCTCTGGGCACCCTGCCTCACCAGACATGGGGGAACAGGGCAGCCCTGGGCACGGTGGCCCCCTGAGAAACGGGCACCCCTGGGACAGGATGTGTGGAAACTGACACGGTCCCCAGATGTGTGCGGAGAGGACTGTGTGCACAGCCAGGGGACACGGGACAGTGGCTGGTGAGGGGGGCAGAAAGCTGGGGGCGTGGCCAGGTGGAAGGTGTCTGCGTGGTTCTGGGGGGCAGGGCCCTGGGTTGGGGGGTGTGCGTGGAAGGGGCTGGTGTTGTCCGGGGGGCTGGGAGACAGTTAGCAGAGGGGCTGGCGTGGCGGTGAGGACAGGGGGGTTATCTGCCTTAGCTAGGTTGGTCCACTGGGCAAGGACTCAGCAACACGGACTTCAGCCCCTAAGAACCTTGTGACAGCACTTGGAGGCCTTGTTTCCCAGAGCAAGGTGGGGAGGCGTCGCCCCGTGGACCCGCGGGCTGGTGTTCTGAGCCGCTGGTGACGGTTAGGTCCCGGGATGCACGTTTCCCCAACGGGACCTGGAGGCTCAGCAAGGCCAGCGGGGGGTCAGGGTGCCCCTGCCTCCACGGACCAGCCTTGTGGCCTCTGCGGCTCTGCCTTTCCCGGGGCCTTGCAGGGTCTAGGGAGGCAAAGGTCGTCGCACTCAGAGGCTTCTGTGTAGAGCCTGGTCCTTGCTCTGCGCGGGGACACGTGGGCCCCAGGGCACGGGCTGGGCTCAGTGACGGATAACACGGCAGGTGAGGGGCAGGCGAGCCGGGGGCCAGGTGCTAGGGCTGCGGGGTCCGCGTGCACGTGGACCTGAGGGGGACCATGGCAGGGCGGTGCGCTTGCACAGTGGGTCTGCTTGCTTCTCCCCAGTGTGATTCCAGCCTCCTCAGGGGTCCTGGGTCGAAGGGGCCACCAGGATGTCCCCAGGGACCACAGAGCCTTCGTCAGCCCCCTCCCACCCTCCAGCCAGCACAACTTAGACGTGGCCCTGGGGCTTCCTTCTCTTTCCTAAGGATTCCTCAGACTCAGTGGAGGCGGGCTGCGTGGACAGGGGGCAGCAGCTTCTTGGGGGCTTCAGTTTGGAGCCCCCAAGCCCCGAGGCAGCCACGGGCTGGAGGGCGGGCGCGGGCAGGGCATCCCCAGTCAGCACACTGCAGGCTCGCGGACCAGAGTGAACGGTGCGGGAGACGACACGGTCAGTGCTGTCGCGCCGTGCAGGGTGAATGTCCTGCCGACAGCCGGGGTCCCAGGCGGGCCAGCGCACTGGCTCTCTGCCTCTGTTTCTCCGAGCTGCACAGACACGATGGCTCCAGCTGTTACCTTCAGTGGGGCTCAGGGCCTGTTCAGAGCGGAGGGAAATGCGTCTCCGGAGAGTCATCCCAGCCCCGGAATCCACAAAAGTTCTTGATGTTTTTGGTACTTGCCAAAACCTAAGATTCTCCAAACACGGACTTCCCACAAACACGATGGAATACGTACAGTTCGCAGGTTCCGCCGCCTCCTCCTCTTTCCTTATTTTGGGGCGGGGGGAGTTAAGTAGTTTAAATTGTACTGACCTCCCGATTTTTTAGAAGCTAAATCTAAGGCTTTAAGACCCCCCAAGTCTGACATGCTGTGAGCTGATCGTGCAGACGATGCTCAGAGACACAGTGGTCCGCACCCCAGAAGATTCACCAGCGTCCACGGCCATCTTCCCAAATTCTACAGAGACAGCGAGGAGCTGGCCAGGGTGTCTGAGGCACTTCCCAAAGCCGTTTTCAAAGGCACCGAATGACACAGCGAACACGTACCCCGGCCAGGGTGCCCGGGGCACAGCCCATCGGACACTTGACACCACGTCGGTTACGACTCCACACCCCCAGGAGCTTCTGCTTCTCAGCTGGAAGGAGCCACCGGACATACAAACATCAAGTAGATCGATAACTGTTCCAGAGTACAGAGGGGCAGATAGAAGCAGACACAGAGACAGGTGCACTTCCCGAAGTGTTTCCATGCTTCCGTCTTTGGATAATGCAATCAAGAACGTAGGCAAGTTTGTTCCCCGAAGCTAAGGCATCACTAGTCCCTACAAAGGAAAATGAGTTCCAAGAATTCACGTGGTTTTCAGTAATCTAATTTCACCATTTATACGAAAACCTAGAGGTAGCAATGATATCCAGTAACTTCCGACATAAGCTAATGGTTTTTGGATGTTGTCCATTTACTGGGGCTTGCGTGGGTCTGTGTCACAGACACACGAGGGAAAACACACTTGCTGTAATTTCTCATAAGCAAGCAATAAGGAAGGAGCCGGTGTGGGAGCCGGAGACGCAGAGGAGCTCCGAAAACGGCTTCTATGCAGTGACTTCAGTCCAGAACCCTCCGCCGGCAGCCACTTCCCCTCGCGCTCCTGCAAACTTTGCACCACCCGTGACCCACTCCTGCCGGAGCCCGACTGGCCCCTGGATTCCACGTCTCTACCAGATCTGTGGGTCCCAGCAGCACGGCTGGTCTCCTAGTGTCTATTTTCAGCCATCGTTCCCTGGCAGGCTCTCCGAGACCAGATGCTCTGCTGGCCACGCCACGTCCGTGGGCTCCTGCTTCAGTGGCGGCGTGGTTCCGTGGATGCTCCCGGATGTGGCTTCTCAGCGTGATGCTTCAGCCGCACCCCTGCTTCCTCTTCGTGGACGGCCGGCTTGTCTGTTTCGCAGTTTCCAGGTCTCTCTCGTCTACTCCCGAGACGCCAAGGCCAGTGACTAGCCGAGGCCACGCCATGCCCACCACGATGCGCCAGCCACGGGCCATCTGCAGCTGTCCTTGGCCAGTGCTGAGCCGCATCCTAGTGACAGCGTAGGGTGTGCCTGTGAAGGCACGCGGGTCTTGGGAAGCCACCACGATCCAACTCTAGGCCACCAGCGAGCAAAACGCCGTGAACGAATGTCACTTCAGGCGTTTGGTCCAACGACAGCCTTGGAACTCTCGTGTGCTTAGTCTCTGTGCTTGGTCTGCAGGCCTCACTTCGTGCTCGGGAATGGGCTCAGTCTTGTTCCCTGGGGGCTCATGTACTCCCACGCCCCGAGTCCCCGTCGCAATGACCGTCCCTCTCTGGAGCTTGTCCTCGGGCTCCTTGTTCTCCACCCGGATGATGGTGTGGGGAGAGAGATCTGGTGGTCCCACGCAGACTTCAACCCCATGATTTTAGCTCGATTTCTTTGGGGAGGGGCTTGCGCTCTCACTTTCAGGAATGTGCTGGGGGATTGTCTGGGGAGGAACCCCGTCCATCATTTGGGGGTGTCAGCTGGTCCGGTTTGCCTCTGGTTCTCCTCTGATGGGGAAAACGGGCAAAGGACACAGGTGAAATCAGGGGTCGGCACTTGACATGCTCTTGGGCGTTTGATGTTGGGAGAAGATGGTCAGAGTGTTCGTATTTCGGGACAAGCTTTAGGGAAGAGCCACCCTCCCCCGGCACCCAGAACCGTGGTCGGCTGGCACGCTGGGGGCGGGGCTGCTGGGGTCCGGGAGCGCACTGATGCCCGTTTGTGTTCAGAACATGACGACTACGGTGGTGAGGACCACGCTGAGGAACGACCTGTCCCCCGACGCCGTCATCCACCACCTGAAGATCCTGAGTCCCATCCATTGCGCCTTCCAGAACGACCTTCTGACGTCCTTGGGCTACGCCCCGGAGTGGGGGTGAGTGCGGAGGCCCTGCCGCCCCACCCCAGCTCACTCTCCCCGCTAGCACCTTCGCTTTGGATTTCTTTACGGTTTCAATCACTTGAGGACCCTTTTGTGAGACTGACAGTGGCCAGACGCGGTTAGGAACTACCAGCTCCCCTAACTGTTGTCTTCATGTCCAAACCTCGACCAACCAAAGAAAGCCAGTGTGCGCCCTAGCCAGTCACAGGGGATGCCCCAGTCCTGGTGAGCCCGCCCACGGCTTCCCCGTGACCATGCCTCACTGGCCGCCTGGGGCCTCTCTGTCCCACTGGGAAGCCGACCCCCGCCCCTGCTGGTCCTCAAGTCTCCTCCAGACCCTCTGGGGGCTGTCACTCCACTCCAGCCGGCTCAGAACAGGCAGCCTTTCTTTGCCCGGTCCCGCTGGGCGGTCTGCCTTTACTTCCAACTCCTCTGGCGCTGCTTTCTGGGGAGCAATAGGAAGGGGCGGGGTCGCAGAAGCGCACCTGCCCAGCCCACCTGCTCTGGCAGGGTTTACACCATTATCGAGGACCTCCACGGCTCCGGTAATTTTGTCACCGAGATGCAGCTGTTTATCGGGGACTCCCCTATCCCCCGGAATTACACCGTGTCCGCCAGCGATGACATCAAGATCGAGGTGGGACTCTATAACCAGAACAGCAACCTCAAGGTGGTCCTGACCGAGTGCTGGGCGACGCCGTCCAGCAACGCCAGGGACCCGGTCATGTTCGTCTTCCTCAACGACAGGTGGGTGCCGGCTGCGGGCTGCTCGGGGGGCCTCAGAGTTCCCAGACCCCCACGGAGAGGCGGGCCTGGGTTTTCAGTGACGCCCGAGTCTCGGGGGACCGGGAGACCTGGCGGTCCCTGCCTCCCACGCACAGCGCGGATGGTGTGTGCGCAGGGGTGCAGCCGGCAGTGCAGGTAGACGGGCTGGGGTGCAGAGGGGCGGCTCCTGACCAGTGAGTCCGGTCCCTCGCTTCCCAGCTGCCCCATCCCCAACACGCACACGCACGTGATCGAGAACGGGGACTCCGGCAAGGCCCAGTTTAAGCTGAAAATCTTCTCCTTCATCAACAACTCCATCGTCTACCTGCACTGCCGGCTCCGCATCTGCATGGACTCCCCTGGGACCACATGCAAAATAGTAGGTGTCGCGCTTTCCCGGACGTGTGCCTGGACTCGCGTCCCCGCGGCGCTGAGGAGGGTCGCTCCGTTAGCTGGGGCCCAGGGCCGGGCTGCTCCGGGGCCCAACTTTTGGGAGGAGACACGGGGCCCTACAGCCTGAGCCCCATAAAGGCACAAAAGGAGGTGTGGGCGGCGGGCGGCTCGTGGGTGGGCGGTCCACGTGGTTGTGGCTAAGCTGCCTCCGCCTGGAGGCCGTGACACCTGCTGGTCATCACCGCACACCCCAGGCCGCCCCCGGGGCTGTGGGGCTTCTCTTCTCCGTGGAGAACGCATACCTGGGTATAAACACCGTCCTTTAATTTCATACGATTTTTAGCAGCATGGACGGAACGCTGTTGAATCCCAGCCACCGCGATACTGCATAGGAAGGTTTCCTCCTCTGTTCATCTCCATGCCGGGATCTTGAATAATCTTATATTCTCATTTCCTTAGCTGTTTAACTGTGAAGTGACGCTTTGTGGTCCTGAGGTGTGAAAGCCGTTCACACCAGACAAGTGTCGCGGACAGTCCCGTGTTGTCTGTGCCGAGGACAGTGTAGAGAGCTCGGCTGGCCCCCGGCTCAGCGGCTGCGTGTGTGTCTGTCTTCTGGGGGCCGGGATCGTTCCTGCGCGGCTCGCAGAACCCTGCAGCCTCTCTCGGTGACCAACCCCCGAGCAGCCTCAGGACATGCAGAGGAGAAGAACCGATTTTGTTGACGTCACTTTGTCTCAGCCCGTAGACATTGCAGAGAAAAGGACTGAAAGGCACACAGACCCCAGGGTGACCGCCGGCTAAGGGTGGCCACGGGCACGCACCTGCTGTAAAGCCCGTCAGAAATACGAAGGGTATTAGTCGTCACAACGACCTCTGTGAGGAGTTTTCTTTTCTTGCAAGTCCCCAGAGTTTTTATGATACGACTCTACACAGTCCCTTCCACGTCCCCAGAGGAGGGCTGTCGTGCTGGTGTCCTTGGCTGTGAGCACGGGGCACCACGGGGCGGCTGAGGCAGCAGGACTGCATCCTCCGAGGGGTTGTGACAGGACCGGTTCTCCCGGTGGCCAGAGGGAAACTCATTCCAGGCTCTGGCTTTGGCGCGGAGACACCGGCTTCTCCCTGTGTCTTCCCAGCTTCCCTCTGTGCGGGTCTGTGTTCAGCTTCCCCTTTTCACAAGGACGCAGCTGGGCAGGACTGGGACCCACCCCAATGACTTCGCTTTAACTTCATCTGCAAAGACTATGTTTCCAAATAAGGTCCCATCTGCAGGTGCTGGGGCCAGGGCATCAACATCGTTTAGGGGGACATAGAGCAGGTGTATGGTGAGCGGGTCCCACCACATCCCTGAAGCTGTCTGCGAGGCAGAGTGTAGAAAGGAGCAAGCGGCTGTGGCCGGCCATGGAGAAGGCCAAGGAGACGCAGAGCTGACAGAGGGCCCGAGGGGCCCGGGGGTCTGGGGAGAGCTGACAGAGGGCCCGAGGGGCCCGGGGTCTGGGGCTGGAGATGGTTCAGCCGGTGTTCTCTCGAACCTGCTTTCCTCCAGCCCCGGCTGCCCACCGGCCCTCCCGTCGCACCGGCAGAGCCCCGTGGTCCTGGCGGTCCAGGCCCCTCGGCCCCTTCCCTGCCTGAGCTCATCTAGCTGGTTTACAACGTCCGGATCAGAGTCTTACCCCGACAGTGACCACGTTTCTCAGAGCTGATGAGTTCCGTTCAACTAACTGGAAGTTTCCTTCATTTCAAAACAACAGAATTGCGATGACATCCGGTCCCCGAGAAGCCGGGAAGCGTCTGCAACACACCAGACGTCCTGGGGACCCCTCATTCGGTCTGAAGGTGAGTCGGTGACTCGGTTGAGTCAGTTAAAGAAAAGATGGAACTGGGTTCCGTCTCCCCCGCGTGTGAACCCGCCTGCCGCGACCAGGAGCCACGGCCAGGACGCTCCGTAGACCCATCACAGCGGACACAGCAGCTGGGTTCACGGAGAGCCCCGGTTCCAGCCTCTGCACGCAGAGTGGGGCCGGCCTCTCCCGGGAGCCCCTGGCAGGAGGAGCCCTCGTGGTCCTCAGGTCCCCACGCTGCTGCGGAAGGAACGGCGGGCGCCGCGGGAAGTCCGCTCGCTCTTGGACAAAGCGGTATTTTGAATTGCGTCCCACGAAACCGGTGAAGTTTCCTGACGTGGATCGATACACCACGTGGGCTGTAGAGGGAGGAAGGCGGGCTGCACCGGGTCGGGTTCTGCGTGCACGCGTGTGCCGGTGTGCGCACGCACGGGAAAGCTCTTTATTCTGGGCTTGGCTACAGCAGAAGATGCAAAAAAGGAAAAAAAAAAAAAAAAAAGAGGCACAGCTTTCTCCCTTGGTATGAAAGTCCCGCTAGTCGATGACAACCCGTGCGGTTCCAGCGGCCACCATCACCTTTCCAGAAAAGCATTTTATTTCCTTTGAGATCCATTTTACTATTGTTGTTGTTGTTTAATCGGATGGGGAATGGTGTGCTTTGGATATTAAGACAGAAACGGCTCGCTGTGTCCCAACATCTGTCCTCGTGCCCCGGAGTCAGTCGTGGAACGCGCAGGCTTTCGCTGGCCGGTGGCTGTTGGGTCAGTGCTCTCGTCCCCAGCCTGGCAGCCCAGGGCGGCCGCGTGCGTCAGTTCTGGCCAGGGACATGCAAACAGGAGGCGGAGTGACCGTTCCCGCAGGGCTGCCCCTCACCGTCCCCGTCTTCCTCTTGCCTGGCGGGCGCAGGGGTGCGGTGGGGACGGCTGCAGTCCTCTGCCTGGCAGACCCTGAGGGCCTTGGGGACCGGAGCTGGAAGGAGCCCCCTTCCCAAAGACACCACAGAGCGAGTGTGCCAGCCCAGGCCTCTGACCTTCGAGTTTTGTGCGGGAAAGAAAGAAACTTCCATGAGCTTTGCTTCTGCTACTTTGGTGTTTTCTCCTTCTGTTACCCCTTCTTTGTTGATTTCCTCTATGACTTTGGTGGCCTTCCTTGCCTCTCTGTATCTTCCTGCACAAGACCTTTGGGGTCTTGGATGTGGGGTCTGAGCCTGGGTCCGAGTCTGTTCAGGGCTTGGGAAGGGAGCCGAGGGAGCGGGAAGAGGGAGGGCCTCGTGGCTGGTGACTCCAACGGCTGCTTCTCATCCCAAGTATTTGTGAAATTGAAAAGATTCCAGGTTTGGGGCCCTACTGAGGGTGTGCTTCTGGAGCTGGGCTCCAGGTTCTGGGGTCTGCACTGGTCCTCAGCGGGTTCCAGGGCCCATCCTAGGACTGCGTGTTTCTTCTACCCTCTTCATTTTCTCAAACTTCTAAGGAGAACTGGTTGACCAGGTGGTCCTCATATGCATTTTCATCGATAGAAATGGGACTTCTAGTCATTTGCAAAGAGTATAGATAATGTCGAAACTGCTGGAGTGGAAAAAGCACTGGGCTTGCAGTTACGAGACCTGAGTTTGAACATAGTGCGTCTGGATCTGTGGTCTCGGAAGAATGACTGAGTCTTCTGGATCCAAACCATCCTACCATCATTTCTCTACCCACCTACCCATCCACCCATCCTGTTACCCAGCATTCCTTCCTCCATCTGTCTACACACCCAGCCTCCATCCGTCCGTCTGTCCATCCGTGCACACACTTACTCATTATTTCACCTGTCTCTGTGACAGGCCTACATGCCCACTAAGTGTCCAGCACGCTCCTCTTTCTCTGCGACCTGTGCACATGAGCCACATTGTGCTTCATTCCCCTCATCTATAAAATGGGAATAATAATAATTTCTACTTCAGACAGTGCCTTGTCCATCGAAATGACTGGACACGTGTTTGCTGTTATCATCTGTAACCGTTAGGGCACCACACTAACCACCACTGCAGAGAACAACAAATACAATGAGGCTAGAAATCGCCGGGCTCCAAAACAAGAACCGTAATTACTCACCTTGTCCATCATTCTTTCTTACTGGATTATTAGCTTTCGTTTGCGCCCTAGCGGTGCCACACAAATATATAGAAAGAGCATTTAGAAACATGGCATCTCCCAGTTGGTGGAAACTTCATATTTTAATTGTGTACATGAATGGAATTCGCGTTGGAGACAGGGGTGAGAAAGACGGGCAGACAGATCCCTTCAGGATTGCCCCCCTCCCACCCTGTGCCCACACTCTGTTCCCTGTGCACCACACATGGGCTCCACCCCTCATGCGCACCCACACTCTCTCCCCCCACGTGCACCCATGCTTGCCCCCCACAGGCACCCACACTCTGCCCTCCATGTGCGCCCACACTCTGCACCCCTACGTGTGCCCACAGTCTACCACTGACATGTGTCCATACTCTGTCCCCACGTGCACCCACACTCTACCCCTGACATGCATCCATGCTCTGCCCCCAACATGCACCACACTCTACCGCCCATGTGCACTCACGTTCTGCCCCACATGTGCACCCATGCTCTACCCCGTGTCCCCATGCTCTGCCCCCATGTGCACCCACACTCTGCCCCCACATGTGCCTATACTTTGCCCCCCCATGTGTGCCCACACTGTACCCCACGTGTACCCATGCTCTCCCCCGTGTGCCCATGCTCTGCCCCACTGTGTGCCCACACTCTGCTCCCCTGTGTGCCCACACTCTATCCCTCCACATGTGCCCATGCGCTGTCCCCCCCGAGGGCGCCCACGCTGTGTCCCCCACACTCTGCACTCCCCCCACGGGCGCCCACGCTCTGCTCCCCAACATGCATCCATGCTCTGCCCCCCACGTGTGCCCACGCTCTGCTCCCCTGTGTGCCCACGCTCTGCCCCCCACGGGTGCCCATGCTCTGCTCCCCTGTGTGCCCACGCTCTGCCCCCCACGGGTGCCCACGCTCTGCTCCCCTGTGTGCCCACACTCTGCCCCCCACGGGTGCCCACGCTCTGCTCCCCTGTGTGCCCACGCTCTGCCCCCCACGGGTGCCCACACTCTGCTCCCCTGTGTGCCCACGCTCTGCCCCCCACGGGTGCCCACGCTCTGCTCCCCTGTGTGCCCACGCTCTGCCCCCCACGGGTGCCCACGCTCTGGCTCTGCTCCCCAACATGCATCCATGCTCTGCACCCCACGTGTGCCCACGCTCTGCTCCCCTGTGTGCCCACGCTCTGCCCCCCACGTGTGCCCACGCTCTGCTCCCCTGTGTGCCCACGCTCTGCTCCCCTGTGTGCCCACGCTCTGCCCCCCACGTGTGCCCATGCTCTGTTCCCCTGTGTGCCCACGCTCTGCCCCCCACGTGTGCCCACGCTCTGCTCCCCTGTGTGCCCACGCTCTGCCCCCCACGTGTGCCCACGCTCTGCTCCCCTGTGTGCCCACGCTCTGCCCCCCACGGGTGCCCACGCTCTGGCTCTGCTCCCCAACATGCATCCATGCTCTGCCCCCCACGTGTGCCCACGCTCTGCTCCCCTGTGTGCCCACGCTCTGCCCCCCACGGGTGCCCACGCTCTGCTCCCCTGTGTGCCCACGCTCTGCCCCCCACGGGTGCCCACGCTCTGGCTCTGCCATCACCCTCACTCTCTCGGTGAGGACGACTGAGAACACTCGGGGTTTCCCGGGAAGGCGGCCAAGCTCACAGGCCAAGCGGACGGGGGGGCTGCTCAGAGCAGCCCCCAGCTTCTGATCCACTCGGCCTTCCTCTCCTGGGCTCGTTTGCCCACAAGCACCAGCCTTCGCACCACCGGTGTTAGTTCTCTGGCGCTGGTGCCACAGGAAACTAAGTGCACGGACTGGGGGGCTTACAACAGGAGGCCAGAAATTCAAGGTCAAGGTGTCACGGGGTTGGTCCCTGCTGGGCAGTGAGGGAGGGGCTGTTCCAGGCTCTGTCAGCTCCCGGCATTTGCTGCTCTGGCTCGCCTGGGCTTGTACGATCCCGTCACCGGGTCTCTGCCTCTGTCCTCACATGGCGTTCTCCCTCTGCCTCTGTGTCTTCATGTGGCTGTCTTCTTATAAGGACATGGGTCCTGTTGGGTCGGGGGCCTCTCCGGCTTCAGCGTGACCTCATCTGAAGCTAACCCACTCCATCTGCAACGATCCTATTTCCAAAGAACATCACGTGCTGCGGTACAGGGTGGGGGGTTAGGACCTCAACGCATCTTTTTGGAGGACACACAATGGCACCGCGCATGGGTAATGCTATGGAAGAACCCGTCTGGCCATTGTCCCCAGCTGTGGGCTGCCAACAAGCTCGTAGCAGCATCACAGTTTTCTGATTTAATTTTTGGAATCATTCCATGGCCATCAGCTTTGCTAGATACCTCATTACTGCTCCCTCCCTAGAGTTTCTTTGTCCAAAGAGGAAGAAGTAGTCTCAGTGATGTCTGCCCGATGCTGGAATGTTCCCTCATCCTCTTCAAGTCCCCGACGGCTTCGTGTCTTTGCAAAATGACGTTTGCAGAGCGACCCCGGTAACCGTCCTGTGCGTGGGTGTGGGCTGCCCGAGCTATCCCGGGGGAGGGCCAGTTTTTTATTAAAAGACTGACAGGTGGTCCGCCTGCGCGACCCACGTGCGGCTCACAACACCCAGTTGCTCTCTTCTGGACCCGGGACACCCCCACTGCTGGCAAAGGTCATGTTCCAGCATATGCTTGCTCTCCACTTCTAGCTGTCTCATGTGCACTGGTGACCATTCCCGAGCCCCGGTAACCGGGGGCGGCACTGGCTTGCAGACCCCATCTGGAGCTGCTCTGGGTCAGTGGGTCCTTACGAGCCTCCCGCGGCAGGGAACAGGAAACCAAACCGTTCGTCCCCGGAGCCGGCATTCCGGGGCTGGCTCTGGGCTCCCCTGCAGGGCGGGGGCTAGCTGTCCTGTTCTCCCACTCCATTATGGTCCACTAGCAAGATGTCCTGCACCCAAGGCACAGGACGGGGGCAGGGGCCCGTCAGCACCCCCCAGAGGCTGGATCTGGGGACTGGCTGTGCGGTTGTTGTTGGGGAAGCTGGCCATCCCAGCTGGGTGCCTACGGAGGTTGAAACTGTTCGGGCAACCGTCCCCAGGGTCTTCCTCCTTCTGGAGGAGGGGGCAACCTAAGTTCCCGGCAGCCAGGAGGGGGTCCCTGATGTTGCTGTTGGACCACCTTGTTAACTGTGCACACCCGTGCCACACCCTGGGAGACCCAGAGCAGTGTCCACACAAGCAACTGCACAGGAAACAGGATCCGGGTGCCCCTTGTCCCCAGGTGGACACCCCGTGATGGAGGACGGAGGTGAACATGGTGCCGCGCCCTGTCCGTGGGTCACACCCACATGCTCGGGGCCCCTCGACGCCCACCTTCCTCATGGGGGTGGACATCTCTCTTCCCTGGGGTGTGGGGGGTCAGGCCAGAGGGCTGGCTGGGGGCCTCCTCCTCTCTCTGGCCATGCAGGTCTCATGCAGTAGAACCGAGGGGGAAGTTCACACGCCACACGGGGAACTATCTTAAAACCAACCACCCGGCGGCGGGTCACCCATTCACAAGGCCTTCCACCCACCATCTGTCTCGAGGCTCAAAACATTTCCATCACCCCAAAAGCAGCTCTGCATCAGTCTGGGGTCCCTCCCTGCCCCCTTCCCTCAGAACCTGACACCACTGTGCTTTCTGCCTCTGGCTTTGCCCGTTCCCGGTAGTTCCACAAGCAGGGTCCTGCTACGTGGGTCCTTTGCGACTGTCCTCTCTCATTCAGCGTGAGGTCTGGAGCTTCCTCCATGTTCCTTTATACGCCCGACAATATCCCGTTGTGCGGACGGACCCCACTTTGGTGATCGGTCCCTCCTTTGGTGAACACGGGGGTTGTGTCCAGCTTCGGGTGCTGTGGATACCGTGGCTATGAACATGGGTGTCTGGGGATGTGAGTCCCGATTTCCAGCTGTTTCGGGTCTGTGTTCTCCTTTACTGTATCGGCCCTTTGGGTGTGGGGGAGGGTCGTGGCTCTCTGTGCCGGGCGAGCCACGTGTCCACATGCCAAGCCCCCTTGAGCCCTCCACCTCCCCTGGCCATGGTCCAGAATGTTGGGCAGGTCAAACTGTCCTGCTCGCTGTGCCCTTCTCTTGGGGTTGGGACGCCTGCTTGGTCACTTTGGGACCCCTGTGTGCACATGAGCACGTGTGGAGCCTCACGCCCTGGTGCTCTGGACTGGTCCGATCCAGACGATCACGGCACAAAGCAGCCGACCCCCGTGGAGCGCTCGCTCCGTGGCTGTTCCGTCCCACGCCCCCCGTTCCACCCACACCGTGAGGTCGGAGTGCTGGGCCACAGGCGGTCCTGGGCACGAGGAGACGCACCCCTCGGGGTTCGGGCAGACCCTCCACCTGCGCCTGTCTCACTCCTGCAGGTGAGCGTGCAGGGGCGGAGCCAGGCCTGGGAACCGGCTATCTCGTCCTCATCGTGGTGGCCGTCTTTGCCTTGGTGACGGGAGCAGGTGCCCTCGTCCTTGTGCACTACCAGAGAATGACCGGCAAATACAGCTTCAGAGCCGCGGCGGGCGACGTCGGCTACCAGGCGTTCTATGAGTAGGAGGCCCGGCTGGCCTGCAGGTGGGGGAGGTGGGGGAGGCGCCGTGCACGCCCGCATCCTGCCCTCACGGTGGGAAGCCACAGGACCGTCCCGGTCCCGGGCGGGGAAACCGACCTTCCGTTGTCAGCGACCGGGTTCTGTCCATTTGCACAAGCGCTAAGCCCACGGAGCCCGGGGCAGTGCGAGGGGCGGGGGGGGGGGGACCGGGGGGGCGGGGGGGCGGGGGGGAGGGCCCTGGTGTGCCCCAACCGCGTGAGGTTGTTATGTCCACTTTCACAGATGGGGACCTGGGGCAGGGAGGGGGTAAAGGACCGCCCTGAGAATGTAGCTCGGAGGGGGCGGGGCTGCGATTTGGGTCTGGGGTCCATTCCCTAAACTGCTGGGCTACAGTGCCTTAGACTAGACACGAGCAGCCGGCCTCCTTAGACCAGCATCCACGTGACCCACGGGCCCTCCCTAGACTGGCGCACGCGCGTGACCCATGGACCCTCCTTGGCCTAGCGCGCTCGCAGCCCACGGGCCCCTTCGCCGCCCACGCTCTGGGAGCATTCCTGCAGGAACCTCTACTTTCCTGGCTGCACACTGACCCTGGTGACCTCCCTTTCCATGCAGGTAGCTGTGACTCAAACTTGGTCCTTAATTCATCAGGCATGGACCTAAGCTGCTCTGTCCCACATCCAGAGTCTGGAAGAGTCCCAGAGGTGGTGAAAACAGACTCTGACCGACTCCGGAGCCCAACATCCATGCAGGTCCCAGAGAAGCAACGCCCACCAGGAGGGTGAGAGGAGCTGTTGGAGGGGGCGGCCGGGCGAGGGCGACGCGCAGAGCCTCAAACACGGGGCTCTTCAATCCAAGCATGAGCGCGGCTCTGCCATCACACAGATCACCCCGATAGCTCCGGAGCACCCAGGCTCTACCATCCTAACTGGTCCAAGCGGCCCTTTCCTGTTTTGCTGACCATGGACATCCGTCACCTGCCACCCACGCCCCTCCGTCCGCTCACCTGCCCGCCCACTCACTCATCCTTCCATTCATCCAACGCTCTAACTTACAACATCGCACATTTGCAAAGATACTCGGCAGTTCACGTGGAGTTCTTTTAGCAATAGGTCAGTCGTGTACTGATAAATACTGCTAATGTTATTTCTAGCGGACGTATAGTCTCTTGAGCTTTCTCCTGCATTAGCAGTATATTGTTTTTATTTACACAACAGGAACTCAAAAGACAGTCTATTAATATGAAGATCTTTATAAGTAGAAATAACATTACACATACACACACACACTCAGTATTTCATATTTTCCCCCGTAGGATGGACTATTTACCCAGTACACAAAGGGAAACCGGAGAAGAAATGGGGCGAGTCATGTACATAAGGTCACAGGATAAATGAATAAGGAAGTGGGTGTAGAATCTAAATTTTTCTTTTAGAATATTTTCCGTGACACCACCCGGACAGCACGTTTCACTTTATTTAAAACAAATTGAGTTGTATCCGATAGCAAACTCCTGAAAGTTCGGGGTTTTCCCTGAGGGACTTAGAATGTAGCATGGTCATAGTTTTTAATTCATGAGATTAACTTTGTTGACTGTAACTCATGGCTACTAATACAGACCAGCTGGAGAATGTGACTAGTTTGATGTAGTGGATATCCTCAGAGTCAGTAAAGAATCACAATACGTCGTGTGTGTGTCTAAGCTGATTTGGAGCAGGAAGAATAAATTTTGTGTGACATTGAAACATGAGCGCGCCGGCTGGTCTGTTTGGTTCCGTCACATGCTGTGCTTACCCGGCAACCACGGAGGGCAGGTGCTGTGCTGGGCCCACTGGGGACACCCGGAATGTGTGTCTGGCTTTTCCATTTATTCTGATAACTGGCTCAGGACCTGTCACTTGTCTTTCTTGAAAAGAGGCAATAAATGTTCAGTAGATCTGGGTTTCAGGACCCATGACGGTGTGGGTCCCACGTGACCATCCCACAGTACAGCTGCAGAATTAGAGATATTAGGGGACGCTCCCACAGTGGGACAGCGGAGAGGTAGGGGAGCTGGAGTCAGACCTGGGCCTGTCCGGTGGCAAGGTCCCTGCTCCTGCTGGGCTCCTGCAGCAGGCTGAGGTTGGGACAGTGAGCACGACCTTGAACCTCCTCCCTTTGCTCACCTAACTGTCGCAACAGCCCTATGAGGCTGAAGTCACTGATGCCATTTTACAGATAAGCAAACTGAGGCTCAAATTTTAAGTTACTGCTCTAAGCTGCTCACAGTGGAAACCCAGACCTTGTCCCTCCTAGTTCAGGCTCTTCCTGCTACTCCAGAGCAGACCTGGTCGGTTCACTGGTGAAGAATGGGAGCCTTCCAGGGCCTTAGAACCCAGGGACCCTCTAGCCTATGGATGGAGCAGCCAAGAGCTCGGCAGGGTGGTGGGCTCCGACTGGCTGAGGTGCTGGGTCCCTGGCAGACCCAAGTGCTCCCTGGCCCAGGATGTCAGGCTGATTCCGTCTGGGGGTCAAGTGGAGGGGAGAAACCTCCCTGCACACCCTCTACCCGGACGGCACTGCCTCACTGCTGCCACTAGATGGCGCGGCAGACCAGGGCGGAAGGTCCCTTTGTTTTCCTCGCTGTCACCGCCCTGTTTCCCTATTTGTTCTATTTTGCTCTATTTGAGACTTCTGCCAGCAAAGAACAGGGAATCTGGAATCGTTCTGCAGGTCTTTGGGGTCCTAGGACGTCCTAGGACGTGAGCCTGCTGGGGTGCGGCTCTGGGGGTCGGGAAATGACGCCCATCTTCCAGGGTGTGAGAGCAGTGAGTTAATGCCATGAGCTGACCCGTGTCCCTGGCGGCGCGCCCCGAGCGGACCCTGCCCTCCCACCAGGACTGCCCCAGGGAGGAAGCTGCCTCTTCCCCCTCCCCCTCTGTGCCTGGGAGGGAAAGGAGACAGTCTCTACCTGCAGCAGAAACCCCGGGAATGAGCTCGCAGCCCGTCTGGGTTCCCTATATGGGGACTCGCCAGGGGGACCGCGATGCCGCGCACAGCAGGTTCTCGGGGCTCCAGCAAAGCGTTGAGATCTGGCCAGCTGGAGGATGGAGTTTGTGCCACAGAGGAGAAGCTGTTTCTGACCTGAATACGGCTTGAGCCTCTTGCTGGGTCTACGTACCCAGGAGGTTATGGTTAGACGGGGCCGGGGGCATGTCTGGTGTGCAGGGGAACCAGGGTGGCCCCAGGCTGGCCCCACGACTCAGGACACTGCGTCTCGGCTGGGTGCGGAAGGCTCATTCCCAACACCAGGGACTGGAGGTTCTCATTTTTCCAGACACCAAAGTGGACACCAAAGTGATTGTGATGGGAAGAAAATGGTGGTAAGGTCTCAGCTTGGAGTTGCTGAGAATTTGCACCATGCAAGGTGGCACTGTATTGTGGGCGTCAGGGTGGCGTCGCGGTTACGGGCACTTCCTCTCCCATGTGGGGCCCGTCACCTAGTTTCTCTACGCCTCCGTTTCTTCACCTGTGAAGTGGGGTTCATGCTGATATTGGTCAGGCAGCTTTGGGCTACAGAGTAGTAGAAGCATCAATTCCAACAGGCTTTAACGATAGACAGTCCATGACCGTTTGTGAATTAAAAGTCCAGGGCAGGGCTTCAGGTAAGGCTCGCTCTAGCAGCTCTCAAGGTTTGGCCCGTATTTGTTGCTCTCCTTCCATGGTCTCAGCTTCAACCAATAATTCCCTCTTAGTCCCCCAGTAACTATGAGAAATAATCAGGACTAGAGCCTCCTTCACTCCTATGTGGCTAAAGAAAGACGGTGTCTCCCCCAACCATTGATCGAAGGAATCTTGTCTTAGTTGAAACATCCTGGGGGGCACATCAAGGAGAATGGCATCCCGCAGGTCCATTCCAGCCTGCCAGAGGTCCCCAGAAACCACTGTGCACAGGAGAGAGACGGGCTCCCGGTTCTGATCTGTACTGCCAGGCAAAGGGCGGAGAACTCGAGGTGATTCTGAACCCAGTTCTAAAGCTGTTGGCCTCTCCACCCCACTGTGGGGCTGGCCCGTCTCCAGGCTCTGTGGACTCCCATCTCAAGGGGTTTCTGGGGATGAAGGGGGAATGACACGGTCTTGTCAAGGGCTTTGTCGGCACTGCTCCTCGTGGGCAGACGATGCCTTCTTACGGGATCGTTCGCATGGGAAGGGTTCCCATCCCCTCTTGGACGCCCTCCGGGGGTGAAGGCAGCCTGACAGAGCTCAAGGGGCTCTCCGAGACGCTGAACCCTCCGGAACATTCACTGAGAAGCCACAGTGGGGAGCCCTGGTAAGGGAGGTGGGCGGCCCAGGGAGGAAGGCGGCCATGGAGCTCTGGCGGCAGGTGAAGGGAGCTGGTTGCTGCGGTCACCGTGCAGGAAGCTGCATCGCCGTGGCCCCATGGCCTCCCACCCCCGAGGACTGGCCTGCGAGAGGGCCTTCCTTGGAGCCGTCAGCTCTTTGCCCACAACAGTCTTCCCTTGTGCTCCTCTCCTGATGTGACCAGGGCCACAGTGACCTGCTGTCCCCCAGTACGGTCCCATGCTGAGACTAACATAAGCCGGCCTCTCGGGGAACCTGCGGTTCGGGACAGGAAGACAGACCCACCAGCACCCTCTCTCCTAGTGGGATTCTTCACCGGCTCCAGGGCAGGCAGGACCCAGGCCCTGCCGGAGCCTTCTCAGCAGCCTGTCCGCTCTCGGAGCAGGTCCTTCGGTGCCCTCCTCGGGGCAGCAGGACCTCTACTCTCTCGGGGCAGCCCCGGGGACTGGGCTGATCCGGCTCTTCGGTCCCACCCTGAGGGGAAGGAGGGGCGTTGGGATCAAGGTTACTGTCCCAGGGACACTGTCCCAGTGTCCACTGTCCTCCTCCTCGGGTTCCGGCTTCTCAGCCCTCAGCTCCCAGGGCTTCCCGGCTCTGCACCCGCCTGGTGCTGACCAGTGCCCAGGAGGGGGCTACTCTGCACAGGGAAGGGAGGGTCCGGGAGACCCGGTCGGCATTCCCCTCCACACCCGTCCCAGCCCTGTCCTGGGAATGTCGAAAGGCAAATCCCTTTCTCCCATGAAGGGCAGGAATCATCTTAATCCTGTTTCAATACAGGCTCCGGTCAGGGACATTTTTTGGGGGAAGAGTATGTGCTCAGGCTCCCCAAGACCACCTTCAGGTTCAGTGACCTTCTAGAAAGACTCACAGGACACAGTTATAGTTTATCATAACAAAAGGATGCAGGTGGAAATCAGTAAAGTTGCTGTGCAGGGAGGAGTCCAGGAGAGACCAGAGTGGGGAATCACAAGCCAGGTGGAGCGGGGTTTGGGGGGGGGGGTGGCAGGGGGCTCCAAGCCCCCGCCATGGAAAACCACTGGCCCTGGCCGGCGGGGCCGGGAAAAACTCCCTTCGGCCCTTCTGGCTGCCTCGGACTTTACACATCTCTCCGAGTGTTTATAAATACTCTCTTTAGAGTAGAGGAGTTGCCATCGGCTCAGGAAAATAAACACGTCGGTAACCATGGTGATCTGAGTATTTCGCACTGGGCAGAAACGGCTTGAGGTGGACACGGGGTTTAATCCGTTTATCCAGGGGTTTGAGTCAAGGCAGCACTGACCTGATTGAAAAACTTTGGTCTCTGGGGACCAGCATCTCTCATCTTCCTGTGGGTGTGTGTCCCCGTTTCGCAGGCTTCGGAGCCCTTTGGAGCTGCTGGAGCCCAGGCCCGGTTCCCGAGGCCTGGGGGTGGGGTGGTGGTGCCTGGGCTTGTGGGCTTTCACCGCACCTGGGGTGCGGGGCCCGGGTCTTGTGAACCGCGCTCCGGGTTCCCTGGGCGATGGCCTAGACCCACCAAAGGTTGAGTTTCTTTCTCATGGAGCTGGTGCCAAAAATATTGCAAAGTTCATCGGCAAACTCCAGTCTTACCTCTGTGGATTTTGTGATTAAAGGACGGGGTTTGGGTTGGGGGGGGACCACAAAACCCCAAGGAATGAGAGCGAGACAAAACATAATTAGCTTGCAGAATTTTCAGTGGAAAACTGCCCCCAAATCACCAACAGCGCACACCTCGAGTTTGGAGCTGTGTTTACAGTCACCTGGAGAAGTTACGACTGGATCCCACCCGCGCGGCATCTGCGTGGGTTTGGGTAGCGGATCCCTGTGCCACAATGGGCCCCATTCCGGGCGGGGGCCCCAACTATGTTGAGAGGCCAGGAAACGGATGCACATTCAAGTCTTCTACACCCTGTAAGGGGAGATGGGTAGGGAGTACAGAAAAACCGTGGGACAGACAGCAGGAGCCTCCCATTCCCCTGGTGACCAGACACCTCAGTCCTCGGTGGAGAGGCGGGCAGGGCATGGCCAGCGGCTGGCCCCAGGCTTCCGGTCCTGCCTGGGCACGTTGTTGCTAGGGGTTCAGCTATGGCTGGTAGCACTGGAAGTGTCTTGTGGAAACCATGTTAGCATACTTAGAAAATCCAGAAAAGACCCTATAGTCTCCTTTCCGTGGCTCTTTTCGCCTCATTCACTGAAGTCCCGGAGGTTTTCTGGCCTCGGATGAACAGACGAGGCAGAGACAAGAGGCTGCGTGTCTAGAGGCTGGACACACTGAGGCCGAGCCCGAGAGGGTCAGGGACCTTGGCTGCTCCCTGGGGGCTGGGACGAGGTCAGGCCTGAGCGACAAGGGCCTGGAGGAAAGTCCCAGGGCACCGGCGCACCCTTCTGTGGTGGAGTGAGCTCACAGGCACCGCGGAGACTGAACTTGAACCTCAGTGCCCAGCAGGGAGCTTGAGTGGACAGCAGGCCCTAGGCGGGTGCGTAGGAGGAAGACTTCGCGGGGCTGGAGTCTGGGGGAGGCACAGAGGCCGCCGCTGGACCGGAGTCCCTTCCTTTCATGCCTGTCGTCACAAGCTGCGGCTCGCCCTCCCTCCCACGACAGGCTGGGCCCGGCCGCCGCCAGCCCCTCGGCTTAGCCAGCACGTCCCTGCCCGTCTGACCTGAGAGCCCGCAAGCCCCTGGCCTTCCTCCCTCCTCAGCCCACGTGCACGGGCCGGGGGGGGGGGTCCCCTCCGCTGCCCGTAGTTCCGATCCCACGACAGGTGTCTCCGTGAGGGGTCCCCTCCGCTGCCCGTAGTTCCGATCCCACGACAGGTGTCTCCGTGAGGGGTCCCCTCCGCTGCCCGTAGTTCCGATCCCACGACAGGTGTCTCCGTGAAGGAGCGGCGAGGAGGCCGTCTCTTCTTTGCGGCACCGAGAGCTTCTGTCCCGTCTGCAGGGCTGAAGACACGAGCGGCCTTGAGTGTGTCCGTGATTCTGGAGGATGTGGACACTGTGCATGGGGTCCCACGAGTGCCCCCCAAGCCCTGTTCTCGATGCCACACCGTCTGGCACTCAGGTGGCACTGCCTGGTCCTTGGCCACCAGGGCCTGACTTCCCGTAGGAGCCACACAGGGGGTCTCTGCCCTGGAGCCTCACCCCTGCCCTGGAGCCTCACCCCTGCCCTGGCCCTAACCCTCCCCTGTACCCAGTCCGCAGCCCCTCACTCCCGGGGTCTCGGGGTTTGCGTTCCCTTCACCCCTTGGGCCCGATCTGGAGAAGCTGAAGGCACAGGGAGAGGCTGCTGCTGGAGACAACAGGCCAGGGCAGGGGGGCAAAGGTTAGGAGCCCCGGTGGAAAGGGCACCCTGACACCCCACTGTCACCACCATTTTGTCCCCAGGCAATAAGTCCATAATGGGGGGGGTTTTCCAGACTTCAAAGCTAACACCCTTGAATCTGGAAAGTCTCAGGGGCCTCCAGCTGGTCTGAGATGCTGCTGAGAGCTGGGGTTTTGGCAGAACCTCTGTGGCAGGAAGCAGTCCTGGTCTCTGACCCCTCCGTCTCTGCGTGGCTGCTTTGGTAAAGATGCCACCTGCTTGTCCATGTCTCAGACCCCGATGGCCCTTGCCCGCCCCCCTGCACCTGCTCTCAGGGGAGACACAGTGGGCTGGAGGCAGAGGGTCGCCCCTAAAACCTGAGCCACGTGCTCCAAAAATGGGGAGTCGGGGGGTTGGGGGTGAAGGGCCCGCTCCCCCAGCCCAGCTGTACCCGAGAAAAGAGGCATTTTTCTGCTTTGCTGATCTGTCTGGAGGACACAACGCCCAAAGATGGCTCCCTCCCAAGTCAGTAAAGGACAAAGGCAAACAGAAACACGCTGGTCTTGCTGGCCCGGGGCCACGCTGCGGTCGGGAATTCGGCGCTTTCCGCAGCTGCATCTGTTGGGGGACAATGCACAGCAGCCCTTGTCCTGGAGAAGCGGGTTCACGTCCAGCCATGGCTGCTTTGGGGAAGAGAGAGCCCAGTCCTCCCCGAGAAGCTGGCTTCGGGAGGACTCAGACGTCCTCTGTTTGCCGTGCGGCCACGGCCAAAGGAGGCCGCGCGGTGGCACCAGCTTAAGCCCTTCGAGGTCATTATCTTAATTAATCCTCATCAAGACCCGACAAGAGCAACACTGCTGCTCTCCTTCCCCTTGAGTGAAGCTGGGTGACTGCCCAGGGCCCCCCACGGCCGGTGCCCCGCCAAGAAGGGGGCGCGGAAGACCGTGGCAGGGGCACTCCCTACTCTCCCGTGGCAGCCGCAACTAATTTCCACAAATTCTGTGGTTTAAAGCAACACGAATGTATCACCTTAGGCTTCTGGAGGCTGGAAGTCTGACACAAGGCTCCCTGGGCTGAATGGAAGTGTCTGCAGGGCGGGCTCCGCCGGGAGGCTCGGGGGCGGGGGTGGGGGGATGGGTCCGGGAAGATGTCCAGCTTCCCGAGGCCTCTCTGCTTCCTGGCTCGCGGACGTTCCTCCGCCTCTGTGCCCCCATCCCTCTGAGCTGCTCTCCTGCCTCCCTCTGCCCCACTGAAGGATCCTTGCGACTCCTTTGGAGGGCCCCGATATTCCAGAATAATCTCCCTATTTCGAGGCCACCTGACCAATAGCTTCAGTTCCGTCTGTTACCTCAATCCCTTCGCCCTATAAGACAGCGTGTTCGCTCCGGGCTCCGGGGTGGGGACCAGGAAATGCGCTCAGCGGGGGAGGGGAGGCGCATTCACGTCTGCGCCTCCCTGGCCCCCCTTTCCCACGTACCTTGGACTGGCCGTCCCTGCCCCGGTCTCCGCCTCTCCCTGCAGGGTGGCTGGCGCGGCTCGCACTGGCTCTGGGAGCTGCTTATTGCTCAGTCCTATCCACGTCCGAGCGACACATGAGAACACAGACAAGCGCTCCAAACTCAGCACTTGGTAATTACTTTATTACAACTTCTGTCACCGGCGCTCCGTCGTTATTGGTTTCTGTTGGACCCAAATGGCAGAAATCCGGACGCTGTCCCTGCCGCGCGTCCGGTCCCAGCTCTGCGCTCAGTGATGTCCTCCGGGCAGCTCGTGATGGGACACCACTGGAAGGTGAGCAGCACGGATGCGAGAAAACACGACCCCCCAGGGCTGGGCTGACACTAACAGACGGAACTGAAGCTATTGGTCAGTGGATTATTTAGAATTAAGAAAGCAATGGGGAAGTTGTTAATAATGCAGATGAACCTGTGTGCCAAGGCCGTGTGGGGAAAAGCACAAAATCTGTTCAGTCGTTACTGAACCGCGACGATAAGTGGGCGACCAACACAAGAATTTGGCAAAGTGGTTGAAAGTGCTCTGGCCAAGTTCACACACGCTGCTTGTGCAACCCTCACCGGCACACCGCTGCCCCTCCCCCGGCCTCCCCTCCGGCATCTGGGCGCTGCGGGTCACGCTCTGAACCACTCACACCTTCCAGAAGTTTCCCTGCTGGTACGCATGCTGTTTGCTCAGTTAGGTGTGACCCACCGCGTCCATGCGTTGCCCAGCGGCTCCTGCTGGTCCCTGGGGCATAACCCAGAGGCCCTGTCCCCCAGGAGGCTGTCCTGGCCCCAGGGGGCTCAAGAGTTGTCACTCCGCAGAACGGTAGAACCTTCCCATAAGGGGCTGGAGAGATTCCCCACGCAAGGGAGGTATTCCTGTTTCTCCCAGGACGGAAGGAAACGGGAAGGAAGACCAGCTGCTGATGTACACAGGGCTCCGAAGCCGGCCCTCCCCGCTGCTCCCTCCTGGTGTTCAGGGTGGGGAGGCCTGGGGGTGTCTGCAGGAAGGACCCCCCCCTTCAAAGCCTGCCATCCTGACAAAGGGTTTCCTTATCCAGATCCGCAGGGGAGCCCAGGACTTCGGGCGGATTAGCTGCCTCTCCAGGGGGGATCCGGGATCTGAGATCATGCCCAGGTGTGCTCAGAGGATAAGCAGGAATGAGGGTGAGCCAGCTCCTAGGGAAGCAGCTCCCGGGGGAGGCCCTGGGCCCAGTCAGCGCAGGTGTGGAGCTGTCCGCATGCGCCCACCCGCCCCCGCCCTGCCACCCTCACTGGGGCTCAGGGGCAAAGTGTGGGCGGCGCTCCCGGGAGACGACGCAGCCTCCCCGATGTCGTGTTCACGCATCTCCCGTGGCAGCGGCAGCCGGGTGGGGTGGAGGGGAGACCAGATGGGACCCGGAAGAGATGCCGAGTCAGGGAGTCACCCGTGACGGCAGTGCTGCTGCCACCCACTGTGCCAGATGCCGGGCCGGCTCTTCCCACACGCGCAGGTCCCCGGGGGTGGCACTCAGGATCACCCCGCATTACAGAGGGGAGACGGAGGCCTGCACCTGCTGAACCTCAGCTCCGGGACAGCCTCTGGGATCCAAGCCCCGAGACCACCGCACAATACTTCCTGACTGGCCTTCAGACACCCGGTGCCCGGCCGGGGGCTCCTGGCCTCCCCCGGGGCACCTGTCCGGGCCGCTGTCTTCCCCTGTCCCCGCCGGACCTCAGCTGGGCTCAGCGGAAAGCAGCAGGAGCCCCCAGGAAAACTCACTGGGCTCGGGTGCGGAGGAAGGACAGGTGGGGAGGCCGGCCCAGCCCCAGAAGCAGCAGCCGCCCCAGGCCGGGCAGCAGATCGGCCCCAGCCCCGGGCGCGCGCCCCCCGCTGCAGGCCTCCCTCAAAGTCTCCTGGGTGTGGCTGGGTGGCTGTGGCCCCCGGGAGCCACGTTCTCCTACAAGCTGCAGAAATCCAGGACAACACGGCAGGGCCAGGGAGGGGTCTTGGAGCGGCTGCGAACATCGCCAGATCTTTCAATGACCTCGAAATCAGTGAGCGGAGCAGCGGATGCGGGAGGCCACAGGCTCCGGCAAAGGCTACCGGGGTTGTTTGTTGATTCTGCCCCAGCTGGTCACACACACACACACACACACACACACACACGCACAGGCACACACACTCACACACACACACACACACACACACAGGCACACGCACACGCACTCTCACACACACACAGGGACAGACAGACACAGGGGGCTCACGCAGCGCCCCCAGTGGCCACGATGGGGAGGCGCTGGCCCCTGGCCGCACCGGCCGGTGTCCAAACATAACCCCTCCGAGTATGTCAAGTACTTGCTGCCCTAATACCGTCCCCCCAACAGCCGCTTCCGAGTCTCGGTCCCTCTGTTCCCGTCCGGAGGAGATCCCTGCGGGGAGGGGCCGGGTGAGGAGGGTGGAGGCGAGGGGAGCACAGAGAGGAGCAGAGGGCTGGGCCGCAGCGGGAGGCAGGCGGCCCGAGCTCGGGGGCCGGTGCAGGTGGGCTCGGGGCCATGAGGACACGAGGCAAAGAGGGCCTTGTTTCCAGGGACTCCGGCAGGGGAAGGCCGGAATGGAGGGGAGCGCGGAGACGTGTGCATTCAGTGGGCAGGCTGTGGAGCCACAGGGAGGAGTGGGAAGTGGGCGGCCCGCGGCCCGGTAGGGCAGGAGGTGAGCCATGAGGTCGGGGTGATGCCATGGGCCCGGGGCCTGAGGACTTCCTGCCGCCCTAGACGTGTTCTGTTTCCAGCTCGCTGTAGGTTCCTGGTCCGTCGTGAGAAACCATGCCGAGGTCTGATCTCTCTCCGCTCCCGCCGTCGAGCACCGTGCAGGGCTCGGTGGTCTGCCACGTTTGTTGGCACCTGGGCTCTCCCGGCCCCTCCCCTGCACTCCCTCTCCCCATGGTGGCCAGACCCTGATGCTGCTGCCCTTGGCTTCGAAAGCCGTCTTTTTCCCTATCGAGAAGACCTAGCCGCCCACCTGTGGGCTCACCTGGGAGGGCTCCCGATGACCAGTCCTCGTGTTTGTGGTGGGTCTCAGGGACTAACATGCAGCTAGCCACAGCCAGGTTAGGCAGGCGTTTTTGGTGGCAGCCACAGAATATGGCCCCGGCTGGGAAGGCGGGTTAGAGGACTCACAGACTGGTAGAACAACCAAGAAGAAAGTTAGGAAGGACAGTCTCCAGGCAGCTCCGGGGGTCCAGGTAACTGCCGCTGGGAGGAGCTGTCCCCCACCCCAGCGTCACCCGATCAGGGTTTCGGGGGAGAAAGTTCCATTGACCAGGCTTGTGTCCAAGCCCCACTCTTGGCCAAAGGGGAGGAGCTCCGTGGCTGATGGTCCTCTAAGCCTGCAGCGGTGGCCATCGGTCAAGGGCAGCCCTCCAAAGTCAGGGAGCTGTGGCCAGAGGACGGGGAAGGGGAAGGGACAGACTGACCTTTGACTGCACAGACCGCAGTTCAGCTGTGCAGAATTACAGGTGGAACCAGAGGTCACACGTTCCAGTGACATTCGCAGGACAAGCTTGGGGTGAAGAGTGGCCGGACACCCGTGTGTTTGAGAACGTCTTCGGGTGCCGCCCGTCTGACGCTGTGTAGACAAGGTCCGAGTTTGACGTGTGACGCTGACAACGACCAGAACTGCAGTTCCCTGGGACCCTACTTAAAATCAAACCGACACTAGTCTGTGTCTGGCTGTGGGGAAACGGAGTCACGACCAGCAAGAGGCTTCCCCGTGAGATTCTACCTAAACCGTGGCGGTTCCTTTTCTACAACTGTCAGCCTGCAGACTCGGGTGCTCTTTTCACTTAATTGAGCTGAGCGGCCGCTTCCCTCATCTCCTTCCCGGTGGGAAGCCGGACTTACGCATCCACCCCACGTGTAACCCAGAGACTCTCCTGTTTTAATAACACAAGCAGCCACGTAAAACAGTGGTTTTGATTTTCTCTTGATGGGGGTCACCTGCGGCTCAGCTCTTACGGAGACAGCAGCGCAGTGAAAATGTAACTGGCAGTCAGAGCCGGTAGATGGTTAAAATGCACTTGCATGACTTCCCGTTTAAAACCCGGCGGTCCGAGGCAGCTCCTGCTCCATCTCGAGGACGATGCACAGAGAGCTGGCGTGATGGGGGCGGAAGCACCAAGTGTCCCTCTGATAAGGGGGACGGGGAGGCCGGGAGACCGATGTAAGGCACCAGAAGAGGAGGCGTAGCTGGGTGGGGAAAGGGTCCCAGCTCGGGATACTTAGGCACCCAGTATGTTTCAATACCTACAGAGCAAAAGCTGTAGGAGAGGGGATGGTGTGCCCCCGGGTCACAGTACTAACACGCGGCATTTAAGAAAATAAATATTACGGTTTATTTGTTAAATTTTGGGTATTTTCCCCAATACTTTACTGTGAAAAAGTTTCAAATACAGTTGACCCTTGAACAACCCAAGGGTTTGGGGCAGCCAACCCCCTGCCTGGTCAAAAGTCCACATAGAGATCCCCCAAAACTTAACTACTAAGAGCCTACAGTTGGCGGCAAGCTTTACTGATAACCTAACACTCAATTATCAGCTCCGTCTATGTTCTCTGTACTGTATGCTGTATTCTCCGTACAGTCAGGTGCAGAAAAGAAGCTATTGTTAAGAAAATCAGAGATGCCTCCGTGGCTGCGTCAGTCGGGCATCTGCCTTGGGCTGGGAGCAGGATCCCCGGGGCCTGGGATCAAAGCCCACATCAGGCTCCCTGCTCAGCGGGGGGGCTCTGCTTCTCCCTCTGCCCCTCCTCCTGCTCGTGCTCTGTATCTCTTTCTGACAAGTGAGTAAAATCTTAAAAATAAAAAGAAAAGAAAATCATAAGGAAGAGAAAATGCATTTACAGAACCATACTGTATTTAAGAAAGAAAATCTCAGGGGCGCCCAGGTGGCTCAGTCGGTTACGGAAGAAAATCTGTTTCTAGGTGGACCCGCGAAGTTCACATCTATGTGGCTCACGGGTCAGCAGCACAGACAAAAGTTGGAAGAAGTGTACGGTGAACACTCAGAGAGCCACCCACCACGTTGGAGGACAGCCCGCCAGAGTCTGTGGGCTTAACTCCCCCACTGCCCGCTTTTCATGTTTTTCAACGGTTGGAAAACAATCAAAAGAGAACCAGTTTGTGACCCATGAAGGTTATGTGAAATTCAAATTTCCGCATCCATAAACACAAAGCCGCTGTATTTATTTACATGTGGTCTAGGCTGGTTTCCTGCACCAATGGACAAGGCAAAGTGGATGGGTAGAGACTGTATGGCCCATAAAGTCTAAAATATTTACTATCTGGCCCTTTACAGAAGAAGTTTAACAGACCCCTGTCCTAGATGCTAAAATTAACATTTTTCTATAATGGCTTCATCACACACCTGCCCATCCCTCTAGCCGGCATCAATCCAGACAGCCTGCCCGTGCGTTTTTAAAGTGGTGGACACGAGTGTGTTTCACTCATTCAGTGCCCAGCACGTGCATCATGGGTTAGAGATTGTTGTTAGCGGGTTTTTCTAAAATACACCAGCAACACAATGTATAAAACTGAGGTCTAATCCAAACCTCTATCGAGACAGAGAAAGTTCCCATGACCTTCCCCAGGCCCTATGACCCCACTGGGATGACCACAGTTCTGACTTTGGTTCGCTGTAGGTTGGTTCTGCCAGTTTGAGACTTCCAGAGAAGGGACTCGCACACTACATCCTCTCACATGCACGAGTGCGTTCATGCTACGTACCATGATGGGAATCACACCGTCTTGCGTCATGGGAGTGCTGGTCTTTCTACCCAAGGGTAGTGATCTACGGTTATTCTCCTGACGATAACCTCCCAAGCTGACTCCAGTGTCTGGTTGGCATGGAGAAGCTGCCCTTTCTTGCACAAACCTTCTGATACTCCTACTTCTCTTGGTCAAGTACTTACTCATGGAGGGCCAGCTCATGGGGTGGTATGAGTATGAGTATGTTCTGTTTTATAAGCCACTGCCAGATTTTTCTCCAAACTGGCTGGCCCAGTCCCTCCCAGTGTCTGAGATTCCAGTTGTCCCATGTCCTGACCAACAATTGGTGTTGCCAGTCTTTTCCTTCAGTCACGCTGGTGGGGCGGGCAATGACATCTTGTGATTGATTTGGGTCTTTCTGATTAGCAATGATGTTGAACGTTTGTGTGTGTGCCTTTCAAACATTTACCTGTGTTCGTTTGTCAAGGAAAAAATTAGATGGATTTTTGCCAGGTAAATATTTCTGTATCAATATTTATTTGCTCCCAGATGAACATTATAAGACTAAAGAAACAGGATTATAGATATTTTCTGATCCCAACACAATCAGCTATAAAGAAATAACTTTTTGAAAATTTAACTTTGGGTCGCCTGGGTGGCTCAGTCAGTCAAGTGTCCGACTCTTGATTTCGACTCAGATCATCATCTCAGGGTCATGAGCTCGAGCCCTGTGTTGGGGCTCCATGCTCTGTGGGCAGTCTCCTTGAGATGCTCTCTCTCTCCCTCTCAAATAAATAAGCAAAATCATGAAAACAGCAAAAGCAACAACACAAACGTTCCTCAAAGAAAAATCTGATCCAGATGGCTTCACCGGAGAATTCTACTAAACACTTTAGGAAGAAATCATGTTGATCCAACAGAAATTCTTCCCCCAAATCCCGGCGATCTTTTTTTGTAGAAATTGCCGAGCTGATTATAACACTTCATAAGGCAATGCAAAGGATTAAGCACAGCCAGATTTTCTTGAAAATGAACGAAATTAGCGTACTTATGATACTTGATTTTAAGATTTGCTAGAAAGCCACTGTGATCCAGACCTTGTAGTCCCATGTCAAGACAGACATAGAGGTTCATGGAACAGAATGGAGCATCAGGCAATACCCTCACATAGAGTCGGTTTCCCACAGAGATCCCAACAAAGGTAATTCAGTGGGGGATAAGAGAGTCTTTCCAGAAAGTGGTGCTAGAACAGGATGCCCAGATGAGGGGGAAAATGAACCTCAAACCTTACCTCACGCCATGTTCATTAGATAGGCATTTAAACTGGATGCATTGTTGGCTATGTAAATTATTAGTAAAGTTAACAACTTTTAAAGATTTTATTTATTTGAGAGAGAGCATGCAAGTAGGGGGAAGGGCAGAGTGGAGGGAGAGAAAGAGTCAGATGCTTAACAGACTGAGTAGCCCGGATGCTTGCTTTGAGGCATATAAAGATTTTATTTATTTATTTGACAGAGAGATAGCACAAGTAAGCAGAGCGCAAGCAGAGGGAGAGAGAGAAGCAGGCTCTCTGGAGCCCGAAGTGGGACTTGATCCCAGGACCCTGGAATCAAAACCCGAGCCGAAGGCCGTCACTTAACCCACTGAGCCACCCTGGCTCCCTGAGGCATATTTTTATCTACAAATTCAATTTCTTTAATAGATACAGGGATATTCAGGTTATTATTTGTTCTTCTGTAAGCTTTGATATAATTTGCATTTTTAAGATAATTGTTCACTTTAAGTAATTTGTCAAATGTATTGGCATAATTTGCTCATAATATTCCTTTGTTATTTTTCTCGTTTTTATGGTATCTAGAGTCATGTCTTCTTTATACTTTCTAACATTCATTTCTGTCCTTCTTTTAAAATTGCTGATTTTTCTGGCTAGAGATTCCTCAAATACATTGATCTCATCAGAGAACTTAGTTCCACTTTCATTGAATTTTCTGTTCTTTTTCTATTTTCCATTTCATTGATTTCCACCTATTATTTCCTTCCATCTTAATCTGGCTTGACTCACTGTTGTCTTTCTGGTTTCTGAACTTGCAAAATGACATTGCTGATTTAAGGTCTTTATTCTTTTCTTAGGCACCTAAGCATCCAAAACCTCACATATCTTTTTTTTTTTTTTTAAGATTTTATTTATTTGATAGAAAGAGACACAGTGAGAGAGGGAACACAGCAGGGGGAGTGGGAGAGGAGAAGCAGGCTTCCAACTGAGCAGGGAGCCCGATGCGGGACTCAATCCTAGGACTCTGGGATCATGACCTGAGCCAAAGGCAGACACTTAATGACTGAGCCACCCAGGTGCCCCCTTCTTTTTTTGCCTTACATATCCTTTTATTCACTACTACAGTGGCATCGCACAAATTCTGATATATTGTGATTTTATTTTCATTAGGTTCAAAATATTTTCTAATTTCTTTTGAGATTTCTTCTTCAGCCCTTGGGTTATCTAAAACCATGTTATTTAATTTCCAAACATTTAGGAGATGTTCCACATACTTGTCTGTTAACTGAATCCTCGTTTAATTCTTTTATGCTCCAAGAACAGACATTACATAATTTGAACCAGTTTACTTGGTTGATGGCCTGGCACATGGTCTCCCTTGGCGAATGTCCCACCTCCACTTGGCAAGAATGTATTCTGCAGCTGTCAGGTGGAGTATCCACGATTTTAAATCAGGCAAGTGGGCTGACACAGTGTGTCTGAGTAAAGGTGATACTGTTACCAACTTTACGGAGAAAGGACCCCTGAAATCTCCAGATACAATGGCTGATTTGTCTGTTTCTCCTTTTAGGTCTGTCAGCTTTTCCTTTAAGCATTCTTAAAGTTCTTTAATTAGTTGTGTACACATTTAGGACTGTTAGATCTTTTTAAAAAATTATTTATTTATTTATTTGACAGACAGAGATCACACATAGGCAGAGAGGCAGGCAGAGAGAGAGAAGGAAGCAGGCTTCCTGCTGAGCAGAGAGCCTGATGCGGGGCTCGATCCCAGGACCCTGAGATCATGACCTGAGCAGAGGCTTAACCCATGGAGCCACCCAGGCGCCCCAGAAGTGTTATATCTTCATGATGAACTTATTCACTTATAATTCTGAAATCTTCCTCTTCATCCTGGGGGATATTCCTTGTTCTGAAGTCTACTTTGTCTGATACCTACAGCACACGAGTTCAGCAACCCTTGTGCCTCGTACCTACACGTCTATCTTCTCCCGTTCCTTTACCTTTTAATCAAATCTGTGTCACTATACTTAGAACAGGTGTCTCGTAGAAAACATACATTTAGGTCTGCTTTTTGGCTCACCTCCATCCTCTCTGCCTTTTAAATGGCCTGCTTGGCCCATTTATGTCTGCGATGATTTGGGTTTATCTTTGGGTTTACATCTATCATCTTGTTCGTTTTTCCATGTTTTCATCCCATGTTTTAATCAACGGAGCATGGAGTATTTTTATTGTTGTGGTAGAATATGCACAAACACACACTTCAAACTGAGTACTTTCTCGTACTTCACGTGTCTCCACTTTGAGCTCTTGTTAGCTGTTCTTCGCTGCTCATCTCTCCTGCTAGGCTCTACGGGGGCCCCTGACGGGCCACAGTCCCTGGCCAATGACACGGTGCCACTTCACCGGGAGAGCCTTGCAACCGAAACTATATACTTCTGTTTCCCCCATCCTGTCCTTTTTCGAATCGTTTTCACGCATTCTACTTTTACACGCGATAGGAATCCCACAGTTTGTCGCAATCGTGTTTTAAAGCGGGTCTTTTAAAACCACAATTTGATGGAAAAATAACTTTCAGATAAAAATAGTCACATAAAATGCCCCAAACACACGATTTTGTGGAAGTGCATCACCCTTCCTGTCGCTTCCAGAGCATACTGTCTGTACTGTGCCTGCAGCATTTTGTGCTGTTATTATTTATTTGTCTTTCTCACACATTGGACAATAAAGTCCTTGAGAGCAGAAACAGTATCTATTCATCCGGCAGCCTTTGCACAGTGCCTGGGGCTTCCAACAAACGTTGCAGGACTCACTGATTTCCTGACTGACTTACTCACTGAGGGATGCCCAGACAGCTGAGATGCTTCTGCTGGGCACAGGTGGAATGCCCTCCGGCCGGCAGATGACATCTTCGCTGCCTCCTAATTGCTTTTATATACATTTTGTGTCCTTGCGCCCCACCGTCACCATCAGCCTCCCAGTCACAGCCCGGCAGGTGAGCAGTGGAAAACAGGGGCCTCGGAGAGACCTGAACTTTGAAGGTCACGGATCAGGACTCAGGTCACAGGACAGGCGTGACTTTGGCCACTTTCCAGGAGCTGCCGGGCGCGGTCCCATTGGGTATGTCATTGTGTCTGGAGGCCTGAGAGATGCTTATGTTGTGAACAAATGGGACCCTGGGTGGGGTCTGGGAATGGAGTCAGCCACTCCAGATCGTGCTGTGGCCAGTCAGGACAGCGGCGCCGAGTCCCGAGCCTGCCGCTTGACTTGCGACCCGACTGCTCCCGATCTCACTGGGGAAACAGAGGCCACTGAGCAGCTGCATGAAGGTCAAGATTTCTCTGCAGCTGCACGAGACCCTCAAGTGCTTGGTAGTGTAGATGGAATTAATCATGGGGTATAGACCTTTCACGCACACAGCTGCGAACTTGGATCCCGGACGCTCCCTACAGCGGCTGGGCAGCTCAGGGAGGGTTAAAGCCGGCTCACAATGGGCAACAGTCAGTCCTTCTGAAACTGTGGATGTGAAAATATTTCTCTTCTAGCATTTTGAATTCAGAACAATCAGAGCATTATAGATTTTACCCTGCTTTGCTGACCTTTCTCTAATTTTCTAATCCTTGAAATGTTGAGAGGATTATAAAACGTTCCCAATGTGCTTTAAAAAAATTCTACAGTGATAAATAGAAAACCAAAACATAATATTTCTCCCTTCCAGCTGGTTTTAGCCTTCTATTACAGGGGAGAACTTATTTCACAGAGCGATCTTTAATACTTACATAAAGGTTTTTAAAAGCTCAAGAATTTTCTTTCAAGTGTTAAATTAAACCCAAGTCCAACAATCTTCCTGTTTCCTATCTTATTCACTTACCAATACGTACTGAGCACTTATTGACAGGATGAGGAAGGGACCAGGTATGTGTTATTTCTCTGCTGGAAAGATGTCAGTGTTTCATGGCCAAAGGGGACATGGGGCTCTTCCCCCCAGATGACCGTCCATTCTCTCCAGGTTTCTCTTTGTTCTTCTGATGCATTTATGGAGGGGCCATTGGTTTCTCTGTTCACTGCATCCCAGAACTAGAAAGCCTTTCAGGATAGCGGACTAAGGTGGACTTCACGCCTCTCCCTCCTGCCCTACAGGAGCCCGCCCTTCAGTGACTGGGATAGAGCCGGAACTGCCTGGGTGCAGAGAGGTTGGGACCCTTGCGGCTCCGCCCCGTCCCCACCAGCCCCACCGCCACGCTCCAGCCTTGGGCCATGGACAGTGGGAAACACTGACCTTGTCCAATCCTTCACTTATACATAGGAGGCTGTGGCCCAGAGAGGATCAGTGCCTTGTCCAAGGCCCCACAGCCCCTGCGTCAGAACTGTCCTGGGTTACGGGGTCTTGTGACTCCTGGGCTAGTGTTGTCACATTCTCAGGACTTTTTCTCTCTGGGGTGACCCAGGGAGCGGGTGGGGAGGAGATGGGCTGCTTTGGGAAGTGGCAGACGCCTGTGGGCACCTGGACGGTGGCCTGGTGAGATGCAGCAGTGGCTGCAGTGGCTTCGTGGCTGGGACTCCCAGCATGCAGGGGGCCTGGGAAGCAGGGACCTCCCTGAGACTCAAGGCCAGGCCAGGATCTGACGAAAAGCCCATTCTGGGTTGATCTGTGTCCTGCTCAGTGTGGAAAGCTGCCGGGTATGTCTGGCAGGGGCACAGAGACCTCTAACCTCCACATGGCACAGAGAGGTCAGTGAATCCAGACCCCTCCAAGGTGAATCAGCGTGGGGCCATGTCCTCCAGAGACGTTCTGTGTGGCTCACCAGGGAGCTCCAGGAGAACTGTCCAGATTCTCAAGTGAAATCCCCAGCAGCTCTACCACACAAGATAGCGCCCATGTCCTTTGCATTTAAAAATGTCCGTCTACGGCTGGGGCTTAGAATTTTATGGAAGTGGCCAGCCTGATTCGACCAATTCGAAAACTGCTCCGAGAAAGTGGGCCAGGTGTTGTTTCAGAAATTCCATTAGCCCTTCCAGAGTGATCAGGTGTCATTCGGTAAATTACAGCTCTATGGTCCTTAACAACATCTTAGCACTTGGGAAAACTGGTTCCATCTGTTACACTTATGAAGGGTGTGTGTGTGTGTGTGTGTGTGTGTGCGTGCCTGTGAAAGAGAGACAGAGACAGAGAGATGGAGAGGGAGGGGCAGGGAGGGTTTGGGGAGATAGTGCATGATCACAAAAGCTTATCTGCACCTCTAAACTGTAGATCATTTCTCTCTCAATGGCCTCAGTGAACAGCCGGTTCTGTTTCTATTTTGGGCAATTATTAGCTATAATTTCCTAAAGATGTCCCTTTAAAAACCATTATCATAAAAGGCTGTGTTAGGAGTCTTTCTAAGCGGCAGCCACCCCAAACCAGCCGAAGAAAAACAGGGTGCTTTAGGGGTTCACACAGGTGGGGGGCCCCGGCGTGCCCCTGCCCGGTCCTGGGGGCTGGGACACAGCCAGGCTTCTGAGACGCGCTCCGGGCGGGGCGGGCTCAGCACCAGGATGTGCGCCGAGTTCCACCGGCTCCAGGCAGGACTCAGGCCCAGCCCAGTCACATGAGCAGGCCCAACCCAGTCCCTGTGGCTGGGAAGCAGGGGCTCCCACAGGTCGGACTGAACCTCGTGGTCGACAGGATGGCAGCCCCTCCTGGGCCAAGAGGAGAGGTTGTCCCGGCAGGACACAGGGCGGAGTCCACTGAAGACGGCGGGAGAAGGGCGGCTGCACCGGCCCCAGTGGATGGGATCCGGCCTTCCCGCAGTCTGTGTCTCAGGCTCCCGTCAGGGCAGCCCGCAGCTGAGTCCTAGGGTCCAGCCGGGCCTTCCGGGGCGAGGCCGAAGCCCGAGCGCACCGCGCTTCCGTCCGGGACTTGCGTCAAGCGCGGGGCTTCCCTCGCGCCCGGCAGACAGCCCGTCCGCCCTGGCCGCGCACTTCAGCCCAAATCCCAGAGCTCGGAGATGGGGCGTCATCCCCGGGTCGGGGGCTTCTAGCCCGGCGTGGCTCTGCGAGCGGCGTCTTCACCTGCTGCCATGGCCTCTCGGACTCCCAGCTCGGGGCCTCCCCTGCCGATCGCCTTCGGACGAGGCTCCCTGCGTCTTGCTCTCTCCGGCAGCGGGCAGCGTTCCCAAAAATGTCAGTGTGCGCCCTACGGCGCTCTCTCCAGCGCCTGCTTGCACACCTTCACCCAGGCCGCTGGCTGGCAGCAGAGGCCTGGTCATCAGCTCGGTGCCCCCTACGGCTTCTTGGCACCTCTTGCCTTCTCTTAGCTGCCGTGTCTGCACTGTAGCCCGATGAGTTATCAGAAGGTTGGAAGTTGGCTTTACAAAGTGGCGAAGACATGCTCTAGGTCCTCAAAGCTAGGGACCCCATCCTAGGTCATTGGGCGATGCCCCTCAGGGACTTCTTCCCTGCACACAGTTGGTGTATAATTAATGCTGGGGAATTGAACTCCAGTGCACACCTGACACTTCCGTCTCTTTCTAGACGTCATCCCGCTGCTCCGTCTCACAGCACGTGTGTTTTTCTTCAGGCTTCTACAAATCCTTGGTCGATTTGATCAGATACCGCTTAACGATGAGTATGTTCTGGATGCGTGTGTGTGTGTGCACACGCACATTCCTGTGTGCATTCATGCATTCACAGAACTTCGGTTGTGAAGACTGAGCTGGCGACCGAGTGTCCCACGGCTCCAGACTCCTCCCAGGGTCGGCCTTGCATCACGACTTGCATCACAGCGGATGTCCGGGAAATGCTTTCAAATCAACCGAAGAACCGTTTCCACGTTTACAGAAGTGGCTTCTCCGTGTTCTCCCCAGCTCTGCACGTGCCCTAACACATCACTGCACAGCATCCCGCACCCGTCAGGCCATTCCTATGTACTCTCGGCCCTGAGGGCCACCCGGTTGCTGTTGGGGGGGTGCTATGGAACTGCTTTCCCATTTCTTTCTGGAACCTCAAAGCGGTACCTGCTTTAAGGTTCAACATCGGAATGTACAAAACCCAACACTGAGGTGCGCGTGCATCTCCTAGAAGAGCTCAGTCTTACTGGCGCGTTCCCACTGGAAAGCTACACTCCTCTAAAGTTGAGAAAGATCACCAGGTAGTTGGGAAGACATACCATGGTCTCCGTAAGGATTTACAGTGGAACAGGAGAAATATTTTATGACGTTCCTCCTCTGTCAAACAGGGAGCTTGGCGTGGTGGTCCCCATCTTCCTTGTGACTGAAAAGCCCAACTTAGAAGCCCAGTATATGCATGCGGAGTTGGAGAGGTCCCGTTCCTAAAGGCAGTCCCTTTCAAGATGCGATTCCTTCAAAATCCAATTCAACTTCTTAGAAAAATGGATCTGCTCCAGCAAAATACCCTTGGTTTCCTTTTAGAAAACAGGCCATTTTTCAAGTGGTTAAATGTTCTGGGAAACATTTTCACACAATCACACTGGATGCTTCATGTTAGCTTTTAAGTTAAAAATACACCCACTGCTTTTTTCCCCCGTTTGCAATTTTGACATCACTTACACTGACACACTCAAGGAGCTGACATTTGATGGTTAGATCTTTTATTCGGATTAAACTCTTTGGAAGTTTTTCTTTCTTTCTTTCTTTCTTTTTAATTATAAGACAATTGTTCAAGTAAAAAAAAATCTTGATTTATTAAAATGTTCAAATGCCACTAAGAGATGAATCACCATACGTGACGGTGCTCCTTATTTGAGGGGCAGCTGCCGGATGGACAGAGCCCATGACTGCCAGCTACTGACCATGTGAGCCGGAGTGCACGCCCCTTCCCTTCAGCTTTGAAAGAAGCAGGTTGTAAAAAATAGGAACGGGGTTTTTAACATCTCCAGATGCTGCCCAATTGTCCTCCAAAGTCGTGGTACCATTTCAGGCCCCCCACTGAAGGTACGAGAAGTCTTGACCCCCACACACATGGGGACACTCGTGATCGATAGATTTCAATGATCTGCCAGTCTGAGAAGTGGGGGTCGGAGGTTCCGGCTTTCATTTCCAGCTCCTTGCTTACCGACAACTTGGAACATCTTTTCACGTGTCTCTTAGATGCTTGAGTTTCTCCCGTGAATTTCCTGTTCATCTGCTCTGCACATTTTAAATGGTAGATTCTTTTGTGCTGTTGATTTGTAGGATTTCTTTAGTCTAGATATTAAGATTGGGGGTTGAGTGGCACACACATATCTTTGCGTCCAATTTTCTTGTCAAACCTCTACTAGCTTCTCACCACGAATTGTGTAACACTCTCTTTTTCTGTCCTTTGAAATTATTCGTAGAAGATGAAAGTGATCTAGTTCAGGAAGATTGGATCAAGTTCACCTGACACTCAGTCTGGGATGCCTAGGGAGGTGGGAGGATGTGGGTACTGGTTCTAGTTCTATACAGGTTAAGGATTTATTTGGGCTTTTGTTCTCTTCTTGATTCAATTTTAGTGATTTTCCCTTTTCTGAAGATCATCTGTTTCATTGCTGTTTCGAGATTCATTGTATCAAGTTATTCATAGTATCTCTTAAGTGTGTTTTTAATTTCCTCTGTAATTAGGTCCCACTTTTCATTCCTATTAGTCATAATCCGTTGCCTCCCTCTCTCCCTCCCCCCCCCACCCCCTCTGTTCTGTATCTTTCAGCGTAGAGATTGGTCTCTTTTCTGAGTTATGAAGAACTCACTTTTAGGTTTGTTGATTTTTGTCGTCACTTCTGGGGGTGGCATTTAGCTGTTAGAGAATCCTGTGTTCTCGCTAGCCAGCCCTTGGGGGGGCGGCGCCTCATGATTTCTATTGTGATTTCCTAACTCCAGAGTCATTTAGCAGAATGTTTACATTTTCTCAGTGTACTTTTGAAGTGTTTGTGTTGTTGATTTGTAATTTAATTGCACCGAGGTCTAAGAATGTGCTCTGGATAATGGCAATTTTTTAAATGTGCTGAAACTTTTTAGAAAAAAAAAAAAAAAAAAAGCCTTCCCTTTTGGTTAATTGTCCTAGTGCCAGACGCCCGTGAAAGACTGCACGTTTCCTACCTTTCAGACACAACATACTGGCCACTGCTGTGAGCAACCCGGGCTTGACCAAGCTGGGATCTACTGGGAAGGGCGTAGAACTTTCCAGACTTCTTTGTCCAGGGAAGGACGGTTGGGGCTCCCGCCTTCCGACTGGTGGCATTATTCCATGAGACGGCTCACCTCCTGTGTTTCTGGGCAACTCAGGGCTGAGCAGTGGGTAAGGTCCTGCAGGCAGCCTCTTTCCAAGGCATCGGAGGAGGCGGGGGTGGGGAGGGGGACAGGACGAGAGAGACACGTGGGGCTGGACCAGCTGGAGGTGAGAGCCCTCCGCCCGGCGCGAGCCCAGCCTGCGCGCACCTGTTTGCCGAGGCCACAGCTGGCACCGGGGGGATCTGAGCTGCAGACAGGACATCTGGAGCAAATTGTCTCCTAATTTGTTAGTGTCTGTTGGGCATTTGTGACTTCCTGCCATTTTCTTTGGGCTTATTTGCTCGTCCTTTTTCCTGACTTCTTACATTTGGAAATCCAGCTCGTCATTACCTTAGTCTCTCCTCTTTTCTAATGGAAGCTTTTAGGGTTTTCAACATCTCTTTGAGAAACGTTGTATCCACAGCCCTCAAGATTTTAAAAAATTATTTATTTAGTCCAGCATGCTTCCGCTGTGTGACTTTATTTATTTATTTTAAAGAGGGCGCAGGAATAAGCGTGAGCCAGGGGTGGGAGGTGGACGGGCCGAAGGAGAGGGAGAAAGAATCCCAAGCAGACTCCGCGCTGAGCGTGGATCCCCATGCGGGGCTTGACCCCAGGACCCTGGATCAGGGATCTGAGCCGAGGGCAGGTGCTTCACAGACTGAGCCCCCCGAGCGCCCTCTCTTTACATTTTAATATAAACACTTCGAAGCATGACAGCAGAGAGAGTAGTACGACAAACCGCCATGTGTCCTCCCCCTGGCTTTAAGACCCATCAACAAACCTGTTTCTCTCTTCAGACAGAGGGGCTGGGTTGGGAGCCGAAGGGGAGCCGCCGGCCCGGAGGGGAGAGGTCGGCGCGGAGGGGAGAGGTGGCGGGGACGCGAGTAGGAGCCCAACGGAGGTGTAGAAGTGTCGGGGGGCAGTGATGCCCAGTTAGGGCAGGAGTGTGTCTCCCTAGGGACTGAACAGTGTAGCTGATGTCCTGTCGAGCCTGCCCCACTTTCTGCTCCTACGTCTTCAGGATTAATTTAAGGCTTGGAAAGGGACATTCTCGGCACACTCTCAGTTTGTGATTAGACCATTAAGAAAGGTGTTTTGAGGGGCGCCTGGGTGGCTCAGTGGGTTAAGTGTCTGCCTCCGGCTCAGGTCATGATCCCAGAGTCCTGGGGTCAAGCCCCGCATCAGACTCCTTGCTGGGTGGGGAGTCTGCTTTCCCCTCTCTCTCTGCCTGCTGCTCCCCCACTTGTGATCTCTCTCTGTCCAATAAATAATAAAGAAAATCTTTAAAAAAAAAAGATGTTTTGATAGTTCTGTATGAAAAAAACACTCAGAGGTAAGCCATGGGGGAATGGCCTGGACTCGGAACCAGCGGGCCTGGGATAGGGCCGCCTCACTTTCTCTGTGCCCTGGGCAAATAGCAGAGCTCTCTGGGCCTCAGTCGCCTCATCTGCAAAGTGGAGATATTACCGGGTGACTGACTCACCCGGGTTTTAGCACCGAAAGTCCCACATCCCGGGGACTCCTGTCACAGCTGCCCCCAGTCCTGGGAAACCCAGGACAACCGGTCACCGGAAATAATACGTCCCCGTCCAGGCTGTCCTAAGGAGTAAGGCACACGGAGTATGTAAACAGCTAAGCAGGTGCTGGGCATGCGGTAGGCACGTATTTTCACAATCACGGGAACAGTTACAGACATCTTCCACTGGGGACAAAGTGTGACATATTAAAATTTGGTGTACAGAACAGATTAGGGGTTGTAAACGAGCCGGCTTAAGGGGTTTGGGTCAGAAGGGCCCTATTTCTCTCTCCCTAACTCAGCAGCCCAGCGCTGGCCGACTGGATGCTGGCTGCCAGGAGGGCGCACCCGTCCTCTGCCGGCAGGACCGACACCTTGAGGCCTGTCACACGCCGGCAGTGGCTCATGGGACACGGCGATGATTAGTGCCTCAGTGACGATACTCCAGGAGGCCTACGTGCCCGGCCAGCCGCAGGCTCTGGCAGCAGATTATAGAGGGTGGAGGGGTCTGACTGCCGTCCCCTGGTCCTCTCCGGTGGAGAGGTGCTGCGGGAGCGTTGACAATGACAGGGTCAAAAGGGCATTTACTGTGATGAAATGTCACCGCTGAGGCCATGACAGCCAGGCAGGTTGGGGCCCGTTGTTAACAGATATGGCTCTGGAAGGTTGAGCAAACCTGTAGCCAGGGCCTTTGGCCTCCCAGACCAAAGCAGAGACGTCAAATACAGACCAGCAGGAAGGCACAGGCCAGGCATTTACTCATCTAAAATCTATCATCATCAGGGCGCCTGAGGGGCCAGTCGGTGAAGTGTCTGCCTTCAGCTTTGGCCATGATCTCAGGGTCCTGGGATCAAGCCCCGCATCCGGCTCTCTGCTCAGCGGGGAGCCTGCTTCCTCCTCTCCCACTCCCCCTGCTTATGCTCTCTCTTGCTCACTCACTGTCTTGGATAAATAAATAAAATCTAAACAAAACAAAATCTATCATCACCTATCTATCATGTAAATCTATTTATCCGCCATCCGCCCATCCATCCATCTGTCATTCATTGACTCGAAAGGACCTCCTAAATGTGGTTGCTTCACCATGTTAATAACAAGACATCTTTTTTATTTAAAAAACCTGAAAGATTTGCAGTGGGCTTCAGGGGAGACCTGACCTCTGCACGGGTCAGGGAACCAGCCAGTTCTTCCCACCGAAAGCTGTAGACACAACACGAGCTCTGCTGGAAAGCTGGGTTGTAGGTCCTGTGGATGCCTTTGGGTCCCCAGTCCCCTGTCTGGGTTCTGAGCTGGGCTGCGGGAAGCAAAATTTTCAGCAGGGTGTCAGGAGTTTTGCTGATTCTGCTGTGTAAAGATACCCCCCTCCCACAGGGTTCATGGTGTGCTGCCCCGGTCCTGGAGCGCTTGGTCGCACCTCGGGAACTGTCTCCGGAGAAGGTCCCATTGGAACAGAGAGTTTGAGGGGGTAGCTGTCCATGAAAAACACGTTTACATGACAATAATAGAATTTTAGCATATTAGACAAAGCATCTTCACATTACATTGTAAATCAATCACCAAAATATGATTTTACTTCTCCCAAATCCATTAATGTACAATTATGAAGATATGTGAAGTATGGTAGGATAAAATGCCAGTAAGAATTCAGGGGCAGTGCATAGTGGTTACACAGGTCATAGGTAGCTATGTTTTTCTGGATGCTGAATCAGGAGATAGGTCCTTTTCAACACAGCAATTTCAGCGATCCAGGCAATAGGAATGTTATGTATAAGAAAGCCTTTCCCCCAGAACACTATCACATTCTTTTCCCTGCAACACTTAGACATCATTGGGCACACAATAGTTCCAGATTTCTGTGCCCAGCTGTGGAATCCTTGATAAGTACCTCTTCTAGGAGGGACTTCTGGAAATTATCCAAGTGTCTTCTTGCGTATAAGAGCACATCTTTCCTCGGGGAATTCTAAAAATATGGCAGGCAATGACTTTCCTGGTGAGGGTGTAGCCAGGGCTGGCCAACACTCTCAGACTGCCCTGCCCCTTCCCTTGGCAGACATCACTAATCGCAGACTGCCTATTCCCTTTCCTTGGCAGACATCACTAATCGATCAGGGCACTGTGTTCTGCTGAGTCCTGCCGTGGCCTGTGGCGGATGAAGGCAAAGACAGTCATCCTGACTGATCCAGCTTGGCCTGGAGGAGGAACCCAAGGTTAGATCCTTTGTCCTGATGGGGAGCTCTGGCTGGTTCACCACCTCTGCTCTTTCTTGTGAGGGGGATCCACAAGCCAGCCTAGGACTCCAGGCTCTGCTCTCAGAAATGAGTAAAAGCTTTACTAGGAAACACTGAGTCAGTCTGGGGCTCAGCTCTTCCCACCAATTCCCTGCTTTGCCTCCATGGCCCTGGCCTGGACCCCTCTGGGCCACGGTGGCCCACGACCCCAACCCCACCTGGAGGCAGGTGGGAGTCCCAGGGCCTGTGTCCCCAAAGATGGGTCTCGTGCAGGAAGGAAGATCCAGCCCATACCCCGTGTCCTGGAGGTCGGAGGCTGAATTGGGGATATTTTAGGACAAACAGAGCGCTGTAGGGTTCTCTCTAATGAGTTCCACAATTTAGTACGGGGAGGAATTGCAGTAATGCAGGGTATCTACAAGGGAAACAAGAATGGGCTTTTATGGCTCTGCCTGGGAACCTAACCCCTGTGTCTATGGGAAAACGCATTCTTGATTCTCCACAATAAGCCAGAGAAAGGGCTGGCACGGACGGCACAGGGAAGGCCAGTACCCCGGAGGCAGCGTCCCTCCCCCCACCCCCGGGGACTGGGACCAGCCAAGGTGGAGGGGTGACACCAACAGGGCCACCGCGCGCCCCACGTCCTGCGCTCCGCGGGGGCGGGGCTGGGGAGGCTCCTTTCTGCTGTGCTCCACGCGCATTGTGTAAAGCGCTTCTAGAGCCCCGATCTGCATGTTGGGATTTCTACCATTCTAAAAGCAAAGCCCTTGGCAGCTGGTGTCCCCATACGAAGGACGAAGGACCCGGCGGCGGTTCTGGGTGGGCGTGGCCTAAAGAGCGGGCCGGGAGGCGGGGAGGCCTGAATGGAGCTCGCGCTCTGCTCTGGCCCTGCAGGACCGCTACTGCCCAGATGGAATTTTCTTTGACACTCACCGGTCGAGGCTGGTTCTCACGGGTTCTAGACGTCGATGATGTCTCCGTGGCCCTGTCTGCCGGCTGCTCTGCGCTCAAGGCCAGCGCGAAAAACCCACCCTCTCGGCTTAGCCCAGACGCCTGACTGCGACCAGCACCTGCCCGCGTTTGCGGGGAGAGCGAGTGGGCGTCGGACGAGCGCTGGTGCAGACCTGCCGCCGTCCCTCCCGCTTTCCAGGCCCTCTGGCCCCGCTCCGGCACTTGGCTCCCTTGGCTTTTGTCTCTCCTCTTGGCTCTAGGGCTCTCAGCCTGCCCCATGGCCACCACGACTGTCCCTGCGTGTGAGCGGGCCTGAGGTTTTGCCAGCATCCCTGTGACTTCTACCAAATAGTGTATGTGTGTTTTCCGGTCCCAACCTTGTGAGATATTCTCCCCTGCTTCTCCGGAGTCCGTGTTCTGAATTTAGCCAACAGGAAGAGGTGAATCTGCTGCCGTGGTCGGGGAACATCTTCCGGCCCCTATTCCGGTGTTGGGGACAAAAGGCTCTGCTCCCAACTTCCTGCTTTTTTGTTGTTGTTGTTGTTGCTGTTTTGGTGCCTGTTTTTCTCAAGCCCGTTTAACCTTTGGCATAGTAAGAAAATGTCCCTGGACTTTTTGGGAAGAGCAAATAAGGCAGTGGACGTGGACCCATGCTTTACTTCCCATTTCTTAACCTGTGGTCCATCAGGAGAGCCCCACCCTCATCCTCGTGTCCCCAAGGGCCTCCGTCTGTATGCCACAATCTTGCCCCACAGCGACCTCAGACCGCACCACCCCGCAGGACAGGCACAGAGGGTGCGGGCCGCTGCACAGCCTCAGGTCAGCGGGCCGACTTAGAAAAGAGGATCAGCCACTTGCAGCCCTGGGCGCAGAGCTCCCGGGAGTGTGGGTGGGTTGGCAGCCAAGGGCTGTAAAAGAGGTGGGGGCACCTAGCCCTCTGCCTGGGCCACCTCCATTGGCCCAGCAGCGGCTCCAAGGCATGGCCCTGGACCTCTTTCCCAGCACCCCTGGCAGGGCTGATGCACATTCTGGGGGTGAAGGGAGGTGTTGATATCCTTGAAGAGCCCCTCTCCCAGAAGGTTCTGCCTGGAAACTCGGTTTGGGAACTCCAAATGTGGGTCATACATGGGGGAACTGGCAAGCTTCCATATGGGTGGTCCAAGTCAAAAAAAATGGTGAAAGTGATTTCTATCTGCAGACCTGGTGTTGCCAAGACAATGGGGTGTTGTTGGTGGCAGGGACAGATGCCTCCTGATTTCCAGTGACAACACAGCTTGGGTCATTGCCTGGGTGTTGTTACTAAGGGAGGATTGCAACATTCATCCCCAGACCAGTTCCTGGGTGTGCGGCAAGAGCACCCACCCCAAACAGCCGCAAGCTCTGGGCGAGAAGTCAGGCACCATTTCCTCTGTGGAAATAGCTTGCGTGTATAGAGGTCAAACTTCAGAGACTGACTCAGAGAAAGCATTCGCAGGGCCTGACATCGGAATAACCATGATAAATCTGTGAAAAAGAGAGTACAGGAGAGAGAAATTCGATGCAAAGAGGGAGGCATGTCACAGGCGAGTCAGGATCTACAAAAATCATGAAATGGACATTTCAGATGCACAAATAAATATCTTAAATGAGAGTATTTCAGATGGCCGTAACAGCAGACAGGATACAGCAGAACCCAAGGAAATAAATCTGAGGACAGATCAGTAGAAAATACCCAAAGTGAATCACAGACAGAAAAAAAATTATGAACACAGAATAATGCACAGGACACGTAGGGAGGACGTGACCGAGAGCAGCACAGGTGTGGCTGACATCCCGGAAAAAGGGGGGACAGCGTGGGCGAGGGAAGAGCGGACAGGAGGAGTACTTGAAGAAATAATAACAAATATTTTCCAAATCTCATGAAAGGTAGTAATGTATGGGTCCGAGAAACTAAATCCAGCTAGGATGAATAATTTTTTAAAAGATCCAACTTAGGCACACCATAGTAAAATTATCTAAGAAATCAATTTATAAACTATTATCAGTCATAGGTGATTTTGGGACGTTCACTAATATGTGGAAATTAAAGCACATGCTCCTGAATAAACGATACTTCAAAGAAGGGAAGGGAAATTAGAATATGCTTTGCTCTGAGTGAAAATGAGAATGAAATGAGTGAAAATGAAAAATACAACATACCAAAATTTGCAGGGGCAGAGGAAACGGTGCCCAGAGGGGAGTTCAGAACCGTATGTGCCGAGAGTAAAAGAAAAGATCTCCAGATCAATAACCTGATCTTCCGTCTTGAGAACCTAGACAAAGCAGGGCGAACTAAACCCAAAGCCCGCAGAAAGAGGATCTTTCAGCAGGAAGATGGGAGATTATTATTGGGAAGAAATAAATAATTGGTTTTAGCAAAGTTGTAACATACAAAGCCTCCATATAGAAAAATCAATTTTTGTTTCTACATTGTAGCCAGAAAGACGTGGACAGTGTAGTTCGAGGCTACCATTTACAGTAACATGAAAATACGAAAAAGAAGAAAGCTAACAGTAAAGGTTTATTTGGTGGACAAGAACTGTGCCCTGGAAACTTTATAGCACCGCGGAGAGACACCCAGGGGGACAAGTGGATGGGGAGGTCGTCCACAGACGTGGGCGAGGACATTCGTGTCGTAAGATGTCCATTCTCTTCAAAGGGATCCGTAGATCAGGGCAACCCCCGTCAAGACTCTGCTGCATTTGCTTTTTCTTCTCTTCTCCCTTCTGATGACAACTGACAAGCTGAGTCCAAAATTTATGTGGAAATACAAAGGGTCTTGATCACTGTCGTATTTCGGGACTTACTTGAAAACTGCGGTAACGGAGGTGGTGTGGTGTTGGTGTGAGGACAGACAGACAGACCGAGGGAACAGAACAGACATCCAGGAATGCAGCTTCCTCCACATATGGCTACTTGATTCTATCAAAGCGCTGGTCCAGTTTGACGGAGAGAGGATGGTGTTTTCAGCACTGGCACTGGGACCATTGAGCGAGCATATGGAAATGTGCCCCTGGACCTCTGCCTTTCACAGAGAAATCAGTTTAAGATGGATTGCAAACTTAGATGTGGAAACCCAAACAATGGTGCTTCTAGAAGAAAACCTAAGAAACTATTTTCATATTCTTGTGGTAGGCAGAGATTTCTTAGAGAAGACGAGCGTGCAAAGACAGCCCCAACCCATAACCGTAAAGGGAAATAGTGATAAATTGGATTTTTTAAAAGATTTTATTTATTTACTTGAGAGAGAGACAGTGAGAGAGAGCATGAGTGAGGAGAAGGTCAGAGGGAGAAGCAGACTCCCCGTGGAGCTGGGAGCCCGATGCGGGACTCGATCCCGGGACTCCGGATCATGACCTGGGCCGAAGGCAGTCGTCCCACCAACTGAGCCACCCAGGCGTCCCTAAATTGGATTTTTTTTTTTAAAAACAAGGAACTCCTATCATGAAAAAAACATTGAGAAACTGAATGGGAGCTCAGATTGGGGGAACACATTTGTGGGGTATCCATGTGAGGGAAGACGGACGCCTATCAGAACCTATCAAGAAATCCTACAGATCGATCCTAAAAGCAAAACAATGCAATTTTAAAAGGAGGGGGAAATTGAATGGGCACATCATTAGTCAGGACAGAAAAGCAAATTAAAACCTTGGTGGTACAATCATCTATCAGGGTGGTCATATTAAAAAAGAACCCTGAAAATTCCACGTAGGGGGCAACGGTATGAAGCAGCAGGGGTGTTTCCTTGCTGGTGGGAGGATGAGCTGGTAGAAATATGGAAAGCTGATTGGTAGTAGTTACTAAAGTCAAACATTCTTATCCCGTACCCCAGAGATTTCACTGCTGGGGATGTCCTCAAGGGAAATGGATGTCTGGGTCCACCAGGAGACCCGAGCAAGAAGACGGTCAGTCGCTTTACTGAGGATGGGTGAAAACCAGGCACAAGTCATGTGTCCATCCGTAGTAGCAGAAAGGAAAGTCAACGATAGACGGAGGAACTGTGGGTACCACGACAGCATGGGTGAGTTTCAGAAACATACTGTTGAGCGGAAGAATCCAGACTCGAAGCAGGACATACTGTACGCCCATCCTATGAAGGTCAGGAATAAACAAAACTAATCTATGGCAATTGAAGCCAGGGAAGTGCTTAACTTTAGAGATGGGGGTGGATTGGGATCGGGCACAAGCACCTTTCCCATGGTGGGAATGTTCTAGAGGGAAATGCTCTACATCATGATCTGGGTGGTGAGTATACAAGGGTATAGATATGTAAAATTCACCAAGCCTTATGCTACAGCTTTTGTGCTTTGCTTTAAAGAAGAACAAAGGAGTCCTTCTCACAGGGAAAAAGTTTTGCAATCTCTGGAGCCAGACTTGACGGTTTTGGATCTGAGATTGGATACGATCTTGCTGTGTGACCTCAGGCAGGTTATGTTACCTCTCTGTGCCTTACTTCCCCATTGTGGATAAGAACAGTGTCGGGCTCATGGGGCTGAGATGAAGATTAAAGGAATTAGTGGCTGTAATGTTCAGAGCACAATTTGGAACCCACCACGGCCTCCGAGGCTATCAGTTTCTGTTGTCGGGTGATGGCTGATCTCCCCTAACGCGGTGAGGTCTCAGACCCTCCCCCAGGTCACTTTGCCCCCCACTTTGCAGCAACAACCGCTGGCCAGGGCTGTCATGAGACGGTGTTATTGAAGTTATTCTAACCCTTCCGCAAGGAAATACTTCGTTTATCCTTAACTATTACCCTAGAGGCCCTGATGCTTTTTCCTCTTCTCCATGTTGTTTTTACCTGTGTTACAAAACAGTAAATAAACTCCACAGTGTTCACAAATATGAAATCTATCATCTGACCAGGAGTGGGAAATGAGTAGATTTCACACTTGGCCTCTCTGTGGACCGACAGATAGTGGGTGCTCTTTTACGCTTGTGACCTTGGAGGGAGCCAACCGACCTCCAGTAACCTCACGAGCTTCCTGTTTGCTGCAGCAACAGTGGCACCGGCCCTATTATTTCACATATGATTGCATTATGCCTATTTTAAAACCATTTGTCTTGTAGGTGCTGAGAGCAGAAACTGAAATCATTGCTTGTGGTTTGGGGGTTTTCACATGTCTGCAGTGATGAAAACTGAAATTCTGTCCTACAGGGCAGGGGTTTCTTCCCCTTATTAATTGCAGAATAAATACATCTCCCTGCAGAAAGGTCTGTTGTGTAGCGGAAGGGCTCCTCGAGAAGTGTTTACATCTCAGCTGCTGGGTAAGTCACTGACAAAGTGCTTTTCAGTAAAAATTTTTTTTTTCAGTATAAATGTATAGAGTAAATGTCATTAGCCGTAGGTCAAAGAAAATATGTCGTGTGTGTTAGTATAAGCACAAACAGTAATTTATATTTGAGCTGTGATGTAAAGTGTCTCTGATTTAAATCGCTGAGTCAGCAAATATTGGGGAGCCAAATAGGAGGCAGGGGTCTGCTGGGTGTTGGGGCTCAGTGAGAAGGAGCCAAACCCCCCACAGACCAGTGAGGGAAACACGATGCATTGCCTCTCAATGAAAAGCGAGAAGCCTTCATTTTTTCTCCAGTTTTATTGAGAAAGAATTGACATATAATGTTGTACTTGTCCCAAGGTGTACAATAGAATGGTTTGATGATGTTTATATCACAAAACAACCACACTCAGTAAGCTAACACCCATCACCACACATAATTATAATTTTTTTTCTTGTGATGAGAACATTTAAGATTTCTTCTCTTAGCAGTTTTCAGATACACGATACAATAAGGCTCTCCGTGCTGCCGTTCTGTTCTCCAGGACGCGTTTGTCTTAGAACTGGAACTTTCAAACTTCGGACTACCATATCGACACCTTCACAGTGGACCTTGGGATGTCGTCACTCTGAGCTGGGAGGCCCTCTGTACCTTAATCCATCCACTTTTCCTTGTAGAGCGTCCCACGTGGAGCGGTTCTTCACAGGAGGGAACGAAGACTCAGCCATTTGGGAAGATGGTGAGCGGCGGCAACACTGGTGGTGGGTCAGGGAAGGTCGTGGTCTCAGAGCCCAGAGGATAAGGTCAGATGCCCACGACCCTTCTGCTCTTTCCCCTTCTTGGCTCCAGGGCCCATAACCACCCCATCTTCCTCAACCATCACCGTGGTACTCTTCGTATTCCCATTGTACTGATGAAGATGGAGGCTTTGAGAGGTGAGGACCAGCCCAGCACCACAGATGGCTAGTGATGGGCTGGCGTCCCTTCCGCCGCCGTCCCTGCCGGTGCCTGGGCACTTGAGCGCGCACACACAGGAGAGCTAGTAAGGAGGAAGAGAATTGCTCCGTCCATCTTCACCTTCTCAAAGTGACAGTTGACAAAGAACGGTCACAAGTGCTTCCTTGTCCAGCAGCCCACTGTGGGGTCCCAGCGACCTGGTACCCTCTGGTTTCATGTCCTCTCCCTATCCATCCCCAAACTCTGCCACCTACGTCCTCATTCTCCACAGTCCGTGTGATGTCTGCTCAGTGCCACAGGTGGCTATGAGGCCGCCTCGTCTCGAGTGGCCTCACTCAGGACAGTTCTGTGACTTAAAAGAAAATTGACCTTTGAATTTTGAGATAGTTGTAGGCTCCCACGGAGTTGTAAGGAAGAACCCAGAGGGATCCTATGTGCTCCTGGCCCAGCTCCCCTCTTGGTCACGTCTTGCAAAATGAGTACAACAACATCACATCCCTGATGTTGAAACTGATAAAGTCCAGACACAGAATGCCGCTCACAAGTCTCCCTCGTACCACACTCCCATACCCCCACTCTCTGTCTTTCCACCCCATCTCCTCCTTAACCCTGGCAATCACAAGTCTGTTCCCATCTGTGTAGTCATGTCATTTCAAGAACTTCACATGAAAGGAGTTGTACAGTGTCTAGCCTCTTCAGTTCGGCTTTTTCCAGGAGAATTCTCTGGAGATCGACCCAGGTTGTTGGATGTTGAGTAGTTCGTTACTTTGTACTGTTGAGTAGTGTGCCATAGTGTAGACCACAGGTCACTATTTCCTTATCGATGGACATCTGTACTGTTTGTAGGTTTTGGCTAATCATAGACAAAGCTGCCGTTAATGTTTGTGTACTAATTTTTGTCTGAATGTGATTTTTCATTTCCCTGGAACAAACGTCCAGGAGTGCATTTGCTAGAAGTTGAGGAAATCGCCCTCTATTTCTATTTTTCTAAGTTAAAACAAAAGCCAACCATGAATAGGTGTTCAGTTTTGTCAAGGGTTTTGTCCTTATCAATTGGCATGATTTTGTGATTTTTCTTCTTTATGTCACCATGTCTGTTAACCTGGTAAATACATGGATACGCAAATGTTGAACTAGACTTGCATGCTTGGGATGAACCCCATTTGGATGTAGTGTATCATTTTAAATATATATTGCTGAATTCTGTTTGCTACTATTTTGTTAGTGACTTTTGCATTTATATTTATGAGAGATTTTGATTTGTAGGGTTTTTAAAAAAATATTATCTTTATCTGATACCAAGGATATGCTCATTAAATAAGATGAATTGTGAAGTGTTCCCTCTTTTTTTTAATTTTTGGAGGAGATTGTAGAGAGTTGTTGTGAATTCTTTAAACACTTGGTAGAATTCTCTGGGGAAGCTCCCTGGGTCTGAAGAGTTCTTTCTTCTTCCTCCCTCCCCTTTTCCTTCCTTCCTTCCTTCCTTCCTTCCTTCCTTCCTTCCTTCTCTTTTTCAGTTTTATAATAATTAATTCAGTTTCCTTTGTCGTTATAGGGCTATTCAAATAATCTGTTTTATATTCAGTGAGTTGTAATTTATGCTTTTGAGGAATTCGTTCATTTCATCCAGATTGTCCAATTTAAATGTGCAGAGTTGTTTGTAGTGTTGACTCATTGTCCTTTGGACGTCTGTGGGATCTGTACTGATAACTCCTGCTCCATCTCTAATATTGTAATTTGTGTCTTGTGTGTTTTTCCTTTGTCAGACATGTTGGAGGATTTTTCAATTTTAATCATCATTTGTAAATGATCAGTCAAGCTTTGTGTTCCATTGACTTTCTTTATTCTCCTACTTTTAATTTCATTGATTTCTTGTCTTTATTATTTTCTTTATTTTGGTTTATTTTGTTCTTCTTTATCTATATTCTTGAGGTGATTAGATTAGATTATGAATGAGACTTTTCCTAATTTTTTTAAGATTTTATTTATATATTTACAGACAGAGATCACAAGTAGGCAGAGAGGCAGGCAGAGGGGGGTGGGAAGCAGGCTCCCCACTGAGCAGAGAGCCTGATGCGGGGCTTGATCCCAGGACCCTGAGGCCATGACCTGAGCTGAAGGCAGAAGCTTAACCCACTGAGCCACCCAGACACCCCAGACTTTTCCTAATTTTTAATTTATATGATTTTAGCATTGTAAATCATTGTATGATTTTAGCCTTTAGCTCTCACATGTGTACTTTCATTTTAATTCAGTTAACTATATTTTGTTTGCCATTAAGATCCAAGGGTCCAGGGATTATTTGGAAGCGTGTTGCTTAGATTCCAAGTGTTTGTGGAGATTTTCCTATTATCTTTCTTTTATTGATTTCTAGTTTGACTACATTTGGGTCAAAGAACACACTCTGTGTAATTTCAGTTCTTTAAATTTAATTTAAATTTGTGGAGGTTTGTTCAATGGCCCAGGATTTGATCTATGGTAGTACCTGCTCCATGAACATTTGAGAAGAATGTGTACTTTTCTGTCATTGACTGGAGTGAAGTGTTCTATAAATACTAATTGGGTCCTGTTGGTCAGTGGTGCTATTGGGTTCTATATTCTTGCTAAATTTTCTGTCTAGTTCTAGCAGTTATTGAGAGAAGCAATGAAGTATCCAACTGTAATTATGAATTTATCTATTTCTCTTTTGGTTCTATCGAGTTCTGCTTCCCATAGTTTATAGTTCTGTTGTTTGGTTTGTTTATATTTAATGTGAGTATTGACCTGTTGGGTTTAAACATGCATTTTATTTTTTTATTTTCTGTGTTCTCAGTTTTTCCTTTACCTGTTTTCCTTTTCCTGCCTGGAAAGGAGTCACTTGAACATTTTTAAGAATTGCTTTTTTGACTTCTCTATAATGTTTTAGACAGTATCTCTTTGTATTGCCATTTTTAGTGGTTTCTCTGGATATTACATTACATATACATGACATCAATTTTTGCGTCATGTTTTATAAGTTGGAGTGACATGTACAAATATTGCCTCCCTTCACATCTCTTTACTCTCCTCTGTTTATAATATAATTGTCTTAAACATTTACTTCACATTCATTTAGAAGCCCATCAGACAATATTACAATTTTTGCTTTAACCATCAAACACAATTTGAAAAACTCAATAGCAGAAGGAAAAGTTTATTTTGTTTACTCATATTTTTGCTTACAGTGTTCTCTTTTTTGATACAAAAACATTTCCCTCTTTTCCCATTTTTTTTATGTTTGAGAGAACTTCCTTCAGCCATTCTTTCAGGATAGGTCTCCTGGTAACAAATTTTCTTAAATGTGACTTGATTTCCCTCTCATTCTTGGATATTTTTCCTGGACATAAGAATCCTGGTTGTTAGTTCTTTCCTTTCAGCAAGTGAAAAGTGTTGTACCAATTCTTTCTGACCACTACTGTTTTCAATGAGAAATCTGCTGTAATTTGAATTGCTTTTTCTTTTCTGGTAAGATGTCATGCCTCTTTCACTGCTTTCGGGATCTCTCCTTTGCCTTTAGTACCAGAAGTTTGACTATGATGTGTGTTATTGTAGATTTTTTTTGGATTTACCCTCTGTGGAGTTACTCAATTTCTTGAATCCTTTGAATTTGGAGGTTTCTGTCTTTTGCCAAATTTGGGAAGTTTTAGCTATTATTTCTTTGAGCATTTTTCTTTCTCTTAAAGATTTTATTTTATTTTATTTTTTTAATGAGAGAGAGCATGCATGAGTAGGGGGAGGAGGAGAGGATGAAGGAGAGAGAGAATCTCAAGCAGATGCTACGCTGAGTGTGCAGCCTGTCCCAGGGCTCAGTCTCATGACCCCAAGATCATGGCCTGAGCCAAAGCCAAGATTCATATTCTCAATGGACTGAGCCACCCAGGCACCTCTCTTTGAGAATTTTCAACCTCTAATCACCCTTCTGAAACTATCAATTCGCCATTAGATCTTCTGTTATAGTCCCATATGTCCCTTAGCTTCTGCTCATGTTTCATACAGCCTCTATTCTCATTGTTGTCCAGACTGGGTAATTCTGTTGTTCTTTTGTCCAGTCCACTGATTCTTTCTCTTCTGCTCTCCATTCTGCTGTTGAGCCCATCTGCTGAGTTTTCCAATTTAGGTATCACTTTTTTGGGGGGGTATCTTTTATTCCTTTGTTGAGAGTTTCTGTCTTTTCATTTGTTTCAAGTGTGTTTGTAATTGTTCACTGAAGCATTTTGATAGTGGCTGCTTTCAACCTTTGTTAGGTGATTATAACATTTTTGTCATCTTGGTGTTAGCATCTACTGATTGGTTTTTTAAATTTGGATTTCTTGGTTCTTGGGTAATGAAAGACTTTTGATGGAAGCCTAAATATTTTTGGTATTATGTTATGAGACTTTGGATCTCATTTAATCTTTCTGTTTAGCTGACTTCCTCTGACATCACTCAGGTAGGAGAAGTGGGAGGGCACTGCCTCCTTACTGCCAGGTGAAGGTAGAAGTCCAGGTTCCCTGTTTGCTAACATCCAAGGGAGGAGCTCCTCATTTCTGTTGGAACGGTTGGCCACCACCCACACTTCCCTGGCCAGGAGAAGTAGGAGACCTTATTATTGCTCCCTACTTGATCCCCACTGACACCATGATTTGGAGGGAGTGTAATGTCTTTGTTAACACAGTGTGGTGGTGAAAGTCCTAAATCTGCTGAGTCTCTTCTGCCACCACTCCAGTGAGGGAAGGAGGGGCTCTTCACGACTGCCTGGTGGGCATGGTTCCAGCCTCTGTATATGGCCTTCTTTGACACCATTTTGATGAGGGATAGGGGCAGTTTGGGGTGCTTACAGCCGGACAAGGTGGAAACCTAGGCTCCCCACTCACCTTTATTAGTGTAGGTGGGGTGTGGTGTTTGACTGAACGCCAATTGTCTAAAAAATTTCTATATTTCTAGGGTGCCCCTTTTCTGTTCTTTTAGCCAGAGAGAGTAGCCTTTTGTTGGGGCTTGCTTTGTTTGTGTCCCTGAGCATTTTCAGGTTGTTGGTTTCTTCAAATGAAAGTCTGGGTTATATGAGGCACAAAGAAAACCCAGGGACCTCACCACAGTGTCGTTCCTTGGGTCCCAAGATCCCCAGGCCATCTGGCTTATGTTCCCCACTTTTCAGGGTCTCCTCATGTGCTTTGTACAATGTCCAGTGTTTTTAGTGGTGCTCAGGGGGGGTGAAGAGAGAAAAGCATATCTCTCCATCTCCCCACTAGCCTGCTTGGGATTTTTAACAGATTAAGTGTGGGCTTCTTGAGATCTCTGTCCCTATTTGAGAGAGCCGTGATGGTCAAATGCAAGGGGTGCTTAGCAGGAGTCAGGAGACCTGGGGCTTTTCAAACCTTAAGGAATCTCAATCTCCTTACTTCCAAGTGCAAAGATCATTTCCTGAGATCTTTTCTGAGGCTAAGTTCCTTACGGTAGCTCATTTCCCCTCCCTTCCCTTAAAAGGTAGCCAAGTCTTTTTTTTTTTTTTTTTTAATTAAATTGTTTTTCTTCTGCCTTGGGGACTTTTGAGTTGCAAGGCCCTGCCTAGAAGTTTCCAAACATACAGAAGATAATCTCCCCCAACCAAATTTTTGCTTTCAAAAACCCAAGCTTAAGTAGGTGATTGCCCAGGTCTTCCTGGGAGGTAGGAGAAGAGGAGTTGGAGAACTAGAGAAGAAAGGCAGGAGTCCCAGGCCTGGGAAAGGGGAAGGGTAGGGTTTTCAGACGACGGGAGAGCTCAGGCATCTCAGGGAGGCAAGAGGGCTTCAGGGCACCGGACACACAGGGCTTGAGCTGTGGTCTTTGGAGCCAGGAGGAATAGATCTGTGCCTGAGCTGGCATGGTGTGGAGACACTGCCTTCCAGGGACCAGGGACTCATTATTTGACTGCTAAGGAAAGTGAAACGTGGCCTGTCCTAGACCTGGGCTGGGGTGTTGGATTCACATGTGATCCAGTGATGGCATCTGCCTCCCTTTGCCTGCAGGGGTATCCCGAGTGTCCCATGGGATCATGCATGGTTCAGTACTTTTCGAAACATTGGAGGTTATTCAACATCCTCTTGATGTTTATCAAGCGCCTACTCTGGCTAGAAGACATGCTAAGGATGATGTTGGAGGCAAAGATACATTCCAGAGACACTGGGATTTATGATTTCCTGAGGGAGATAAGGCAAGTGCCCAGATGAACAGGGACCAACGCAACCAAGCACTATGGGGTTGACCTATAACCTATTTGTGAGGATTTCCCCATACACTGGTGTAGGGGCCCCGACTTTTAACAGCCTGTTTGTCCTAATCAGGATTTTTAGGCTGCAAGGGACGGAAACCTGATTCATGCTCATTCAAGGTCAGAGGGAGAGTACTGGTTCTCATAATGAGGGTGACCAACATTTGCGTACAAGACGCACACGGTGAGCTGGACATGTTTATCACAAAATTGACTCATTCAATCCTCCCAATGATCCTGAGATGGGCACAGCTGTCAGTCACTCTATAGCTGCAGTCATGGAGGTACCGGGAGGCACAAGCTTGTTGCAGGGGCCGAGCACTTTCCACATACTGCACAGCCTCTGTGCCTCCGTGGTCTCCCTTCCCAGCTGGCCAGTCTCCGCAGGTAGGGAAGGTGGCCACTGTGTGGGGCTGTCAACCCCCAAAGGAAAGGAAAGCCTCTCCTTCTCAGGGCCCTGGCAAGTCCCAGGGAGAACTCTGATGTGCCCTCTCCCCCCAGGCTGGTAAATCCTCTCCAGTGGCCTTGGGGATGGATTGTTCTGACTGGTTCCGGGTGGGGCTTGCGTATTAAGATTGATCACAGGCAGTTAGGGCAGAGCAGCTCTGCAGAGGAAAAGTGGGGTGCACCCCCAAACTACCAGTTTTTTTTCCCAACCGGTCCCTTGAATGGGAATGGTTGGGAGGCTTTTATTTCTGTGTGGGAGGCGGTGTCCAGTAATTTTCCGGTGTCTGTCCCTTGGACTTCTGTCCTGGTCTTCGGTTTTGGAGGCCATCTCATTGCCACACTTCCTCTTTCTTCATTTGTGGAAATTGTTTCCTAGAACTTTCTTGCCACTCTCTGCTCTGTGCTAATGGAAGAAAACAGGAATCACTAACTTTTTCCTAACTTAGCTCATGAGTATGGTCTTGCATTTTTCTTTCCCTGAAGCCATCCCTCATAACCTCACCTTTCCGTCTTTGGCACTCCCCCTCTCCCTACCTCCACCCTGCATGCACCTGCCGCCCCTTGTCTGCCCCCACCTCCCGAAAGGTGAGGAGGGAGGGGTCCCCTTTGGATCTGGGACGCTGGGGACAGAACATGACAGGGGGCAGGAGGGCCAGCCGAGCAGGACTCCAGCAAACTGTGGAGGTGAAAACAATGTTTCTCTAAAATGAACCAGCCTACACAGAGTTTCCATTTGGTGCTCAGACCCAGCCTTAGGCTGCCACCCTCCCTGATACACTGTGTCCGCTGCCTTTTCCCATCTCTGCCCACAAGGGCTGGGGCACGGTTGTCCTCTGCACTCGCCCCCACTCCGAATAGTCTTTCTCTCCTCCTCGCCTCCCACCCCTCCTGCCCTCGCTGTCTTTCTCCTGCTCTCTCACACCCAAATTCTTCTTTTCTCTCCCTCATTCTTTCACTCTCTTCCCTTTTTCAAAATTTTTAAATTTTTTTTTTATGTGGAGGCATTGGCTTTTATGGCAACGGAGGTAGAAAAGGCCCAGTGGCCCTAATTCTCTGTTAACATGGCAGGAAAAGGATCAGAGAAGCCCACAAATCAGGGGCCACGAGCTGAGGCAGATCTCCAGCCCAGAGCAGGTTTCCCACAGGGACGCCTCCAGGAATGCACACCTGCTGAATACGGTCCTAGATGTGGATACAGCAGGGGTGGGGTTCATCCCCGCTGGCCCAGCTCCGGGAGTCCCTGTCACATCTCCCCACTCTGTCTGCCAAGAGAAGGGGCAAGCCCCCTCCCCTGCTGCCTGGTGCAGCGCCAACATTTTGCTTTTATTTGTCTGAAAACATTTACCTTCAGAGCCAAAGCTTTGGGTGGTGGAAAGCGAGCAAGTGAACACGCCCTACACCATCCCCTCCAGAATCGAGTTTCCCGGAGGCTTTGGGGAAAGCAACCTCAGGGTCACTGTGCAGCCCTTGATGTGGTGGAAGGGGGGCTGGGGACGGGCCAGGTGGACCAGCCTTCTTGAGCTTCTTGTTTTCCTCCATGAAATGGTGATATGTCAAGTGAGGGAGATGTTCCCCTGGCGGAATATGGGCGGAGCGGGCACTTTTCTACAGTGGGGTCTCAAGCGTCCTGGGAACAGCCTGTTGGATTGGCTCCAAAAGGGGCAGGGCCACCCAAGACCAGGAGGCCTGTTGTCCCCATTTGGACCCTCCAGCTTCAGGGCAAGAATTAGCCCTAAAGCGTGAAGCTCACAGAACGAGTTAGAAACATACCCAGTCCACGGGCGCCTGGCCGGCTCAGTGGGTTAAGCGCCTGCCTTCAGCTCAGGTCATGATCTCAGGGTCCTGGGATCGAGCCCCACGTTGGGGGATCCCTTGTCAGTGGGGAGTCTGCTTCTCCCTCTCTCTCTACCCCCCACCCCTGCTTGTGCTTGCTTGCTCACTGTCTTTCAAATAAATAAATAAATCTTTAATAATTAAGAGGGGGAAAAAAAAGATCTCGATGAGAACCACAGCTTTCCCGTCTCTCTCTGTTACTGCCTGACGATACTTTAGGGCACGGTTTTTCTCCATTTTGCACCCAGCCGCCCACAGCCCATGTTCCAATGTGGAGATCAGCTTTGGGCAGAGGAGGCAATCTTTTTTTTTTTTTTTTAAGATTTATTTATTTATTAGAGAGAGAGAGAGAGGGTGCACGTGTGAGTGGGGGGAGGGGCAGAGGGAGAGGGAGAGAGAGAATCTCCAGCAGACTCTGAGCCTAACATGGGGCCTGATCCCAGGACCACAAGATCATGACCTGAGCTGAAACCAAGAGTCCGACACTCAGCAGCCTGAGCCACCTGGGAGCCCCCCGAGCAGACAATCTCTTAGTGTCCTCTGAACATGGGGCGAAAGTCATAGGTCCTAGTAAATGAAGTTCAGGATGGTGTTGCTCTGTAGTTGAGCAGAAGAAAGTCAGTTGATGGGGTCCACTTAGGTGAATGCAGGGTCAGCCCCCGTCATCAAAGAAGGCTCAAGGTCAAAACTGTTCAGAGCCAAATTACCAAAATACAAAAAAGATTCTCTTAATAAAGAATATATTCATTATATTTCTTCCTAGCCAGCTGGGAGCAGGGAGGCTGGGAAGCCACAGGGTGTCCCTGAAGGTTTCTCTGGAGGGATCTCGAGTTTGGGACCTGCAGGGGTGGGGCAGTCCAAGACGGCAAGCCCAGCCTCACCCCCTTGCAGCCCGCGCTTCATGTGAGTCCCCAGGCCCACAGCGATCCCATCTGGATGTCTGACCTACCCATCCCTCCCTTTAACCCCCTTCAGTGGACACCAAGAGCAGAACCCTTGCAGCAGAGACCGGGTACCTGGGGTGCCTCCATTGCCCCGCCATTTCCCAGCCTCAGTGGCTGGAAGTCTGGCAGAGATAAATCGGACAGTCCTTCAAATGGAATTTAGGGGATAAAGGGCAAACCAGGCAACAGGAATGACATAATTATAAGGAAAGTGAAATCAGTCCCCGGTGGTGGAGTCCACTGACCTGCTTGTCCTGGGATATTGGGTGGCCGGTTCTGCGGCTGGGAAGCTTGTCCTTACTGGCCGTCCAAGTAGAGCCTGGGGTCACTGTCTCCTCAGCCAGGGGAGGGAGTGCCTTGAAGAGGTGGTCAGTGGGGCCCCCCAAGGTTCACAAGGGACAGTGGGTCAATGGGACCCATGCAGCGAAAGGTAAACAGGAAGAAGGTGCATGGTCTAAGAAGCAATATTGGGGAAAGGGGGGTTTTCTGGGGTGTTTGGTCCAGAGGAGTGAAGGTCTAGAGAGAAATAGGGCATCTAGGTTGAATAACTCGAGGCCTGCTGTGGGGAGGGGGGCAGGCCTGTCTCTGTGACTTGATGTCTTAGCAGAAATCTCCGTCGGCTTTGGGATCTGTACTGCACAGTCCTTTGATGAGCTCATCTTGTGTTTGCCTGCTCTGCACATACACTTCTGCTCAGAGTGCCCCTAGATGACCTTGTGAAGCACCCATGTCCCAGTCTTTCTGCATGGTTCCAGTGGGGCTGCTCTCCCCTTTGGCCTAATTGGCCCAGCTAATCCGTGTTTGGCAAGGCCACACCAGTGGGGGACAGTGACTGGCTACTGGCTAATAGGGGGTAAGCCTGGAGTGGCTGGGGGAGGGGGCTTCCCAGAGACAGCCTTGCTGAGGGGGAAGCCAGCCCATGGAAAGTAGAGGCATGGAAAGAGCTGGAGACCAAGAGCTGAGGACACTATGGGTCCTTGGTCCTGGCAGGCTTGAAACCAGCATACCCTGAACCTCTCCGTTACCTGACAATGCATTGCCTTCAGCGTAAACCAGCTGGGATTGGGATTCTGTTACTTGCAACCAGGAGTGCAGATACAAATGTTGCAGATCCAACTTCTTCTACCGCTTCCTTATTCCCTAAGTTGGCACAAGATGGATGATACCAGGGAGGCTTGCTTGCTAGGTGCCATGCATGGTGGAAAGTGCTAGACACGCACCATTTCCCACATGACTGGGAGTCTTACTATCCAGCGTACAGATGTACAAGTAAGGAGTCTTTCAGTGCCTATAATGGAAAACCCAGCAGCTTGTGCTGTGCCAACAAGGACTCCCTTCCCCACTGTCTTCCCTCTCTGGCTTCACACTGACGCTCTACCCATTGTCCCCCTGGCCATCCCCAGAAGCCCAGCAGGCATTGCCTTCCACCTCTAGTTCCTGACCAACCGTTGCTGTAAATCACACCATACAGAACAGGGTGGGGGGGGTGGGGTCGGGAGGTTTCCAGAGGGAAATTCTGCGCTCATACGTGGGAGTGAGGAGAGTTGACAGTGGACAGAACACTGAGGCCAGCGCCATAAGGCTACGATGTCACATCTCCTGCCTCGATCACATAACTGGGCAGCGTCCAGACAAATGCTCGTGGCAGAACTCTCCCCTGCTGTGTTCTGCGTCTTCCTCTTACTGTTTCTTGTCCTGTCTGCTCCTGGAGCAGGCGGTGGGCTGCAGGACAAGCCACCAGCCCTAGACCCCAGAAGGGAGGCACCTTTCTCTCTGCCTTTTGGCCTCATCTCTCCCCAGAGGGTTTGGGGATTTGAATCTTCTTTCCAGTACCTTTGTAATTTTCTGGCCTCTCTGTACACTGAAGGCAACACACAGCCTGCTGGGCTGGGTGCACAGGGCAGCCCCTGAAAATACGGCGGTCATGTTTCCTTCCTCTCGGCCAAAGACAGAATAGAGGTAATGCGCTGATCTCCCAGTGCAACTAGTCAGACAAAAGCAGGGCCCTCCTCCCCCTGAACTCGACATCATACCTCCTTTCCCTCCTTTGGGTTGAGAGAAGTTGGCTATGCTTGTCAGACCTCTGGGTGAGACGTCCACGTGCCAGGTGTGCTGGAGGTGAGGAAGATGTGTTCCTACCTGCCGTCCTAACATGCAAACCACTGAACAAAGGCGCTGGCCTCTGATATTGGGAGTAAGAATGTCTTGTCACCGTGGCTACCGGGAAATGCTCCCACTCACATAGAATAAGGGCTTTAGAAGACGCCAGGCCATCTGATATTCCAGGCTGGGGCCAAATGAGAGGGTGTCTGGAGGTCCATTCCTTATGCAGTTACCCGAACACGGCGGTGGGCCAGCTACTGAGCCCCGCCCTGGAAACAAGCCTTTATTTTATTGGGGGGGGGCGGACAGGACAGAGGCCTGGGCACCGTCACCCAGCGTCCCTTTGTTACCCAGCTTTCGTCCTGCCTCTGGCCACGACAGTGCTGCAGGAAGGAGTGTTGGCACTGTCTCAGTGCGTGTGGGGGGCGGGGGGTCACCCCAAATAGGGAGCTGTGGTAGGGGGGCGTCGGAGAAGCCAGTGGTTCGTTAGTCCTGGAACTCCCACCTGGAAGAAGGGCAGAAAAGACCCGGCCTCCTCGCCTTCCAGTCTCCCTGACGCCCCCGCTGGCACCACGCACACAGCCGCGCGGGTTGGGGGCGGCGGTCCTGGAGGGAGACCCCGCTGTCCGTCGGGCGCTCAGGGCGGCTGGTCCACCCGCCTCGAGTTTCTGGGCGCGGGGGGCTGCGGGGCTGGGGAGGACCCGCCGCACCTGCCGGGCGCAGGCAGCGGGCACTTCCGCGGGAGCAAAACAAGAGCACGCGCACCTGCCGGCTCCGCCCCGCCCCGCGCGCCGGCCAATCGCGGCTGCGTGGGCGGGGCGTGGGCGGGGCCGGCGCGGCGGGGCGGGGCCGAGGAGCCCCAGCGGCAGCCGGAGCCGAGCCGGCGCGGGGCGCAGCGGCCCAGCCTGAAGCCAGCGCAGCCTCGTGCCCGCCGCCCGTGCCCGCCGCCGCCGCCCGTGCCCGCCGCCCCCGGGGCATGGCCTGTCTGATGGCCGCTTTCTCGGTCGGCACCGCCATGGTGAGTGAGCGCATCCTCCGCCCGCGGGGCTTGCTTCCGTTCTCCGGCAGAGCCAGGAACGCACAAAGACCCGCACCCTCACCCTGGCGGCCGCCCCTGGGTCCCCGGGGAGAAGCCCGGCTCCGACTGCCAGCCCTGACTACCTGGAGCCGCGGGGTGCTCCTTGCGCCGGCAGGGGCCGCGGGGCAGGCGGAGGGGCCAGGAGCGTTCGGGGGGCGGCCAGCAGCCCCACAAGTGCACCGATGCCGCCCCTCGGCCCCCTCCGGGTAGGGGCCTGTGCCGGGTTCCCGAGCGCACTGGGGAGGGTGGCAGCTTGGGTCGGGGGAAGGGGCGGGCGTCCTCCCTGCCGGCGCGCGCGGCCGGGGTTCGGGAACCGGCACTTCTCGCGCCACCCTCCGGAGCGCCGGGCACGGTCTGGGGGAACAAAAGAGGGAGCTGCTCCCCGAGAACCGGATCCTGCCCTGCCCCTGGCGCTCCCCGGGGGACAACAACCCCTCCCGGACATGCTGGGGAGGGGGCGGCCGATTCCGGGGAGGCAGCCTAGGGACCAGCCTGGATACCTGCAGGCCACCTTTTCCGCACCCTGGACAGAGACCAGGGTGGGGACAGGGACGCGGGTCTCCCGCTCCCGAGGGTGCCAGATCCGTAGGGGACCCCCGGGCGCCCGCAGATGAGTGCTAGACACAGTGACATCACGGGCTTGTCCCAGGGATGGTCCAAAGTCTCCTCTTGCCCCTTTCTTAGAGCTCCGTAAACTCACATTAGGAAAAAAAACAACCCCAAATACCCAAAACAACACACTAGCCGCCGACCCATCCAACCCGGGGCCTTTCATTTTTCTGCCTAGCGCCCCGACCTTGCAGTTCGGCACCTACGGACTCGATCTCGGTTCAGATAAAGTACAGATTGGAAGTATTCCGAATCCCACCCACCTCGCCCTCCGTTTCCAGCCCTCTCCCCGCCGTCTGCCTATGGATTTACTACCCTGCTAATTACTCCCCATAGGCTGGGAGCCCACAGCGCGCAGCGCGCACCGGGGTTTCACCCCCACCCCTCGCCTTATTTCATTTTTAGCATCCTGTGTTTGAAGTCAGCAGGGCTCGGCAGGGTTTGACCGACAGTTACCTCTTGCCTTGAGCCCAAGGAAAAAAAAGCGTAGCTGGCTGTCTGCGCATGCGCTCTCTCACCACCGCATCCCAGGCCTCCAAACAGGTTACCGTAGAACACATACCGAGCGTCGCCGGCTCATTATATAATGATTTTGTGTAAACCGATAGAATGGGGCTGCAGGCGTGCTTGGGACGTCGGTGGAGCGGGGACGGGGCGCGGGGAGGGGGACTCGCCGACCAGGTCCCCTCTGCGGGCATGCCTTGCCTGCCTTGTCTTCTCAAGCAGGAGGTGGGGGATGGAACCACAGGAAAGGCAGCGCCTCCTCCTGACGGTTGCTTTTATCTGGTCCAACGTTCGGTAACGCCGGGCCATTCTTCCTTTTACATTTGTGCATCGCTCTGGGATTCCTAAATTATGCTGATAATGGAAAATTCGGGAGGCTATTAGGGTAGCTGTAGGTAAGGAAGGTTTCAGACCTTTTAGGTGCCGGGTAACTCTCTCTTGAAGTCCTTTCAAAGCTGCAAAAGTGGCTTATACATGTGAAAAAACAACGAATCGGAATGTCTTAAGGTATAGATGGTTTTTTCATGTCAGGATTTTTTAGTGCTATGTCCTAGTTTGATGCAGACCCAGGACCCCACTGTTCTGGGCTCACATGGAGACACTAACCACTGGGCTTATTTCTTCAGGGAACATTGTTTTGTTTGAAAAACTGTTTTCCTCCTCAAAAATCTTGTACTTTTTTTTTTTTTTTTAGTTTAAAACATTCCACCCCAGTTGTAAACAAAAAGCCCCTGAGAGAGCCCCAGCGTCCTGAGCCTTCCCTCACCCCCTGCTCTGGGGTCCCACCTGGGACTGACTGTGCCAGGTGTGAGTCTGGAACAGCTGACTTGGAGGTTGGGCGAAGCTCCTGGCCTTGCGCTGGGCTGGGAGGGGCAGGCGCGCGGTCCCAGCAGGGTGGTGGTGTTTGGGGCTGATTGAAGTGGGGTTCAGTGGTGATGAGGTCTTCAATCTCAGTGACCATACACGGAGTACCTGCCTTTGGCTTAGTTAAGGGTGTGACATGTGGATTATTTCCCCCATGGTAGTAGCCTTGAAGATTCTTGGCTAGCGTTTTCCTCTCAGGTGCCCGAGGTTTCTGCCTTCCAATTGAAGGGTCCACTGGTCTAGGTGGGCACCAAGCCCAGGAGCGACACATGGGAGAGAGAACTGAGAGAGGAGTGCGCCCATGCCTGCCACCGGCATCGTCCTCTTCCGTTTCCTCCCTTCTCCATGGGCTGTGGGAAGAAGTTTCTATCTCTCATTGTGTGTCCCTGGGTAATAGCGTGAACCAGCCTCACAGAGGCCTGGGGTCCTGTTAGAGACCCTCCCCAGCAAAACAGGCATCTCTGTAGGCTTGTATTTCAAGTGAAGTCAGCACGCAAGAAAATATTCTCGGGAACGACAGGCAGCAACAATCCCAGATAGGGTCTCCTCGGCATTCAACACCCGTGAATGGATTTACTATTATTTGCCACTTATTATGCGGCACAAATTGTGTGTGGACGGGGAGGTCAAAGATCCCAGATGCTGGGAAAAAAATAGGGAAACATACAAAGAAAGGGAACCAATGGGGAGGGAAGATGTATTTGTTTCATTTTTAATGAGCTCAGGAGGCTGAGGACAAGCTAGCTGTAACCTACATTGCCGGCCGCTCTGGTCTGCGGATCCGTTTCCAGAGAGCTGGTCTATTTCAGAATGACAGCCACTGCCTCCCATCATCCAAGGGTTCATGATTTTCTTAATTGGGCAAGGTCATGGGACATCCGTGGAAGAAAGGTGGGTAATGGTACGAGCTGCTTGGGTGTCAGGTTTTTTTTTTTTGGGGGGGGGTGGGATTATCTGGTTTCCTCAGTTTCTTGTGGCTTTCACTCTAATGGGCACGGGTTGGCATGACCCAGGGTCACGTACAACTTGCCTCTAGAAAGCTAAGCCACATGCAAGTGCTGTTAATGACACTGGCTGGGCGCGGAGGGGAAGCCGCAGGAGCCGGACCCTGGCTTGGCTACTCACTGACCAGGGGTCTCCGGCAGGAGGCCTTCTCTGTGTGTCAGAGCCCAGCTCTGAACAGAGTGGGAGATGGCGATCCCCCCAGCGGTGTGGCGATAGTAAGAGGCATCCCTTCTGCCGCCTGGAGTTTCCTGGGTCTCGGGCATTGTCGGGCCTGTAGTTCTTGTTGTCTATGATCACTCACCTGGGATGCGGGAGGCATTATTTCATACTTAAAGAGTGAGTCCTTGACTCTGCCTCCTCCCACCCTCTCTCCCTGATCGGTTTAGTCACCCCGCTTTGTCCTACTGGCCTGTCCGCTTGCCTTCCTCCCCACCGCCACTAGGTGCTTAAGGCCACCGTCACCCTCCCGTCTGCATGTCGCCGCAGGGGACGGTTTGTAATTACAGTTTCTGGTCCGTTACCTCCACTTCAGAACCCGTGGTGCCCCCCCCCCCCCCGCAAGACTTCTCGATAAAGTGCTTCACACGCAGACCCCATGCGTCTCCAGTTTCCTCGGACCCTCCCGCCCTCCGTCCTTCCCTACCACCCGGAAGCGGAGCTCCAGCCTCTGAATGTCCCTCAGATCCGGATGCTCTGCTCCCTCCTGCCGCTGAGCCTTTGCACATGCTCTTCCCTTGCAGGCGCCCTCCCCCCACCCCACCTGGTCTCATTCCGGCTCTGGCCTCAGGGCATTGTGACTGCCCGCAGCATTCGTGTCTGGGACCCCAACCTTGAATGGGGAGCTTGCTGTCTGCCTGTTGGAGCTGGCTGTTGACCCCCAGGGCTTTCCTGGGGGCTCTCATTCCTGGACGAGTGAGTGAGCAAGAGAAGAGACAGGCTTGGAGTCTGCCTGCTGCAGCCAGAGAGAGTGGCACCATCTGGACGGGCTGTGGCAGCCGGGATGCCAGGGTGGAGGTCCTGGGAGCCACCTCTGGTGGGGAGCCCCTGGATCTCCCTGCTCCCAGCTGAACCCCCCACAGCTGGAGCTGGGGCTGCCCGTAGGATGTAGGATGTAGGTTCGCTTTTCCTCGGAGGTGGCTAGTGCGGGGAGCACAGGCTTTGAGGGGCAGGCCTGGAGCAGACGGGTGGCGCTCGGCGCCCGCTGTAGGTGCTGGAGTGGTGTTGCGTGTGTTTGCCCAGTGCCCGAAGTCAAGTGTGTGCTGAGCTAGGGCAGGGCCTGCTGTCATTCCTTCAAGGGGCCCCAGCATGGAAGGCAGCGGGCAGAGCTGTGGCAAAGGCCATGTCCCGCAGCACCCCCCCACCCCCACCGCAGAGCAGAGGGGCCCTGAGGAGTCCGCGGCCAGGCAGACGCAAGCCTTCCCGGCCTCGGCCTTGGGACCGCAGGAACCTACTTCTGTTTGCGTGTGAAATGTTTCACATGTTCGGTGCCAGCAGCAAACCGAGCTTAATTTTCTCAGTTTTACTTGGCACTTGAATTTTTATCCACAGAATGTTATAGTCAGTGAGCTAAGTTTTGATTTGGTTAAGCTTTTCAGAGGTAGGAGATGCCTGGGAGGGCTCTGTGTGTGTGTGTGTGTGTGTGTGTGTGTATGTCTTTTACTTAAACAGCAAAGCAACATTTTCAAACATGATGAGAACCCGAAATCCGTGTGCCCACATCACCCCTCGCCCGATGTGTGCTTCTAAATACTCGGAAACTTAGAGCCCGCCGAGATGTTTTTTAAAGATGTATTGTGTATTATTTTAGAGAGGGGGAGGGGGGAGGCAGAGGGAGAGAGAATCTCAAGCAGACTCCCGCTGAGCGAGGAGCCTGATGTGAGGCTTGATCTCGCGACCCTTGAGATCATAACCGGAGCTGAAATCAAGAGTCTGACATTTAACCACAGGAGCCACCCAGCTGCCCCAGGCCTCCAAGATTTCCAAGGCTTTCAATACCGTGATGGAAATAACCCCAGCTTTTCAGTGGTGCAGTCAGGGACCCTAAAGAGGGCGCTCTGGTGGGGGGAGAGGGCAGTCCTTCTGCGGGCAGAAGGGCCGGGATCATCGGCAAGGCTGATCAATGGGCTCTCCCGATATGGTACGCAACCGGATGGAGGAGAGGTGCCAAAGGCCCTCACTTTGGCACCGCGCAATGATCTCTTTGGATTCGAGAGACAGCCCGGAAAAGCACTGCGCAGTCCTTGTCCGCTCCAGGGTGGCTCTGTGTTTTGTACCTGAAGCCCATCGATCTGCTCAGGGTCGCCAAGCTCTTAGATAAAGATGTTCCGTTCTTTGCATAAATACTTTCGGTGCTTGGCATACCTGTATGCTGACTCCCAAGGGAAGCTTCCAGAAGCCAACGTTGCTACGCAGTGTCAGGTCCTCCGCTTGCAGCGGGAGGAACACCTCCTCTTTCGATGACTGGGTTCGGGGATCAGTGCTGCCCCTCGCCTGACTGTAGGGCTCTCAGCAAGCTCCAGAGAGCGTCTGAGTCTGCATTTTGCTGTATGTACAGCAGAGAGAGCGAGCATCAGCCTTCCCAACGTCCCGCGCTAGGAGGAGGAGACAGTGAGAGGCAGAGCTAGAAGTGAACTGGGAAATCCGCAGGAAGACACAAGGCCGACGCCCGCCCAACCGAGCGGTGCCCGTGGAGCCTCGGCCCTTGGGAAATGTTCTTGAGTTTCCACGGGAAGGCACTAAAACAGCTCATTTTAAGTCAAACGCTCCCAATTTATTAGGGGCTCCATGCATCTGTACCCGGTCTTTGAATGAGTGGACTTTGTGTAAAGACATCATTTTCATGGCAGCCAGTGTTTGACTCTTCAAGACAAACAAGTCCTTTGTTACAGTTTCGAGAGTCGATCTGAGGATTCCGCAGTGAGATTTTGGTAGATTAGTTTAATCTTCTACCTTAGGCATATAGATATATAGAAATGCAGTAGAAGCAGTGATAGCGAGAGATGACCACCCCCTCCGGGTCAGCGCAGGGCGGTGGCTTCCCAAGGGTTGCCGTGGGTCATCGGTGACCCCGAGCCCCATGGCTAGTCCCTGGCGCCCTTCCCTCCGCGGAGCGCCTCACCTCTCTTGTGCTTCCTGCCCGTCTCTTCTAGAATGCCAGCAGTTACTCCGCAGCCATGACGGAGCCCAAGTCCGTGTGCGTCTCGGTGGACGAGGTGGTCTCGGGTAACACGGAGGCTTCGGAGACCGACCTGCTGAACGGGCATCTGAAGAAGGTGGACAACAACCTCACGGAGGCGCAGCGCTTCTCATCCCTGCCGCGCAGGGCGGCTGTGAACATTGAATTCAAGGACCTCTCCTACTCAGTCCCCGAAGGACCCTGGTGGAGGAAGAAAGGTAGGAGGGCTGCTGTGCGCTCGGGCTGGGGGAGGGGGGCGCGGAGCCTGCGGGCGAGGCGACAGGTGGGCGGGGCCACCGGGGTCTGGAATTCAGGAGGTGGGAGCCTTCCCACTCCCACCGCGGCTGATGCAGCCAGTTTCTTTAATGGCTTTGTGGCCGCCGGGTCCTGGCCTCTAACGCGAAGAGGCTGGATGAGAGGACTCGCGATTCCCGCCGGCTCTTCTGTCCTGGTTCCACGACAGAGACTCTCGGTCAGCATCCGGGCGTGCTGGCTGCCCCTGTGGCCCGGCCCTCTTCGCTGGGTGCCCTTGATGTTGGTCTCTCGAGAGGGGATGGTTTCTGACTGTTTTGGAGGGAAAGGAGGCAGGGGCTCCCTCCCAAGTTTGAAGGGGCACAAAGTAGCCGGTGACCTAGCGCGGCCTCTCTGGCACCCGATCGTCTGCATTATGAGTGGTGACGAGGGGACATGAAAAGACCATTGTCCAATGAGCTGCGGAGAGGAAGACAGAGGACCGGGAGGCTCTGGGGTTCGCTGCGGTTTGCTGCGTGTTCGCCTGGGTGGGGGGCCGCGACGGACGCCGCTATTTGGAGTTTCCTTAGGCCCCCGTGTGTGCTCCTGCGCTGGCTCTGGGTTTCCAAAGTGTGTAGAGTTCATGCTTCCCTAAGTTGGCGTTTCTTTGTCCAGCCTGACCTGTTTCTTCCCGTGGACCTGACTCCGCGTGTCCCCCTGCTCCGAGCGCCCGTCCTGCACCCTCCTTCAGGCGGGTGGGGGGCCGGCTGGGAGAGGGCACGCCCCACGTCCCCCCAGGAACAGCAGCCCGTGGGTTCTAAGGAGCCGTTTCCCAGGACAGGGACGTCTGTGAGGACTCTGGAACAAGAACAGTGACCCAGGTGCCGCTCCTCGTTTTCCGGGATGACCCCACACGACTTGTTTAGTGTTCATTTTCTTCTCCCACGCTTACCTTCCTCCTGTTCTCCTACTCCCTTGGTGCTCAGCTGTTGAGATTGTTGGCGCCGCCGCGCTGGGCTTCCTTGTGACCCCGGTGCTGGACCCTGGACGGACTGGCCCCTGGGACCTGCTCGCCACCCGGGTTGCCAGATGACTTTATTTCTGTTTGTACAACCAGGAACGTGGCCTTCGTCTTATCAATGGCCAAGCGCTCGCTGCCATCGGATACTTGCATTATCAGAGCTCGCCCGCCGGTGTTGTAAGGAAAGCAAGCCTGTGCCGGGCTCACGGGTCAGTCGGTCCATGTGAGCCCATTGATGTTTCAACACAGGCTTCCTTACGGCCTTTTCCTTCCCACAGTGAACGAGAAAACTTAGGGAAAACCTCCCCAAGCCACTAGGAGGGCCTTGTTGCTTTGGCTTGGTTGGTCTAGACAGAGACCATGGCAGGCCTGCGAGGGTCCGAGGTCGATTTTGGCACATCTGTTACTTATGGCCGCAGAAACGGCCATGAGGCTCGGATGGGTGTCCCCGAGGCTCGGGTGGCTTGCAGAGCCATGCGAGAAAACGGTGGAAAGAATCTCGGTTTGACAGGCGACACAGCCAGTGTTCGCGGTTTGCAAAATGGAGAACAGCATTTCCTATTCAAGTCGGGGGCTTGTGGATCCCATGCTCTCTCCGTGTTAGAACTGGTCGTGCTGATTGTCCAGGTCAGCCAGTGGTGACGGCTTCTTTATGCGTGAGGGCCCCCCCCCCGCCCCTCCCCAGCCGCCTCCTTGGAGGCTCCGCCCAGGTGGCTTCCAGACAGAAGCTTGCCCTACAGTAACCTGTGTGGGCTCCGGAGGGGAGGAGCAGGAAGTGGGCCCCACGGGACCTGCCGGTGAGTCAGAGATGGTTGGGGCCAGAGGGGAAGAAGAGCAGCCTCGGCCTGCCGGGTCCCAGTTGCTGGCTTCCGAACCAGCGGGGCCTGAGTCCGGCTTCCTTCCCTGCCCCCCGCTTCAGCACCTGTTTCCGCTTCCCTCCCCCAGCCCTTCCCCCCGCGGGGTGCCCCATCATTTCCTCTGTTCTCAGGACCCTGAAATTCGGAATTTAGATGGCTTCCCACTCCCCATGAATTTAGGGTGGGAAATGCTTCTCACTGAGTAGAAAGGAAACTGAGCGGTGCAGGGGCTCGTCTGGGAGCCTGAGCTCCCCAGCAGGTCTGCCCGGATGCCCCGTGCCTCGCCTCAGGGAGACGGCGCTGCCCCTCCAGACTTCGTGCCCACTCGGCCCTGCGGCTTGGCGAGGTGGCTGCTATATCCGGCCGCGAGCTGCGGCCAGGGAAGCCCAGAGCTCCCAGTAGGCTCAGAATGTGGGGACTGTATCTCCCCGACTAAGAGCCCCCCAGGACAAATCATAAAAGTAGGCACGAAATTTGGAACCGGTCATCTGGGCTGCCCGGGGGAGGTCCCTGGGCGGGGATCTGCGCATCTGCCTTTCCCAGCCCGTTCACCACCTTCTCATGGGTGAGCCCCCTCCTTGCTGGGGTCCCGCTCCTTTGCCCTCGGGGTGGGATCCTGCCTTTCCTGCTCTTGTTCCTCTGCCTGTTGGCGATTGCCGCGGCGACTGGCCGTGATTCAGCCCAGCTGAGAAGTCAAACCCAGCCACTCTGCGGGCCCGTGTCTCACGGGGGCCGTTGCGTGTCCGGCATCCCCTCTGTGAGAGGCCCCGTGTGGCCAACCTTTGGGGCGGGGGCTCTTTCTCTTACTTCTCTCAGCACATTCGTTTTGCTGACTTTCTTTTTGAAGGCTTACTTACTTCAGAGAGAGAACGAGCAAGCATGGGGCAGGGGAAGGACGGGGGGAGAAAGTCTAAGCAGACTCCGTGTTGAGCGTGGAGCCCCACGTGCAGCTCGACCTCATGACCCTGAGATCGTGACCAGAGCGGAAACCCAGAGTCAGACGCTTCACCAACTGCACGGCCCAGGCGCCCCGTGGGGAGGGGGGTTTGTTTAAAATTCAGCTTTCCGTATTGAGCTCCCCGGAGCGATCACACGGGGCCTGGACGCCCTGGCATTTCCAGGACGTGAATTCCTGGAGGGCCCGGCTCCAGGGAACCACAGTGATGGTGCAAGGTCAGAGCCAAGGCCGGACCCGCGGTCCGACTCCTGCTCCAAGCTTGGCCATGTGATTGGAATAATGTTAGAAACTCCTAACACCATCGTTTTAAAGAGAGTGTCCTAATCCTCGCAAGAAAGGTAGCAGGTAGATGGAATCCGCGGCATCATTGGAAAGATGTCAGGCGCTGGTTCTTTAAAACCCTTAAGCGGGACGATTGCCAAGCACTGAATATGGCATCGAACAAACATCTCTACATTTTCAATTGTCGTAACATTTTCACCATATGATTAATGATGTCTTTGGAGGAAAAACCACATCATATAATAGATTCCTAGTAGAGAACATAATTGTGAAAGGAAGTGTTCTCGGGAGAACGGGTACACCCCAAGGATAATTTCCCCGGCTTCTGATGTGGTAATTACTTTCCCCCAAGGAATGCACTCGCATAGCACAAGTGGATGGGACAAATGATCTAGAAGAGTGTGGACGTGAGCACACACAAGCCCCCGTGTCGGGGACACGTAGGGACGGTCTGGTCCAGAGGTCCTCATTCGCCCTCATGGTGACTTACTTTGAAAGTGGCTTCCGTTCCTGTAAAGAAGACACCATGTTGGGAATGTTTAGGACCCCCGATTAAGAACAGAATCCCCATCATGAAATTCTCAGGGGAACATGTCACCGCGGGAGGCGACAGGGACGTCTCACACTTAAATAGCACTTGCTGGCTTTCAGGGCCGGGTCACACAGGCGCTGTCCGCAGGATGTGACCCATCACGAGGAACAAGGACAGTACTTGGGGTACTGGAGAGCAGTGCTCCCCAAGGAAACCCGGGTCGTTTCTGTCTGGAGATTTAAAGCTGTGCGTGGGGCCCCTTGGCTCAGGGGCCAATTCTGATTGGCCTCTCTCTCTCCCCGTGGGATGCACGAGGTTCAGAGATAGGCCCTGAGTCCCAGGAGCACAGAAGATGGCAATGGAAAAGCGGGTCTGTACAATTTGGGGTCAGGGCCCAATGAGGAACCTGGTAAGCCCCTGGCCCCGAGGCCACGCACAATCAGACCACCGTGGCCTGGGGCTGTCGTGACCATCTGATGAAACCACTGGGCAGTACCTCGACTGTTAATGCTGGTGGATGTCCCTTTTAATTGACCTGTGGGGATGTCAGTCCCCTTCACCATTCCCAAGGACCCGGGAAGGATCTCCTGGCCTGGGGACAGGCTCCAGCTGTCCCGTCCCCTCACCAGAGAGGTGAGCTGTGTGCATGGCATGGGTTCACATAAACAGGTGACATGATTCTTAGAAATTATCTACGCCTCCCATGATTACCTGGCGACAGAATTCAGGTCGAGAAGGAAAGGAATCCTACCTGGGGCGCTAGAGAGTTTTCTTCACCGCGCCTCGGCCTGGCACCCGAGTGGTGCACAGACCAGCATGTGGGCTCACTCTGAAACCCTACCTCCCAGCCTCCGCCTCGCTAAATAACCAGGAAGGAGTTAGAACCTTCTGGGCGGATCCACATCGAATTATCCATCCTGCTTTGCGTCTAAGCTTTAAAACGCATTCTCGAATTAAAGTTTGCTTTCTCTTAATTTCCAAAGCTACCTCCCAGGGCCCACCACAACAGACGGGCTAAAATGAGCGGAATGCGCCACCAATAAATCCCTTTCAGGAATTCCATTAAGGGTAGACTGGATTCCAGCCCGGGGCTGACTGGCTCTGTGCAACCCGCAGGGGCAGGACAGGGAGGGAAAGCCTCGAGAGGAGGACTGTGGGGCTCCAGCGGCGGCTGTGGGCCCTCGGAAGGGTGGAGACTGCTCAGGTTCCAGAGGGTTCAGATAGCCCCCAGCACAAATGAATGAGTTTCACGTGCTCTCCGGGAACCATCATGCTAAAGTGGATTTTGGGGGGGTAGGTACAAAAGAAGATTGTCTTTGATAGTCTGCCTTTGTCTTTGGGACGGTAGCTAGTCTTCTAGGGCAGTGGGATGAATTATCTATACCTTGCTCCAGGGGCTCGTTGCTCGAGGCTGGGGCTGGGGCGTTTACAAAGGAAGCCCAGTGGCCCTACGTTGCCATGGAGAGCCCAGACACCAGAGCGCTCCTCCCTTCTCCTCTGGGGCCAGTTCTTTGGTCCTCAGTCCTTGGTGGCTCCCTCAGGCAGGCAGGTAAGCCGCCCACTCAGGCCCTTTGGCGATGAGGTCTTCTGGAACTGTCTTGATCTTCTGCTTCGTGGGCTTTGAAAACACATTGAGGAGGGACTGGCTTTCCCACAGAATCATAACAGAGGGGTGCATAGCGACCATGTTCAACATCAGAGGGGTGCTAGTTTCCAAGGAGAACGTTAACATCCAAGAGTCTCCATGCTCCTCTTCTGTGGCCGGCAGCCGGCCTGGAAGCCCAGCCATCACCAGCTGGGACCTGCAATCTGGTGCCCAAGGAAAGGTGTGGCACCCTCAGGCTGATGGCCCCTGCAGATATGGCTTTGGTGGCCCAGCCAACACTGGCCTTGAGGTATCCTTTTCTCCTCTGCTTCCATGTCAGGCCACCCTGTCACTTTCCCATCTGCGGCTTCTCTATTAGGGCACGCTCACCTTTTGTCATGTTCCCAGAGTCTGCTTGTCCCTGAGCCATCTGGTCTCTTCGAGGAGACTTTGCAGGGCTGTGCCCTTCTCAGTGGGGTGCTGGTGTCACTGTCTCACTTGTTTAAAGGTATCGGTGCCACCCTCGTTTTCACCTGCCAGGTGGGTGCCCTCCTGCCTTCCTTTAACACCCCAGAAATGCTCACATCTTGAGAACCGCACATTCTTGAGCTATAAACCCAAACCTAATCTGTCAAGGCAAAGAAATAACCCAAGGTGACATTTTGCTGAACCTGAAACCATTCCTCTTGTTTATAAATTGGCAGAAAGAAACCTTTAGTAACCATACACCCGTTCTTTTTGAGTTCGGTTCTGGAATCAACAGATTTGCTTATTTGAAGGAACAAAGGTAACCACCTGGTCTGGGTAAATGCGACCTGCCCCATCCAGGGGTTTGGAGAAAGGGGGCGGGGCATTCTCTGTCAAATCCAGGCCGACCAGCTTCCAAAACCTTTGAGGGGAAGCTTCCCTTCCAATGAAATATATCTGATACTGAGTGTTTGGCTCAGCATACTAGATGAGACACCTAGAGGAGTTTTCAGAGCCAAGGGTGGAGGCTGGCGTGCCTGCAGGGAGGCCCTGAGACCCCCGCCACTGGCTTCCCTTCTCACTCTGCAGCTGTGTCGTCAGCCACCTGCAGCTCTGTGGGGTAAACGGCATTCCGTGTCAACATCAGGACAGGCCAGAGTGACTTCCAGATTCTTCTTATGCCCAGTTGAGGCCTATACTGAGAGTCCGAATCTTGCAGGCCTACGGGGCCTCTGAGCTCCCTTGGTCTGACCTCCCACCGGTGGAGCAACTCTTCTTGCCTCCTCCCCCGCCAACAGGATGCCAGCCTCTGTCTGGACACTTGCGACAACCAGGGACTGACATCTGCCCGGGTAGTCAGGTCGTTGCTCGCACAGTATAATTCTTAGAAAAGGCTTCTGTCTGTTGCGCTGAAACGGAAACTGACTTGGAATTCATCTGTCGACCCCAGTTCTGCTTTTTGGAACTTTGCAAAAATACTTACAGTCTTGGTCTTGAAATAAGCTCACAAATTAGGAAGAGAAAAAGCCTCACCAAGTACAAAAAATAACCAAGTGCATCAAGACCCAGGGTCACCGGAGAAGGAAAACACAGAAGTATGGGGTCCCTGGAGGGGAGGAGGCTCGAGTCTCGCTTGGGGCTTGGGCATCACCATGGCATCCCTGGGGGCAGGGTTGCGAGCAGAGCTCATGCTCTCCGGCCCTAAACTGAGGAGTGGGGCTTCACAGACGAGGAGGATGTGAGGCCGTCTTTCTGTTTCTTTTATCGTCATAAGGCAACGAAAAGTCCCTTGCCTTCATGTCTCAGTGGCCTATCTTGAAACTGAATCTTTTTAGCGGGAGTTTTATGGGATTTCTTAGCTGTTATTTCTGCCTTCCCACTTTTTTGGGAGAAGTGTTTGTTTTTTTAATAAAAAGAAAACTGCCCCCTAAGCCCATGCTGCAGGCTTTAGCACACTGTCTCCTGGAGGGCTCACGGGAGGGTCATGGGGGCCTATCAGCACGGACATCTCACCCAGGAGTAAAGGAGGTTTCCAGAGAGACAGATCTCAGATTCAGGTTTAAACCTCAAGTCTTTACCTGTTTCTCAGTGAGCTCCACTGAGAACTCACCTCCTTTTGTCATCTCCTAGGCCCACATCAAACTAACTGTTTGAAACGTTCTTGCCTGTGACATACCCCAGCCCCAGGCCCTGGTGACAGCGGAGGCACCACAGAAGGCCTCCCTGCCTCCCTGGCCAGGCGGTTCCCACATTTCCTACCTGGGCTAGGCTGGGGGAGGGGACAGTTTCCTTTTCTGGCCTGGGTAGGAACTCCAGCCGCCTGGCTGGGGACTGGGCTGAGTGAGCATCTCTGCCCGCCCTCACCCTCCGGGATGGGGGTGTCCGGCCACCTGCCCTCCGCCTGCCCGCTCCTTCCCAGGGCTGCCAGACTGGCTTGTTATCAAACAAAGAACGGATTCATTCTGGCCAATTTTCACCTGCGCCTTCTCGACAAGGTGAGGCTCTGGCCGCCGGCCTAGAGGAGGCTCTTCGGCGGGCTTCAAATACGGAGGGAAAACCCATCCCTCTCCTCGGCCGGCTGTGCCAAGGCCGACGCCGCAGGGGGGCTGCCCCCGGGGGTGAGGGGCGCGCTAGTCCCTGCGAGACGGCCGGCCGGCCGCCCCTGCGCCCACATGCAGATCTGGCCGCGGGTCTGGGGGAGGCGGCCGGGAGGATTTCCGAGGATTTTCGCGTGCCTGGGGAACCGCACCTTGAGGACCGCAGTTAGAGCCCTACATGGCCAGGGCCCTAGCGCGCGCAGATGCGGGCGGGGCAGGTGCGCGCCGCCGCGCGTGCGCAGTGGCTGCCGCCGCCGGGGCCGCCGCCCGCGCCGGGGTTACTGTCGGTCAATGCTCGCGGGTAACCTCGCCGGCTCGGCGCGATTGGCTGCGCGCGGGGCGCTGTTGCTAAGCCGGAGCTGAGCGCCGAGCGCAGGGGGGATGCTGCGCCCCCGGGGCGGCCGGGTCTCCGGGTCTCCGCCTCCCCGTGCCGGCGCCCCAGTGCCGCGGGGACCCCGGGCGCGCCGACCCCGGACGCGCAGACTCGGGGCCCGCCCGGGCCCGCCGAACACTGGCGCGGGGGCCGCGCGCGCCCCTTCCCGGAGCCCGGCTGCGCCCCGGAGCGCGGCCGAAATGGAGCTGATGAATGCAGAGAATCTCCCGGCGATGACGGTTATTCTGATGTCGGCCTGAGCACGACCCGGGGCTCCGCCGGCGTCCGACGGAGAAGGGCCGTGTCTGCGCCCCCGCGGGCGTTCATCGTCAGCCGGGGCAGGCTGCGCGACTTTTCCAGACTTCCCTTTAAAGTGGAAGGTGGCGCCATTAGGTCGTCCCCTTTGAGATCACCGACTGCTGAACCCCTGTAAAAGCTTCTTGTCTCCTTTTGTTTCAGGCTCACCCGCAGGTGGGGCGCCGAGGGGGCGGGGCCGGGCAGGTGGGCGGGAAGCACCTGGCCGCAGACCTGGCGCCCTCCCTCCCCTCGGGTCAGGGCTTAAAAATGAGCAGCGCGGCCGCGGGAGTCCTGGAATTCCCCTTAGGAATCCGGAGCGGGGGATCCAGTAAGCGGGCTGGAATCCGGAGGGCCCGGGCTGCTGAGTCACTTCCAGGCTGGGCGGCAGCCGGGCAAGGAGAAGTAACAGCTGAACTTGACCCTGGGTTTGCTGGAGCATCTAGTACACGTGTTTCCTGAACCCACAAAGGTGATGGTAAATACAGCTTCTGCCCTGGACCTGGGAGTGCCAGTGGAATTGAGTGCGGACCTTCACCCTCCCCGGGGACCAGGGCTTTCTCCGCACACACGCAGCCCTGGTTCCTTTGGGCTGCATTCGCCTGTGTTATGAAACACTAACACACTAAACACCATCGCTCATATGCTTTGCTCAACCTTTTGGGCTCCCGACCCAATGCAAGGAGACTGGGGACTAACGATTTTTCTCACAGCCTTGGGTTTTACTGGGTTGCTTATTTGATTTTGTGACGGTCGCGCTGACATTTCTGTAAACCGACAAAGGGACCTACAGAGTTCCCAAGTCTCTGAGGTTCGCTGGGCTAAAGGTAGAATGCACCGGAAGTCAGAGACGGTGGTGGGTAAGTCTCATCACCGTAAATTCTCTCTTACCTTTTCTGGGGGATTTGCTGGTATGGAGGGTAAAAACTTCTGCAGAGAAGGAAGCGCACATTTCTGATAACTGAGATGTCCTATTGTCGTGAACAGTAACCGCGCACGTTACTAACATAAGATCATACCATATACAAAAGTCTGGTTGAAAAGTGGGGGGCCCAATGGACGTGCAAAGGAAGCTTGAGGGTTTCCTGTTTCTAAGAGCTCGTCCAGAAAGTGCCTGTGTCTTCAGTGCTGTGCGCAGTGGGCCTTCTGGCCTAATCTGTGTCTGGTCCTGCTTCCCCTACGTCGTTAACCAATGTGCCACGTGCTCTGGGCCACAGCGCCCCACTTTTCCTGCCTCTCATTTTTACCAGGCTCGGAGAGGAGGACGGTCCCAATCCTCTTGTCTCTCTGTTCGCAGGAATGTTCTATGCGTCTTGATTTTTTTGGAACTGGGTATGTCTCAAGGGCTCCCCCTCCTGTTTGTCTCCAGACAGTTCTCTCGGGAGCCCCTCTTCAGGCGTTGTCGGGCACAACTGCTCTGTGTTTGCGCGGTCTTGCCCTGCACCGTGGCCCGTGCCAGGAGCCTACCTTGTCTCCCCAGGTGGGGGGAAGCGTTCCTGCACCCATCCTTCCCTCTGCGGCTTGGGCCTCCGTGCCCTTCTGCCCCCACGGTCCTGGCACGCAGCATACCATTTTGTGTTTTTCTTTTCCTCTGCTTCCTAATGGGGACTACGCCAGTAACCCCTGTCACAGGACAGCCCGGGCCTTGAGAAGATGGGACACTTGGATCGTCCCTCACTGAATGGAGCCCGTGTGCTGCCTCTGGCCGACCACTTAGGAGCAGGGGCTGCCTGCTGTTTCCTTGGGTGGGCGCAGCCTGGGACCTCGCCTTACGGCATCCTGGAGCGGCAGGCTGGCGGGCAGGTGGGGGCTTGGGTGGTGGGCAATCTGGAATCTGGGCCAGGCGAGGCAGCCTGCTCTTGGGTCCTGGGTCAACCCCTTATGAGCCAGGTGGCTTTGGGCCTTAGTCTCCACATCTGCAGAATGGGGTGAGGAGAGGGCCGTCGTCAGGGGGTTGGAGCGGGGAGTGGCTGAGGCTCACAGCCGGACGCATTTCAGTGCTGTAGGACAGACGGCCCACGTGCTGGCTGCTGGGCTCTTGCCCTTGGCTTCATCGAGGATCTTACTCACAAATAAGAACAATGATACCAGCGTGACTGTCTTCCTAGCAAACCACACGGGAAGCTCTCCTTACCATTCCCTTGTGGCTCAGAGCAGCAAGGTCCCCTGTCCCCGCAGCAGAGTGCCCTCCCTTACCCGGGACCCACGATCCGGACACCCTGGGCTCTCCGCCCTGAGAAGACCGTCGACCAGCACTGGGAGTGTGCCCAGGGGAATTTCTGTACTGTCCCTTCTCGAAGGCCTCCGGGCTTCCTGCTCACGGTTATTATCAGGACTGACCCCCATCATTTCAGAGAGGCAAGCAGATACCTTATTTAAGGCTCATGCATTTCCGTGTGTGAGCTAGGCAGAGGTTCCGTTATTTCTGGGGGGTCTTTCCAGAACGTCCTGCTCGCTGGCTGAGGCGGGTTGTGTCCCCGATGCTGTTGACACGGGAGCGTCTATGCTGCTGTGACAGGATGGAAATTTCCACCATAGGAACCGTGTTCCCGGCAACATTACACTTCAGAATTTGGCTCAGGCGCGAGGTTCATGTGGGTTATCTGACAAGGGTGTGAGATGTAATCAGGTGCTGGGCATGTTAGTCTTGTGGCTAGATTTTCATGGCTGCAAACTAGGGACGTTGTGCCCTCTGCTGGCGCACAGGCAGCTACGGTGGGGCCGGCGGCCTCTCAGGCGTGGGTGGTGATGGGCCGTGGTCTCAGCCCTCGTTCTTGCCTTTGCTGACAGTAAGTGTGAAATCCTGTTAGGCTGTAGTTTTTGTTAAAAAAAAAAAAAAGCATGTTCCCTCCTTTGAGTCATAAGTGAATGTGTAACAAGGCAGAGGTTAAGACGAATTGAATGATCCATGGGGCTTCGTGAGAATCTTCCTTTCTCCTTCTCTCTTCCTTTTAATAAAAGGACTGCAGGTCCGGCGCCTTCTAGCTATACACTCTCGGTGGAGGAGGGTTGGGCTTGGGAATGTGGGCTCCGGGATAAGGGCGTGTGTGTGTCAAAGCCCCGCTCTACCACCTACGACCCGGACAGCTGTGTTCCCGTCCTTCTCTGTGAAGGGCCATCGTCATGGCCACCACCGTCCACTCATCACACTGGATCAGGTAACTTCATCCATAGGAAACACCGTGCCCGACATGTAGTGTTGGCTTTGTTTGGTTTTGTTTTAAGATTTCATTTACTTGGAAGAGAGAGAAAGAGCTGGGGGGGGGGGTGGGCATACAGAGGCAGAGGGAGAGAGACAATCCCAAGCAGACCCGTCGCTCCGTGTGGAGCCGGACACGGGGCTCGATCCCATGACCCTGACATCACGACCTGAGCCAAAACCACGAGTTGGATGCTCAACCGACCAAGTCACCTGGGCGCCCCCCGCCCAGCACGTAGGGCTTAATAAACAGTAGCTACAATCCTTCTGAATGGTTCTGTATGTGATATAATAAATAATAGGTCGGATCAAAGCTGTTGGGTTATCATTCTAAAACTAAGTTTGGGGCAAAAATCGAGGCTTTAAAAAGTAAGGGCAGCCGACCTGGTTCATGGCGACGTTCAGGGACGTGTCCCAGCTGTGCTGGCGTGACCCTCCCCTCGGCCCCGCGGGAGAGTGGAGGGGAGCCGCATGCGACAGGCACAGTCACAGGTTCTAGGTCTTGTCTTGGAGGGAGGGCTGCGGCCTGGGAGGCCACCTTGGGCTGCAGGCGCCGGGTAGACCAGGTAGGCTGACGGCTTGCCTCGCCACGTCCCCAAAGCCGTGTGGGGCACCGCGTCCACGTCATCGATGATGGAACCCTGTAAGCGACAGGTTCAGAGTTCCTGCAGGGGCCGCGGAGACCCTGGCTGGGATGGAGGCCAGCTTGGCCGACCCCCACGTCCCTCCTCTTTGTCCTCGGTCCTACAAAGCAGATCCGGGGGCCGCCCAGGTCCATGGCCACATTTTGTCAACTCCCTACACGAAAATGTTGCCTTCCTTCACGCATGTGCCCTAAAGCCCTGTTTTCGGGGAGAATGAGACAGTGTGGTCAGAAGAGACTCTCCCAGGAGTGTGCACAGCTCTGGCGGGGGCCCGTGGCCCTCGCTCCCCCGCATGACCCGGGTGGGGGGTGAGAGATGGGCAGTGGAGGAGGGGTAAAGTCAGCCGCTTTGTCACCTGTGTCAGTGGAAAGCAGGGGGTCTGGGGGCCCGGGACAGCCTGGGAGGGCCACCTTCACCATCTGGCGTCCCTACACTCACTGTGACAGCTTCAGGAGTGACGGCCCCTCAAGACGCTGGGCAGCCGGTTTTCATGCAAACTCGTGCAAAATGGACATTCTTTGTTGTCCTGTGAGTGAGCTCGCTGTTACCTGAAAAGGAAGGACGTGTTGGGCCCGTGTTTCTGTTGGGGTTTTGAAAATCTACAGGGCTTTAGCGGGGTGGGACGAGGGTGCTGGGGCAGCTCCGTGGGCAGCACAGGGCCAGGCCCAGGCTTCTGAGCCGCACGTGGCCCGAGAGAGCCTCTCTGTCCCCTGTTCTCCGCTGGGGACCGAAAGCCCCCGTCCTCTGGGGCATCTCTGCAGGGAGAGCTGGCTTCAGGATGCTGCGTAAATTCAGCAAATTTATTATTCTTATTTGAGGGAGGACATGTTAGTTTGTCTCTTCATCTGATCTGGAGATTGGTATTTTAGCACGTGTGTGTGCGCGTGTGTGTGAATGCGTGTGCTCGTGCGCTGGTTTGAGAGATCATCTGCGCGGGATAGAGAAGGTAAGGTTTCCTCCTGCTTATGTGTCAAACCCAGATAAAGCCTTTATCTGTTGTGAGCTCTGTCGCTGTTGGGTCCCTGCCCTGGCCAGTTCCACCGTGAAACCTAGAATGAGGGCCCTGTGAAGGGACCTCGGTCTGCTGCAGGCTCCCAGGCACGGCCTCTAGTGGGACAATGAGGCCAGAGTAGACATGGCACGGGGTGGGGGTGGGGGTTGTAGGGCTGCAGGATGGGCTATCGGACCCCGAGCCGCTCCTCGCCCCTCCGGCGCAGGGCTCCGACATGAGCCTACCTGAGCCATCTGTCAGCATTCAGCAAAACTTGATCAGAACACCGTCACATTTCCAAAATCCCCCGCACCAGCTCTAGGGATTCAGTAAGAAACACGGCAGTTGGCACCGTCATCACCGCCCCAGTAATCGGCGCATCCACAGTCCTCCGAATCGCGTTCCTTCCGCGCTGCCATCCCCGTAGACGCCGCCTTCCTTTGCAATCCCCACTGCTTTTGCAGCAAAGACACTGAGCATCTTCCTTGAACTTGAGCGTCCTCCCGGGCTCACAGATGGTCGGTTCTGAGTCGCAGAATTGTAATTCGTGATTTTAAAAAATCCTGGGAGCACAGAGGGGGTCCGCATGGTTGGAGTGTGAGGGGGCGATCCCAAGGATTCTCCCCTCTGTGCGAAGGGCAGGGGCTGTCAGGATGATGTCCATTTCCTTGACACAAAATAGTTGATGCTGTAACAGTATCTCCGTTGGAAAAACCTTGCAAGAGCTGGCAGTGACCTTTACCACTGGGGAAGCACCTGTGCCCGCAGAAAGCCCGGAGGCAGAGAAAACCGCCGGCTTGCTGGCAGAGGTGGCGTTTCGGAGAGGGGAGTTGACTTGGCGAGAGTCACACCGGCAGGGACGAGTAGAAACCAGAGTGTGAACTCCCTCACTTCCTGGCCTGCCAGCTGGGGGTGACTTCCAAGTCGGAAGACCTGTGCCTGGCAGGTTCCTGGGTCCCCCAGTCATCGGCCCAGCCCTGCCCCAAAGGTGCAGATCAGCCCCCGCCTGGGAGCTGTGTTGGCGGAACCTGGGTCCCCCGGACCGCCTCTGGAGCTTGCACCGGTCTGTTCTGACGCCCTGTGCTTTGTGCCAGAGCGGATAGGATAGAGCAAACCTTGAGGATCAGAAGGGTTCTGGGACTTCATAGATGGGAAAGTCAAAGGAAATGCGATTTACGTGAAGACTTGAGCCTTTTATTGGCTTGTGGATAAGCTTGATTTATAGGGAAGCTGTCGGGTTGGGGTTTCGAAGTCATGAAGGTCAGGAGGGAGCTGGAAAGTGGCGTTCCTTTCCAGCTGACTTCAGGTGTCCCCGGCAGATAAAGGGGTTACCCGGGGAGGGGAACTGAAGCCCAGTTCCCTTCACGCCACTGTCCACCCCACACTCATGTGCACAGCGGGGTCTGTTCATTCGTGAGCCAGGCTTGCCGCGTTTCCCACAACCAGGCACTGAGGAGAGGCCAACTAGGGGACGGGAAGGGGTCAGGGCAGAGGACAGAGCAGAAACAAAGGCTGTGGGTGAGGCCAGGAGAGGCCCATGAGCCTAGCAGACACCTGGGGCCTCACCAGAGGCAGAGAAGAGGGAGCTGCTGAGGGCTCAGACGTGGCCAGGCCTGGTGGGCCTGCTGGGAAAACCAGGCAATTCAAGCATTTTCCTTAGACTTCCTGGGCTCCACCTGTCCTGGCGCACCTCCCCAGCCGAGCGTCCGGTGGAACTGGGGTGCGCAAGCCCCAGACAAACCCGTGCCCCCGCATCTTCTCCCTAGGAACATCCTGGAGTTAGGTCAGGGACGTGGCCCGGGCAGGAGAGCCCCAAGATCCAGGGCAGGTGGGGGAAGCAGCAGGCTAGCCGCAGGGGACAGGGGGCAGGGCACAGGTCACTGTTCCAGGGACAGTGACCCCGACACTGGAGTGGCTCCCGGCAGCCGCGGGTGTCGCTCGAGGTGAGTGTTTGGGCCACCCCGCGCTTCGAGGGAGTCCATGTGGGGACTTCCACGGAGGCTGCCTGTACGAGGCAGCTTCTTAGGGGGAGAAAGTCATCGATGGATATGAAACAGCTGTCCGAAGAAGGACGTATGGCTCTCGAGGCCTTTTCCACATGCGATACTGGCAGAACAATACGGCCGCTCTCATAAATTACCTGTGAACGAACCCTTGCATAAAGGGGCCTCAGTTCCTGCCAGAAATGTCCACGGAGCTGCGGGGTGGGGAGAAGCCTGTCAGGCAAGGCGTCGACTCCCTGACGGCACGGAATGGGCGGTCCCGTGAGCTTTTTTCCGTCTCTTTCTCATGATTTCTGCCACGGAAAGACATGTCGCCTGGAGACCCAGTGGCACATGCGGGCGCGCGTGCTGGCTGGTGTAACCTGTACACGTATGCTTGCATTTCTACGTGGGTATTTCTTTTCAAGTCAGGGAAAGGCTGGAAAGGTTCGCAGAAGCCAGGCTTCCAGAACACGAAGGCCCCGGGCTGGCAGAGTTTGGTTTAAGAGAAATCAGCTTTTGAGATCACACACCATCCCCGCCGCCTCCAAATTCATATCTCCTCTGCATACGTTGACTTTGTTCCGAGGGGAAGGTGATGTATGGTCGATCCGGTTGGTCCTAGAGCCTCCGCTTAGGATAAGTGAAGACAAGGGGGGTGGGGCAAAGCCTGCGGTCGTAAGACAGTAAACTTGACCATGTTTTTAAAACTACACTGGGAAAACCCCGTTCTATCTCCGATCAAGCAGGCATGTCTAAGGTAAGAGATGTGAGGCGCGCTACACTCTCAAGAACCAATCTCTCGCCGACGCCATTTTTGCTTCGTGGTGACTTTGCTTCCTTCCCCACCGGAGTGATTCTCAGCGCAGAAAATGTTTGAATTGTTGTCCCGGTCCACGTGACGGGATAAAGCGCGTACTCATCATGCAGCAAATTTCTTTTCTTTTCTAAAGATTTCATTTATGTATTTGACAGACGGAGATCACAAGTAGGCAGAGAGGCAGGCAGAGAGAGAGGGGGAGGCTCCCTGCTGAGCAGAGAGCCCGATGCGGGACTCGATCCCAGGACCCTGAGATCATGACCCGAGCGGAAGGCAGAGGCTTTAACTCACGGAGCCACCCAGGCGCCCCATCATTCAGCAAATTTCTTATGACTTTTATGTTACAAGCAAAGTATTTTTTTTTGAAGATTTTATTTATTTATTTGAGAGAGAGAGACAGTGAGAGAGAGCATGAACGAGGAGAAGGTCAGAGGGAGAAGCAGACTCCCCGTGGAGCTGGGAGCCCGATGCGGGACTCGATCCCGGGACTCCGGGATCATGACCTGAGCCAAAGGCAGTCGTCCCACCAACTGAGCCCCCCAGGCATCCCCACAAGCAAAGTATTTTCGCTAAGCGTTGGGGGCAGGGAATGTGGATACAGCATGGCCCTCGAGGAGTTTAGGTTTCCCTGGGACAGGGGTCATGGGGGGTGGGGAGATGTGCGGGAACGGTCCTGGGAACTGGGGGGAGCAGAGTGGGTGGGCATCAGTCCCACTGAGAAGAAGCTGGGGCGGAGGATGGATGGGTGATGAGCCCAGATCCCCAAAAGAGAAAGGGGTCAGAGCCGCCGGGACGGCCCCGCTGAGCGCCCAGCCGTGGGGCTGGAGGGCCTCTGGACCAGGCCGCGTGGCTAAAGTGCTGGCTTCCCACCTGCTGGCTGCGGGACCGTGGGAAGCTTATTTAGCTCTCCATGCCTCAGTTTTCTCATCTGTAAAGTGGGGGCATTAGAGTACGTCCCACGGAATCAGATACGTTAGTACATACATGTGGGAACAAAAGACAACACGGGGCCCAGCAAGCCCGGGGAAGCGCAGGCCGCTGCGGTCACCACCGGCCTGTCGCGGAAGCAGTTCCACATCCAGAAAGAAAGAAGCAGGAGGCCTGGGACCGCAGGGCAGTGAGAGACAGGACGGAGGGCTCCCGCTAAGAGAGGGCAGGTGTGCGCGTGTCCGGGACGTGGAGTAGGATTCTAACTGCTAGCCGAGGGACCTCGGACCGTCGGGGACAACGGGAAGGACCACGGGAAGGGAGACACCTGGAAGGAGCTGTGACGAGCCCCTCTTGGGCAAATCACCTTTCTCCCGACTGGCCCCACCCTGGGACTGGCCGGTGGTGTCGGCCACCCTGTGGGGGGAGCTGGCAGGGGCCCGGGGGAGTGTCATGCCTCAGGCCACATTTCGAAGCCATTTTAATAGCCAGGAGCCAGATTCAAACCCACTTTGCTCTCCTGGTCCTGCTGGGTGCCTCACTGGTCTCTGTTCTCCTGGGGATGCCCGTGGGTGTCCTGCCCAGAGACGAGGACTCTGGGCTGCCCAGGGCCTGGCAGTGGTGCCCAGACCCTGAGAAGCCACCTTAGGCTCCTGCAAAGGGCACAGAGGATGGGCACTGGGGTGTCCGGAGAACAAGTCCGTCTGTCCAGGGCCGCGCCCCGTCTCCGGCCAGCTCGGGAGTTCTCCCTGTGGGCGCGCACGGTCCTTACAGTTGACTTCTTGGGGTCCCACGTGCTGTTGGCACACATGCGTGTCTGTGTCGGAGTCTCCCGCGTACCCAGGGGTCCAGCCGCCTGCGGGGGACGCGAGGCCAGAGCCGGCAACAGGAACCCCGCCGCGGCAATGATATCACTAACACTCCGGCCGCCCGCGCGCTGCTGGGCTCCGTGCCCCACCGGACCCCGACGCTGGCGCCGAGCGGGGGGCTGGGTGGCCCTGTCCCCGCGGTGGAGGAGCCTGGAAGGACAAGCCTGGTGTCCGACCGGGTCGCCTCCAGGCCTGTTGCCCTGACTCACAAGGCGGTGAAGAGTTGACACGGGAGGAAACAGAAGAAAATGGTCCGGAGGCGTGGAGGAAGATGTTTGAGGGGAGGGAGGGGTGTGTCCCCTGAGACCCGGCCCAGCCCCGAGGCCCCTCGTTCTCATCTCGTTTCCTCTTCCAAGGAGCACCTGGTAGGTGTCACCCCCGATTTATAGAGGAGCAAACCGAGCCACACAAGGACACATTAGTTGCCATCTGATGAGCACGGACAGGCTTGGGATCTGACCTGTGGACGGCCAGCCTGGAAGCGTCGCTCTGTTCTCCGCTGGCCATGTGACTGGCAGGACCAGAATGGAGCCAGCGCAGAGAGGACATTCTCTGGGGTGAAGTGCCCCAGCCAAGGCACGTTTGGGGGAGCCCCGCGGACTGGCCTGGTGTGCGGGGACGGTTGAAGTACTTACTGGGTGATGGGAGGTGAGCCTAGAAGGGCCAGCTGCGGAAGGAAGGTCTTGAACCCGAGGCCAGAGCCCACGGAGTCGATCCTGGATGGAGATCATGGGGCCTCATCCAGAGGGGGCCCCAAGAGACTCGGGGTGCCCCCCGTTATCCCCGTGGGTGCAGAGGGCGCTGGGCTTTCTCTCATGAGACTGACTTACTCCATGAGACCAGTGGGGCCCTGTAGGCACCCGGTCAAGGACAACATCTCCAGGGCGGGTGCCCAGAGCAGGTCACAGGACAGGACCCCGGCTGAGCTGGGGGCAGGCACACCCAGCCATGTCAGAAGGTGTGGGAGGCCGGTTCAGCGGGCACGAGATAGTATAATGCCCGTTTCATGGTTTTCTTGTCCAAAGCCCTCTGCTCTAGGGCCCCTTTGGCTCATGTTAGGGAGAAAGGCCTTTGTCTGAGCCTTCGCGGTGTCCACATCCCACTGACCCGCAGGCCCAAAGCCCTGTGCACAGAGGAGCTGGACGCGCGCCCTCGGTGCCACGACTGGCTTCTGGGGGGCATGAAAAGGGAAGAGCCCTTTAGCGACTCTGCCGAGGGGCCCCCAACACCCTGCTGTCCTCCGAGGCTGTGGAGTAACTCGGCTCTGAGGGACAGGCAGGGGCCCGGCATTGTGCAGCGGTGTTCCACGGGGATGGGCTTGCCCCTTACTGTTGGGGCGGGAGGCCAGAGGGGCGGCCTGCCCTCCCCCGGGGTGCTCGCGGGGCACCGAGCGCCATCCCGCACGGAATCTGTGGACCCTATAGTTTAAAATCTTAGACCCGGGCGGGCAGAAAGAATGAGGGAGCTGCTTCAGCCTAGAGCCGGGCAGAGGTGGAGCCCAGGAGGGCCCTGGGCTGGGGCAGCAGACACACAGACAGACCGATGGATGTCAGAGGGACTTGGACCGAGAGGGAGACCACTGACCCGGGACGACGACACGGAGAGGCTCTAAGGAAGGAAGGTGGAAGGCCTCCCAAGCCGTGGCCAGGTGGCCAATTTGAGTCCATGAACGTCGTACCCCGAGGAAAGGCCTTCGAAAGCTTGGCACTTTGTCTGCTCTCCCGCCGCGGCGGGCGCGAGGCCCCGGGAAAGCCAGTCATGGTCAGACAGGTCACGGCGCTGCTCTGAAGCTGGACCGGGCGTGCTGCCCCAGCACTACCTGGAGTGGTAGAGGGGAGGCCATGCCATTTCCATGGTTTGGGGACACATGCCATTTCCATGGTTTGGGGACACATGGTAACGTCCTCCCGTCACAAGTGACTCTCGCTCAGTCCTGGCTCACGTTACGATGCCCAGCTCCTGCCGTCACCGTCAGTTCAAAGTCGTCCCGGTGTTTCAGCAGGTGCGCAAAACGGGAGAAGGAGGTTTGCCTCCTTAGTAGGGAAAACCCGCACAGGGGGTGCGAAGGCCCTTGGGCATCCGAGGGAAGGACCAGGCAGGGTAAAAATGAAATGGCCAGGTGCATGGAATATGGACTTTGGTCCTTTTTGTGTTGAGGTTGCTCTTGGAGAGGGAGGAGGAAGCGTCTGGAGAATGAGGGTCAGTTTTCAACAAGAGTTCCTTTTAGTTTTGGGGCCGAGAGTAGGAGGGAGGGGGGAGGGGTGAAGGGGAGGGGGGAGGGGGTGAGGGGGGGGAGCAGGGAGCTGCGCAGCCAGGCTTATCTTACAAACACCGGCATCCAGAGAGGAATCAGAGCGTGGGCGCGGAGAGCAGGTCGCCTGTGGTCTTGGGATGAGCGCGGTGTGACAATTGGGGATTATTTGGTACCTTACTGGCACTTTGGGCATCATTTGAAAAATCAGAAGGATTTTTTTTTTCTTCATTGTTCTAGCCAGGTTTAGAAGTGTGTGAAAAAGACCAGTTCTGCTTTTAGAAGCACAAAAATAACACCTGCTTCGTGCCTGACAGGCAGCTGGAAATGACTTCCATCTGATTCTCCGGCGTCGGCGCTGGGGCAGGGGCCGGCGTGGGCGTGGGGGTGTGTGTGTGTACATGGTGTGTGTGTGTGTCTGTGTGTTCTGGGGCTTGGGGCATGTGCGCGTGTGTGTAACGGGTGTACGCGGTGGACGGGGCGCGCGCACATAGATGGGATGTACGCGCGTAGACAGAGCGCGCGCATAGACGGGCGCGCACACATAGACGGGGCGCGCGCACATTCCTGGGTGCACAACGAGGCGCGCACATTCCTGGATCCTCACTACGAGGGTTCCTGTGGATACGAATTACCGAGGGGGCGCAGGAAGTTGAAATGGAATCCGGATTTAATGTGTGAGCCTCTCACTCACCACACAGGCACGGGTGTCTAGAAATCAGGGAGTGACTCTCTGAGACACTGATCGTTGTCCTGTTTGTTTCGTGCTGTTCTCTCCCTTGGCCCCCGCGACCCTCGGCCTCCAACTCTGACATTAATTCCCTCCCAGGGCTGTCAAGCCACGGAGCCAGATTTGGTGACCTACGCAGAGGGCTTAGCCCCCACGTGGCCCGTGACAGCTATGTGGGGAGATGCTGATGGTCACTGGCTGGACGCTGTCTGTCTCCCCCCCGGGGTCAGTGAGGTTTTCAGCTCCTGTGCATGAGTCCACGGAGGACCGTGGGCACCGTGTGCTGGGCTCCAGGCGCGGTGGCTGGGATGGAGAGCCTCACCGGCTTGTACCTCTGTCCTCGTGGCCTGGTGGTGGGGTCTGTGTCCAGCCACACTCACGCTGTCCGACCCCATAGCTGTTCTAGCGGGAGAGCATCTCAGAGAATCCCGTGGGATATTAACAGTGACACCATTGCCCATCCCTGAAGTCATGTGGGTCATGGGGGCCACAGCCACCTGTAGCCCTACCGGGCTCAGTGCTCGGAGCCACTCTGACACCAAAGCCAGACCAGAGACCTCATGGGAATGGGTTTAAATTAGGGGTGAAGGAGCGTTTCACCCACTCTGGGATGTGATGAGCCTCGCCATGAACGGTGCCCGGTCCAGAGAAGCCTTCCTGCACCGTGGGAGTGAGGCTCTGGGCACTGTGCTAGCGGAGGCCCTCCTGAGACTAAAGCCTCCCACGGAGGGAGCACGTGCACGTGGGCCGAGCCCACTGTGAGGTCTGCATAGACACGACAACGCTGGCACGCGCGGGAAGCATGTACACTCCAGAGGTGACGTGAGCCGTCAGAGCGCGGCCTGCACCAGCCCCCACCCCAGAGGGCAGAGGACCTCTCTGTGCCTCACCCCCCCCCCCCCTCCATCTTCCCACGGACTGGCTCTTCCTGATTTCTGAACTCTGAGGATGTTCTGGAGCGACTCGGTGCTAACCAGATCACGCAGGCTTGGGACTGGTGCCATTTCTGTGTCCTGGGACATCGGCGTTGACCTCCGTCAGGCGGGTAGGAAGGTATGACTGCGTTTCCGCCTTGTGGCAGAGAGGACAGCGTCCGTGGGACCCAGTTGTGGGGAATGGGGGGGTGGTTTGCGCCTTTGTTGGTCAGAGGGACCGCACGCCAGGGGGGCGTGAGTCTTGCCTGGCAGAGCGAGCACATGTCTATGTAGCTCTAGGATTCTGGGAGATCGCGGTGCAGAACTTTACCTCCGAAAAATACAGAGAATAAAATCACGTATTGATTTAAAAAATAGCCAATAACCTGTTCATTTCCTGGCTCTTTCTAACTTGCTTGTGGCCAAGAACATCTCTATGAAGTGAGAGCCCTGCTCAGTCTGAGAGAAGAGGCTGTGTCAGGCTCTGCACGGTGGTGAACTTGGGCCCGACACCGGCCGTGAGTGAGGCTCCTGTCGAGGGGATTTCCCGTCTTAGGAGCCCGTGGCCGTTTCCGTGGGAACTGCGTGTGAGCCGCAGCCACCATCTGGTTGTCTAGGGAGAGACGTCTGCACGTGGCTCACATCTAGAGGCTTCTAGTGCCAGAGGGGTTTTATCCTGGGGAAACCGAGGCCGGGACGGGTGGGCGGCCTTTCCCCGTCCTCGCTTTCCTGGTCTCGTTTGATGACGCAGAGTTTCATCTGCTCCCTGAACCTTGTTATGAGAAGTCCACACTGCGATGTGTTCTGACCAGGTTTTGTGCCAGGTGGATGACCCAAGGAAGTCAGAACGAGCCTGGATAGAAGGACTCCCTCTGGAAGGGTGGCCCGATGGCAGCACACATCTCTTCTAGAACAATCCAGGGTTTCTGTCTCACAGGGCAGACCGTCCGTCAAGCCGCTGCTTATGAAGGCTTAGGGGGAGTCCTCTTCGAGGGGCGCAGGTGGGGCGTGAGCGGGTGTGAGCAGGGCGGGGCTGAGCGTGCGTGTGTCCGGGGGTCGCTGGAACAGATCGCTGCGCACTTGGAGGCTACAGACGACACATGTGCGTTGTCTTCAAGTGCCGGGTGTTAGGAGTCCAGACTCGGGGCTGTGCTCCTTCTGGAGGCTTCCAGGAAGCATCTTCTCCTCGGCTCTCCCAGCTTCCAGGGTGGCCCTTCTTGCCTTGCGGCCCCTCCCCCCATCGTCAAAGCCAGCAGGTGCCGTCTTCGGCTCGCGGGTCCCCGACCTCTGCATCCTTGGTCGTATCTCCCAGCACTGCCCCTGCCCTGCCTGCCTCCCTCTTCCTTTAGAAAGAGGGATCCTGCCTGGATAATTCGAAAGAATATCTCCGTCTCAAGATCCTTAATTTAATCCCATCTGCCAAGTAACACAGATTCTAAGGAATAGGGTGTGGACATCTTTGGGGTTAGTATTCTGTCCGCTACGGGAGCGGGCACAAATCCCCATCCTTCCCTGCCTCCGCCGTCCTGTATCCCTCCCCCTCCCCCTCCCCATCCCCCCCATCCTGCCTCTCTCCATACCTCCATCCACCCCGAGTTCTCACCCCAACCCCCCAACACTCAAGGCCTGAAAAACCCCCAGGGCAGGTGGGGATTGCTTTGAAGGAACACGCTTCTGTGGTACCTCGGTGAGCTTTGGAGACATGAACTAGAACCTTCTGTCAGAGAATGGGCCCTGAAGTCACCTTTCCTTGTGCTCCCATGCAAGTGGGGCCCCTGATGGCAGCTGCCCTGAGGGCCCGTGAGGAGGTGGTCCCTGTGGGTGACTCTGGAGATGGTGGCCGGGTGCCCCCCTGCCCCCCAGCAGCGTGGCTTCCTGGCTAGGATGAATTCTGGCAGCGACGGGGAGCAGCAGCCCTGAGGCCGTCCATCAGCGAGCATTGACAGGCCGTCACCCCTCCTCCTACGGAGCTGGGGCTGGCCGGCGCCCACCTGGCCCCTGGGTGACGTCCCACCCCTCGGCCCCTTCCTGTCAGAGCTGCGTCCCCCAATCTCCCCCGGAGCAGGTGCAGCCCCTCCCTTACCTTGCCTTTCCTCCACCTTGCGAGCACACCTGCCCGACAGACGTGACGTGGAAAGAGCCCAGCTGCCCGGGTGCCAGGGCGAACCCCACCCCGAAGTTCTCAGGGCAGGTTCACAGCCTGCGGCACCTGCTCCGTTCCTAGTAAAGTGTCTGGGGATGTGACCACGCCCAGCGGTCCGGTGGCAAAACCGCAGAGCCCGGCGGTTCCCATTCTGCGTGGGGCGGCCGCCTGGGCACGGTCGTGAGTGCGGAGCCCCCTGTGGCTCTCCCTGCAGGCTCCACACGCCACGACGGCCTGTCCCCAGTTATGTTTGCGGTGGGCCTGTTTCCCGGAGGGCTCAGCGTGCTGAATGGTCAGGATGGCACTTGACCTTGGGACAACGGCAGATCCAGCCCGGCTCTCCCGTCTGCCACCCGGCCCGGCCTGGCCCAGGGGGACAGCGTGCCTTGGCTTGGTTCGGCTCCAAAGCCAGACCTGGGGTTGGCTCACCAGCCGTCGCTTCTGAAGCCGCAACTCGGGAAACCAAAGCCAAGGGACCCGGTGGCTTGCGGGAGTTTGCGGGACAGGCTGCTTACTGTTTTCTGCAGGTGACCAGGGTCAGGGGCCTAATGGGTCCCCGAGAGCTCAGACGGCAGGGCCCGGTTTGCCGGTGCTGTCCGCGGGGAGCCGAACCGCCCTCCCCTGCTGCCCCTTCTCGCTAGGCTGGATGGCGGCGGGAGGCAGGCGGCCTCAGGGAGCACCCATTCCGGTCAGAGGACGGGCACCTCCCGCATGCACCCAGGGGTCTGGAACAAAAGCCAGGGTCCTCCCCCCGTGACCGAACACCCTCCCGCACCCCACAATTGAACAAAGCACCTGAAGGCTAAGGGAGGCTTTGACCCGCTCAGAGCTGTTGGGATGCACATGGGGATTTTGGCCTTAGATCCGGAACATGACCTGGGTGGGGGGCATCCCTGGCCTCCGGAGATGGCGGATTTAGTCTTTTGAGGAGGGAAGGAATGTCCTGGCTTCCGTTCTCTGAGAGGAGTGAGTCTCCGCCCAGCAGACTGAAGGCACTTTTCCTGAGTCCGGCTGACCTTGACCGTGAACAGGAGATGCCGCAGGTCCCCTCACCTCTCCGCCCCGGTCCTGGCCAGGGCAGACGCTCCTGCCCCGGAGAGAAGACACTTCCAGGTTAGGCAGCGTGGTGGGAAGGTCATTCCACTGCTGACCTGCTGTGTGACCGTGGGCAGGCCATGAACCCTCTCTGAGCCCTTGCTTCTCGTCTGCAGCTTACAGGGAAGAACCTAGTGCTGGGCTTGCGGGGGGGCACAAAGGGGAAGATGTGTGCGCGCTGGTGCTGGACTCGCCCCGAGCACACCCAGTGCGGACACGTGCCCGGGAGCCGGGCTGCTCCCCGAGTGTCTCCTCTAAGGGCTCCTTCCTACAGAAGGAGACATCTGTGTGCCCCCACTCAGCCGAAATGATGTTGCTGTGTGTTCTCTGAACCTTGTCGGTGCGACAAACACTGCGTCCCTCCAAAGCCCCGCTAACCTAGGTCCCGGGCCAGAGCTTGCCAGCGTCCCCTGACTTGGGAAGACCCGGTGTCCGAGCAGGGTTCCCGGCCCGTGAGGAAGGCACCGGACAATGTCCTCTCTGTTTATCTCTCCTCTCCTGTCTGGGTTTTGCTTTGGCTCCTGGCCTGTTTGGGGGATGGGTTGCACCCTGTGTGGCCCGGCACCTCGTGGTTTCTGTCCCTGGGATCCCCGGGGCGTCATGACCCCAACCGGAGGCCACAGGACAAGCATTTGTGTGAACAAGTGTCCACGGCACACGGGGGGAGGAAGCCGGCGGCCCCTCCACGGTGCCCAGAGCTGGGTGCGGGGGTGGAGCCCCTGGGCGGGAAGTAGGACAGGGGGTTGGGGTGCCTCCCCTCCGTTTCGTATTTCTAGAAGGGGACACGCACAAGGCTCTGCAGGCAAGGACAGTTTCATGACATGAAGACAGAGTTGTGCGCAGGTGGGACCCCCTCAAAGCCCACTCTAAGGGGGTTCCCGGCCCCCCAGCACCACAGGAAGGTCTCCACCTCCAAGTGGGCACGCAGACCTCTGCAGGTCCGGGAGGAGGACAGAGAGGTGACGTCACCTTCCACCGTCGCTTTGACATTCTTCTGTCCCCAATGTGTGTGTGTGTGTGTGTGTGTGTGTGTGTGTGTGTGTGTGTGTTTTCTAAAGAAAAGCAGGTTCCTGAGATTAGAAGAGGCACAGCCCTGAGCCCGGTCCTGCCCCGTCTCGGCTGCCTGGCGCGTGCAGGCCCCACATGAGGACCCCTCCTGTCCAGCATGCCGCAGCCCACCTGTCTTTTCAGGCTGCTCTGGGAGCCAGCAGAGGCACGAGTCTGGAGCCTCCCCGGCCTTGTGGGACTGGGCCGTGTGCTGGTGCAGCCAGCCCGGGGGTGCCTGGGCAGACTCCCCGTGCCCGTCGCTGGCTGTAAATGATAAGACCCCAGGCTATACCGCAGGAGGCCACCTCTTGCCCTGAAACGACCTCTGCTCCCACAGCTCCTAGGGTGGGCTTCCTGGCAAGCTGTCCCTGGACATCGCAGCCTGTGCCCCCCAGTACCCCGAGACAGCCTCGGATGCTGTCACAGGATTCCCCGTGGGCGCAGCTCCGAGGAAGGGACCTCTCAGAGCCCCAGGGTGCGGGGCTATCCCCAGGCCAGGGGACTGCCCTTGGCCTCCAAATGACCGATGGTCATCTCGTGGTCATCTCGGGGACCCATCTGCACCCGCAGGCGGTTCCTGATTCCCAGGTTAGCAGCCTAAGAGAGGGTTTGCTCGTGAGTAACCCCGACCCTGACCTGAGCCGCCAGGAGGCCCGCAATGAACGCACAGATGCCTGCCGGGCAGGAGCGCTCCCTCAGTGATGTCATACAGGTCCCCGTGGCCCGGGCCCCAGGCTGCCTGCCTAGAGCCCCTGCACCAGGAGCTTGACCTTGCAGAGGAGAAAGCCTCTGCTGTCCCCCGGCTTCTCCACGTGTCTGCCCACCGAGGGGCAGACACACTCTACGCTTTGGGGGCCGGGCCCCTCCCCGCACTTTTCTCCCTTGGCTCTGGTGCCTGTTTGCTGACCGGAGTCACCTGCGTCCCAGGGGCAGGCGTGTGAGCTCCTCCTCCAGACTCCGTGCGCGCCTCGTTCCTCGGCCCCCTTCCCACCCGGCGACGCCAGCCCTCCCCAGGCGACTGTCGCTCTGCGTAATGAGGCAGATCGCTGGGCGGCAAGCTTCCTGCCTTCTGCTTCCGCTCCTCTCTGCCTGATGAAACTAGTCCTTGGGGACGCCCCGTCCAAATCGAGGCGGCACCTGGCGACAGGCGGGGTGCGGAGGGGTCCTGCCTGCAAAAGACGAGAGACTGCCGGGCGAGAGCTCCCCAGGCCCGCGCAGGTGCGGGGGTGCAGGGAGCACAGGGTCAGTGGCCCGGGAGAAAGTCTAGAACAGGGGGCTCCATGGAAGGCGTCACCACCCCTTGCACCGCTGGGTGTGGGAGGTCAAATAGGACTGTGGTCCTTGGAGGGCCTCCTCGGACGGCGTTTCTCAGGACCTGAGAGAATGTTCCGGAACCAGGAGTCGCTCCCTGTGGGTGCAGTTGCTCCGGTTCTGCTGTATCTCCTGGAAGGAAGGTTGACGGGGCTCGCTGTGCCCCAGGACGGGTTTCCCTTTGACGAATCTCTGGGACGGAGACTTGGCAGAAATTCAGAGCAATTCGATGTGGCTGCAAAATAGTAAACCCTCGATTATTAATTAATTAGCACTACTTTAATTATAAGATAATGACATGCGTCCATTTTACGATGAATAATTCATGTATGTATAAATGATAAATACACGAGATAAGAATCATTCAATTAATAAAGGCATTTGCTTACAGTCACGGCACGGGGGAGGGGACACGACCAGTGGCCTGGCCCCGGGCTGAGATCTGTTCACCCTGGCTGTGGGGTCCTGGGGTGGGGGGAGCACCTGCCTCCTTGGTCCTAGGTGAGGCGGCTTCCCCAGAGGCCACAGAACCCGCATGTGAGCGGCCCGTGAACCCCGTGGGGACGCCCACGAGCCGGGAGTGGCTAAGGGAACCCACGGGATGCTGAGGAGGTACGGAGGCCGACATCCTTTCCCAGAACTCGGCGTTTACACACGTGTGAAAAATCTTTTCACCTCCATTGTGTCATTAGCGTACCTGTGCGCTTGCCCCCCCTCCCCGCGCCACAAGGGGGTCAAGCCCACGCCCCCCGCGGTGGCTGGAAGGAGTGTGATGTGCTCTCTGCAGGATACAAGACCCTCCTGAAGGGGATCTCCGGCAAGTTCAACAGCGGGGAGCTGGTGGCCATCATGGGGCCCTCCGGGGCTGGGAAGTCCACGCTCATGAACATTCTGGCCGGGTACAGGTGAGGACACCTGCCGCGGAGAAGGGGGTCTCGCCTGTTGTTGGCCTGGGGCAGCCACCAGAAAGGCAAGGCCCCCCGGGTCTGTCCTGTCATTTGTAAGTTCTGAACGGACTCCGGCGAGGCCTGTGGGGTTGAGCGTGAAGGGGTCTTAGGATAGGAGGGCTCGGTCGGCTCAGCGTCTGACTCTTGATTTCAGCTCGGGTCATGATCTCAGGGTCATGAGATCGAGCCCCGTGTCAGACTCCGGGCGCGTCGGGGGGTCTGTTTGAGAGTCCTCTCTCCCTCTTCCCACCCCACCCTTTCTCTAATTTAAGGGCAAAAAAAAAAAAAAAAAGATTGAAAAAACCATAAGGTAAGCTGCAGGAGAACCGTGAGGCTGGGCCGGGGGCACCCGTGCTCTAGCCTGGGCCTGTGTCAGCACCCGAGTTCCTCCAGCATCTCTCCTGGGGCAGCGGCTGGAGAGGGAATCTTCCCACGTGTTGAATTCCCCTCTTAGAGCCGGCGGTCGTCTGCTCTCGGGTTCCCACTTGCCAACGTTAGCGAATTCTGCTAACACTAGCAATGCTTTCATCTCCTGGAAGAGAGGACAGCTGTCACCCCTTCCCTCACGCCCTCTGAATTACTCTTTAATCCCAGAAATTAGGATTTTTTAAAAACCTCCCATATGGCAGTTTTCTGCCGTTGAATTCACTTCAGAAGTTTGAGGCCAAGGCTCCGTGTCACGGGGGTGCATGGCAGGGGTGGGGACAGGGAAGGCCACTTTCAACACAACCACACCCATAGCCACTGCCTGGCCTGGGGGTGCTCCGGCAGCCTGGGGCCGCTGACTGCTGCCTGGAGGTGCCTGGGCCCAAGCCTGGCTCCCAGGGCAGCTGCGGGATGCCAGTGCTTGCCCTGGAGGAAAGAGCCCAAGGTCGCTGTACGGGCCAAGACAACTTGGAAGCCAGAAGTGATTTCGCTGGTCGCCACAGCCCCTTGGTGTCTCTGTGCTATGGGGCATCTAGGAGGCGGGTCCTTCGGGGAAAGCCTGCCCCCCCCCAGATCCCCCAGGGGCTGGCATGACGCACGGGGAGAGCACAGGGAGGCGCGGTGCACAGTGGGGGAGGGGGAAGCGGAGAAGGTGGTTGGCGTCCCCCGACCTACTGCATGAGGGGACAAGGAGCGTCCCCTGGACCGCAGGGATGCAGGGCCTGGCCCGGTCCTCCAGCCCCCTGTGCCCCGGGAGTGAACCCTCTCGGGCCTCGGGAACTGGTTCTGAAGAGGGCGGCCACCCCCTTGGCTGCAGAGTCCTGGCCTTGGGGGCCTTCGGTGTAGCCTTGGCGACTCACGAGATCATCCGAAGCCCAGCAGAGTCAGGGTGTCTGTCCAACCCCGGGGGCCACAGGTGGGAGCCTCCATGCACATGTCCGCCCTTTGGTCGCTGTGCCTACAGGTCTGGCCCCCCCCATCACCACCCCCAACATATTCTCCACGCCGCTCCTCCCCGCACGTCCTGGAGCTGCTCTGAGTCCCCCCATCCTTCCGGCCCCCTGGCATCCCTGCCAGAACCGGTCTGCGGGGCAGCTGCTGGGAGGGGCCGCCCCTGCCCGAGGCCCGGGAGGAGGAGCTGACCGTGCGCTGCGTGGGCTTTGCAGGGAGACCGGCATGAAGGGAGCCGTGCTCATCAACGGCCAGCCGCGGGACCTGCGCTGCTTCCGGAAGGTGTCCTGTTACATCATGCAGGACGACATGCTGCTGCCGCACCTCACGGTGCAGGAGGCCATGATGGTGAGTCCCCTGCCCCCACCCGGCCTCCCTTGGCAGAGCAGCGCCCTGGGTTGGGCCCGGGGACCCCATGGGCCACCTGCACGCTGCCAAGTGTGGCTCTGATGCTGGGCCTGCTGTTGGGACAGCATCCTTGAGAACAAACTCCCAGCACCTCCTGTTCTCCTGGACTCGGGATGGCAAGGTCATGGGCAAGTTTGGGAGAAGGTTATGGCCCCACCTTCTGTGGCCAAGATCCTCCTACCCGTGGGCCATCAGCTGCCTGACTTATCTGTGGCTCTCGGCCTGAGCTCCCCAGTCTGACACCTGAGTTGGGGCCCTGAGGGTCTGGTCTTCGGTCCCCCCTGCCAGCCGGGGTCACGGGGGAGGGAAACCAGCCCCTGCTGCACACCCCCGGCCTCCCAGGCCCCAGGGCCCCCTCCCAGGCCCCTTTGTAAGCACAGAGCTCACACAGTCACCAGCGGTGTGGCCGTGAGCCCGGGCGCCTGCACGACGGGGTCTGGGGCAGCCTGGACGTCGTATGCTCGGGCCGCTTGCTTTCCGGCCTTTTCCTCGCCCACTGCAAAAGACAGCGCCCGGGCTCCAGGCCCTCCCCGTTCTCAGCTGCCCTGCCTTGTGCCACGGTCAGTAAATGAGCGTCTGCCTTAGTTTCCCTGCCAAGAGAGGTCTTGCCCTGTGCTCTGACCTGGACGGGGCAAAGCGTCCTCTCTGCCCGGTTGGAGAGGGGCTGCCCGGCCTGTCATCCGAAGGGTTACTCCCGGGGATTCTTATCTCAGCAAAGGGAAGTGGGGTAGGATGTCGGATGCGCAGTCTGCCCCCAGCCCTCTGCCCCCAGCCCTGTGCCCCCAGCCCTGTGCCCCCAACCCTCTGCCCCCAGCCCTGTGCCCCCAGCCCTGTGCCCCCAGCCCTCTGCCCCCAGCCCTCTGCCCCCAGCCCTGTACCCCAAGCCCTGTGCCCCCAGCCCTCTGCCCCCAGCCCTGTGCCCCCAGCCCTGTGCCCCCAGCCCTCCGCCCCCAGCCCTCCGCCCCCAGCCCTGTGCCCCCAGCCCCTCTGCAGGCTGTCCTCATCCTGTCCCTGGGACTGAGTGTTCTGGAGGGGAGAACTCTCCACCGGGCTGGGCCTCGCCAGCAGACCCAGCTTGGGACCCCTAAGAGCTTATCCTGCCTCTATGTGACCTTTTGGACCAAGGCACCGGGGGCTCAGCAGGGGTTCAAGTAGAAGAGCTTCAGAAAAAAGGTGTGCGCCCTCCAGGCACAGCCAAGAAGCCATCTGAGAAGACAGCAAGCGTCCCCGGCATTTACGCTGTCCTCTCCCGGGCCCTGCCTTTGTTAAGCCGAGGCGGGTGGGAAGCCCACGCCCCTGAGGGGTGTCCCCCGTCATGTCAGCGTGAGGTTTGCCCTTCTGACCGCCTCTGTCCTGCCCCTGCCCCTGCAGGTGTCCGCGCATCTGAAGCTCCAGGAAAAGGACGAAGGCAGGAGGGAGATGGTGAGTGCGCTCAGGCCGCAGGGTGTCCCCAGATGCGCGAAATCCATCTGGCAAATGCGTGGGGAGGGACTTTAGGGCACTGGTTTTGTTTGCTGGTTCGTCACCTAGGTTTCTGTGCTGGGGACAGTGACATCTCAGGGTGCGTTCCGGCCTGGCAGCTGGGGGTCCAGCAGGGGCCTCCTTGCCCTGAGACTTACAGATCTCGGCCCAGCCGCCCGCCAGCAAGGACGCAGCGGGAAGGCTTAGGTGGCCGGAGCGCACCAGCCTCGACGGTCAACCAGGCGCGAGATCTGCCCCTTTTGGCACTCAATATGCTTTATACCCTGTTGTTGTTGTTGTTTTATAAAACACTAACAATGAAGACGGTGAGTCATTCCCTTAAAAATAACCAGCCTCCACCCACACACACTCACAAGAAGAAATTTGGTTCTTACACATTATTAAGCAGCTAAAAAAAAAAAAAAAAAAAAAAAAAAAAAAAACGAACAAGTTTCCAGGTTGCTGGAGACCTTCTAACCCTCTGCATCGCCCCTCCCCTGCTCCCCCAAAGCCCAGGGCCCAGGTACAGGGAAGCAGCCCCTGCGGGCCGGGAAGCCCCCCGCGGCCTCCGTGGCCCCCGCAGCCCCACACGGCTCCATACAGCCCCGTACAGCAGGCAGGACCCATTTATGTTCACTGCCCATCTGCGGCAACTCAGCTTCCCTCCCCCACTCCACGGCTAGCTTGGCACTGGTGGGATTTCCACGTGAGAGCAGAGTTGGGTGAAATCCCACTCGTGCGCGACACCATCTCGTCTCCTAAACCCTTGGAAAATGAGGGTCCGGCAGCAGAAGGAGGAGAATCGACAGGGTTACCCCAAGCGGTGCGACTTGCCTCGTTGCCGTAAATCAGAACCGTGCGGCGAGCCCAGTGAAGAGACATTAACAGCAATTCTGTTCACGGCGTCAATTCCCTTTCTTGTGGCGCATAATCGTGAACGTGATGTAAATGTGTCAGGAAGACAGTGCTGGGCGTCGCTGGGGCTCCCCCCGTCCCCTGCACCCCATGGCCCAGCCACCACCCTTCAGAACCGTCGGGATCGGTCCGGGAATCCGGGGTCAGCCGCCCTGCGCGGGCAGGAGAGGGGCACACGTCCCCGTGCTGCTGGGGAGCTTTTAGTCTGCGGGCCAAAGGGAAGAAATGGACTCCTGGAACCCAGACGTCGCAGGGGTGGGGACTGCGCCGTTGGGTGGCCGCTCAGGGTCTTGGGGAGGCCACTCTGCCTGCTCTAGCAGAAGGGACGGGGCGAGACTGTCTTCTTGGGAGGGCGAGGAGATGTCTCCAGTGGGCCACGCTGTGTGTATGTCCTGTAGACGCCGGGCCTGAGCCGTGGAAGGAGACAGGCGTGTGCTGTCTCAGCTGTGTTTACAAGAGCGAAGGGCTCAGGTCAGCGAGGGTCTTCTGTGCGGGCTGTGTGGCTAAGCCCCCCCGAGGGAGGGACAGCCTTGGCCTGTCTCTGGATTCGCTTGCTGCTGGACTGAGCACGACTTGTGAGGCATCCCCATGGGGCCTGGAGCTGCTCGTTGGTCCCGCACACGCTTCTCACCAGAAGCCCCCGTCCCAGTCCGCAGCCAAGTGTAGGCCCCCCTCTCTGAAGAAAGCATCCACAGGACCATGTGGTTATTTCAAGGAAGAAACAGCGGCGGAGTGTCTGCCCTGACTCATTTCCCTTGAACCTAGGCTGAGGTTTTTTGTATCTCGTGGAAACAATAGAATGGAATGTTCTAGTAGGTAACAGAGTGTGTTGTGGACAGCCTTCCTTGGTTCCCAGAAAAGCAGCCTCAGCCCTCGAGGGTTCCCAGCAAGGGACTTGTTCCGGAGCGAGGTCCCCCAGGGCTGGGACATTGTTCTTTCTGACCAGTGTTAAAACAAAACCGACCTACAGAGCCTCCCTCTTGAGAGGACGCTGGAGAAGCAGGCAGACGGGGCAGGAGAAGGGCCAGCACTGACGTCTGCCTCCACCTCCGGCATCCTGTCTGGAGGGGCACCCGGCCACAAGGAGGAAGCCCGGCAAGGACAGATGGTGGAAGGGAGTGGGCGTGGGCTGAGCTGCGGGGGGCCCCAAAGACAAGCCTAGAACGACCAGAGTGACTTTGCCTCTGCAAGTTCGGTCTGTGGCTCCAGAAGACCGCACAGGCTTGGTGGCCCTGGGAAAGCCGACAGGTGCCGTCCGCCGGGAAGGAAACTGTGCCGGAGAGCCCTCCCCACCGGCCCTGGCCTGATGGCCCTTCCCAGGCAGCCCCGCTGACGACCTTTCCCATTTGGGGTCCCTCGAATGTGCTGTGTTCTAGAAGGGCAGTGGGTTGGGTTTATGGATCAGCAAGGAAAAAGCCTCGAGGGATCCGCACCCAGGTCCATAGGACCCGCCTGCCCCGCGGCCAGGGGAGGGTAGTGTCCCTGCTCATCCGGGCACGCGGGCTGCATTTTGCCCCGACTGTGCGTGCGTAACTCAAGAGCTAGAGTGGAAATTTTCTTTCCTGTGACATTCTTCTCCTTCTGGATGACCTCATCTCCCCGGAGAAGCCACTGGACTGCGGTCCGCTCCCCGGGGCCGGGAAAGTGGCCGGGCAGGAACACCAGGAGAGTGGGCCCTGGGAGGTGAGCCTGGGGTGGACGTAGGGCGGTAGCCGCGGACCCCCACCAGGCACCAGGGGCTGCCTCCGGGAGACACCAGAGCACCACCCTCAAGTCAGCTGACTTCTGTTCCCCGAGTCAACATGGTCAGTGACTAGGAACGGACACGGAGGCTTAGTCACAGCGGACTGTTTATATCCTGGGGCCGCGCCTGCCTCCCCGGGCTGGGGGGCATGGGCAGGGCCCCCGTGGATGTGGTGACTGCGTCAAGCCATTTCCTGACCTTGCGGTCCCATTGGAGCCCTGGGTCTTCCATTCCAAGTGCCAGCGGGTGGCTTTCCTCCTTCCTGAGAGCCTGGCCGTTGTGGTTTGGGTCCGCAGGAGCCGTGGCCCCGCACAGGGTGCCATTAATGGATGCTGGTGGTTACCGGGCCGCCTCTGTGCCAAGCTTTATGCTGCGTGTGTTCATTGCTTCCCCCACGTCACCCTCACATCGCCCACTCCTTGTGCTCCTCAGACCCCAGTTCGCCCACGGCTGTGTGTCTGCCGACCCCCCTGTTCTGCACATGGTCATTGAGCACCTTCTGGGGCCCGAGCGAGGCTTACAAGGGCAGGATCCTGCCAGGTCTCCAGCAGGAGGCAGAGAGGGGCCTCCAACCCTGGGGGGCCCGGCTCCAGCACTTGCTCCCCAGGTTCCTCGGCCCAAACAAGGACCTTGGACTTGGAAAGGCACCTACCCACTTGGTCACAGGCAGCCTGGGATGAGCCCCGACACGCAACCCATCTGTGTGTGTCCGCGAGCAGGCTGGGGGAGGTGGTGGGTGTTTCCGGGTGGGCCTGGAGGTTGTGAGGCATGGTGGGTCGTCCCTGATGGCCCCCTGGGCTCTGCTGCTCCCCCAGGTCAAGGAGATCCTGACAGCTCTGGGCTTGCTGTCTTGTGCCAACACGCGGACTGGAAGCCTCTCAGGCGGCCAGCGGAAGCGCCTGGCCATCGCGCTGGAGCTGGTGAACAACCCCCCCGTCATGTTCTTCGATGAGCCCACCAGGTAATCCAAAGCGGCAGAGAGAAGAGCCCTGCCTTCACCATCGGTTTTTGCAGGGGCTCCTAGAGTCACCTCTAAGGGGGTGGGGGGCATGTGCTCTGCCTGCCCATCTTCTCCTGTCCCGGGGTCCCAGAACAGAGGCAGGACAGGCCTCCCCACTGTGCTGTGGGGTATGGCTTGGTGGAGGGAGTCCCACAGGCATCTCACGGTGCCCCTTGCCTTGCAGTGGCCTGGACAGCGCCTCCTGCTTCCAGGTGGTCTCCCTGATGAAAGGGCTGGCCCAAGGAGGGAGGTCCATCATCTGCACCATCCACCAGCCCAGCGCCAAACTCTTTGAACTCTTCGACCAGGTACGTGCGGTGTTGGCTCAGGTGACACCAGATTCCAGGGACTCACAGCTTACTGTCAGTTCCTGGGGGTGTCCTCATTTTTGAGTGGCCTTAAGTGGTATATTTCTTAAAACTATGGAGTCATAAGCAGCTAAGGTGGTAGAGTAGGAGAGAGTAAAAAGAGCTGGCCTGTGTTCTCCCCCTGGGGCTGACATCTGGCCAAGGGGTCTGACCTTGCTAAAGCTTCATTTTCTATCCCCAGCCCTGTAACAATGGGGGAACACCTACTTTACACAATCAAATGGGAGGTTATCATATGTGTACAGCATCATTTCTTTTATAAATCATAGGTTTTGACATTGTAAGCAAAAAAAGAAAGAAAAGAAAAAAGAAAGAGAAAAAAGAAAGGCCCAGGGATGAAATGTGTAGAGCTTCAAAATCTTTCAAAATGTGGTTGGTGTGAGGGGAAGAAAAACAATATAAAAAAGCAATGCTTGTGCATATGATATCTTCCCTGACTTAAAGTTCCCTTTGAACTTTAACATTCTGGGGAGGTAATGTAAAACTCTCCTGAAAGAGAGAGAAATGGACTCATGGTTGGGTGGATGGATGGAAAAATAGGTTGAATGGGTGGTAGATGGATGTGTAGATGGGTAGGTGGGTGGGTGGATGGATGGACAGATGGATGGATGGAAGTTTGAATGGGAGCTGTTGGATGGATGGGTGGATGGGTGGCTGGGTGGGTAGATGGAAGGGTGAATGGGTGGTAGATGGATGGGTGAATGAAGGTTGAATGGGTGGTGGATAGATGGTGGATGTGTGGGTGGGTGGATGGATAGAAGCTTGAATGGGTTGTGGCTAGATGGATCAATGGATGGGTGGGTAAACGGGAGGGTGGGTAGATGGGTAGATGGAAGGCTGAATGGAAGAATGGATGGGTAGGTGGATAGACAGGTAAATTGGTGGGTAGGTGGGCGGATGGATAGAAGGTTGAATGGGAATTTTTGGATGGATGGATGGATGGATGGGTAGATGGAAGAGTGAATGGTGGTGGAGAGATGGGTAAATGAAGGTTCAATGTTCAATGGGTGGTGGATGTGTGGGTGAGTGGATGGATGGAAAGACGGATGGATGGTTGGAAGGATGAATGGGTGGTAGATAGGTAAATGGGTGGGTGAGTGGATGGATAGAAGCTTGAATGGGTAGTGTTTAGATGGATCAATGGATGGGTGGGTAAACGGAAGGATGGATGGGTAGATGGAAGGCTGAGTGGGTAGTGGATGGATGAGTAGATGAGTGGGTGCATGGGTAAAGGGATGGATGCACAGAGGGTTGGATGGGTGGTGGAGGAATGGGTGGATGGGTGGATAAATTGGAGGGTGGATGGATGGGTGGGTAGATAGAAGGCTGCATGGGTGGTGGATGGATGGTGGATGTGTGGGTGGGTGGATGAGTGGAAGACAGGTTGAATGGGTAGTTGTTGGATGGATGGATGGATGGATGGATGGATGGATGAGTAGATAAATGGGAAGATGGATGGAGGAGTAGACTGAAGGTTGAATGGGTGGTGGAGGGATGGGTGGATGAGTGGGTGGGTGGGTGGATGGGTGGATGGATGCAGGATGGATGGTTGAATGGGTAATGGATGGATGGGTGGATGGTTAGGTAAATTGGTGGGTGGGTGGGTGGATAGAAGGTTGAATGGGTAGTGGTTGGATGGATGGATGGACGGATGGATAAACAGGAGGATGAATAGATGGGTAGATGGAAGGTTGAATGGGTGGTGGATGGATGGGTGGATTAGTAGGTAGGTGGGTGGGTAGACGGATGGATAAATGGGACGGCAGATGGATGGGTGAGTAGGTAGTGGATGGATGTGTAGATGGATGGGTAGGTGGGTGGATAGAAGGTTGGATGGGTGATAGATGGAGGGGTGGACAGACTGGCAGCTCCTGTTGCTTTACAAAGAAGGACAAGGTTGATGTTCTCCTTCTCCTTATTTTTTTCTAGCTTTATGTCCTCAGTCAAGGACAATGTGTGTACCGGGGAAAAGTCTCTAATCTCGTACCATACTTGAGAGATTTAGGTCTGAACTGCCCAACCTATCACAACCCAGCTGATTTTGGTAAGTAGAACCTTAACAAAAGGGCTCTTTTCCACTCTTGGTGAGTTTCTGCTTTTACCTGACACCCCCAAATCTGGAATTCCTTGAATATTGCACATTGGCTCCAGTGCCGTCCTGTGGTGGAGCTTTTAAAAGCAGATTAAAGATTTTCCCTCCTTCAGAGAAGATATCTAGGACCTAGAACAAGGACACTGTTGTTTGGAGCTGTTTTTCCTAATGCTTTGTGTGTTAGGTTTCTGATTTAGAGGAAGGTATTTCTGAAAATAAATAACCTTTGAAAATAAAAAATGACCCTTTCATATTAATAATTGAGTCATTAAAATGCAGATTTAAGTTTCCACCAAACATAACAAAAAGGTGAGGCTCAGAGTCTGGAAACCAAGTTGATGGTCTGAGCTCCTCCTCTCGGATTGGCTGTCTCGGGGTTGGCAGCCAAGCACACTGTGTCTGGGGCCCCGAGGTGTAGGAGCCCACCCCAGGGCTCATTTTGCCCTGGCGCGGTCCCCAGGCCTCTCTCCTGGCCATGCCCTCCAGGGTGTTGATGCCGCTGCTGCTGGCTATCCCTTTTCCCCATCCATTGGGGCTCTGGGCCCAGCACCCCTTCTCCACACTGTGCCCCATACATCCATCAGCAAGCCGCACAACCTCTCCAGGCTATGTCTCCAACACCAAGTCTTCTTCACCAGGCTCTGCAAAGCTAGGGAGCCTGGCAACCCTCCTGCCTTCTCTTTCTCTCAAGCTTCATATTCACTAGGCCACCAAGTGCTTGAGACACCCCCATCCAGTCCCGTTCCTCCACCTCGGCCTCTTGCTGGGGTCCAGTCTCTGCCAGCACATTCTGCCTGCCCATGGCTTCTGCAAGGACGCCCCACGAGCTGGGTGGTCTAAATCGGCAGAAATTCATCCTCTCACAGCCCTGGGGCTGGAAGTGAAGGTGTGGGCTGGGCTGTGCCACCTCGGAGGCTCTCGGGGAGGGTCCTTCCTGCTCCTCCAGCTCCTGGGGGCTCCAGTGTTCCCGGGCTGGTGGCTGGGCCACCCCAGTCTCTGCCCGTGTCCTCACGTGGCTTTTTCCTCTCTGTCTCTGGGTGTCCTTTCCTCCTCTGGTAAGGACAACACTCACAGGACCCAGGGCCCACCCTAAACCCCGGACAGTTTCATCTCAAGACCCATAATAAATGAAACCTGCAAAGAGCGTTTTCCAAATAAAGCCACATTCTGAGGTTCTAGGTGGATGTGAGTGAGGGAAGGGGACCAGGCTCTCTCCCCCATGTTTCCCCCCAAACACCCGGCCACTGCACTGCTGGATTCCACAGCTCTCCAACGTCATCCCCCAGATTGCGTTCCAGGAGACACTGTTCCCAGGCCAGGCTCCATCTTCTGAGAAGTGGGTCATGATGGTGGGGGGGGGGCACACAGTGGACAGGAAGGGGCCCGGGGGAGGGGGGCCTCACCTAAAGAGAGGCTTTGGCATGTCGCAAAGGCAGTGGGTAGAGCCAATGACTGTCGCACACTCGTTCCCCAGAGAGAGAGGCAGGTGGGAACGGGCCACAGAGCAGGGGTGGAGTGGGGAGGTCCAGGGCCTGCAGAGAGGAGAGGTCGGAGGGCGTAGGAAACCGGGCACATGGGACTGAGGGAAGGTCTCGGGAAGGGAGCTGCTGCTGTGCCCTCTGCGTCCCCAGAGGGAGGGCAGGAGGGGAGGGGGGAGAGGCGATTCGGAGCACGGTAGAGCAGGGTGGGCACGAGTGAGCAGGTGGGCCGGCCATGCTGGGCGTGTGTGACGTCACTGACGGTGACGTTCTCCTGTGGCAACACGTGCTGGTCTATGACAGACTCGAAGAGGGCTTGGCTGCCCCAGGTCAGGCTCAGGAGAGCAGATAGCTGCTGTGGCCAGAGGGCAGGGCCCAAATACTGAGGCCGGGGACTTTGGGCTTCAGCACGAAAGTCAGTGAGGGGAGGGGCCGTGGGAAGGAGGCGTGGGAGACCGCAGGTCGGGGGAGGGGCGGAGAGGCAGTCGTGTGGGGTGTGGAACCAGGGGCCACAGAGAGGCCGTGGGATCCAGAGACGGGGTCAGCAGAGGACACCCTCCCTGGGGATCAGGAGGTGGGGCTGAGGGTTCCAAGCCCGCTGGAGGCCATGGGCCACTCTCCATGGTCCTGAACCACTGTCACTGCGGCCATCCCCGCTGAGCCCACAGGGACATGCAAGCCCCCTCCTGCTCACCCATGGTTGAGCAGGCTCCGATCCTGGGGCTTGGATGCCCGAGGCAGGGGTTCAGTCACATCAGTGGATAAATAAGTTCACAGAAGCACAAGCTCGTTCCCTCTGACTCCCTGGCATCACCATCTGAATTCGCATTTTTAGGGTCCTGACGTCATCCCTGGCCTTGCTGGGGGTTTTAGAGCTGATGAAATGTGGGTTGAGGAATGGTCTCATCCTATCACAGAGCACCCCTATAATCTGTTAAAAGGACTCCCGCGAGGCTCACGGCCATGTTGTTGCAAATCGACCAAGGCCTGGGTTCACGTTAGCCACAGGGGCGCTCCTTCCTGGGGCGTGTGGCGGGTAGCCAGGGGATGGGGGGCGCTGGGACTGACCCGTGTGTGTCTCCCGCAGTCATGGAGGTCGCGTCCGGCGAGTACGGTGATCAGAACGGCCGCCTGGTGAGAGCCGTCCGGGAGGGCATGTGTGACTCTGAGCACAGGAGAGAGCCTGGGGGGGATGCCGAGGTGAACCCTTTTCTTTGGCACCGGCCCTCTGAAGAGGTAAAGCAGGCAAAACGATTGAAGGGGTCTAGAAAGGTAATGCAAAGCCCCGGCCCCCGCGGGACGGCTGCGCCTTGCACCCTGCCGCCTGGGGGCTCTCGCTCGGCCGCGGGGGGCTGCGTGTGGGGCTGGTGGCTCACGGCCCCCCTCCCCGTGTGCGCCCGCAGGACTCCGCCTCCATGGAGGGCTGCCACAGCTTCTCGGCCAGCTGCCTCACGCAGTTCTGCATCCTCTTCAGACGGACCTTCCTCAGTATCATGAGGGACTCGGTGAGGCTGGGGGCCGGCGTTCTCTCAGGCCTGAGGGAGGCGCAGGCGGGGTTCCGCTGGGGTCGTCCGGGCTGAGCTCTCGGGCCGCTTTCCCTGCCTTTGCACCGGTCAGCTTTCCGTCCGTGGTGCTGCTGTGACAAACGCCCCCCGGGGCTCCGACAGTGAACTCCGGTCACGCTGGTGCTCTGTGTTGGCGGCAGCGGCTGGTGGCCCTGCCCCCCATGTCCCATCCTGGGACCCCGAATGGAGACACGGCTCCTTTTCTGGAACTTGGCAAAGGGCAGCCTGTCAGAGTTCCCACTGGGGTGGCAAACCCTCTCGTGCTCGCTTGCCTCTGGCCGAGCCTGGGTGGGAGTGTGCTCCTGTCTCCAGGAGGCCCTGTGGGCACAGGGCGCCGGCCGGAGGGGGGCGAGTGACCAGCAGCCGTGATCCTATCCACCCATCTTAGTGGACAACCTGGCAGGCTCCCTCCCGGGGAGGGCTCAGTGCCCAGCGGGGCCTTTGGGAACTGCGCTGAACACTGGGGGGCTTGTAGCTGCCCAGGCCAGAGCGCTCCAAGGAGAGGCTTCGGGTGTGTCCATTCTCTGTCCCCCAGCACTGTTTCACCCGGCCCCTCTTCTGAAGGCAGACCAGGCAGACCACCCTTCCTGCTTTTCGTGAAGGGGGTTTAACAGAATAATAGCGATTGCTTCTGGTGTGTGTGTGTGTGTGTGTGTGTGTAAGTTGGTTTAGGGTCAGGGCTTGTTTTTCTAGAGGAGAAATCAGGTGCCAGTGCCTTCCTCGGTCTCTGCCCCACCCCCCGCGCACTCAGCGGGAACCGTGTCTGCCCCCAGGTCCTGACGCACCTGCGGATCACGTCTCACATCGGAATCGGCCTCCTCATCGGCCTGCTGTACCTGGGGATTGGGAACGAGGCCAAGAAGGTCCTGAGTAACTCCGGCTTCCTCTTCTTCTCCATGCTGTTCCTCATGTTCGCAGCCCTCATGCCCACCGTTCTCACGTGTGAGTGCCCGACCCTATGCCCACCCAGCACCCGGGGACCCCGGTCAAGGCTCGGCCCATAGTTGAGTTTTCTGACACAGAATATCTTGGTTCTTCAAAGTATCATTTTCTTTGTTGACAGGGATGATCATATTTTCTCTTAGACAACAAAATACGTACCATGTTTCAGCCAAAGGAATTAATCACTAATGGGGAAACTATAACCACTGTGGAAGGCTGACGAAAGAGAGATTCCCAAAGTGTTCTAATCGGGAACCCCTGAAATCTTACTCTTTAGCTGTTACCCCATTCGCTCATTAGGCATCCTGCTGTGGTTGAAATTTGTGAGTGAATAAGGCTATTTTAGATGGATTCCCACACAGTTCCAGATTATTTGCTGAGCACGCGGCCCTTGCTCACTCGGGCTGACCATAAACTCCAGCATAAAATTTGCCCCAGTGTCGCCTCCCTAAATGGCCCTGAATGCTCAGGACCAGCTGAGGGGGTTCTTGCCTGTGGGAGGAATCACACTGCTTCGCGGTCGGCTTAGCAGGAAATACTTGTGCCAATCACTACAATAGTGTTCAGTGTCCGAGCAGAGGTTCTCCGCTCTTCGATTGTCCCCCTGGTGATCCTTTGGGTTATAAACACGGTCACGGTTGGAGGTTTTCCCAGGCCGGTGCGTGGGTGCGTGGGTCCGCAGGTCTCAGCCCCGCCTCCGAGGGCCGCGCAGGCCGATGCCCCGCGCCCTCTCCAGCTCCGCACATGCGCGCCTGCGGGGAGTCCTGGCTCGCGGGGCGCGTGGGCCTGACCGCTTTGCCCTCCGTCTGTCTCCTAGTTCCCCTGGAGATGGGAGTATTTCTTCGGGAACACCTGAACTACTGGTACAGCCTGAAGGCCTACTACCTAGCCAAGACCATGGCCGACGTGCCTTTCCAGGTGTGGTAGCGGAGGGCGCGCTCCCCGCACTCCCTGCGGAGGGGGCACTCCGCGTCCCGGGGGCTGACCGGCCGTGTGTTGCAGATCATGTTCCCCGTGGCCTACTGCAGCATCGTGTACTGGATGACGTCGCAGCCGTCCGACGCCGTGAGGTTCGTGCTGTTCGCCGCGCTGGGCACCATGACGTCGCTGGTGGCGCAGTCCCTGGGTCTGCTCATCGGAGCCGCCTCCACGTCGCTGCAGGTACCAGCGGAGGCGGGGCGGGGGGCGGGCCGGTGCGGCTGGGGCCCCTCCCCCCAAACATAGCCGCCTCCTTCTGCCCTGACCTCCCAGACCGGCCTCAGCAGGTTGACGCCCAGGGAAGGAGCTGCCGGGCGGGTCAGGGCTGGCGCGCTGGGCGCAGCAGGGCCCGTGGCTGGCCTCGGTGCCTGCCAGGCGCAGCTCCCGGTGCTTTCCTCGTCGTAGCTCACTGCGCCTCAGACACCCCACGAGCTAGGGCGGTGCCATTCCCATCTCACAGTGGGGGAGACTGAGGCCCAGAAAGGGAACATGGTCGGGTCCGGGGCTGCCCTGGCTCCGAGTCCAAGCTTTCAACGCCTATGTTCTGTTGCCTCTGAGGGATCCGTTCTGCTGTCCCTTGGCCCCCCGAGGGCAGCCTGTGCCCCTCCCCTGCCCCAGGGCTTCACGTGCCCCCAGCCTGCCCAAGCCCGCACTGTGGCGGTTTCAGGGTGCTCTGGGCAGCTCGTCCCCCAAAACAAAGTCACAGTCTGGTGAACCGAATGTCTGCCAGGCCTTCCCGCCGCTGCATGTGATGGATCCTCCGTTCCCGTCTTCAGAGCCACCCCTGCCACTCACTGATGGCTTAGCCTCCAGGGGGTCCCCTTCTCCAGGGACAGGCATAGCAATGTGTGCAAGGGACAGCCGTGGAGAGCGCTCCGCCCACCAGCCACCCAGAGGGCCTGGGAAAGGTGCCCACTGCCTCTTCCTCCCTCGGACATGGTGGCAGCACCCGGCTCTCTGCTCCCCCAGCTGCTGTGCCACGGCCTTGTCTCGGTTCACCTTGGCTTCTGCCCCCTGAGGGAGGCTCTCTCTCTTCACCCACCCCTGCCGGGGCCCTCTGCTCTCTGAGCGGGATGTCCCAGCCCCTCCCTGTGCAGAGACAGGCTGCAGGCTGGAAGAGAGGGGCTGCTCAGTGCTGTCCTGGCCTTCAGTGACCAGCCTGGAGCCCTGGCCCTTTCCCAGTTGCTGGTGACTCTCCCCATACACCTGGGATATGGCCTCCCAGGGACACCTGAGGAAACCGGGTGGGAGTCCCACATGCTGCCCCTGAGCACGTCCCCCGTGTCTCCCCAGGTGGCGACCTTTGTGGGGCCCGTGACGGCCATCCCTGTCCTCCTCTTCTCGGGGTTCTTCGTCAGCTTCGACACGATCCCAACTTACCTGCAGTGGATGTCCTACATCTCCTACGTCAGGTAGCGTGGGTGGGGGCCCGGATCGCTCGGGAGCTCTCTGTGGACGGAGGGAAGGGACAAAAGCCACTTCCTAGCCCCCAGCCGAAGGCCGGCAGCATGCTTGCCCCATGAAATCGAGGCTGTTGGTGCCTTTCATTTTCTCCTGAGTCTGGTGTGTCTGCACCCCGCCTCCACACACACGCACACACACACACGCACACAAGCATTAAATATAGCAGTTTGTGCCTTGAAGAAGCTGCGGTGGACCCCGCGTTCTGCCCATTTCGGAGAGCTGCTGTGGGGGCCGTGTTTCCATCTCACGATCCTCGTCCCTCTCTGGAATGAACAGCACTCAGGCGAGGTTCTGACTGTGTAAATCCCGTGGAAACCAGGTCCTGTTTTAAACATCCTAATGTCTTTGAACGAGAGCATCCTGGCCCCTGGGTGCCGAGTGCTCAGGCCCGTCCTCTCTGCCCCGGGTCCTGTCACGCCGGCCTTGCCGGGCAGGGCCCATCTCCAGGGCTCTTCTCCCCCAGCCCCGGCGATCCCATGTGACACACAAGAGCCAGAGTTGGGAACAAGCTTTCTTTCTCTAGAACGTCAGTTCAGACCCAGATGTATTGTTCAGGAAAACAAAATCAAAACAAAGTGGCTGTACAGAGTTTCAGCAATCTGTGTGTGTTCCAACGCCAAGAAATCAGAAACTCATGTCTTTCTTCTCAAAATTGGTGTTTTTGTTTGGACACTGTAGGGCTGGACCGGAATGGGAGACGGCACGGCAGGGTTTTACTGAAACGCTCTCTAGCCCTTGGAAGGCTATTAGATCCTTTATTATATCGAACTGTGAAAGAGTTTGTCGTCTCAGGCAATCAAAGAGCCTTCCGATTGGTTTCCTCCACTGAACAAATAGCTCCTACCCATTCCGTTTGGTTCTGTGGGTGGAGGCTCCGGAGGAGATAAAAATCGGGCAAACCTCATCCACGCCGTGGGATGTGTTTATCTTTGGAGGCTGCTGTGAGGCGGGGAAGCAGTTGCGTGAAGACGGGTCTCGGGGACGGAGCGTGGCCACGCTGTGGATCACGGACGGCGTGGGGGGTGCTGTGTCCCTCTGCAGATGGCGGCAGGCGCGAGGGCATGGGGTCCCCTGGCCGTGGGGAGGGCCTGGCTGATGGCCGAACGTTCCTCTCTAGGTACGGATTCGAGGGGGTCATCCTGTCCATCTACGGGCTGGACCGAGAGGACCTGCACTGCGGCGTCGATGAGACGTGTCACTTCCAGAAGTCGGAGGCCATCCTGAGGGAGCTGGACGTGGAGGACGCCAAGCTCTACCTAGACTTCATCGTTCTGGGCATTTTCTTCATCTCCCTACGCCTCATCGCCTATTTCGTCCTGAGATACAAAATCCGGGCGGAGAGGTAAAAACACCCGAGCTCCAGGAGACACGGACATAGACATCGTGGCCCAGGGCCCCTCGCGGAGCCGCGGGGACCGCTGCCGCCACCCAGCCCCCGGCGGTGCGTCCGTCTGCGGGCGTTGTGCCGCCCGTGTCCGCGCCCGCGCCTCTCTCCTCTCCCTTTCCAGCTTCACCTGGGAAGAAGGTGTAGAAAGGTGTCGCGTCCTCGTGCAGAATTTCACCCCGTGGAGGCCAGGCACGCAGAAACCGGCAGCAGAGCCGCAGCCGGGGGGCCGGGGAGGAAGGAACCGCGCCAGGGACAACCTGGTCTCGGGACGGTCGCTGTCGTCCTGCGGTTCTGCTGCCGCCTCTGGGGAGAAGTCAATTTCCAAGCCAAAAGCCGATAACTCTCATTCCTTTTAAGAAACTGTATCTTTTTCGTACTCGTTAAAGGAAATTATTCAGGGTAAATAACACACTTTGCTTAGAGACACGAGGGGCTTAGCTAAGGCGCGGAGCTGGTCTCATTTTCAGGCAGAACTGGGGAAAGATGCGGCGCGGTCCCCGGCAGGGAGAAGGCTCTGGGGCTGCACGTGTTCCCAAAAGTCGAACAGAAAGCTGGAGGGTGGCACTGGCCAGCCTTCCCAAAGTTTTTTCTCCCCCCTCACCCTGCCCCGTGCTGCTTATTTTAAGCAAAAATACATTGTTTATTTCTTCCTAACTTTCTGAACACCTTAATTTCGCCTAAATCGTGTCTAGAAGATGAGCCTTGTTGATTTTTTGCACACATGTCCTCTCGTGTCACGTCGTCTACCTCCGCGGGAGCCGGGAGAGCTAGGCAGGTGGCAAAACCAGGGTGGCTGGGGAGGGCCTCGGGGCGCCACAGGAAGGGAGCCACCAGCGGCGGGGGGCGGTGCCCAGACCTCGCGGCCTCCAAGGCCTTACAAGCAACCGGCGCAGTCTGCGTAGCCCAGGCTCCTGTGGCGTGTTCAGACGATGCACAGGGTTGTATGCGAGGCCACCTCCCGAGCCCAGTGTCTGTGACATCCCTGCCTTCTCGGTGCTGAGCCCCTGCTGATGTCACAGACCAGAAGCTCCTTCTTCCCAGGGACAAAGTCACAGAACAAAATCCCTGTGGGGCAGGAGTGGCGGGCGCACCTGCGGGGTAACCTGCCTCTGGCTTGTGTCCTGATGCCGTGTGCCTGTCGGCTGTCAGAGGCCGTGCGGCCCAGCAGGAGGTCAGAGGAGGCCAACTAGGGAAATGGAGTAGCCTCCACTTGGAATCTCCCTGCCCGGGGGCGGGGGTCTCCCAGGGACAGCCTGTTTTCGTGGGCGCGCTCACGCCCTGTCTGAGCCTATCTCCTCCGCTATGAACAGTAGCACGGCTGTCACCCCTAAAGGCGTCTTTGACTCCCCAGTTCTGTTCCCACAACTTCTGTTTCCCACTTTAAAGACAATGGAAAGGGCCCCGTTTTACTCACATACAGATTTGACAAATGCTCAGCAACCCTTTTTAACCCTTCCGTCCTTTGTAGTAAACGCACTGAGCCTAGTAAACTGTAACCTTGAGTTTCACTCTTCCGTACAAACGTGGCGTTGCCTTCCAGATTAGAGCATTTACCCAGGATCGAACTTAGGCTTTATAGAGAGTCCTCACTTAGTTTCGAGACAGATTTGCCTGCGAGACGCCACAGGGAGGAAGACCCACCTAGGAGCAGGTGGAATGGGGGCGGGGATGGCTGTGGTCACACCTGGCCTCACAGCACCCGTGGTCGGGAGGCGAGAGCTCTTTCCCGCTGTGGCCCAGCAAGGACGGGCCGGCCTGGAGCCGCGCTGCGGGGCTGAGCCCACCCCCACGGGCAGCTCACATCGTGTGCCCTGAGCCCACTCCCCCGGGTCTCAGCCACTTGGGAAGGAGACAGTGAGATCCCTCGAGATTGAAAATCTGGTTTCCAAGTCTACCTGCGCCCTCGGAAGGAATCCCCCAAAACCCAGTCTCCCTGGGAGTTCATGCTCCCGCATTTCAATTTTCCACTGTTAATAAATTACCTTCCTCCCTTTAATAGATGAGGAACCGAGTGAGAGGCCGATCTTGGGGGACCTGAGGGCTGTCATCGGCAGCTTCAGGGGAGACGCAGACTCAAAGTAATACGGTGATTTTTGGAGGGAGGGAGTAGCCAGGCCAGAGGCTTTGCTTAGGAAGCCCAGGGTCGCTGCCCTGCCCTCTACGGGCAGCGCCCCCTGCTGGCAGTGATGCAAAGGGTGTGGTTTGCCGCTCCGGGCCCTCGGAGAAAACATTTATTCCAATGACCAAAGATAATGTCCAAACAACTTACTGATTTGTTTTTCTAAATCATTGTGGTTAAGAGGTAGGTGACCGTGTCTTTCATACATTGGGACTGAAAGCAGGCCAGCTTGCCGGAGTTTGTTTCCAAACGGAATTTCTGAATGTACTGCCCCAGCCAAGCATCTCGGATCGTGATTCCTCATTTAGAAGGAAGAACCAAATCTTGTCCAAAAGATGTGCAGCCTCTCCCGTGTTTGTGAGGAGAGGCGAAAGCAGAAGTCCAAAGAACATCGCTTTTCAGTGACGTTGTCGGGAGAGAAGGGGGAGAAGCTTGGATACTGCTCGCTGCCACGGCTCCTGCTCCTGCTCCTGCTCCTGCACCTGCTGCTGCCACTGCTCCTGCTCCTGCACCTGGTCCTCCTCCTGCTCCTGCACCTGGTCCTCCTCCTGCACCTGCTCCTGTTCCTGCTCTTGCACCTGTTCCTGCTCCTGCCCCTGCTCCAGCACCTGCACCTGCTTCTGCACCTGCTCCTGCACCTGCTCCTGTTCTTGCTCCTATTCCTGCACCTGATCCAGTTCCTGCACCTGCTCCTGCTCCTATTCCTGCACCTGCTCCTGCACCTGATCCAATTCCTGCTCCTGGTCCTCCTCCTGCACCTGCTTCTGTTCCTGCTCCTGCTCTTGCACCTGCTCCAGCACCTGCACCTGCTCCAGCACCTGCACCTGCTCCAGCACCTGTGCCTGCTCCTGCACCTGCTCCTGCTTCTGTACCTGCACCTGCTCTTGCACCTGCTCCTCTTCCAGCACCTTCACCTGTTCCTGCACCTGTTTCTGCACCTGCTCCTGCACCTGCTCCTGTTCCTCTCCTGCACTTGCACTTGCTCTTTCCCCGTTCCTGCTCCTGATCCAGTTCCTGCACCTGCTCCTGCTCCTGCTCCTTCTCCAGCTGCAGGCCTGGGCTCTGGCGCCAGCCCCGCCTTGGGAGCCTTCCACCTGCGCCCACATTCAGAGCACGTTGTACCTCCCTTGCTCCTGCCCTCGCTGAGTGTCAGCCAGAGAGATCAGTCCTTGAGAAGCCCTGCGTGAGTTTCGTGGGGGGAAACCCTTGTAAACATTCACAGAAAAGATGCTGGAGTCTGCCGCAGTCACCATGGGTGAAATGGAACCTTAGTTTCCAGATAGCAGCCCAACCTAGAGACCCACAGAAATGCTAGGTTCCCACCCCGAGAAGGGCACTACCAGGAGCTCAAAGACAGGTGGAGTCCCCTTGGGTTTTGGGCAGAGAGAAGAAAAGGCTGAGCCCCTGTGTCCTGAGTATCTTTCCCTACCTGGGGGTCCCAGGCCCTGCACTGGGGGCCGCGCGGGTCCTCTGTCCATCCCCTAACCCAGCAAACATGGCCATTGGCGGTCCTGACGAGCTTGGGACTGTCCCAGGCACTGGGGGCTTAGGGGGAGGGGACCCAGATGTGGCCTGGCCACAGTGGCCAGTGTAGCAGGTGGGGGGGGGGGGAGTGCGTTCCTTCTGCAGCTGCAGAGCTTGGGGCTGGGGGAGAGCGGGTGAGGCCCCAGGTCCCACGCCAGGGAAGAGCGCAGTCAACATTCGAGCCACGGTCTGACCTCAAGACCTTCTGTTTTGTTTTGCCATATTGCCTCCTGTTTGTAATGCACAAATACACACGAAGATACTTGGTAAAGCGTGGGGGCGCAATGCTAGTTTAGTGGCGACTCGAGGACTTGCTGTCACCACACAGAAAGCCGAGGTGGGAAGGTGGCCCACGCCCCTGCCCACCCCCCAACCGGCCTCGAGGCTGGGCTGACTCCTGCCCCGTGGAGAGCAGCCGTCCTCTGCCCTTGCCTGGTCCTGGCTTCTCAACACAGCACACATGAGGACACGGTCGGCCTAGAGAGGGCTGGTGTGTGTGTGCGTGCACGCGCGCGTGTGTGTGTGTACATGTGCACACACGTGCAGCCTTGATCCAGGTTTGGGGTAGTATTATTCCGTAGTCTTTGCTTTGTCTCTAAACACTCCACCATGCTTTATTCCCAGAAGGAAAGACAAATCCCTCCCTGCCTGCCTGCGGCGCACGTGGTGACGAGCTTAGTCAAACCCCACCGAGGCTTTCATCCAACGCTGGGGAAAGTAGAATGTGACAAAGGGCGAAACCAAACCCCCAAGACAGGGAGGTGCACAGTGTGAGACTATAAAGTTAGACACTTGAACAAAATAAAGACCGCTAATAAATATTTTATATAAAACTTTTTACTTGTGTTCAGTGTTAAATGCTTCAAGGTCAACATGATTTGCTTAACTCTTACTGGGCAAAATGGGCCTTTAGTTTGCATTTTGAATGTATTTGTTGTACGTCTAATGAGAGTTCCGCGTTATTACTTAGTGTCCTGGTCTGACACCCCCCGATTGTACAATGGCCTTCCTTTCTGGGACACCTTCATGTGCTATGAGGGACTGTCTTCGAGGTTTGCGCTTTCCCTCTCCCCACCCACTCCTTCCTGCCTTGTTAACGTTGGTCACAACCTTGGAAATTGCCAAGACCCTCATGTGCTGAGGCTGGAGCCTTCCCTTCCTGTCCCTTCCTGTCCCTTCCGCCTTAGAGGGGGCTCGGGGGACATGGGCACTGGCAGTGACTCCTCAGAGGGATGGGACATCCCTCGCTCATTGTTTTCATGCTCCTGGAAACCCTCTTCTCTGGCCTGGTCTCTGCAGAGACGGCTGTGATGGGGGAAAACATGTCCTCCTGAGGTTGGGCTCCCAGAGTGGACACGAGCAGGACCTCGAAGGATCCTGGTGTTCTGAGCTGCTTCAGCTCCGTGGACCCAGGACTTCCAAGGACAGTGGTGCTTGGGGCATGGCCTTCAAACTCGTCTGCAAAACTGGAGGGCATCCCGCGTGCGGAACCCGCTCGAAACGGTGCCGTGTGCCCACCGGCTCCCTCTGCTTCTCCTTCCGCACCTGCCCCTGCAGACCGGCCAGCCGGCCTGTGGTCCAGCTGCCATTTACGCCAGGGTCCTTCTGGGTCACTGTCCTTGACCTTTCGTGTCAGGGAGATGCCTCTGGGATGATCGGCCTCCGCAGAGCCCGTACCCAGAGGCTCCTGGGGGGCCGGCAGCAGCCAGAGCTGGGGACCAAACCCCAGTGCGGTAGCAAGCCCGGCTCAGCCTCTTGCTAACACCCAAGCCTCCGGGGCAGGAAGGCGGGTGAAGGTGACCCTCAAACCCTCTGCTGGGATGGTGGGGTCTCCCACAACCACCGCACCTTCTTCCCATTCCTTTTTCTCGTCTTGGTACAAACACAAGGCTTTAGCCTTAGCCCAATTTTGTATGTTACCTCTGAACACGCCAACTTGGAATCATTCCTCCAACAGTCGCTTCTGTGGCCTCGTCACGAGCGCACGGAGGCCCACTGAGGAAGACCGCTCCGCGTTTTTATAGAGCCGGTCTGTACCCATTGTGCTCAGAGCCCCTAATGCCTCCCTGGTCCCCAAAATAGTCTCCGGGCATCCAAAAGGAGGACACGGTGGTGCAGCCTAGGTACACAGAACGAAGGATTGCCCTGGGTGGGGGCACAGTGTAGGGGCTTTCCGGGGCGGTAAGACCATTGTGAGACTGAAGAGGAGGGAGCAGGGGCATAAGAGTGTCCTTGTTTGATCACGAGCCCGGGTGGGGGGGAGCTCGCCGGCTGCGTCTGGGCTCCCATTTCTGAGGCCGCAGGGAAGGGGAGACGGAGCCCGCCTGGGGACCCCTCCACAGCTGGAGGGCTGGGCTTACCCGGCTCTGCCCCTCCTTCCCGGGAGACACCCCGAGACCCCACAACCACCGGGCTCACAGCCCAAGGCAAGGACACAGCCACAGGCACATGAGCGATTGTCCCTGGGCTCGTGGTTTCAGCCCCCACGCAGCAATCAAATTTGGGGAACAGCACGTGCCCCAAGTCACATCAATAAGAAGGAGCAAAACCCAAAATTACTACATTCAGCTCAGATTTTCCCAGCAGAGCAGCTCCTCTCTCTCTCCCTCTGGGAGCATCTGCGTAAACGGAAGAGGGAATCCTGCTGATCGCCTTTGGGGGCCTTTGGCCCACACTTTCCACGTGCATGGGAACGTGGCCCTGGTTTTGCGCACAGTTAAATGGTTTTCCCTTCCATTCACCGTAAGCCTCCTGCCGGGAGCTCTGCACGTAGGAGCTGTTCCCACGTGCCGTAGGGCAGGGCGAGCGGGGTAAGGTGCTGAGGCCCAGCGGGTGGGCGTCCGACCCTGGGCCCGGTGGTCGAGGCCCCCAGACCAGTTTCCCAGGAAGGAGGCTGTAGAAGGTCCTTGCTACCTACGCCCTACACAGGTGCACTGTTTACCTCCCACCTTCCCTGCCCAGAACACTGGCCTGATAGCAGACCCTCGCCCAGCCCAGAGCTAGTATGGTGGCTTCCAGAAGGAGTGCTTGCCCGTTTCTGCAGCACAGGTTACCCAGACAACCTCCCTCCCGGGGGGCCTTGAAGGTGCCCTCTCCTGCTGGGCAAACCCGTTAGGCCTGAGGGAGAGGTGAGTCGTGGGGAACACAGGGTCAAGGTTGAGAGCCCTATAGTCACAGGTTCCTGGAGATCCCAGGCTGCAACCTGAGCTGGGTCTTAGTTTTCCTGGAAGTATTTTGATGGTCATGGTAGCTCTTTTGTTCTAGTTTTACATTAAAAAAAAAAAATAGTTCTCTCATTATGTACCCCAAAGTTCTCATTCCTGTGATGTTTGGAATACAGGCTGCCTGAGTTGAATCATAAATATCTCATTAAATCCCCAGCCAATTAAAAATGATGGCCAGTGTCCTATCATCCAAATTACTAACAAAATGGACCACCAGAGGAAGGGTTTCCGTTTTTAGAGTCTCATGATCCCTGTAGAGGAGGGTGAAATGTAATGTGTTGAAGACCTTACTCTCTGTAACCAACCCCTTCTCCCTCATTTGTCTGTATCTCCCTTCGTAGACAGATGGGTCGGAGAGCCGCCTGGGGGGAACTGTGGCCTTTTATTAGATGAACCGCTACTTTGTGTCATCCCTTGGTTATTCCAAAGCAAGAGTCAATGCAAGTAACATTTTCAATCAACGTGCAAACGCGGGCACACACCTGTGTATCTGTCTAAGCTGTGACCGTATGATCCCCGCTGTCTAGAACCCTGGATGGACGAATTTACAGCGATCTTGCCTTGTTCCTTAGCGAATACCGTCGCTTGCACTCGCCAGAGGTTTGCACTGTTGTAGAGAGACGCCACATGTATACACATATATATTTAAAAATAACGTCCGCTCTCTGTCGGGCGGCTGTTCATCGGCCGCCCCGCTCCCCCGGAGCAGAGACCCGAGCGGAGCCTAGAACGGGAGCTTTGTAACTGCACCTTACAGGCCGAGATCCTGCTGTACATATTTCTGTAGTTATCTCCTTAGAAGATTTGTATGTGCATTTTTTGCAGAACTTGAACTTTGTTTTCTGAAATTAGACGCCACTTACGAAAATGTGACAACAAGCAAATAAAGCATTGTTATTTTCAGACTTCTACTTCTCTCTCCTTGCTTTCCACAACGCCAGCCCTCACACGCGCCGGGAGAACTTGGCCTGGGGACTGGGGGAGACTCACTTTTTTTTTTTTAAACATTTTACTTATTTATTTATTTAAGAGAGAGAGAGCAGGCCGTGGGAGGGGCCGAGCGAGAGGGAGAGAGATAATCCAAAGCAGACTCTGAGCTGAGTGCAGAGCCCGACCTGGGGCTCGATCCCAGGACCTTGAGCTGAAACCAAGAGGGGTGCTTAACCCACTACACCCCCCAGAAACCTCAGGCTTAATGGAGCAGTTCCTTGGGTCAGCGTTGTAACAGATTTGGAGGAAGTTGGGAAGAGAACAGTGACGGGGTGCTGTGCCAGCCCGCACCTGTTTGTGGGAGCACAGGGTCAAGTGCATTTTCACAGACTAGCTCATTTGAACGCCCTCCCAGGGTGGGGGGAGGCATAGAGCTGCTGCCGGCCCCGGGTCACAGGTGAGGAAGTGAGGCTCAGAGATTAGACCACTTGCCCGAGGCACTGGCGGAAGCTGAATTCCGAGGGCGATGGTCTAGGCAGAACCCTTGGCTCCTTCATCGCCCTCCCGCCATGGGAAGACCCTGTGGCACTGAGAGCTGAGGAGGAGAACCCATCGGGTCACAGCTAAGGGGAAGCCTATCCCCCATGACCAGAGAAACGTCTTCCAGGTGCTTTGCCGAGGGGCAAGATGACGGGTGAGTATCCCCCGGAGTCAGCTCTGGGGGCTCTCTGCTCTGGGGACCCCGTATAGGTCAGCACTGGGGTTCAGGCTGGGCCTGGGTGCAGGTTTCACTCTGGGATCATCGCCTGGGCATGGCTGTGACGGGGAGAACCGGGTTATCTTCGCAGATGTGCGCACAGGGACGCAGAGAGCGAAGCCACGGTCCTGGGACTCGGCACTTCCCGTCCCTCTTCTGCCCAAGCTTCTCCGCCCCCAGACGGTGTGTTCTGCCCCCAAACCTCTCGCCACCTTCCCCCGGCGGAATCCCCCTTCCTTCCACACTTTTTCCCGATTTATCTTTATTAGAATCTTCAAGTTACAAAAATGCTCCGTGTTCATCTTAACTAGTAGTACGGAAGGCCCCCAGCCCGTCCCGGGCGCGCCCCGTGAGGTTCCCAGAGTCGACAGCGACCAGCCGTCTGTTTACTTGTCCTCCCCTGGTCACTCGCAGAGACACAGACGCGGCGTCCCCAGCCCCTGCCTTTCCTCGCACGGAGTCGCAGACGGCGCTCCAGACCGGAGCGGACAGCAACAGCCGGGCGGCGCACCGTCGTGGGAATGTTCCAGAGTCCCTGCAGCCGTCTGCCTTCTGATAGACACTGCGCTGTTTCTACAATAACCACCAGGCTTCAAAACAAATCTGAAAATCTGGAAAGCATCTTAAGCTGACATCCTTACCACGGACGATTTGAATCCCAGAAGCCTTTCTGGAAACGCAAGTGGAAGGAAATCCAAAAAGTGAAACGGGCGCCTAGAGACGGTGAGGACCTGCAGCCCCCTGTGTGTCTCCTCACTCCCACGGTGCCCCTGAGGGAGCTTTTAGGACAGTCCCACGTGGTTGACACTCTGTCACCTGGGCATGGTGACTCTTGGGGCCTATAGGTGTGCGGGGGGACAGGAAACCCTCACAAAGCTGCCAGACCTCGTTTGTGATGCTGTCAGGGAAGATTAGCCTAGTCAGGGAAGACAGTCCTACCCCATCGACGGGAGCTAATCTTTGCTGATCGCCGTGACCTTGGCAGTCCAAGTCCGTGTTCCTGTCAACCTCATTCTTCAGAGAGACACGACATAAGAAATCGAGGTCAAACCTCACGGCGGGGCGCCGCTCTCGACGGACCAGCTGACGCCCCCGGCTCCTTCCTTCCTCTCTGCGCAACCTGCCGCGCGAGCCACCAGCTGCCTGGGTCGCTCTGCGCCGAGCTGCCCCACTTGGGAGCCGCTAATCGGGCCACAGGGAGGCGTGCCGGCAGCCTAGCCTGCTGGCGCGGTGACCTCAGAACTTGACTCGTTTGTCCTGGTCCCCTCATCCGGTGGCCATCTTTGACAGCAGGTGGCAGGAGGAGAGAGCATCTCTGCACGTCCCGAGACAGGAAGTTCCTGGGGGCAGGTGAGATCTAGGACCAAAGCCAGGGGAGGGCAGGGGTGGGTGTCCTCTAGCGGGCACTGGGGCTGTGCACCGCCGGCCACGGGGCTGTGGAGGACAGAGCCCTGGGGAGGCAGGTCTGTGGGATGGAGGAGAAGCGGGGAGGCACCTGGGCCCCACAAAACCGAGAAAGGCTGGAGCATCCAGGCCAACAGGGGCAAAGGCCGCTTCCAGGTGAGAAGTGGCTAATAATTCTCGTGCCCCGAGCTACAGTAGGTAGAGGTGGGTCCGACACCCAGAAGGGGGCCACGCCCCCTCAGAGGCCATCTGGTAGGACCAATGGCTTTGAAGACAAGATGAGCCAGCCCGGGATGGGGCCCGTGGTAAAGTCTCAGAGGTCAGCTCCATTCTTGGAGCAGAAAGTCAGGAAATCAACAGAGAGAGATACAATCACAGTTGGGTTTGTAGACACATGATGGAAGGAGAGAGAGCTCTTTACTAGGAAGCGCACCCGCTAAAGTGTGCAACTCACTGCTTTCCAGCGTCCTCACAGAATCCTGCAGCTGCTACCACGCTCTGGTTCCAGAAGATTCTCGTCAGCCCCAGAAGGAGCCCATCACCAGTCACTCCCCCGCACCTGCTTCCTCCCAGCCCCGCGCAGCCACTAACTGACTTCCTGTCCCCTGGATGTACCTGTTCTGGGCCCATCGTGCGGGTGTGATCACGTACACGTCGCCTTCACTTGGCAGAGAGCACAGGTGAGTAGCACACAACGTACGAGAAGCTTCGCTCCAGCTCAGAAATGTGGAGACACCCCGTGCCCCAGAAGGGTTATGGCCCTCCGAAGTGTGCCGGCTCGGAGCCCCCAGGTGTCCCCAAGTCTGCCTCTTGCTGTCACAGCCACCAAACGCCCTCTGATGCCCATAGCCGTTGTCCCCTGTTTGCCGATGGGGACATGGAAGATGGGAGGATGTCTGACTCTTTCCAGAACGTGACCGCTGAAGACCAGAGGTCCGAGGGGAGAATTTCCAGCCTCTGCCACCCAGGACCCTGAAGGGCCTCAGAGCACACACACAGCGCGGGAGAATTTTCTGGGACAGTGGCTGTGCCACAGGCCACCCACCTTCCTCTCTGGAAAGTTTCAGGATTTTTAGACCAGAGCGGTGAATTCCAGTGACCGGCCAATATATTCTGGGACGCTACAGACCCACGCAGCCCACGCAGGAGGAACTACTGCCAAATAAGAATGTTAAAGGCACACTCTTTTTTTTAATGTTAGATTTATTTTATTCTTTCTAAAAATTATTTATTTATTTTTTAAAATTTCTTTTCAGTGTAACAGAATTCATTGTTGATGCACCACACCCAGTGCTCCATGCAATCCGTGCCCTCCATAATACCCACCACCAGGCTCCCCCAACCCCCCGTCCCCGTCCCCTCCAAACCCCTCAGTTTGTTTCTCAGAGTCCATAGTCTCGCATGGTTCACCTCCCCTTCCAATTTCCCTCAACTCCCTTCTCCTCTCCATCTCCCCATGTCCTCCATGCTATTTGTTATGCTCCACAAATAAGTGAAACCATATGATAATTGACTCTCTCTGCTTGACTTATTTCACTCAGCATAATCTCTTCCAGTCCCGTCCATGTTGCTACAAAAGTTGGGTATTCGTCCTTTCTGATGGAGGCATAATACTCCATAGTGTATATGGACCACATCTTCCTTATCCACTCGTCCGTTGAAGGGCATCTTGGTTCTTTCCGCAGTTTGGCGACCGTGGCCATTGCTGCTATGAACATTGGGGTACAGATGGCCCTTCTTTTCACTACATCTGTATCTTTGGGGTAAATATCCGGTAGTGCAATTGCAGGGACATAGGGAAGCTCTATTTTTAATTTCTTGAGGAATCGCCACACTGTTCTCCAAAGCGGCTGCACCAACTTGCATTCCCACCGACAGTGTAGAAGGGTCCCTAAAGGCTCACTCTTACTGCCCCGCTGGACTGAAGGGTGGGGGAGCGCACGTACACGCGACAGGAAGTAATAATCAGGTTTAATGGCCACAGTGTGTGTGTGAGGGGGCGGAGAGCCTAGCATTTATGTCCCCTTCCCACCAGCAGCAAGGGAGTCTGGCTTTCCCCCAGGCAAGACAAAGTTCTTGTTCTGCGGGTTCTGGAAGGTTCTACACATGTGTACCATGTCCAAGTTGTTGAGGAAGGTGTTCAATCTCAAAATGAGCCCTGGGTCCTACGGAACCCAATTCATTATGCGACTCACCCAGAGCCTCTGCTGGGCGACCAGCACGTGGCAGTGTAATGGGCGCCGTTTGGGGCCCTCTGGGGGTGGCTGTGGCCAGGGTGCCCGAGAGGGCCAAGAGCGGCATCATGCTGCCCACGGCCCCACAGAAGCTTCCAGAACGTCCCGGCATTGACCCTCAGCAAGGCTGTGTCCTTGAGTAAATTTCTCTCCACTTCCTCATTGGTAAAGAATAAATATGTGATTTCTCACAGCAGTTTGAGTAAAAGGGAAGACAGGTCTCCAGTCCATGCTACAGCACGTCCTAGCCCCCAATTTTAACACTGGTTAGCGCTTTCTTGGGTGCTCCATTGACAACAGCAGTCCCCAGCCAAGAATATTGCTTAAAAATCCCGAGGAAGACCCGCCTCCCGGCAGACCCCCAGCCAGTCCCACAGGACTCAGGGAAAGAACTGGGCTCTGGGGGCCTTGGGGCTCCTGGCAAGCAAGTCATTAGAAGTAATTGCTCAGACTTAGTTTGTGTGTTTCAGCGTTGTAGGTTTTCTTTTTTATTAACAAAGAATGTATCACTTGCTTCAGGGGTGCAGGTCTGTGAATCATCAGGCTTACACAGTTCACAGCGCTCACCATAGCACGGACCGTCCCCAGGGCCCATCACCAGCCACCCCATCCCACCTACCCCCTCCCCTCCAGCAGCCCTGTTTGTTTCCCGAGATTAAGAGTCTCTTAGGGTTTGTCTCCCTCCCTGGTTTCGTTCTTTGTTTCATTTTCCCCTCCCTTCCCCTGTGATCCTCTGTCTTGTTTCTCACATTCCTCCTATCAGGGAGATCCTGTGATCATTGTCTTTCTCTGATTGACTTACTTCGCTCAGCATGATACCCTCTAGTTCCAGCCACGTCATCACAAATGGGAAGATTGCATTTCTTTTGATGGCTGCATAGTATTCCAGTGTGTACATACACCACATCTTTATCCACTCCTCTGTGGATGGACATCCAGGCTCTCTCCACAGTCTGGCTGTTGTGGACGTTGCTGCTATAAACATTTGGGTGCACGTGCCCCTTCGTATCACGACATTTGTGTCTTTAGGGTACAGCGTTGTGTTTTTAAACCCAGCAGATCACTGTGGGACCTTTGCACGAGGTTGAGACCCAGGAACGAGGTAATCTCTCCCCGACGCCCTGCGCCTGCTGCGGCTGGGAGCACGAAGCAGAGCAGCACGGCACACCTGGGCAGGCCCATCACCCGACCACGCTCTTCCACGGGGGCTGCACGCCCCGGGTGGCACGTGGGAAGAACGGCCCATTGGGGTCACCAACACCTCCCCCGGGCTGGCAACAACCCCCAACCCCGCGGCAGACAGGGGGCTCCTCCGGGAACGGCATCCCTCCCCAGGCGCCCCCTCCTGCCCCAGGGCGGGTTGGGGGGCCTTCGCACGGATCCCGAGGAACGAGACGCAGCTGCAGGCTTCGGGCAGACGCAAGAAATGTGCGGCAAACACGTGATTCTTCCTCACCCAAAAATCCCTTGTGCAGAACAGTGACTTGGTGTTTCTCTGTTGCTGAACTTAGAGCCTCCACCCAGGCACTTGTGGGTAAATCCAGTCTGGGGTCTCCTGCCTCATGGGCTGGGGGCTTGTGGGTTTCCTGGCTTCTAACAGGGGGCAGGGTCCTGCTTGGCCTGCCCTGGGGGCACTTCTCAGTGCGTCCAGGTGGCTGGGGTGGGTGGCCGGACTTCTGCAAGCTTCCTCCAAACATGGGTTCTTGTCCCCCAGCTTCCCCTGGGCTAGTGCACGCCTGGGGGGGGTCCCCAGACACTTGGGGCTCTCCTGCAGGTTCGCAGAGCTGCCTCTAGCTCTCTCTGGTGGGACGCAAAGCAGCCGCGTGGCCATGGCTGCTCACTGACTTGAGGGCACTGGGGTCTCCGGCTCTCTGGCTCCTTCCCCCAGAGGCTCCCCCCGACCCAGTGCCCTGACCATGAGCTGAGGACGACGCCCCTCCTCTGCTCCGAGAGCGTGGAGCTGCTGGGATGGGGGGTGGGTTCTGCAGACCCTGGAACCCGCCAGATTCTGGGCTCCCGTCCCCTCTCTGCTGAGTGACCTTGGACTCCTGACCTCACGCTCTGTGCCTCCACTTGCTTCCTTGTAATCCACACCTCGGCAGGGCTGCTGGGGGGCCCCGCGACGTAAGGTGCGTGAAACAGGACAGCCCCGCAGCCGTGAGCCTTCCTTAGAGGAGCCGGAACTGCTCCTTCATCGCGTGCGGGGGGCAGGGCAGCCCGGGCTCCCGGAGACCCTCCTCTCTTCTAGTCCAGTCTCCCCCCCAGCACGGAGCAGCTCTCTGGAGGGGCGATGGGGGGCACAGACCACACCCGGGGTTCAGCTCATCCACAGGAAAAGGAGAATGAGAAAGAACTCTGAAGTGTTGGCAAAGATGTTTTCCCTTACTTGATGGAGACCGGAGGTCGGTCTGTAAGGGCGGCAGTGAGGGGGTGTGACTCCCCGATGCAGGCATCCTGGTCTTTGACGCACAGGTCAGGTCGGAGCCAGGATTTCAGGAATCGGAACTGGTCCTTTGGCGTCTTGGTGGTGTCAGTGGGGAGAGAGGGAGGGTGGGGAGGAAGGGGGTCAGGCAGTCCTTGTTCACAAGGGAGGGGCCCCGGGGCTCTAGGGCTCTGGCCAGCTCCATCCCAGCCTCGCAGGGGCACAGACCCAGCTACAGACCCGACCTTCCCAGGTGCCTGCCTCGGGGTCCCCCAGCACTGTGCCTTGGGTGCGGCCAGGCTCTCCAGGGTAGGGGCGCCTGACACCAGGCTTTACCCCTTGAGCCTCGACAGCTGCTGGGATCCTGGGGGAAAATGGATTGTTCCAGAAAGCGGGAGCAGAGCCCCTGAATGGGAAGTAAGGGTGCAGAACGCTGGGGCAGGTGGGAGCCCAGGTCTTGTCATCCCCGCTTCTGTGGGCCGCTGACTCTCCCCCACCTGACCTGGGTAGGAGGGGGGGCTCTCGGGAGGTGGCCCTAGGGGAACAGAGGACACATCTGTCAGCCTTTAGGATTTTTTTTAAATTCAAAAGCTGTGATTCAGGTTTAAGATGGAAAGGATGGGAACAAACAGGCCAGGGAGGCAGAGGTCTCCGGGGGTTGCCCGGCTTGGGGGTACCAGGCAAGAAGAGGCAGGAGCCCTCACCGGGAGACAAGGCTCATCCCTGCAGAGCCCACCTCCTTATTCACAAGACCCCTTTGGATCTCCTGAAAGGAAGTCATACTTAATGATTTTATGCTTAGTGACATGCCTACACACAACGTAAGATCACTACGCATATCGCCCTACAAAATGGGAGAAGTACTAGGAGAGGGACGGCGGCTCGAGGGACACCTCATGTTTCTGTGTGCCCGCCCCCTGCATGGCGACCGGGGGGAAGGTGTCAGAGGCGCGGGCGCACGCCCCTGCACAGAACCCCACACCCCCCGTCTCCCAGCGAGAGCACCACCTAGGAAATCAGGGAGCCCCAGGCCGAGAACCACTGGCCAAGTCCACGTGTCCCTGGGCCCCCATCACCCACCAGGCCTTCAGCCCAATCCTGGCGACGCCCACCTGCCGGAGACCGCAGGAACACACGAGCCTTCCAGGGACACCACACACGCTGGGCATCTCGGTAAGATGGTGTTAGCGAGGAAAGATTCGATAGGACTTGGGCGTGTGTTATGTGACTTGGCTCAGGACTGGGGGCTGGCAGGAGGCAGAAGGAGCTGAGAGACTGGGTATCCCAGTAAATCCTTGTCTTGAGGGGGCGGCTGGAAGGGCCGGGGCTGCCCTACATGGGCCAGCCAGCGTGGGGGGGCTGGTGGTCCCTGGGGTCCAGACCTGGTCAGCGGGTGGGGGCCTGGCTGGGGCTGGGGTGTCTCCATGGGGGTCCGCAGCCTGGCGGGTTGCAGGTGGTCTGTGAACTTGTCTGTGAGCTTAGCACAGCTCCCCATGGGCTTGGGACAGGGCTAGGCTCAGACCCGACACTGAAAGGGAAATCCTGAATCCGACACCACCACGGGGGGGGCGGTCCTGCCCCCCACCCCCACCCCCCCGGCCATCAAGGTAAAAGGTATTTCACTGGAGTAATTTTGTAAAGTGGCCTGGCAGGGTCCCCCGATCGTCTGATCCCCCAGAGGCTTTAAGGAAACACGTGAGACAGGGTTTTGCTTGCTCCTTTGGCTTTGATGCAGGCTGGAGAAGAGTTGTGACCTTGGGGCCGGGGTCAGCATCTGCACCTTGGACTTGGCCATCCCATCCTCCCCGACAGCCCACGTGCTTTCGCGGTTGGGCGTCTGCCCCCTGCAGAGGGAGCTGCCCGGTGTCTCTGCCCGGCCGGCCGGTGTCTGGGCCGGGACCCACCCTGACGACTGAGGCCTCAGAAGCTCCCAGACGACTGTAGCATCCACAGTCCCTCCTTGAAGATGTTGTGATGCTATTGGCTTGGGGGGGGCGGGTTAGCATTCATGCTGCCCGGGACCCCCAGGGAGCAGGGAGCAGAGTCTGAACACGACCCGTGTTAAGATCCCCCGTGTCCCTTGGGGGAACCACAGAGAGAAGTTTGGAGAGAGAACTTTGAGCTCCAGGATGAGATGATTGAGACCCCCAGCCCCCCAGATGATTCTCCTGAGCTGGGGGGTCCCTGGAAGGAAGCCCCTGTGCCGGAGAGAAGGTTGTTTCTGCGTCTGAGTCTGACCTGGGCTCTCCGCAAGTTACCCAGGAAGACGCTCTCAAAACTAGAATGCACAAGGAGGGACAGAAGACTTCGCCGGGGGGGGGGGGGGGCAGGACCGCCCCCCTGTGGTGGTGTCTGGGCTGTGATGGGGCAGGGGCCTCCGATCCAGCCCGCAAGTGGGGCGGCAGGTGGCAAGCGTGGTGTCTGTGAGGGGTGATGGCTGCATCCAAGAAGGGGGGCGCGGAGGCCTGGGGACCCTCGTGCCTCCGTGGGGCCGGGGGCTGTCCCTGTCCCTGGCCAGGCCTCGGCGCTCTCCTCACTCTGCAGATGCGTGACCATGCCTGGAAGCCGCGCGTCCCCAAGGGCCTGTGTGGTCACTGGGCCTCGAGCCCGGCAGGCGGCACGCAGGGGACGCAGCTGCTCTTTGCACCCCCACCCCAAGCGAGTCCCCACGGGACGTCGGCCCGTGGGGCAGTGACTCCTCAGCCGGCGGTCATGGGCCCGGGTCCCGGTCCGCGGTGCCCAGGGCTGCGGAAGTCGCGCTGAGAGCCCCGGGGGGTGAGGCGGCCCCACAGAGGCTCGGCGCCGTGTGCGCATCTCACACATGGAGCGGGTCGCAGGCGCCGCGGCGAACAGATGCGGCCTGGGCACCGTCAGCGGAAAGAGGGAGGCGTCCCCTGGCTGGTGGGAGGGCGTGGGGAGCGCCGGTGTGACGACGGGCTCGGGGGGGACAGCGCTGCGTCAGTCGGGGTCCTGCTCTCCCATGGCAGCTCGAGGGACCCGTCTGCCCACCTAGTGACGGGAGCAAACTCGCCTCCCCGCCCCCCACGGGACAGCGAGAGCCAAAGCTGACCTAGCGGGGACATTCTCGAAGCCTTGTTGTAACCGAGGAAGGGACGGGGGGAGGAAGGGGGCCCCAGCCGCAGGCGCTGGGTGGGCGCTATCCCTCCAGGGCACAGGCCAACGGGCAGTCCTGGGGCCGGTGGGGAGCATGGAGGGAGGGGCGTCCGGCTCGGCGCCGAGACTCGGCAGAGGGGGGCGGAGACATGCGGGCGGTTCGCATGGAGGGGGCTGTGAGGCAGGAGGCCACCGAGCCGGGCCGTGGGGGCAGGAGCCAGGTGTGTAGTCAGGAGGACGGTGACAGCCTGGCCCCGCCACCAGGATGACCTCCAAGCCTCCAGCTAAGATCCAGCCTGGTCTCCTGAGGCTGGGCTGGGTATGTAAGGAGAAACGGACCCAAAGGCCGAAGGAGGGGTCCGTCCCGGTGAGCACCGCTCTGGGCTGCACCTGCTGCGTGGCCCGAGATGTTTCCAGAAAGGGTCGCTCCCTAAGCCCGGCAGGTGTCGTGGCTAGGCGTGAGAGGGAACACACGGGGCTTTGGATCCGGAGGCCCGGACGTCCTGTCGTGGCCCCTCAGAGCAGCCCTCATTGCACGGGATCTTTCAAGTGTTTTTCCTTCTCGTCCTTATCTGTAAGGCAAGGGTAACGAAACCTCACCTGCAGGGACATTGTCAGCTCGGCGGGCCTGGCCCCAAGACAAAGCCTGTCGTTCTGATGGGAGCTGCTGGTGTAGGACAGTGTCTCAGACCAAGAGACCCCATTTCTGTGAGCTGCAGCCCTCCCTGACGGCTGTTCGGCAGGAAGGAGCACGCGGGGCATCGGATCTCTGGGCGTAAGAGGGTGTGGGTGGCAGAAACAGCTTGTGGGACGCCCGGCCTGAGCGGAGGGACACCCGGGGGCCCCCGGCGACGTCGGTGCGGAGCCACGTGTCCTAGAAAGTCAGGGATGGAAGGAATCGCCCTGCATCGCGGGGCCGTGAGGACTTCCCGAGGACCTGAGACAGAGCCCTCATGGGGAGACCAGCGCCCCAAATTGGGACGCCTGGGTGGCTCAGTTGGTTAAGCGGCTGCCTTCGGCTCAGGTCATGATCCCAGCATCCTGGGATCGAGTCCCACATCGGGCTCCTTGCTCGGCAGGGAGCCTGCTTCTCCCTCTGACTCTGCCTGCCACTCTGTCTGCCCGTGCTCACACACTCCTTCTCTCTCTGACAAATAAATAAATAAATAATCTTAAAAAAATAAAAAAACAAACAAACAAAAAAAACAAATAAACAGCAAACGTGCAGCGGTAAGACGGATTTCATGCTTTGCTCTCTTCACGAAGGAAGACATTAATCACCTTGGTGTCTTTTTTTTTTTTAAACTGACATTTGAAATGTCTTTTCTGAATTTGCGCCACGTGGTGGCCACTGAGAAGGGGGCTGGTCCTCCCTGCCGTGTCGGGCCGGTCTAAGAGCTCATGCGGACTTTCCACCCCTGGGAGGGGAGGGCTGGGAGGCCCTGGGCTGGAGGCGCTCACCCACCCACCCCATCCCTGCAGCCCCCAACCGGGAGACCCCGAAAGAGGAGAGCCGCTGGCGAAATAAGACACAGGAGCGTCGAGTCTGGAGTCTCGAGTCACGGGAATGAGGAACGGCCCTCATGCTGAGCACGGGATCTTTATTCGTTAAGGCGTCAGGCGCCAGGCGCCAGGCGCTAGCTTTCCGTGGAAGGGCTTGCCGCGAGCCGGTAGGAGAAAAGCAGGGAGCAGGGAGCGGCCGGCAGAGGACCCAGGCCGGGGCCCCGAGGCGGGGGGTCTTATCCCAGCGTGTCCGGGGCCACTGCACGTTGCTTCAAAATCGGCATTCTGGAAACAAAGCACAGGCATTACGTCCCCACGACCAGCCTTGGCCTCACCCACCAGGTGCCAGGCTTCTCAAGGTCAAGACAGGCTCTAAGGTCAGTGCCTCGTGCTGGGTTCTCCCCAAGTCACTGGGAAAGTGTTGCGTGTCTGACCTTGTGGAGAATAGAACCCACCAGAACCTAGGGAGTCGGGCCAGTGGATGGGCCTCAGCGGGGTCCGCTGTCAGCAGCCAAAGGAGAAGGCGCAGCCCCCTCCCCGCCCCTCCGCTGAGGAGCCCCAAAGAACGGGGACAGCCAGCAAAGAGGCCGTGGCCGACTCCCTCCTGCTCCCAAAGCCTTATCTGGGCCTCTGCCTGGATTTGCCGGGAAGGGCCAGGAGGCTCGGGGCGGTGGGCGGGGCCCCAGGCGGGGGGAGTTGGCATCAGCTGGAAGGCGGCCCTAGTCCCTCATCACCGGGGCACAAAGGGCGTGGGCTGGTTCCAGGAAGGCACCTGTGTCCTTCCTAGAAGATGACCTGGCCTCTGGACTGCCAGGTGGCTTCCGAAAGACCTCACACCCCGGATGTGGGGCTGGACGGACAGAGCCAGGGCCACCCACCCCCCTGCCCCCGCCCGCACCCCCACCCCCACGTGGGCAACACCTGCTTGCGGCTGACACCCCGGGGTGGCTGTCCTCACCCTACTGCACTGCTGAGGAAGGATGGGGGGCCCTCCGGGAGGAGGCGGGCTGGAGGAAGATGGGGGGTGCAGAGAGGCACCGGGCTCAGTGCCGGGGCCGCCACTATGTGTCCTACTAGGAGTACGTCACGAGCAACAGTGCTTTGTTTGCTGAATGTGGCTTCAAGCACCGGCCCTGCTTCCCTAACCTGAGCATTTTCCACTCCTCTCCAGGCCAGTTTTTAGATCAGCTCCCTGTACATATGTGGTGCCTTGACTTTGAACACCTTTTCCCAGACAATGGCTTTGAGAATCAGCACAAACCCCTTAGCAAAGGGACAGCAGGGGACAGCCTCCGGCCCCTGATGTCCCTGGGCGCAACTCCTCTGACGGACTCAGCTGACGGACAGCCACGGCGCTGGGGGTCCTGCCGGGGTGTGCATGGCCTCCGGGGACCCAGGAAGGATGCTGTGCGCGCGGGACGGCTCACCTGTGTCCTGCAGAGGCTTGAAGCACCAGGGCACTCCGTGGATGCTGGAGTCGAAGCAGCAGCCCCGATTGGTGCACTGCTCGGAGCTGATCTCGGGGTAGCCGCAGTCCACCCTGTCCTTGGCCGGCACCTCACACAGGTTCGTCGCTGTCCCAGAGAGCACCCGGTCAGCGCCGGAGGCTGGCTGACTCCGGTGGGTCCGTTGACCTCAGCTGGCCAGCGCACAGCCTCCCCCGCTTCCGAGCTCAGAGCACGTGACCCCCACCCTCACCCCAACGCCTGCTTGAGGAGGTCACTCTTCCCGTGTTGCCCGCGGGAGCTCTGGCCTCTGCCGGGGGCCCCTGGCCCTGTGCACCCCCAGTGTCCCATCAGGGGTCCACGGGCCACGGTTCCCTCCCGCTAGCAGGAACCAGGGACCCTCTGGGGGTCACCGAACCCACAAACAAAGTTCCCCTACACTGTTTCATCTCTGCCTCCTTAAACACACAGACGGTGTAACAGGAGACACACACTCAGAGCAGAAAACCACAGCGTGTGCTGTTCTCCGTCCTTCCCGCGGCTCGCTGTCCCCCAGCTGCTGCTGTGCCCCGTCGTCCCGGCACAGCCTTCTGGCCGCAACACTTGCTTTTGAAGCAAGCCTGCGTTGTCTCAAGTTCTGCAGTGTTTCCCTTGTCACCTAACGGGATTTTCCTTAGGAAAACAGAAACCACAGAGAACCCCGATGTCCTCTCCCGCCCCTGCCTGGGAACCCCAGGCCGCCTTTGGCACCTGATAAGAACCGCACCCTAATTTCTTCGAACGAGGGTGGATGGGACAGCCACACCCCCTCCAGCAGGTGCAGGGCCAGGGCTAAGTGGAAATGGGCCATTTGTGCTGAAAATACTCTGGAAGAGACCGGGTTCATCGGGCTCTCTGTTTGGTAAATGTGCCGACACGGTGCGCCAAGACCTTTCTGGTAATTCAGAAACCCGCGCCAAGAAGGCGATGGGGTGAGAAGGGTCGGCCACAGCCGCCAGCCAGGCCAGGCAGACCTGGGCTCTAACCTGCTTCTGGCACTAACTGGGAAGGTCGCCTGCAGTCAGTGACTAACTTTCAGAGCCTCTGTTTCCTTATCTGTAAAATGGGAACAGCGAGACCCAGTTTGCGGGGCTACTGGGAGGAACCGTGTGCGTCTGGTAAATGGCCATTACTAAGTAACGTGGGGGGTCTGGTCACCTTCCTCAAGCCTCCCCACGGCCCCCCGAGCCTGGATCTTGGGTCTCTTCTCATCCTACTCCGTTCCCTGTCTGCGACCAGCGCCCTCCTGCCTACGGCGTGGGGAGGAAGTCAGAGCAGTACTCACACAGGCCCTCGTACGCCGCTGCCCTGTTGGAGGACCCCAGGACCAGGACCACCACCAGCAGCCAGAGCGCTCTGGCCTCCATGGTCACAGGCAGGCGGGCTCTGGGGACCCGTCTACTCAGAGAACCTGCCGTGACAGCCGAGAAGATGCATTTATACCCCCGTGTTTGTACAGGCACTCTGGCTTCTGTTTGCTTGGGGACGGCCCTCCCCTCTGGCTCCGACCACACCTACTTTCCCTGTGCAGGACTGAAAAGCCCCCAGCGGCTCGTCTTCCTGAAGGGGAACGGGGCAGCCTGATGCCACCGCCGGTAGCACGTCAGCCAGCGGGGAGGCCAGACTCCAGTCTCCAGATTAATGCTCCTCTCTGGGGGCAGGGCTGTTCGTCCCAGGCTTGCCTGGCCTGGGGCAGAGGACGGAGGCTCGGCGTGGGGCTGGCTGGCAGCCAGAAACCCAGCCAGGAGCAGTCTAGAAGGCTCCCTCCTTAGTGACCACAGAGCCCAGAATCCCTGACCGGCCTTGGGGACTGAAAATGCGGGTCCCCTCCGCGGGTGAGGCCCGCTGTGCGCACAGACCTCCTTCCTCCCTCGTAATTCTTGAAAATCCCGCCCTTTCTGTTTGTATTGTCAATGGCAAGACTTCTTTTCGTCATTAAGTACACTTTCATAAATGTATTCCATAAACTTATTCCATATTTTAACAAAACTGAGGGTGATAAATTGTAATATTTTGACAAAAAGAGAAGACACGCAGTAGGTTTTTGAAGATCAGACAACCCAAAAAGGCCCTCTCCTGCCCAGAGGTGCGTGTGGGATGTGCGTTTAACACTTTCTTAGGTATCTTTCCAGAAACGTTCTCTCTAGATCTAAGCACGTTTTTTACCCAAATGAGAACTCACTAGACATCTTTACTTAGCTTCCTTTTTTTTTTTCTTTCTCAATGAAGGTTGTATCCTGGACATGACTTTATAACAGCCTGTCAGCGACGTGGGGATAGATACGCCCATCGTCCAGGCGAATCAACTGAGGCTCACAATGCAGGGTGCCTGTCAGGGTCTCCTCTCGTGGGTCTGGCAGAGCTGGGATCCTGGGAGCTGTGTAGGACCCAGAAGCAGGTGCACCCGTCTGTCACCTCAGCCCCCCATGGAGCTGCAGGGCTGGAGAGGTCCTAACCCCCCCTGCAGATTGTCCACAAAGCTGTATCCACCCACCGACTGAGGGGGTCTTCCTGCACACGCGTTGGCAAGGAGGGTTGGGTCCCACCTGTGACCGCCCAGCCCTCACCCTCGGGGAACCCACCCCAGGCGACCCTCACCCTCTGCTTTGCTCCCCGCTTCCAAGACAAGTGCAGGCTGGAGGCAGGAATGTCTGTGTTGTTTCCCAGGCTTTGGTTTGCTCCCAGAAGGAGAGCGTGTCTCCAAGCTAACAGGCGGCACAAGTTCTGTTACGAAAAGGTCATCGTAGAGAAAGTCCCTGGGAGCCATTCCTGGACAGACTCTGCCTTCCCAGCCCCCACACTGTCCTCAGGCCCGGCCGGGTTGCGGGGCTGAGCCAGGCTCCAGGAAAGTGCAAATGCCCCGGAATCGGGGCTGCTGGAGGGCCCTGGTTTCCACCTGGCCTCTCCTGGGGAGCTGCCCCCGGCCCACCCAGCCTGGGCAGGCCTTTCCGCTGAACGCCGGCGAAGCCAGCGCCCAGAGCCGCCGCCATGGGGGAAACCGCCAGATCTTTGGCTTCGTTTCAACTCAGCGGATGTCAGCGGAGCCCGGGGTTCTCGCTGAGGTGACAGATCCCTGCCCTTGAAGAGTCCCCCATGAGGAGACCGGTTCATTTTGGGATTCTGATGGGAAGCTGAGAGGTTTGGCCCGAGTCCCTTGACCACCCATGCCTCAGTTTCCCCGCCTGTCCCAGAGCGCCTCACTCACAGGGCTGTACGAGCAGGTAATGCAGAGCTGTGTCAGGCACCTGCCGGGGGCGGCCAGCAGCTGTGGCCAGAGAGGGTCGAGAGCCCTGGGTCTGGTAGGACCGCCGTGGTCTGGTGTCAGCGGGAGAAGAGTGGGGGCTGCCGGCCGGAGACAGCACGGATTCTCAGAGGACAGCGGGCTTGAGCTGGCCCCGGGGACTACAGCGCCGGGTAAATGTTTGTGGGGGCTGGGGGTTGTCCTGTGCGTTCCTCCTCTCTGTCCTGCTGAAGGATGGGGCCCAAGGAGCCCCCCTGCCTTCCGGAGCTCACGGGCCTGTGGCCTCCCCCGGCCTCCAGCTCCTCTGGGCGGCGCGGGGGGGCATTCATCTTCCAGGAATGAAAGAAAACTAGGGCGGGAGCTGCAGCCCCAGGACTGGCCCAGCCCTACCCTGACAAGGGGCTGCCCTGGTGCCCCAGAATCTAGGGTGAGCGCGCTCTGGCCCCTGCTGGGGGCCCTCTCCTTCCTCTGCCGCTGTCTCCCTGGCCACGCGTCCGGACTGTCCTGGGATCCCTCCCCTGCGATTCTCGCTGCCCCGGGCTTTGTGTGCCGGTGTCCCAGGGAAGGGGAGGTTCTCCCGGACGGCTGCGAGCAGTGGGCGGTCTGGCCCCGAGTGCTGGGGCAGCAAACTCCCCCCTGCAGAGGGCATGGCCGTTGGCGCGTATATGCCACAAGCAGGGACGGAGTGTGGATCAAGGGCGGGACGCTACTATGGGACCCTAAGGATGCCGGGAAGAACCCAGGGGCCAGCTAGGACATGTGGACAGTGATGGAGTGGTAAGGGCCGGTGGGACGCCGGCCAACAGGCTTCTTGTTGGGAGTAGGAGTTCACAGACGGGTGAGGGTCTGCGTGTGTCCCAGGAGGGCACGGCTGACTCAGCCAAACACAAGAGTCGAGATTCCACTTAGAGATTCCGAGTCTCCTCTCACTGTCACTCTGGGGTCTTCAAGCCAGCAGAGAGCCGGATGGGGAAATACAGAGTCAGGTTAATCGGTGCACCTGGGCCAGCCCTGGGCTCACACCCCCCGGTATTATTGACCGTCCGTCAGACGCTCTGCAGCTGCCCTGGGTGTGGGCCCCTCGCTCTGTGCTCTGCGCAGAATTTCCTCCTGCTTCCTGGAGAGGCTTTCAGAGCCTTCCTGGAGGCTCCCGTCCTTGGCAAGGGTTTGCGCTGAGGACCGCTGGGGGAGGTAGATCTGTGCCGATGAGTCCCCCACCTGATCTGGGGGAGGACAGAGGCTGAGTCAGAACAGAGGCCATGACGGACATGGAGCGTGTGTCTCCCGCCCCCCAGTGTCTGTCCTACTATATCCGGGGCACGCGACAGCCCCTGGGTGTTCTGGAGGAACCAGTGTCTAGCCCGGAGCCTTCTGCGGTGGTTTCAGCCACAGGAGGGCTAACCCCAGAGCTCCTCGGAGTCTGGGGCTGTTGCATCAGCCCAGCTGCTGTTACAACAAGGAAAGTTTCCCAGGAATAAGGGAGCCGATGACCAGGACACCGAGAGAGATAAGTCAGAACTAAACAGAACTGACAGCCGGGGAGCAGATGTGCCTGGGGGCACCAGGCCCCGCACGGGCAGCCCCGCCTTTCAGACCCGGATGGACCTTTCTGGAGCAGCTGGTCCAGCTCCAGCAGGAAGCCCCGGCTCTGGCAGTTGCCCTGACACAGAAGGCGGAGACGCCCCCGACGTGCACCTGTCGCTTGCCAGCCCTTGGCGCGGCCCCGAGCCGTGTCCCAGGAGGACAGCCAGGGAAGGCGGAAGATGGCCCTCCGCCAGCCACAGCGCTCGTCCCTGTGAAGCCAGCCTTTGTCACCGAGCGACTTCCCAGGGGTGCGGGAATGGACAGTGTCCTCCCCAAAGTCGTTGTCTTTCCTGAAACCGCCGAGCATGGTTTATTTGGAATTGGGCTGCAGCGAGCGTAATTATTTAAATAAAGATGAGGTTGGACTGGAGTGCGGTGGCCCATAATCCAATTTGAATGTCCCTGTAGTGTCCCTATAGGGACAGAAATGCAGAGACACGGGGAGACAGCATGTGACAATGGAGGCCTGGGCTGGGGTGACGCATAGAGGGCCAAGGAACGCCAAGGACTGCCTGGGTCGCGGGGGTACTAGAGAGAGGAGGGACTCTCCCCCGGCGTCCTGGGAGGGGTGCAGCATACACCCCGTTCATTTCAGACTTCTGGCCCCCAGACTGCGAGGGAAGAGGTCTCGCCGCTGGGACCACCTAGTTCAATGGCCTTTGCTCCCCTCAAGGGACCTCTAGCTCTGGGACTGACCTTCGTTCGCATCTTCTCCCAAGGGGGAGGAAAGCACAGAGTCAGAGGCCTGGAGGGCTTGTGTCCCGGGACCCACCTTCCCTTTCCCACCCCGACTGGGCTTTCCGGGACCTCCGCCTAGGGCTCGGTGCTCCTGCACCTGGGACCCTGTCCACCCTGCCAGCCCCAGCCCCGGGCTTCCACCCCGTCCTGGGCCTGTCTTTGTCCTCCCTGGTCACCTTCGATCTCTGGTCTCTACAGATCGCTGGCCGTAGGTAATCAATCACCAGTGTTTGTGGAAGCCTCTCCCGCACTCCCGCGCCTCACCCAGATAACCCTCAAGGAGCATTTTGTTCTCTCTTCCTTGTCTCAGGGGAGGCTGAGACAACACAGGCCGGTGGGCACTTGTGAGACTCCCACATCCTGGTCGAAGCTGGGCCAGGCTCCAACCCCCGGCGCCAGGGGAGGCCCCTTCCGGAGGGGACTGTGTCATGAGTTGTCTAAACTGGGACACTTTTCAGAGCCTACAGGGAGGGGACCTCCCGCCGGCCCCTCGGGGGTGGCACTCATTGTCGAGTCCGTGCGGCTTTGATGGAGCTCGGGCACAGGTACTCCTCCGAGCTCTGGACCCACACAAGCTTTCCGTGAGACGTGAGCGTGCCGCGACCCACCACGTCTGACATTCGCGCTGACGGGACACTTCTGGGCGGCTGCGAGCGCACGTGTCTGGACCTCCGTGTGCTCAGGCAGCTCCAGCAGAAGCCGTGGAAGGGGAGGCTTATAAATCTGTTTATTTCCCACAGCTCTGGAGGCCGGAAGTCAAGGTTCACGGCGCCCACGTGGTGGACTTCCAGTGAGGGCTCTCTTCCGGCTCACGCGCGTTTGCACCTTGCATGGTGGAGGAGGAGAAGGGGGAAGCTGGACAAGACGAAGCTTCCGGGCCTGGGGCGGTGGCAGCAGCACAAGGTCTCACAGAAGTGAAATAGAAAAAAAAAAAAAAAAAAGAAAAAAGAAAAAATTAACAACCGTGGATCTTTGAAAAGGTAAAAACAGTATCACTATGTTTCTAACAGACCCGTCAAGGAAACAGGGAGAGGGACACCGATGACCAGTATCGGGAAGGAACGGTAGGCGGTGGCTGGAGTCCCGCAGGCACTAAGAGGAAAATCAGGTAAAACGCAGAACCACTTCATGAATATTTATCCTAACAAACTTGAGGCCTCCGATAAAATGGACAAATTCCTTGAAAAACGCAATTTCCGAAGCGGTTACAAGCCTAGATAGGAAATCTAAACAGCCCGATTTCTACGGAAAATTTGCAGTTACGGCCAAAATCCTTCCCGCAAAGTAAATTCCGGGTTCAGGTGGTTTCACGGCTTCGCTCTGTGGAAGAGCTCCCGTCACATGCGAACGAAGAAAGACGACCAAGAAGGGCGGCCCAGCTCGCTTTATGGGGCCGACAGAGATCTCCGGCCGGAGCCCGGCGAAAACATCATGACGTACGGAAGACCGTCGGGAACACGGATTCAGGAAATCGTAACGAAATGCCGGCAAGCTGAGCCCGGCCCCGTACGCAGTGACACATCACGGAGGACAAGGGTCTATCCAACGATGACAAGGTAGGTTTAACATCAGATAATCCCTCAGTGCATTCAAGACATTGGTAGAAAAAATGAAAATAAGAAACGTGTCATTTTAGTCAACAAGTTAGAAGCATTTAACAAAGCTCATGAGATTCTCCCCGTAAGCCTGGGACTGAGTCTTACTCGTTTCTTACCCTCATTTCCATCCAACATTGTAAAGGTTCCAATAGAGGTAATAAGGCAAGGCAGGCAGGGAAAGTCATAAAGATCACAGAAGAAGAAGCAAGATTGCCTGTGTTCACGGGGCATAACTTTATTCCCAACGGTTTGCTGCTGACTCGTAAAACCATAATTCACATTAACTTTGTATCCTATAATTTTGTCGTTTTAAAGACTTCTTGGGATTTTCTAAAAAACATATCGATCGTGAAGGTACACTTGATAGGTCTGACTCAATTAAAATTCAGACAACCCACTCAGCCAGACAGGACCGGTGAATAAAAAAGCCAAGCCACAAACTAGGAAAAGATATTTGAAACCCACGCCGTTGACAAAGGATCGCTATCAAGGATACATAAAGAATTTCTAAAGACCAGTGAGAAAAGGACAGACACGGTTTTTAAAATACACACAGAGGTATTGACGGTAAGGGAGGGAGGGAAGGGGCCCCACCTCCCTCGTAGCTGGGAATGACAAAAGAAACTAACATTTGCACACCATTTTGCGCACGTGGATTGTACCCATGTTGCGAGAGACCAGGGTACTGACTGACAAGGGCACTGACTAGGGTACGGAGAGAAAGAAACTCTTCCTCAACGTTGCCGAGTATAATTAACGCAGCTCCTTGGGCAAGCGTTTTGTCAAAACCTAATAAATGGAACAAGTGCATATTGGGGTTTTTTTTAAAGGTTTTATTTATTTGACAGACAGAGATCACAAGTAGGCAGAGAGGCAGGCAGAGAGAGGAAGAAGCAGGCTCCCCACTGAGCAGAGGGCCTGATGTGGGGCTCGATCCCAGGACCCTGAGATCATGACCTGATCTGAAGGCAGAGGCTTTAACCTCCTGAGCCCCCCAGGTGCCCCGATATTGTTTTGATAGGAGGGCACTGGGAATGATACATGTGATTGCTTATCAACAGGGGAATGCATTCTGCATTAAAATGAAGGCATCAACCTATTATTATCAACAGGGATAAATTTCAGAAGTTAAGTGTAAAATACAAGATCAAAAGCCTTTCTATTATAATACCATTCCTGATTATTTAAAAAACAACCAAAACACCACATACTATTTATGGGTACATGTGGAAATAATATGCACTCACTTCAGAATGGTGGTTACCTCCAGGAACGGAGGGAAAAGAATGGGTAAAGGTGGCACTTTCTTCATTTTATTCCTTTTTTATAGAATGAGAGGTATCGAGCCAAACAAACAAACGTCCGGCATGGATAAAACTGGGTAGAGCGGAGCACTACTTATGTACTGTTTATCCAAGGAGAAGGGTATGAAATCTGGCTGCTGAAAATTGTTCATTTAAAAAAATCCGGGTAACAGGGCGCCTGGGTGGCTCAGTGGGTTAAGCCGCTGCCTTTGGCTCAGGTCATGATCTCAGGGTCCTGGGATCGAGTCCCGCATCGGGCTCTCTGCTCAGGAGGGAGCCTGCTTCCTCCCCCTCTCTCTCTGCCTGCCTCTCTGCCTACTTGTGATCTCTCTCTGTCAAATAAATAAATAAAATCTTTAAAAAAAAAAATCCGGGTGACATAAGGCGGTTCAGGAAGCAAGGGGGCAAGTGCTGAGAGTGGCCAAGGCTAGGAGGAGCCGGCTCTGAGGCTCGGGGGTCCGAGCCCTGTGGTCCTGGTTTGGAGGAACCGTTTTAACGTTCCCCTGGGGATGCCTGGTCCGTATCGAAGAGGCTTACCGGTCTGGGATGCAGGAGGGGCGCTTCGGCATCCCATCCAGCATCCATCCGAACAGCTAGTCAAGTCTCCGGTCGTTTCAAGTTTTCTGATTTTGATGCCCAGTTCCTGGGGCCGCTCCTGTGCGATCTCAACTTTCTCTCCGTGCTAGAAGGTTTGCCAAAGCTTCTAGAGAGGAAGACCTGACTATATCCTGGGCGGGGAGGACGAGCGAGCAGGAGTGTGACTTGGTGGCCCCACGGGGAGCGCCGAGTGAGTCCTCCTGCGTTCACGCTACCAACCTCTGAAGGCTGCTGCCGGAGGGTCCCCTGCTGGGTTACCCTCTTACCCTTCACCCCATGTCCATCAGAGAGAACAAGCTACAGACCATGACTCTGACTTTCTGGGGGAGAAAAAAAATGGCCCCTTGGATTTTTCACTAAAACATAGCCTAAGAATGATCGGAATTGGAAGCAACCTACGTCTCCTAAAACACAACCTTGTACCGTACCTGGTTATTTCCACCCCATCCCAGACAAGTCCCTGTTCAGCTGCGGTCGTTTTTAGGAAGCTCAAAAGAAATTGAGGGCAGATCGCATCCTTGAGGAACGCATGGCTTGCCAAAAGCCAAAACCATATTGGACCATCCAAACTGCCGAGAGAATGTTCCAGATGGCCTGGGCCAGATGCTCCACATGCCTCCTTGTGTCTGTCTACGCAGGCGGGGAGAATCCTCTGAGCGGGGGAGAAATTCCTCACGGCAGCAACCTCTCCAGGGCAGCCGCACTCAGGGATTCTGGGTGGTTCTTGTTCAAGGAGCCGCCTGGACATGTGTTGGCTTCGAAACCAGTATAGCGCTCACATTGGCTCTTTCGGGACTCGCCATCACATCAACGTTTCAAAGAATGCTTTTGCCCTGCTGCGGCAGGTGTACCCCAATAAGTACGTAATCCCTCAGGAAACTGAAAACCAGGTGTGAGATCACGCAGAGTGGCAGCACCACAGGCAAGAGCCGCAGGGGCCCATACCTTCCCGCAGTGCTTGGTTATAAAGGCACACACAGTCTCAAGATTCATCGTAACCTGTTTTGCATATCAAATGGCAAGAAGCTAAATATTGTGGTTCGTGCGCAGGTGATGCGGACCCACATAGCACCCTACGACATCTTGTTTTGAACGTCTTGAGGGCTTTTACCAAAGCGTTAATATTTGTTGAGCTCCTGTAGGTGGATAAGTTCCCGAGCAAAGGATGATTGGTCAATATTTGCCAAACATCCTTTGTGTACACAAGCTTCAGCCCAGGTCCTGTGGGAGGTTCTAGAGGAAGAAGATGATGTGGTCAACACTGATAAGAAAACCGCGGTCATGGGGAGGGCATCCTAAACTCAAAGTCAAAGCCACATTGTGCAATCCCGGCTGCCTCCTTACCGCTGCGGCGACTGCCCTCCAGTGGCCCGGCATGCGGAGAAGGATCCGGCAGGGGAATGTGTTGATTTCGCAAGCGAGATCACAGACACACATGCAGGCTGTAGGAGGGAAGGTATGTGGGTGTCGGGGGTCAACGTCAGCCCATCACTCTTCAGTGGAGGTGGTATTGAAGGAACAGGAGATTCTGCAGTGGACTCCGGCAGGGGGACACGATGTCAGCCAGTCCATGGGGCCGGGGTTGTCTAAACATGAAGATGGCAGCAAGAAGGCACCTCTCTCCTGGGCATCGGGGCAGAGCCAGACGTCCCCAGGCTCGGAGCATATGTGGTGGAAGACACCCTGGGCAGCCGGGGACAGAGGGTCCCTGGTGCTTGGCTTCCAGATGGCAAGAACCAAGCAGAGTGGTCATGGCCGGGTCCCTCGCTGTCTTTTATGTGGGATGGAATGATTGAGCTGAGTGAGAGACAGGGACCAGGCATTCAGATTCTAGAGCCAATGAAGATCTCGGGTGTGGTTCTGAGAATCAAGAGCAGTTAGCAACATAAAAGCAGACACTGAGCAACACTCCCCGACCCTCCCTTCTGTAGACACTTCTCATAGAAAACAGAGCCGCAAGCCCTTTTGTACGAATTACGACAAATAATTGGTAGTAACTTTGTGGGGTGTAGGGAGAAGTGAGTTGGTAGACAAATATTTTACTTCTGGTAAGTGCTTCATTAAAAACACAAGAGTTTATGTTCTGGTCATGTTTCTTTTCTTTTTTTTTTTTTAAGATTTTATTTATTTAACAGATCACAAGCAGAGGAGGCAGCAGGCAGAGGGAGAGGGGGAAGCAGGCTCCCCGCAGAGCAGAGAGCCCTACGTGGAGCTCCACCCCAGGACCCTGGGATCATGACCTGAGCAGAAGGTAGATGCTTAATGACCCAGGCACCCCCAGTTTTTTTTTTCTTTTTAACATTATTTTTACTTTCCTGAGGAATGTGGATGCTGTCAAGATTTTTTTAAATTAATTAATTAATTAATTTTTAATAAACATATAACATATTTTTATCCCCAGGGGTACAGATCTGTGAATCACCAGGTTTACACATTTCATAGCACTCATCATAGCACATACCCTCCCCAATGTCCATATCCCCACCCCCCTCTCCTGTTCCACCCCACCAGCAACCCTCAGTCTGTTTTTTGAGATTAAGAGTCACTTATGGTTTGTCTCCCTCCCAATCCCATCTTGTTTCATTTTTTTCTTTTCCTACCTCCCAAACCCCCCATGTTGCATCTCCACTTCCTCATATCAGGGAGATCCTATGATAGTTGTCTTTCTCCGATTGGCTTATTTCGCTAAGCATGATACCCTCTAGTTCCATCCACGTCATCGCAAATGGCAAGATTTCATTTCTTTTGATGGCTGCATAGTATTCCATTGTGTATATATACCACATCTTCTTGATCCATTCATCTGTTGATGGACATCTAGGTTCTTTCCATAGTTTGGCTATTGTGGACTTTGCTGCTATAAACATTCGGGTGCACGTGCCCCTTCGAATCACTACATTTGTATCTTTAGGGTAAATACCCAGTAGTGTAACCGCTGGGTCGTAGGGTAGCTCTATTTTCAGTTTTTTGAGGAACCTCCACACTGTTTTCCAGAGTGGTTGTACCAGCTTGCATTCCCACCAACAGTGCAGGAGGGTTCCCCTTTCTCTGCATCCTCGCCAGCATCTGTCATTTCCTGACTTGTTAATTTTAGCCATTCTGACTGGTGTGAGGTGATATCTCATTGTGGTTTTTATCTGTATTTCCCTGATGCTGAGTGATGTGGAGCACTTTTTCATGTGTCTGTTGGCCATCTGGATGTCTTCTTTGCAGAAATGTCTGTTCATATCGACAAGATTTTTAAGTCAATCCAGCAGCTAACTAATCTGGTGATATCCAAAGATGGATTTTCACTCTAATTATTTGTATCATGATTTTCCTCATTTGCTTCGTACACTTCTTGCCCAGGATTCCATCTGCTACTACAATTTTTTTTAAAGATTTTATTTATTTACTTGACAGACAGAGACCACAAGTTGGCAGAGAGGCAGGCAGAGAGAGAAGGAAGCAGGTTCCCGGCTGAGCAAAGAGCCTGATGCGGGACTCGATCCCAGGACCCTGAGACCATGACCTGAGCCAAAGGCAGAGGCTTTAACCCACTGAGCCACCCAGGTGCCTCTGCTTTCTGCTTTTAAACAATAGTCATCATGACTGAAAAATCAGAATAATTGGAATTTATCGATAGATTGCTAAAAATATAGAACTATAAAACACTTAGGATCAGAAGGGATTTATCTAACAGGACACTGAACAGGGGAGCCCATCTCAATGATCCCACAAAATGGAATTCAGGCCCAAGCACTCAGACATGACCAAGAAGGATGACTTACAAGTCACCAGTCACGATGAGGATATAACCATTATGAACATGTTTGTACCCATAAAAGGCTGGGCAAAGGTATTCTGCTTTACAAACCAGAAAAAATGGGTCACGCAGGCAAAAACAGATAAAAACACCACTGATGGGGGTGCCTGGGTGGCTCAGTGGGTTAAGCCTCTGCCTTCAGCTCAGGTCATGATCTCAGGGTCCTGGGATCGAGTCCTACATCAGGCTCTCTCCTTGGTGGGGAGCCTGCTTCCCCCCTCTCTCTGCCTGCCTCTCTGCCTATTTGTGATCTCCGTCTGTCAAATAAATAAATAAAGTCTTAAAAAAAAAAAAAAACAACAGGGGGCGCCTGGGTGGCTTAAAGGGTTAAAACCTCTGCCTTCAGCTCAGGTCATGATCCCAGAGTCCTGGGATGGAGCCCACATCATCGGGTTCTCTGCTCAGCAGGGAGCCTGCTTCCTCCTCTCTCTCTCCGTCTGCCTCTCTGCCTACTTGTGTTCTCTGTTGAATAAATAAATAAAATCTTAAAAAAAAAAAACCCACAACTGAAGAATGTTGGGGACACCATGCTGGGCATAAGACAAGTCATGTGAACAAAAAACTAAGTGAGGAAATAGGGACTCCAGCAAAGTAACGAGTAGGGTAGATCGTAGGGACACAAGCACATCGGGCTTTAAGTCCTGACAAAACAACCCATTATGTGGCCACAGGAAAGAATGGCCAAACGTCACCAAGAAATCGCGACGTCCCACGGAGTGGAAGCCTTACAATCGCTCTGTGGGCAAAGGCAAGAAAACTGGGAAATCAGAGCAACATTTCTAAACGGTTTTGCACGTGGATATTTACAACCTTTGAATAGAAACACGGACGGCGAAGAGATAAACTTCAAACCAGAAGTACAGATTCTTTTTAAAATCATGATAATAAGAACGCCGTATTTCTGAATTTACAAAGAATGTTTAAAATATCGATGGCAGTAAAATGGAGAGCTTCGGACACGGGTCGCGAACGAGCGGAGTGAACTCCTTGCGCAAGTGCTCACACGAGCCCCGATACAGCAAATGATGAAGGATCTAAGGGGGAAAGAGTTCGATTAAGCAACAAATCAGAACGTCTGCTCTTAAAACGAGCGAACAAACAGCTAAAAGTTCAAACCACCAGCTCACCTAGTCAAGGCGGGGAGAAACCCCAATATACAAAATAAGGACTGACAAAGGGGAACCACCTATTGGAAACAGAGGAAACTTTAAAAATCGTGTGACCCTGCTCTGTAACACTTTACGCAACTCTGTGCAATTTGGAAAACCAAGACGAGATGGATAAGTCCCTAGGAAAAGCATGGTTCCCCCAAAATTACTCCAGTGGATACCAAAAGCTCAAGTAAACCACAAAAGACATAGAAACACGTTATCCAGGCGGGAGCCAGTGCAGTCCTTCATGCCCAGCGGCTCTCAGGGAAATCCTAACAAAGCCGCAAACAACAAGTGCTCCCTGGCTACAGAGATGGTTCCAGAGAATAAAAAACAAAGGAAAATATCCCAATTCATACGGAGAAATTCACCTGGAAAGGGTCATAAGCCCAAAGTGCAAATGCTGAAGCTACAAAACTTCTAGAAGAATATGTAAGAGAAAACCTTTGTGACCTTGGATCAGGCAGATTTTATTATTTATTTATTTATTATTTTAGGCAGGGGACTCCTATAGTGTGAGTCATAAAGAGGGTGGGCTTCCGCAAAAGGAAACACTTTTGCTCTTCGAAAGGTACCGCTAAGGAAGCAGGAAAGCAAGGCGCGGAGGAGGGGCAGGTGTTTGCACAGTGAACTCCTGATAAAGGGCTTGTTTGCGGAATAGATGAACAGCTCATTGTGACGAAAACTAGGCCCCCGTGTAAAATGACGTCAAGACTGGGGCGGAGGCTCTCGCAGGGAAGACGTAAGACAAAGATAAGCCCATGAAAAGATACCCCAAGTCACCAGCTGCTAGGGAAACGGGAATTAAAATGAAATTGAAATTTGGTGTCCCATATGCGAACCTGGCTACCCTTGAAAAGCAAATGATCCAAGTGCGGGAGGGATGCAGAGCCTTGGAACTCTCGCACAGTGTTGCTGGGAAGGCAGAGCAACGACTCTGGAGAAGGACTCGTTCGATTCTTACAAAGTGAAGTGTGGCCCGCCTGTGCTACCCGGAGGTCTCACCCGGGATCTTTTCCAGGAGAGGCGGTATTTGCCCAATGTCCAGGGAGACCTGCGTGTAATTATCCGTCGCAGCTTGGTTCAGACTGAAGATCTGGGAGCCTGCCAAGACGTCCATCAGCGGCGGGCGGTCCAGGCATCAGATGTCCCTGCTGGGGGGCGGGGGAGAGGCAGGATATGATGGAGGGGAGCCCCTGTACACGCAGAGACCTGGCCACGGCTCGGGAATGTGGCGCTGATGGAGCGCACGCCGCTGGTGGCTCAGTGGGTTAAGCCACTGCCTTCAGCTCAGGTCATGATCTCAGGGTCCTGGGATCGAGCCCTGCATCAGGCTCTCTGCTCAGCAGGGACCCTGCTTCCTCCTCTCTCTCTCTGCCTGCCTCTCTGCCTGCTTGTGATCTCTCTCTGTCAAATAAATAAATAAAGTCTTAAAAAAAAAAAACTGTAGAGGAAAAAAGGATCACTGGTCTCTTGGGGCTGGAGTTGGGAGGACGTATTGACCTTGAAAGGGCAGAGGGAACCCAGCATCTTCTTTGCAGTAGAGTCTCCATGACCGGGAATGTTTTTCAAAACTCAACAAACCAGTTCACTTAAAACGGGAAAATTATATTATATTAAATTATACCTCAATAGAGCTAATTTATTTCTGAAGATTTCATTTATTTATTCGACAGAGAGAGAGATGACAAGTAGGCAGAGGCAGGCAAAGAGAGAGGAGGGGAAGCAGTCTCCCAGCTGAGCAGAGAGCCCGATGTGGGGCTCCAACCCAGGACCCTGAGATCATGACCTGAGCCCAAGGCAGAGGCTCCCCCTGAGCCACCCAGGCGCCTTCAGCAGGGTTAATTTAAGAAAAAGCTTTAACATATAATGGTTACTATTATCAGTGTTACTAGTACAAAGACAGTGAGCTGATCAAGGATGCTGTGATGAGTTGTAACTCGCCCCCCCCAGGTCTGTATGTTGAAATCCCAACCCTCAGCTGATGGTATGGGGGGGGCACTCCGCAGATGTAATTAAGCTTAAATGAGGTCATAACTGTAGGACCCTGATCTGAGTGTTGCTGGATCGCAGGGTTCTTGTCTCGCGGAGTCGAAGAACAAATCTCGCGGACGCAGAAGATAAGGCGAGAGCAGAAAGGGAAGAAAAAGCTCCGAGGAGTGAGAGGGTCCGGAATGGGCAGCCACGGAGGGCTTCCAGGCACGGTGTGTTATTGGGAACTGACCGGGAAGCTTGTGGTCTTGAGTCTGGTACCATCTTGGTTTGAGCGTGGGCTCTTGATAACCCCCTGAATGACTTCATTCTATGAGTTTGGTCATTTTCTATGATACACTGTAGCGCCAAAGAGAAAGATTCCTGAGGGAGGCCAGGGGGCCCTCCTCTCTGCCCATACCTTAACCCTTTCCTTACGCAAGAGGATTAGTGTCCAGACAGGAAGAGAGACTGGTCTCCGTCCTCCCGCCCACCCCTCCCTCTCTTCCTCTTTCCCGCTCTCCCTCCCCCTCACTCCCCCCCTCCCGGGCTCCCTGCGTCTCCATTTGCACACAAAGGAAAGGCCAGTGAAGCCCCAGGTCTTCCAGCCAGAAGAAAGCCTTTCTGACCCCCCAAGCTGCATCGCTAAATGCAGAATCTCTGCTTCATGTGCCCACGTCAATACCCCTGGCCCCATCCGGCTTATGTGACCAGTTTAGTAACTTACAAGAGTTACTGAGATGAGTCTCTCGACCTCGGGAGGCTGCGTGTGGTCAGACCCCGCACCCTCGCTGCCCCGGGAGACCCGCGGTGCCCCACCGGTGGAGGCTGGGGAGTCCGCTCCCAGCGTGGCCAGCAGAGGGCACTGGAGGACAGGCACTGAGCGGCCTGCGCGTCCCTGAGCCTGGGTCCCAGGGAGGGCGAGCGGGACGGGGGTCCTCTCCTCCTCGGAGCCACGTTTCTGACTGTGCGCGATGAAGTCTGAGTACTTATGAAGTTCCATGCTCTGTGAATGACAGGAAGTCGTATGGAGTGGCCACCCACGGGAAAGCTGGGGACCCTGCCCCAGAGCCATGGGATTGGCACGTCCTTGTCTGGGTGGCCGGGGCGGCGGGGGGTGGGGGGGGCTGGCCGCGCTGGAGCGGGGATCAGGCTCTCGCAGGTGCCGCGCACCAAGGCGACTCCTCTGCCCCCAATCCATCTGGGTTCCCGGAAGCTCAGGAAACTCCCAGGAATGTCCTGGAAACCTCCCACAGCCCTTCACACAGACACGGACAAGTCTTGGGCAAGGTACAGGGGGCTGGGAAAAGGGGGACTCAATGGGCTGACAAGTTCCCACTCCACTGGAACACCCCTGGCCAAGCCCTGCCCGAGGACAGGCAGCAGCAACGTGCCAGCCTGAGACAGGGACCACAGCCCGCTGGGACCACAGCACGGCCAGAGCCACCGGAGGAGCCCTGGGCAGGGGCCTCGGCAGGGACCGGCCTTCCTGCATCAGCACGTGGGATCAGGGAGGGTCCCAGAACTGTGTCCCGAGACCGTGGGGACACTTTCCTCTCCCCAGGGGGTGAGGCCTGGACTGGCTGTGTTCTCACCAAGCACTCGTTATGTGCCTGACCCTGTTGTTGGCTCATCTCCTAAATTAACTCATCGAATCCTCACAACGGACCTCTAAGAAAATGACCCTATTCATACCCTCAGTTGGCACATGAGGAAACTAGGCACAGAACGTCCCAGTAACCTGCTCCAGGTACACAGCTGGGAGTGAGCTCGAAGCAGAGATCACCGAGAACATAAGGGTAGCATCTGGGTTTTGGAGATGGGATTCGTAACCTCTCTTTGCAACTCCCTGATTCCAGGGGCGAGCGTGCCACGGTCTTTCCTTCTCTTTCTTCAGGCAAAGGGGGCAGGGAGGGGTGTCCCCAGGAGGGCTGGGCCCCAAAACGACAGCTGGGGCATCTGCGTGTACGCCCCTCACCTCCACAACACACGCAATACGTCTGAGGATTATACGACCGATCCCCGTTATCCACGGATCCCTATTTGCAAACCCACTTTCTTGCTAAAATTTTTAGTACCACGGACGTTGCCAGCCAGAGTCCGACAAGAGGAGGCTCTGTCTTCTTCTTTCAGCTCCGGGAGCGTAGGCAGGCATCTTTCCGTGGCCTGTTTGTACCTCGTTTTATGCCCGTTTTTGTGCTTTCTGTTGATTTTACTGTTTTACATGGTTCCCATGCACGGGGGAAGGGGGGTCAGGTGGCCCCGGGCGGGCAGGCTGTGACCTGCTGTGCACGCGTGTGCGTGAGCTGCATCCGGGCATGGGTCCCAGTGCTGGTGGCCACAAGTCCAATGTCAGTGCCTCAATAATGTGTTTGAAATAAATGGTCTCGAAACAGAAACGCGCATCCAGCAAGGTCGCATACTGATCGTTGATGAACCCGGTTAGGAGACGCTCAGGAACCAGACCTTGCCTTTCCCCCAGTCTCGGTGGCTCCGAGTTACTAATTCAATGTCAGTGTCGTTACAGAACACGACTGCCTTGCACAGAGAAGCCACCGTCCGTGGCGGGTGAATGTAACTAGTGAGCAGGGTCCTGGGCTCCATCCCATTCTGGACGCAGCCGCGCCGCTCTGCACACTGAAGGCGATGCTCAACGCCTCCCTGCCCGGTCCTCTCAGGACAGGAGAGCAGAGTCACCTCTGCCCAGACTCTCCGGAAGGAGTCTTCTCGGAGCATCTCTCTACCTGAGCCAGCCAGGCAAGGATGCATGACCTTGGGGATCCAGGAGACGGGGACAGTGGGCTTGAGGGGCAGAGCTGGCCTTCCCCTGCCCCTGGTCCCGTTGGGGGCAACCGCTGCCAGACCCCCCGACATCAGTCTCCCTGTCCCCCACCAGCGGGGTCTCCCCGGAGGAGACCAGACGGAGGGAAAGGGAAGCAGGCCAGGCAATTACCCCACCACAGGAGGAGGAAGAAAGATTGGCTTTTCTGACGGGGTGGGTGTGAAGGTCACCAGCTATGGCTGCCGCGGCAGCGAGGACCCTCGGGTGGCCCAGCTCAAGGAGGGGGTGGCACGCAGCGACCTGTGGCCCACAGGAGTCAGTACCTGACATGAAGTAGATCTGCCGAGCCCCTCCGGGGCCCATGGCGACGGCCACCACAGCTCTTCCAAAGCTGCCCTCGGTTATCAGAAGGGAGACGCAGGGTCGGCTCAGAAGCCGGGGCATACGGCACCGGGGAGACACCTGCCAAGGAAGCGGGACTGGGGAGGGTGCGTGAGGAGAAGACTCTGAGAAAGCGTGGCCGGTCCCCGCACCCGGAGATGTGTGCCGAGGGGCCCCCACCGCCTGCCGAGGGCGGGAGGTGGTGGTGCCGAGGACCAGGAAATGCCCAAGGAGGGCACGAAGCCAGGAGCTGGCACTGAACCCAGCATGCCAGCCGGCCTCAGCACCAGTGCCGGGAGCAGAACCCCGAGCTCTCCGTCCAGGGGTGTCGGGGTAGAAGAGTCACGCATCCCAGAAGGTGCATGTCAAAGGCTGTTTCCAAAACACGGGGCCTGACCTGGCTGCGGGCCTCAGGTGTGGCCGGCCGTGCTCCCTCGGAACGACACGACGAGGGGCAGGGTGCTCCGTGCTGAGTAAGTTCATGGGCGTCCGGCTCCCCTGGCCATCCGTTCTGCGTCAGAGGCCCCAAGTCCAACAAGAGCCCTTGTTTGCCGTAAGCCAGACGAGACACAGCAGTGACTTGACTCAGAAAACAAGTGTCCCGAGAGCTGGTGTGGGCTGGGGTCAGGTCCTTCCTTCCATCCACACAGAGCCAATGTCGCTGGTCCTTCCTCACCCTGAAAGGGGAGGCCTTGGATTTCCAAAGTGGCAGGTGGGCCATGGGGACACTCCTTGGCTGAGCCAGTGGGCTCCTTCCCCTGCACACCCACCCTGGGCTAAAGAACGCCAGGACCCCTCCGCGGAGATGCCTGCCCGAGGTTTTAGTGCCAAACCCCCCCCCCCCAGGCCAGCCTGGTCTCGGTGGCAGTGGCAGCCTTCTCTTTGGGCCCAGACTTTGGCATGACGCAGCTGCTCTCGAGTGGAAGGCGGGAAACGTCGGAGCCCACCCTGCCTCACCCCTGCGAGGACGGAGGATGGTGGCCCGCCGTCCCGCAAAAGCCATGGTCTGGGCTGTATTTGGGAACGGCGAGGCGATTCTGTAACTGTAATCTGAAATCAGGCCTCGCTGCAAGAGGTGCTCAGGGGCAAAGTCGTTTGAGTTTCTGTACAAATGGTTGGGTTGGGAGTGGTCGTGGGTCCGCTGCTCCGGGGGGGCACCTGCTAGTGAGTTCTCCCCTCCCCCCGCTCACAACCACACCTGTACACTCACACCTGTACACACTCACACCTGTACACACTCACACCTGTACACACTCCCACCTGTACACTCGCACCTGTACACACCTGTACACACCCACACCTGTACACACTCACACTTGTACACACCCACACCTGTACACACTCACACCTGTACACTCACACCTGTACACACCCACACCTGTACACACCCACACCTGTACACACTCACACCTGTACAACTCACACCTGTACACTCTCACACCTGTACACTCGCACCTGTACACACTCACACCTGTACACTCGCACCTGTACACACACCTGTACACACCCACACCTGTACACACTCACACTTGTACACACCCACACCTGTACACACCCACACCTGTACACACCCACACCTGTACACACCCACACCTGTACACACTCACACACTCCCTCTCTCCCTCCGTCTCTCCACCTCCATGTCAACGAAGCCAAAAGGAAACTCAGCAGATTTTAAGGGTTTTCTTTATTTGAAGAAACTGTTGAACCAGGATAAAACGCAGATGAAGGAAAGCCAGGAAGTCTGCAGACATGAGACGCGGCGGCAAGTCTTCATTTCCAAACACCCGCGGAGCCTGGTGGGTTCTCGGAAGGGATTCCTCCTAATAATGGCAATCTAGAAGTGTGAAATGCCAGCGGGTGGGCGACAGCGTCGGGGCCGAGGGAGTCTGCGCTGACAGGCCCTGAGTCTGCCCTCCTGGGGGGGGCACTTTTCAGGGGTGTAACTGCAGTTGTTCAGAGAGACCCTTAGGTCCCACAAAAATCGCTCGCAAGTGTCCAAACAAAGGCCAAGCTCTTTGGCTCACCCCGATGTTCTGAAACGGGGAAGGGAAAGCGTCCGGCAGGGGCACAGGCACACTGCCCATCTTGGGGGACATGCTGGAGCTTTCCTTGGTGCTGACAACTCAGAGTCAGGACATGCACTGTGGCTACAGGAGAGGGGAGGACCAGACCACACCCACCCCCCCGCAAGGTGGCCCTGAACAGGGCCGTCATGGGCAGAACTTGTCCCTCATGCTCCCAGGTCCCCAGCGAGGCACACGGGAGAAGTCCCCGTCTGCCCCCAGCGCCCGGCACAGCGTGTGACCCTCGGGGGCACGGTCGACCCACGGCAGTCACTTGGGCGGGGCCATCAGCCGGGCCCGGGATCCGGGCGTGTGCCTAAGCTGACTTGCTCTCTGCGGCCTCACACAAGCCACCACGGGAATGCCAGCAGCTGTCGGCACCCCCAAGAGCAGCCGTCACCGTGGAGGAACCCCTCAGAGCGGCCTTCTCAGACTGGCTCAGGGGCCGCAGCCCAGGCTCTCAGCCGCCGTCCTGCAGGACGTTACCTTCCACGGGGATGGGGAAGAAACACCAGGGCACGTCGACGATGTTGTCGGAAAAACAGCACTTTCGAGATGCACACTCCTCGGGGCTGATGCCCGGGTACCCGCAGTCCCTCCGGGTCGACACTTCCATCACGCACTGCTCCGACTCTGGAAAGCAGCACCGCGGACTCTCAATGAGGGCAGCTCCGGAACCCGCGGCGTCTCTGCCCACCCACCCGCGGGGATGCCACCGGGTGTCAGCCTCCCTGTGTCGTGAGGGGCTGCTCGACCACGAGCCCCAGGGACCGTCTAAGGGCTGGCTGCCCGTGGATCTGCACAGATGCCACAGGTCCCATGTTCCGGGACTTTGGGAAACTCAGCTCGCCTCTCTGGACCCGACATTCCCATCTGCAAAATGGGTGATCACGGTACCCTGATGAGAAGGAGCAGTGAGCGCCCTGAAAGCCAGCCATGCATCCACCAGAGAAAGGGCCCTACCTAGTGACCAGCCATCTGTCTTGCCCCTTTCAGAGTCCAGGAGCCTGTGACCCCCAGCACTGGTGGCTGTGGGTACTGAGCCCCACCCCCACAGTGTGCTGCGCACCCACACTTTCTTCTGTGCGCACCTAGGCATGAATGACCTTCCACCTCGTGAACGTGCATGGCTGTAAACCTCATTCTCAAAGGAAAGTTCCGGAAGTCTTAACTGAACCACACCTGGGGCTCTAGGTGTGGACAGCGGGCCAGGGACCGCTGTCTCTTCCCTTCTGGCTGGCTGGGGCAGGGGCGGGAAGAGGGGCAGCTCCCTAGCCGGTTACCTTGCTTCGGGAGGGGGTGGAAACACCAGGGGACATTGGGGACTTTGGAGTCGAAGCAGCAGCCCATGTTGAAGCACGTGTCGGGGGTGATGCCCGGGAAGCCACAGTTCTTCCTGTTTTCCACTGCGATCCGAGAGCACCGGCAGGGGGCTGCAGAGAGAGCCTTGTCAACCTGTCCCCTCGCATGCCCCCTGCCTGCTCTCGGGGGCGCGCTCAGACCCCTCCTCGGGTCCTGCGGCCACACGGGGAAACGGCGACGTCTCATCTTGCCCGGATTTGAACTATGCAACGTCCTGAGGGACAAACAGGGCTTTGCAGAAGTTATTAGTTAAAAAAAAGAAAAGGAAGAAAGAAAGAAGAGAAAAGAAAACTTCAGCAAAGACAGTGGACCGTGGACCTCAGGAAAGTCGAGATGGGAGGTAATCAGGGTGGATTCCAGATGCCCTGGGGGCCTCCTGCCCCGGCCCCTCTCCCCAGCAAGCCACGCAGCACCTGTGGTCACTCTGACCTCTCTGGGAAGGAGGCCTTTCTGGAGGTCTCACACAGCCCTGGGAGTCCCTCCTCAATGGCAGGAAAGGATGCACGAGGGCAATCAGCCCCATCGCAGAGCTTAGGATGCCTTTTCAGCTACTTCTGCCCCCAGTGAGCCCATCATTTCACCCCGTGGCTTTGAGGAAAACAAGAGCGGAGATGCACCAAGGCCGAGGGACTGGCGTACCCCCATGGCATTTGGAGCTTCTCCCAGCTCGCGGGCCCGAATGCTCTGTTGCCCAGTCAAGGACGCTGGGCTGCACAGGGGGACATGTGGGCGGTCACTTACAAGGTTTCTGGCCCCCCGCCAGGGCACACAGCCCCAGGACAAGGAGCACAGCCAGGAGCTGGACGCTTGGAGATCCCATGTCCACGCCGTGCGCCGGGGCCGCCTACAGAATGTGCACCGCCCGCTGCCATCAGCTGTTTTATAACAGCCTCTCTGTTTGCTCAGCAAGTGCAAATAGCTTTTCTCTGTCCCCTGTGGCACCAACCCCTCGGGTCCTTTGTTGGGAACAGGAGCAGAGATAGGTCACTGGGCAGAGACCAAGCGTCTGTGCCTGCAGGCAAGGCTTCCGGCAGGGGCTCCCACATTGCCCCGGGGCCGGGAGCCAGGTCGAGCGAGGGCGCCAACGTGGAAAAGAGGCCACATGCACCTCTGGCACTGGGCACCCCTCCCCCCAGGGTCACACCCAGGAAGGGATAAGTCAGGTATGTCTCCTGATAAAGTAAGTGGTTATCACATGATTTTTTTTTTAATATTAGACCCAAGGTTACTGGGGAAAATGACCAAGCCAGCCCATGGCGTAGAAAAGACCATACTTCAAGGTCGGTGTGGATGCCTCTGCCAGCCTCTGGTCTTCTGTGTCCCCTGGGCTCCATGGGCTTGAGGCTGATGGGTAAAAATCACAAGATCCTTTCAGCAACCCCCGAAATGCCTCTGGTTTTCCTCCATGGGAGCCCCGTGTGTTTCCTAAAGACCTAAGCCTGCCCTCATGTGGGGGGGAGCCATGGTCCAGGGAAGAGCCCACAGCTGGGATGGAGGGAAAGGGGACGGGGGAGAGGGAGGCACCCCAAGGGACAAAGAGGGAAGATTTGGGGCTGAGAGGAGCCATGGGCCCCTGAGGCCTTGAAGGAGGGGCCCCATCTGTGAATCGTGGGTTGAGCCGCCAGGGACCCAGAGAGGCACAGGATCCAAAACCCAATGTTCTCGGGGTCCAGAAAGCTTCTGCCTGACCCACTCCAGCCCCTCCAGTCCAGGTCCCTGACCCACTTGGAAGCCACCGGGTTCCTTGAAACCTTGGAAAGTCAACTTTCCCCATCCTGTGTCTCCACCACCCTTGGTCACCCACAAGACAAAGGGCTCTGTGCGACCACTGCCTCCCCACCCTGTTTCCTCTCCCTGACCCACAACCCGCTTCCTCCCACTGCCCCATCCTGACCCTTCCAGAAGACCTGCAGAACCTCTTCATCCACGCTGAGTCCCTGATGTCTCTCCCTGCAACCCCTCCTGGCGCCTGCGGAAACCTGTGCCTCCCAGACGCATTTCCCTTGTGCTCCTCCCAGGAGCAGCCCCCGGGCCCCAGCCAGGGCCCCCACCGTCCACACGCTGCTTCCTTCGAGACAGGTGACTTGGAGCTGTGGGCAGATCATGATAATGGACGCACCGTCTCCCACATCCGTGACCCCCCACCCCCGAACGCGGAGCCATGCACAGCACAACCCTCGCGGCCCTGCTGGGTGGCCACATGCCCGTCACCGGCCAGGGTGGGTGGGCGCTGGCCTTGTGCCCCACTGTCTCCATATGCATGCAAAGCTACGCTCCTCAGAGATGCAGGCTGTGTACCAGACCACTTCTGATGCCGCTGCCCTACTGTCATCTCCTGACCTTCAGCCTGTCACTTCTGTTCAGGATTTGAGCACTGCACTCACTGTGTCCCTCGTCACGCCACCACTTGGTGACCTCCTGGATGGCTTCAGCATCCCAGTGAATGGCTCATCCAAATTCACGCCACCCGGTTTCCATTTCCTCCTCATCTCTAGAAGCATCCATCCCTTCGCCAAGTTGCCGCGTGTCTCCCGTGACCTCACTTGGAACTCAGCCTCTACTCAGAAAGAAGACTTGCTAATGTCCTTTCTGTTCTGGATGTCCTAAGCATCTAACATTTTCTGTGGTACTCCCGTGACACCTGTTCTTCAAATGCTAAGGCCCCCCACTGCCTCAGTGCCTCTCTTCCCCTCTGCGAGCACCATCACGCCCGCGCCTTCCTCCCTCCCAACTCTGGGGGTGATATTTTCTATCAGTTCACAGAGAAGACAGAAATCCACAAATGGGAACTTTCTCAGACATTACCTGTGTGGACCTCTGCTTCTGACTATGATGGAGAAGCTGGGACCAGACTCTCCCTCCCCGGCATTGAGTCACTGGATCTATGGGACAGAGAATGTTCAGACTCCGAGCAACAGACCGAGGCAGCTGAAGGGATGAAGCAGGGCGGGCGTCCCTCGGTCACCCTGGGCTCTGCCTGGACCACAGCCTGGCGGGGCGACCACACTGAGCAGGCAGGCTCACCAGGCCGTGGGGACAGAGGCTGGAATTAGAAGCCATGGAGGCAGGGGATTTTCAGGCTAGGGTCCCGGAGAAGACGGTGCTCCAGAAACATGAGTGGTGGTCTCTCTGGCATTTTAGGCAAAGACTTAGCTGCCCATGAAGATAAGAGCAGGTGGCAGAAGCTTCCAGAAAAGAACGTGCTCTTTGGAGGGGAGACAAGTAGTGTGGCAGCAATCATCTGAGCTCTGACAGTCATGGGGAAGTAGGTTTGTTGGCCATGTTGGTCATCAGCAGGGACACAGAAGGCCATGTCGTGTCTCTGTTGGCTTGCGCAGCCACATCAGAATGCCACAGACAGGGTGCCTTAAATACTTCTAAAGGCTGGAACTGCAAGATAACTTTCCTCACGTGGTCTGGTTCAGGGGAGGGCCCTCCACCTGGTCTGCAGATGCCACTTTTTCACTGTGTCGTCACCTGGTGGAGAAAGAGGGAGAGAGAGAGAGAGAGAATAAGTTCTCTGGTGTCCCGCCATGAGGATTCCTTCCTCATGACCTCACCTAACCATAACTACCTCCCAAATACAACCATACTGGGCATCAAGACCTTAACGGATGAATTTTTAGGGATACACAAACATTCAGCCCACAATAGGCCATCAAAGTAGGCTTGATCTATTTCTAGAGGAAAGTCACTCCGTGTCCATTCTAGCAGAACTTTAAAACAAATCTTTAAAGAATCAGGTTCACCCAGCAAGTAAATTAACTACCTAACAGGATGAAACTCATTATTTTATTAAGAAAAATAAGAAAGGCCAGACACACGACATTGCATCCATGATGTTCGGCGCAAAACCAGACATCACCAGATGTGTGAAGAAGCAGGAAAACAGGACCCATAGTCATGAGAAAAAACAGTGAATAAAAATAGACCCAGAAGCTGCATTAAAATGTTCAAACATTTAAAGAAACATAAAAATATAATGAGGGAACACATTTTAAAATCTGAATGGAGAATAGAGTCTAGAAATGACCAGAGTGGAAATTCAAGACATGAAAACACAGTAACTGAAATGATGAAATCCATTGTGCGGGCTTTGGATTAGATAGTGGGAGAAATGGCTGGTTTATCTGACGCCAGTACTGTATAAATTCTGCAGACTGAAGTCGAGAGAGAAACGGGGCTGAAAACAATGAACAGAACCTCTGGCTCCAGGAGACATCAAGGGGTCTAACAGACATGTAATTGGTGTGCCAGCAGGAGAGGAGAGAATAAGTATTTGAAGAAATAGTGGACAATTTGGGGGGAAGCTTGGTGAAATGCTTAAACCCATATATCTTAGAAGCTCAAGATTCTCCAAGCAAGATAAATAAAACTCCAAGCAAGATAAAGACTAAGAGAACTATATCAAGACCAAGCATGATCATACTGTTGAAAATAAGTGATGGAAAGAATTCTTACAGCCCCTGAAGTTCTCCGCATACAGGGTGACACAGCTGACTTCTCGCCTTGCCGAAACAGTACCCCCAGAAGGAACAGAAGGATGATTTCTAAGTGCCGAAAGAAAAGAAACCACCCATTATCAAGCCTGGATTTTATACTCAGTGAGTGTATCCCTCAATGATAAAAGCAAAAATCCTCTTTTAAGATGTGGCTTTTATCTCAGAGAAGTTCTGGGTTCACAGCAAAATTGAACAGAAAAAGGCACAGAGATTTCAAAAATACTCTTTTTTCTAGACAAACAAAAGCCAAGAGAATTGGCCACTTGCAAACCTGCTGTCTGAGGAATTTTCGTGGACATTCTTCTAGCCAAGGACATGAATCCCCCAGGGGCTGTAGCTCTCTCCCACCTGGCCAGGTTCATTCCCTTGACCACATAAGCAACTTTGGCTTCTCTATACACATAGTGACCTTCAGCCTACCAGTCCTTCAGCTCCTAACTCAGGAGCCACCCCTTCTAAGAAGAATACACTTCCACCGGAGTAAAGACAAGCACGCTTCACCACTACCCCACACAACCGTACCTACACCTGCACCTGAAGTGGATTTCCATGTTCCTGGTTCCTTTATTGATGGTACTAAAGGGAACCCCTACCATGCATTACAGGCTGACTTTGTGGCAGGTGATCTTCTAGGGATTTCACATGCTTTGTCTCATTTTGTTCCTACAACAATCCCAAGTCAGGGCTAAGATTTCACCCCCTTTTCATGATCTGTATAGGTAAAAGGATTTGCCCAAGCAGCACAACAACTGCATGTAGAGTGAGAACGAGACCTTGCCTCCCACATGCTATATCCCGGGAAACTGACCTAGTGTGTGCACATGACCGCCACACTTGGTGAGGGGCGTGGACAAGTGTGTAACACCCCGGGGAACTGAACTTGCCACCTAGTGTTGCCCCTTACCCAAATTACCTTCTGTAATTCATAAAACAATATCTAAATATGGATATATGCAAATAAACCAGGCAAACCTCCTCCTGTCTCCTGATTAGTGTCCTCTGTCAAAAGATAGGTGGAGGGGCACCTGGGTGGCTCAGTGGGTTAAAGCCTCTGCCTTCAGCTCAGGTCATGATCTCAGTGTCCTGGGATCGAGCCCCACATCGGGCTCTTTGCTCAGCAGGGAGCCTGCTTCCTCCTCTCTCTCTGCCTGCTTCTCTGCCTACTTGTGGTCTCTGTCTGTCAAATAAATAAATAAAATCTTTAAAAAAAAATAAGATAGGTGGAATGAAGAATTTTAAATGCTTTTCAAAGTCTCACATGCCTTCTAAAACCTGTGTCATAGAATATCTCAGTTTTATGCTATAGCCAGGAGAAAACATGTTTTTATTTCCAACATTTATATGCATAAGCATGCCAAATCCAGAAGGACAGAGGCCCCCCCAGCCGAACCCATCCCCCTACCATTGTAAGTTTCTGGTTTGGTTTCTGCAGTTTGGTTGTGCTGGTCAATAATGTAGAATAACAGAGTCTTTTAGAGCCCACAGCTAATACATATCTACCTAACAAAGAGTGTGGCCGAAGCTGGGAGAAGAAATAGGGAAATCAACAGAGGCTGATGGGAATTTTGATATTGAGTCTAGGAGGGGATGACATGGGGGATGTTTTGATAAGTTCTATTTGAGGGATATAATTGGAGAGACACAAATTTAAGGACATTTTTCAGGGTGTCATGGGATGAACTTCTCTGTTGTCAACGTCCTCGTTGAACTTCTCTGATTTTCATCAAGATTTAAATTACTTTAAGATGTCTCTTTGGTGTCTGAGTGGGTGCTTTGTTTGAGACGAGACATGATCTGGCTGATCTTAAAACTTGGAAATGTTTGAACCATTCAAGTTACCACACGCCAAGGAAAAATAATACGGTGTAATAAAAGTTGGCAAACTATGGCCCATAGGCTCATTGCCTGTTTTTAAAATAAAACTTTATTAAAAGACAGTCATACCCACTCATTTACATATTGTCTCTGGCTATGTTCAAGTTACAAAGGAAGAGCTGGGTAGTTCCTGACAGAAACTATGCCCACAAGACCTGGCCCTTTACCCAAAAATCTGCATACTCCTGTATTACAGTCTTAAACTTCTCTAACAGTGAATTTAAAATATAAAGATGGAGCGAAATCTTGTATTTTATTTTATTTATTAAGTAAATGTTATGGAAGCATGCCGCCATGTTTTCTTTCCTCTTTGGTAATCTGGTCTTGAAAACAATACATTTGGTAGACTGGTTGTTGGGAGACAATTCTCAAGTCTCTCACATTTGTGCATATGACTGAGGCATTAACTATCCATATGGGGTTAAATTAAGGTTCAGGGATGTGTGCTGCCTTGACGTCTGGTGGCATCAGAAGGCTTTGAGTGACCTAACCACAAATTCTCCTCCCTGCTCTGCTCCCACAGATATGACCCCTAGTCAAACAACCCTCCTTATCAGGCACAGTTGCTGCTCACCCCTGAGCAGTGAGTTCCACTCCCCAACCAGAATTATTCAAACAGGCCAACCACAGTCTCCTGTGGAAACGTCCTGAGGGTACTCCACCCTCTTGTTCCTACAAAGCTCCCTGCCACAACCCTACTGGTTCCTTCCGTCCCCAGGTGGTGTAATGTCTTTTCCCCACTCCCCAGGCTGGGCATATATGACTCATCAACTGCTCTTGATCTCAGCTAACCAGTGTTTGTGTAGCAAACAACCTTGGAAAATAGATATGGTGTCTCCTCCCAGAGCAAAGGCAGACAAGCTTCCTACCCCCTTACACGAATTGAGCCCCTGAAGAGGTCAGGGCTCCTCTCCTATACTGTGACCCACTGTGTGTGCTGGCATCTATCTGGACCCATCATGTCACCCCTTTGGAGGCAAAGGGAACCAACACAAAGATGCTGCTTCCCATGCCACTGGCCAAGCCATGAGTAATGAAGCCCTTTATCTCTGAACCGGGAGTCTCCTATCCTCTGCAAGCATCAGGGAGTCTCTCAGCTTGCAAGGAAGGTAAACTCTCAGTTCGCCCAGTTCTCCACACTGACCAAAAGTCTGTCCAGCATTTCCCTTTAGAATAAACATTCCCCATTTATTAGTTCACTCGATCTCCTTAAACCAAACAGATATGCAGCTATGTAAGTTTTTGCCCGATTTAATCTGCTACCCCCAAAATGTCCAGCTCAGGGCAATGTTAAGAGCGAAGAAGAACAATGAAGAAATACCTTTAAAAGTCATAGTCTCTGGGGCGCCTAGGTGGCTCAGTCAGTTAGGAGTCTGGCTCTTGATTCCGGTTCAGGCCATGATCTTGTGGGTGTGGGATCAAGCCCCAAATTGGACTCCCTGGGAAGTCAGGGAGCTCAGTGGGAAGTCTGCTTGGGATTCTCTCTCTCCCTCTTCCTTTGCCCCTCCCCCAGCACACACACACTCTTTCTCCTCCTCCTCCTCCCTCTCTCTAAATAAATAAAATCTTTTTAAAAATTAACACTATTTCTTTTTTGTTGCTGACCGTAACTTCCAACTGCTTAGAACCTTAAGAAGGTGACCGTGCCCTAGGAGCCTTTGATACCTTCCAGTAAGTTCCATGCTGAATTTGCCAATTGTGTCTCTCTCTTACTAGTTGATGTTTCCTATCAGGGTCGCAAGCATTAAACATTTCCACTGACCGCCCCTCCCCACACTCACAAAGAAAGGCAAGGGAGTTTTCTTAAACTAACAGTATCCTTCCCAGTGACCTTACAAATATGATCTTAAATCACAACTTGGCTTCAAGAACTGGTTCCTGGTCTGATCCTTAGATCAACATTTTCTGAACAGAATCCTGTTGTGTGGAAATTATCCAGAAGCGATGTAGCCTCCAAGTACAGGACCAGCCACGGAACAGAAAGGCCACAGAGTATGGTAAATCCACGGATATCATGTGTGGAAACTGTGGGAGAAGTGGAAAGTTAATGCTTTGTGTGGGGTACAGGTGGGTGGAAGGACCACTCACCTGGATCCTCAGTCCCATCCTGTCCTGCTCTCAACCTTCCCTGGTAACCAAGACCAGCACTGATGCTTGAGCAAGGGGCCAGGACACAGATGGCACCAGGGACCACCATGCTCAAGCTTCCTTGCAGAGACTCAGGGCAAGCATTGCTGACCCAGCTATAGCCCATGGTAAACCACAGGGCATCCATGACAGTCTGTGCTTCTGGGGCCTAATTTGGGCCACAACAGGGATCACTGATGGGTCCCTGGTTTAGAGGTATCCAAGCTTTCAGCCTGGACATGCACGGTCCACTTCTGATGGCTTGGCCTTTCCATCCATGCCTATCTATAGTACCATTTCTGCTCATTCCTTCCTTGTAAACATCATGAAAAACATGATCATGTTTTTCATGTAAAACCTCCTACAGGTGACCAACTCTCTACATGTAAGACATCTTAGGCATGCCACCCACATGTCACAGGCCACAAGTTTCCCACTCTCTGTACTTGACACGTTCAGTTTCACCCATGACATTTGTTTCCCCAGCATTATCAAAAAATTGATGAGTCTCAGATATCAGAGATGATCATGACCCCTGCTCTTTGGTGATCCACATCGATTAGAGCTTCTCAGTAGCAAGGAGGAGACACCAGCTGTCATGGGCCAAAATGGGTTCTCACCCAATTCATATGTTGAAGTCCTGACCCCCAGTAGTCAGAATATGATTTGACTTGAGATACGATCTTCCAAAAAGTGATGAAGGTAAAATGAGGCCAGTAGGGTGGGTGGGCCCTGATCCAGCAAGACTGGTGTCCTAATGAGGGAGATACAGGACACAGACAGGAACAGCAGGACGCCCACGGAAGGATGTGGGGAGAATAATGAACACCATGGACAGGGGTCTCAGGCAGAAGCAGCCCTGCCAACGCGTAGACATTGGACATCCAGCCTCTGGAGCTGGGGGACAATCAATGTCTGTGGTTGAAGCCACACTGGGTGTGGTCCTTCGCAGCCGGTGGAGATACTCGCTGATAAGCACGCCCACTCACACCAGAGGAAAAAGTGGGGAGCGGGTTAGTATCTGGAGCCCCAGCGCACCTGCCTCGGGGTCAGCACGTGCTCCCATGCTGCCCTGGGCCCTCTCTTTTGTCCTCCCTCTGCTCCATTCCTGGAAACTCCTTGATCACACATTCTGAGATTCCGAATCTGTCCCCGGGCGACCAAGATGCAAGATGCCACTCCCTCCCACCCCGGCTGTCTACCTAAGAGACCCACAGCTCCCCCTGGAACATGGAGCTCCCCCAACCAGAGAGACGTCTGAACTGTCTGAAGTCCTTCAAGGACATGGAAAGTTCTAGAAGGGCCCCTGAGTTGCCGCTTTCCAGGCTGGTAGGAGCCAGGCAGGATGGCATGCACAGCTTTGCCAGGTGTTAAATGGGTCAGGTCGGCATTTCAGCTTCATGCCTAGTGAGACCAAGATGACTTTAAACGGGCACATCGCTGCATCGCGTTGCTCTGAGGTGGAAAGCCTGTTTCTAAATACAAAATAGAGAATATGTAACACTTTCCCCTGCCAGGAATTGTATTCAAATAGAGCAATTATCGGGACGGCCACCTGTCCTCTGAGGGAAATCCAGGGGCACGAGGTGCGGAGGCCTCACCCCCACATGGCCCCCTTCCACCAATTTCCCTGGGCCCTTTAAGAGTCGAGTGTGTGCATGTGTATGTGTGTGTGTGTGTGCATATGCACACGCGCACGTGTGTGCATGCGTATGAGAGACACGTCCTTCCTCGTGCCTTATCAGCAGAACTGTTCCTGCGAAGGCGCTTTATTGTCACAGCTGCCTGCTTCCCACCCCACACCCCTGCACCTCAAGGACTCAAGGGGCCCCAGGTAGCCTCCAACTGGCCACTCCAGACTCTCACCCTGGAGGCTGGCTGGAAGGGGCTGAGCGCAGGCCAGGAGGGGCCTGGGAGGGAGCCGGGGAGGGGCCCAAAGGGGGCCTGGAGGGTGGTGGTCTGGAAAGGGTCAAGGGGGTAGCCAGGAGGGGTCCAGGAGGGTGGCTGGGAGGGGGGTGGAAGGGGCCATGGGGGGGGCTGGGACGTGGTCTGGAGGAAAGCCGAGATGTGACAGGAGGGTCTTGGAGGGGCCGGGAAGTCGTGCAGGGGTCCACCACACAGGCTGCGGTGACTTCTCTTCGTCCCCAGCGCTGCTAGCACAGCCCCCCACATTGCCGCTGGACCTCTCAGTCCTGCAGACACCCTCCTCTTGCTCCTTGAAACCTGGAGGAAGTCGCACGTCCCCAGTCCCCCTGCCCCCATCTCTAGCCTCTGCACCCACTCAGTCTTCACCCTTGGGCTCTGCAGCCCACGCAGCCAAGCTTCCAGGAGCTGAGACCACCAAGGGAGAGAGGCCAGATGCCGGAAACCTTCCCTGAGTTCTCCTTGAGGCACTCGGGTCCTGGAGCTAGTGGAGTGCCCCACCCTTCTGCTCTGTCAGGCCTCCACTCTGGCTGCCCAACTGTCTTCTCCCCCTCTGCTTGGCTGCAGCCCCCCTGGCAGATTCTTGGGGAAGGTTATGATTTTCCACAAGGACCAAGGGGCATAGACCTTTCCCTGTGCCCCACCTCCAGGGTAGGGACAGAAGGACCCGTGTCCCCACCAGCCGGAGGCAGGGCTGTCCCAGCGAGAACCCCCAGGCTCTCTCTAGGTCTGTGGTCCACATGGTGGAGCCAAGATCACGCACCCACACAACTTGGACAATCCATGGATGGCGGAGGGCAGACCCGGATTTCCCTCTGTGTCCCATGCTGGGAGGGGGCGCTGAACCCGTCGGGCTGTGGGTTGGGTCCCGCAGGCGAGCAGGTAAACAGTCTTGGCCCCCTTCTCTCCAGTTACCAGGGTGGGCAGGGGTGATGGAGATAAGGATGAAGTATCATTTGGAAGGGAGTTGGTTTCGAAATCATAGATATGCCTTTGACTCTCTGCACAACACCTTCCTCTGCTGTTGGCTCGTTCCTAATGCTGAGCCCAAGGTTTCTGGCCCAGAGAGAGCCTGAGCTGCACAGATGGCTTAGGAAGTTTCCAGGTGCAGAGGAGGGAACAAATGAATTGCCCACAATCCTTTGCCAGCTCAAGGGGCCAGCCTGGAAGATTCAGCCTAAGCGTTTCACGTTGAGTGAGTTTGTCCCCACCAGTGGTAGCTGGGCCCTGGAAATGTATTATCAAGGAACAGAAAACCCAGCTGGCCATGCTTTCACCCATCAGGATATCTGAGTGGACTCAACATGAAGTCTCAAGGTGGGTGAGTCAAATCAGTAGCTCAGGGGAGTCAGGGCTGTAGTTCTATGGCTGTTTCTCATTAACACAAAACAGCTGCTCAAAGCACTGCATCGCACTCTAACTCCACACAACATCTCAATGCAGGCTGCAGGGGCTGGCCAGGGCAGCAAGAGGGAGCTCTTCTTCCAAGGAGGAAAAGTCATTCCCCAGAGCCTCCAAGTAGATGCCCTCCCGCCTCATGAGTCAGAACAGAGTCCTAGAGACGCCTCTAGCTGCCCCCCTTTTTATAGACTGGAAGTCAGGTAAGAAAGAATGAGGAATGAGCAGCAGGTACCCAAAAACAGGCCTGGGGCTCCCGGTCAGCGGGGAAAGCCCACCTGCCTGGTACTGGGGACCAGACCAGCTGTACTCCCTGGGACGCTTGAGCCGCCCATGACCATCTAATGGCCTCATTCCCTCCTCCGACCTTCACGCCTCCCCAAGTGGGGTGAGGCCACGGACAACCCATGAGAGGCCACATGTGGAAATGGTGTACCTCCCTACCCAAGAAAGGACAATCATTGGCAATTTAAAAAAACAACCACGAAAGCATGAGTGACATTCTTCTCTTTTAATCGTTAAGCCAATTTTGAGTCCAGGGGTGTGTGCTGTCTGCCCACGAAGCCCGCCAAGGCGCGGACGCGGAGGGCCCCGAGTGCCGGCCGGTGACGTGGCTGGGCTCCGGGCTGCTGGGCGAGGCCATTCCAGCTCCTGGCGCCGCTCCCCCGAAGCGCGTCTAGAAGGAGCACTCCTCTGAAGATGAGGTATGAGAAGAAGACACGAGGCAATGAAAACCCCACAGTTCATTCACTTGAGAATAACTCAGCTCCACTCGGCAGCACCAGTGGGAAAATCCCTTGGAAGACACACCCCGCCTTCCCGTCTGGGTTCCTCCCTCCACACCCGCGCAAGCAGGGGAAAGAGCTACCAGGATTCCCCACGGGCTTGCAGCGAGCGATGTGAAGAAACACAGGCACAGACAGGGCTCCTTGTCAAGCGGTCTCCCAGCCTGGTCTCTGTGTCCCCCTCCCAACATCAGCTCGATGCAGGCTGGACCACCTCCCCATGCACACCCCCAGCCCCCAGGGTGAGTGCAAACAGCAGGACGTGCAGACCAGGGCCTTGTGCCCCCATGAGGTCTCCCCCCCCACCCTATACCTTCAGACCCCACGGAGCCACCCTGGCCATACCGTCAGGAGAGTTGTCCACAGCCACGGGTTGGAAGCACCAGGGAACGCCGCTAATAGTGTTGTCGAAGCAGCAGCCTCTGGCTTTGCACTGGCTGGGCGTGATTCCTGGGGCGCCACAGTTCGTCCTGTGGTGCGGGGCCACCACACACGTCTCTGGAGGTGCAGGGGGCAAGAGGGAATGTAAGTCGTTGGCCAATGTCCCTCTCTCTTCTCCAGTGCAACCAGCAGCCACCTGGCACCACGGACGGGGACTTGGGGCTCAAGGTGTGAGAGGGACATTCCAGCCTCATCTTCTGATGCAAAGCCCCTTCAGCTCAGGGCCAGGGCAAGGTGCCCGGGATCTGCAAACGTCACACCTCCCTACCTTATTTACCCACAGATTCGTTCACGTCAACTATCATTTAGTTTATCAACCCATAAATATCTATTGAACACCGTCTGTGTGTGCTAGAAACAGAAATTAGCAGAGCAAAAGTAGGCAGTGAAGGTCGCTCAAGGACTGAGCTCGTGGTGGCCCCAGCCCGGGGGATGGACCCAGAAATTAAAAATAGAGACGTCATTAAGAAGCTAATAGTCTGATGGAGAAGGAGAGCGAGTGAATGTGCAGAACAGCCCGGGAGGCCGTCCCAGGGAGCTGAAGGCAGGCAGAGGAGGGACAAGGACAAGGCAGAACAAAGCAAGGAGGGCTTCCTGTGGGAGGAGGTTGACCAGGAGGGCATGAAGCAATGGCCGTGCCCTGCACAGGGAGCAGGGGTTCCCAGGGAGTCGAGACAGACCCAGGTGTATTTCAGGAGGTGTAGTCTGTTTGCAGGAAAGACACAGAGCTTGGGGGGGGGGCCCTCAGCCAATCAGCAGCTTGAACGGCGTGTGGGGGGGGACAATGGGAGTCAGGACGGTGGGGAACACGCGGTGGGGGACACACTGGGAGGCGGGGCTCCCGTGTGGTCTACGCAGGAGAACTGAAGGGGCTGAACCCTGTTAACCCACAGGCTGGGTGGCCTCTGCAGGACGTCAGTGTCCCCGTGTCTGTCCCCGTGTCTGCCCCCCGCCCCAGAAGGCAGGTGGCGTCGCCCATCCCCAGGGCGGTTGTGAAGTCAGGAGGAGCTGTGTGTGCGCACGGGTGTTCCCGGGCGTGCGTGTGCTCACACACGCTCAGACACGGCTCTGTGTCCTGCAGCCGGGGTGGGGCGGGGGCTCGCCAGCTCACAGCCCCTGCCAGCTCACGCTCCTGATCAGGAATTCCAGGTCTCCGAACTCTGGGCTCCCCTTTCCCCGCACGGGACGGACCTCGACCGGTGCGGTCTCTGCCGGGGCTGTGCGTGCGAGCGGGCTTCGGGAGTCCCTTGTGACAGGATCCCTGAGCCACCGAGAAGGGGTACGCTGGGCGGTGGGGGGAGAGGGAGCCACAGCCGGGCCTGGGGGCGGCCGCGTGGCCACACTCCAGAATCTTCCACGGCACAGCCACGTCCACTCCCGACCCGAAGCCCATGCGTCCCTTCAGCCTCAGCCTGTCCCTGCCTTGGGGACCTTCTGGGAGGCCATCAGGTGTCTTCATCGTCCCCCTCCCCACTGGGTCATCGGAAGGCACCCTGAGATGCAGACACCACGGTTTTAGCTCCCTCTCCTCAAACCTCTATGGAAATCCTGGTTTGGAAAACCTGGGAAATTATACAACAGCATTTGATGAAAATAAGTAACACGGAGCAGAGGGGAGCCTGCAAGGTGCTCTCTGAAAACATCATCCCACCCCGAGCCCCCTGAGCCTGGCGCCTCGGTCCAGGGGCTGAGACAGCGGCTCAAGAGGGCGGCACACTCCGACCTTGTGGCACCCCCGGAACCCGCCCGCTGGGACCGCGGAGCCCGCGGGTGTCCTCAGGTGACGCCCGTCCACTGAACGGGCCCTCGGGCACCTGGGTGGCTTGGACCAGAGTCCAGCTCGGACACCTGGGGAGCTGCTCTCCTACTGCACCTCCAAGACCACCCTTAAGAGCTGGTACTCGGGGCACTGGGTGCCGGACATGGCCAGCGGCGACCAGGACACCCCACATGCTCACAGTGGTGCTCAGAGCTTCCGTGGCCGTGGCCGTGGCCGTGCGGTGCTCTCCGCCGGCCTTCACTCTCCCAAATCCTCCCAGCACCCAGCACCAAGCTCGTCTCAAACACACGGACGGTGGCTTGGGCCCCGACGCGGGACAGGGGCCGCTTACCGAGCTCGCCCTGGGCCAGGGAGCTGAGGGTCAGCACGCAGACCAGCACGAGAACACAGACCACCTTGGGCTCCATGGCAGCCGTGACCCTGCTCTCTGCTCCGGGGAGACCACGCGTCAGGGATGGGACCCTGGGGAAGGCCCTGCATTTTATGCGCAGGCTCTGTTTGCCGACTGCTGGCTAACATTTGCCTAAGGAGGGCCCCCCGGTCCTCCAATCTAGGTAATCTCCGCTGATTAAACGAGTTGCTGATACGGGCCAGAGCCGTGGGACGTAATCATCCTGAAGGAAGGACTTGAGGTTCACAAGGTCTCTCCTGTCTCAGGCCTGGCCGGACGGCTAACCACAGCGGGGACCCTCCTGCCCGTGTCAACAGTACGCTCCCAGGAGGGTGACTCATGGGAGAGCTGGCCCCGAAAGGCACAGTTGTGTCAACAGTGGCTCACGGGGTCGCCCTCCCCGGCGGCCGGACTCGGAGGGGCAAGGGGAAGGGCTCTCCCTCCCGCTGGCACGGACATTGAAAACTCAAGCATGGGGGCGCTGGGGGGGCTCCGTCCCTTAAGCACCTGACTCTTGATTCCGGCTCGGGTCGTGATCAGGGTCATGGGATCGAGCCCCGCCTGGGCTCTCTGCACTCAGTAGGGGGTCTGCTTGGGGTTCTCTCTCCCTCTGCTCCTCCGCAGCCCCTCCCCTAAAAGGAAGAAAAAAAAAGAAAACTTGAGCCTGTCCAACATCTTACTTAGAGTATTTCAACTTGTTTACCTAAATTAATTTTTCTGTGTTTCTCTCTCATTCTATAGCAGGGTCCTTTCAAAAACGACGCCGTATGTACGTAAGGCCGGCCTTCCGACCGGACCGAGCAGAGGCCCCTCCAGGGACCCTCTCCCTGTCTCAGTCCCCCCAGTAAAGCCCCCTCGACTGGCAACCACCAGCCGGCCCCCACCCCGGCCCCACCAGGTCCAGTTCTGTTCCCAGAGCCCTCGGTGTCCCCAGCACACGGGGCGGCCAGCTGCCACACTGCGCGGAGCATGCCTGTCCCCCAGGAGGGTGGCAGGCCGGTGAGGGCAAGGCGCCCCATCTGCTCTGTGGCCTCCGGAGGCCCTGCACCGACAATCATTCTTACTCAACAGACATTTGTGGAGGAATGAATGAATGAATGGATCAATGAATGAATTAGCAGCAAGAGAAATATCTTCTCAGTGAGTGATGAGGTTCTGAGCCGAATCCACCTTGGAGAGCAGCTTTTCTAAGTGACTTGGTCACCCCGTCCTGGCAGCCCCTCTGGGAGTCAGAACTGGGGCTGCCGCCTTCTCGCTCTCCGCCCTGAGCCCTGACCACCCCCCCTCCCCACGGGGGCTGCCGAGCAGGGTGTCCAGGAGAGGCTCAATGAGCAGGCCCCAGTGTTGGGGGATGGGCAGGACGCAGAGTCCTCTGTGGGGGGGCAGGACCTCAGCGATGCTCTCGATCGTGGGAAACCACCTCTGAGTTCTCGAGGCAAACAGGAGCTCCCAGACACGGACATGCAAATTGCACAGCGATTTGGAAGAAAAGTGTGTGGCTGTCGATGGAGTTGATTTACACAAACTCACAGTCCAGCCATTCCACTGGTTCTGGGTCTGGGTGTCCCCCAGGCAAATCCCCACACTTAGGAGGAAAGAGACAAGGATGATCTTGGCAGATTGCCTGCAGTACCTTCGGGGGAAAAGAAGACACGGAGAGGATGAAGAGAAAGAAAATAAGGGAGAGAAAGAAGGGAAGAGGAAGGGAGGGACGTGCGGGTGTTCGTGCGCGTGCGAGGGGCGGGCGGGTGCGGGTGTTCGTGCGCGTGCGAGGGGCGGGTGGGTGCGGGTGTTCGTGCGTGTGCGAGGAGCGGGTGTTCGTGCGCGTGCGAGGGGCGGGTGGGTGCGGGTGTTCGTGCGCGTGTGAGGGGCGGGCGGGTGCGGGTGTTCGTGCGCGTGCGAGGGGCGGGTGGGAGCGCGTGTTCGTGCGCGTGCGAGGGGAGGGTGGGAGCGCGTGTTCGTGTGCGTGCGAGGGGCGGGTGGGTGCGCGTGTTCGTGCGCGTGCGAGGGGCGGGTGGGTGCGCGTGTTCGTGCGTGTGCGAGGAGCGGGTGTTCGTGCACGTGCGAGGGGCGGGCGGGTGCGGGTGTTCGTGCGCGTGCGAGGGGAGGGTGGGAGCGCGTGTTCGTGCGCGTGCGAGGGGCGGGTGGGTGCGCGTGTTCGTGCGTGTGCGAGGAGCGGGTGTTCGTGTGCGTGCGAGGGGCGGGCGGGTGCGGGTGTTCGTGCGCGTGCGAGGGGAGGGTGGGAGCGCGTGTTCGTGCGCGTGCGAGGGGCGGGTGGGAGCGCGTGTTCGTGCGTGTGCGAAGAGCGGGTGTTCGTGCGCGTGCGAGGGGCGGGCGGGTGCGGGTGTTCTTGCGCGTGCAAGGGGCGGGTGGGTGCGCGTGTTCGTGCGTGTGCAAGGGGCGGGTGGGAGCGCGTGTTCGTGCGTGTGCGAAGAGCGGGTGTTCGTGCACGTGCGAGGGCGGGCGGGTGCGGGTGTTCTTGCGCGTGCAAGGGGCGGGTGGGTGCGCGTGTTCGTGCGTGTGCAAGGGGCGGGTGGGAGCGCGTGTTCGTGCGTGTGCGAGGAGCGGGTGTTCGTGTGCGTGCGAGGGGCGGGCGGGTGCGGGTGTTCGTGCGCGTGCGAGGGGAGGGTGGGAGCGCGTGTTCGTGCGCGTGCGAGGGGCGGGTGGGTGCGCGTGTTCGTGTGCGTGCGATGAGCGGGTGTTAGTGCGCGTGCGAGGGGCGGGTGGGTGCGGTGTTCGTGCGCGTGCGAGGGGCGGGTGGGTGCGGGTGTTCGTGCTCGTGCGAGGGGCGGGTGGGTGCGGTGTTCGTGTGCGTGCGAGGAGCGGGAAAGGGGGAGAGAGTGTGAGGCACCTGTGTGCATCACGACCCTGCAGACGATGGGAATGAATGAATGAATGAATGAATGAATGCCTGTTGGCAGCGCAGCCGACCGGGAAGCCTGGGAAGGGCGCCCCCAGCCCGCTGACCCGTGCGCGGCCGGTTTCCGGAGCTCAGAGCTGGGAGCGCGAGGTGAGAGCTGCGCCCCATGAGCTCACGTTGCCGGGGATGCAGGGGAGGCCGCCGACCTGCCTGTCATGGACGCGTCTGGGAAGCAGGGACGGCGACGTGGGATCAGGGAGGGCACCCAGGGCCACCAATGTGGCCGTCACGCTCGACTTCACGGGAGGAACTCGGAAGGAAGTGTGGTGGGAAGGTCGACATCTCTTAGGGAGGGAGACTCGGGTCCACGGGTGTCTGTCCTGTGTGTCTGTGTGTTTGCAGTGACCTCTTGCTCCACGGGGACAGCTGGGTGGGGTCCATGCGTGGCTCTGTCCCCGGCGCTAGAGGCCGTGGTGCTATGACTGGTGGGGTGTGGCCGCTGTGGCCCTCCGGTGTAAGTCCAGGACCCCCGGCGGGAGTAACCCGGGTCGCAGGATGACCTTATACACCTTTGGTGGGTTTTATTTTAAGCAGTCTTCACACCCAGCATGAAGCCCAACGCCGGGCTTGAGCTCGGGACCCTGAGATCAAGACCTGGGCTGAGACCAAGAGTCTGGTGCTTAACCCACAGAGCCGGCCTGGATGGTTTGTTTAAATGACGTCTAGTGAAGCAGGAACCGTGCTGGGGCGAGTGCCAGCCTGCTAACGAGTCGCGTCACGTGGGACGATGCTGGAAGCTGAAGGGACTGACCCCAAGACGCGCCCCGATCGAACGTGACGACGCTCGCCGCGCAGGACCCACAGCCAGGGCAGGACCCCTTGTGGGAGCCCCTCTGCCCCGTGTCACACCCCAGCTCTGGCTCGGCCTGACGGGTCTCCCACCCCAGCGCCACGCCTCCCAGCGCAGGGGAGAGTGTGCGGGGCAGGCTAGTCTCCACCGCCCTCCTGAGCCCTGGAAGCGGAGCCACGTGGCCCTGTCTGCCGCCTCCCGTCCTCTGGCTTCTGGCCGCTGTGAGCGGTGCTAGGGAGGAGGTGAGCTCGGAGTTCTATCTCCTGGGGCCCTCCCTGCGGGGTCACCTCACACAGCCGCAACCCTGTGTCCAGCCCTCTGCACACGGCGGTCTTGTCCCAACCCCCGTGCGGACCCCTCTCCGCACTTCTGCAGGCTGAGGGGTGCATCGCCCCCACAGAGAGGCCAACAGGCTCTCCGTTTCACCCTCCTGCAGTCACCCAGATCGAGAGGGACAGGCCTGCTTCCCGCCAGCCACTGAGGGACACAGAAGTTCTTACTTACCATGGTGACTTCATCACGTCATACATTGTGGACACGAGTCCCTGAGGTGGGCCACCAAGCGGGTCTGCTGGTCGGGAATCCAGCATGGGTGGCCACAGGGGTGGGGGGGATGTCACAGTGTCTCAGCTGAATGGGGGGTGACGGGAAGTGATGTCATGTGATCATGATTTGGGGCCAGCTCCGCATGGCATGGTAAGACAGGACGGGGTACGGGGCAGAGTGAGATAGAGGCAGCCCCCTGAGGACGGGCGGGTAGAGAGGCCACCTCGGCCCAGCTCCCAGAGCCACAGGGCAGGGCAGGACAGCCGTGCTGCATGGGGAGGGTGGGCCGGACAGGAGGACAGGGTGGCCGGGGCGGCCGGGGCGGAGGGGGTAGATGTGGAGAAACGGGCCGACGGGGAGGATGGATGGACAGGGCAGCCAAGGTGGCCAGGGCGGACGGAGTGGACGGGATCCACGGGGCAAACAGTCCTCTCCTGGCCGGGCAGCAGCAGGGAACCGTCGGCCACTCCAGGTCCCGGACACCAAGATCCTGGCAGCTGTGAGAAGAGTCAGACCCCGAGACGCGTGGGGGGAACGTCGTGGGCCGGAACAAGAGGCTGGGCGCTCGGACCCCAAACCAGCCCCGGACCTTGTCCAGCAGCAGAGGGACCCCCGGGTCTGGGTGGGAGGGGGCAGCTCTGCCACCCACGAAGCTCCCGCAGACCACTGACTGGGCGTGGCCCACAGAGGCGGACCCGGGGAGCCGCTCTCCTCGGGGCCAGCCTGACTGGCCTCCAGGGGCGTCCGGTCTGACCCCTCCTGGCCCGCGGCCTGCTGGGGACGGCCTGCGACCCGAGGGGCCTGGGGCTGTCGCGAGTGGAGGCAGGCGCTGTGGAGCCCTGGAGAGGGAAGGGCCAGCGCAGAGGACTGATGTCGTCACACACACCCAGCGACCAGCACAGGTGCACGGGAGCCTGGGACCGTCTTGTGGGCGGGACGGGGCTTGCGCTTGTGCAGGGGACACGCCGGAGTGTCCCAGCACGTGGCTGCCTCGCTACTCAAGGCAGTCTGCTCCCTCACAGACCTCATGAGGTCAGAATGCATTCTAGAACATTCCAGGGCTCCACGTGCACAGAAGGTGTGGGAAGCTGGGGACGGGGTCTCAGGCCCGAGGGGGTCTATCACGGGCGCTCTTCTCAGCCGCCCTGGGAGTGCCCGGAGTGTGCCCCGTCACTCGGGGACCTTCAGCTCCCATCACGGGCGCCACGGCTCCTCCAGCCTCTACAGGAATGGACGCCGGCTTCCCGCCGAGGAAGGGCCTTACCTCAAGACCCCAAATGCCCACGATAAACCTACCCCGAGGCTTCCCCAGAACGATCGGCGCCATCGACCGGTGCTCTGGGCTCACCTGCGCCCCCTGGAAGGTGCCGACATCCTCACCTCCAGCGCCCGTGGGTGGGACCTCATCTGGGAGTGGGATCTCTGCGGGGGGCCAGGTGGAGATGAGGTTCTCAGCGCCGACCGTCATCCAGCATGACTGGCGTCCGATAAAAGGGGACATTTGGACACAGACGTGCCCAGGAGGGAGATGGTATAAATACCCGGGGAGAACACCGTCTACGAGCCCGGGATGCCCGTGGCTCCAGGAGCCGGGAGAGGGGCCCCGGGCAGATTCGCTCTCAGTAAAACTCACCCAATGACACCTTGATTTCGGACCTCTCGCCTCCGGACTGGACAGCAGCGACATCTCGGTTGTAAACTCAGCGTGTGGTGCTTGTTTCCTACAACACACCCGGGGGACCGGATACCGGAGAGAGGAGAGTATTTAGGCGTTCTGACGGTCATCAAAGATTTGTTCCCAACTGATGCTCATCGTGAGGCCCGGTCCCTGCGTGGGCCACCAAAGAGTGAGCCTGTGGGTTTCCGGTGCGAGACAGAGACTCACCCCGGGGCCCCTGGCCCCGCCGCCCCCCAGCCCAGCACGGGAAGCAGGAATAGATACACTTCGTAGCTCCGTCATCTCCGTCCTTGTGGGGAGCGACAATACAGCGGAAGTCCCTCACCGAGTCCGAACGAAACCAGCATCACAGAGCACGACGGAGGTGCAACACCAGTGGCACCTCCAGGACTCGGAAGACCTGGGGAGGCGGGGAGGGACGTGACAGACGCCTTTTGACTTGGCGTCCTCGCCAGTGCTGAAGCCGTGGACGACGACAAAGTCCAGGCCAGCAGGGTTCTCAGCAAACGGCCAGACAGTAGAGACCTCAAGCCAGGTGCGGCACCTGCGGTCTCTGCCACATAGATCTTTGTTTTATCTCTGTGACACGTCAAAAGCACAGAGCCCGTTCCTGGCTAGCAGGTACCGGTAGGATCCGCTGAGCCCCGCGTGTACAGCCTCCAACGTTTAACCGAGGTTCCGGACGTGCTGTGCTCCCCAGAGCTCGCTCCTTGGCGCCCAACTCCCAGCTCGCGGCCTGAAAAGTCTCTGCTCTTCCCCCGTTGCCTCCAGAGAAGACCGCCCGTGGGTTTTGCATCCTATGGCACAGGTTGCACCAGCGCTCCGTGCCGCGGGGGGCTGAGGGTCCTGCCAGCTCTCCTGCTCGGCCACAAGGCTCTGGAGAGACCCTGGACGTTGCTCCCCATCCTGCTGGCCCATCACACCCGCGACAGGAGGTCGTGCTAACTGGGTTTGGGAAAAGGACTACCAGATGCCGGAGCAAAGTGCAGGAGTGTCTCAGCGCTCAGGGCGCCGGGCTGCCGGCGAGGGGCTTAGCAGACGAGGCGCTGGGACGTAGTCTCCCTAAAGCAGGGAGAAACGTTTCTGCACCTGCTACTGCTCACCCCAGTAAAGCCTGGTGGGCCGTTAGTAATACAGACGACATGTGATCACACGGTCTGGCCCCTAGTCGGGCTGCCGGTTTGCAGTTTCGAGGGGAGTTCAGAACGGCAAATGCCTTGCAGGAGTGGGTTGGGGCAATGAGACAGGACACCCTGCCTCGTGCGTCCAGAGGGCTGGAGAAGGACGTAGGGCCGATGTGGCTCCCGTGTGGGTCTCTGGACGTCCTCATAAGAGAAGCAGCGCAGATCTGTGTTAGTTCTCCATCCCCACGGCACAAAGGCCCCCAAACGCGGTGTCTGAGGGTCAGGTATCCGGGCACGGCTAAGCCAAGCCCTGGGCTCAGGGTCTCCACAGGCTGCGCTCTGGCTGTCAGCCGCACGGGGATCAAAATCTCATGGATGGGAGCACCCCCTCTTCGTTCCCTGCCCGCAGACCGCGGGGCCGCGGAGAGGACCGCGATGGCAGCCGGGGATCTACACCTGGATGGCGCTGGCTGGCGCCACTTCTGAGTCCGCATCCTGAGACCTGGAGACATGCCGATGCCACGGATTCCTTCCATTACGAAGGGACAGAGTCGCACGGTCTGGGGCTGGACGTGCCTTCCCTCCCAGCCCGCAGCTACCGGCAGCATCCGCTTGTGAGCTGACCGAGTGCATAACCTGGGGCATGGCTTACATCACCGCGCGTGTCAGGGCAAGGACAGGTAACAGTGTGCAGGGGACTCACGGGTCCTGCCACGGGCCCAGGAGCAGGTGGCTTGGCAGACGGTGGAATCCCGTGCGCAGCCCCCCACGGGTGGCCTGCGCTTTGGCGAGCGCCTTAAACCAGACCAGTAATGGCTCCTTCTCAACCAAAGTGCCTACATCCAGACGCCAGCAATAGAGGTGGGAACGGCTTCTCTCAGATGGAACTCCTGGAAGGAATGGTGCTTCCCATCCCCATGACCATGGCCTCCGTGGGCTGGTGTGCCGTTGCCCCCGACAGGCTGGCTTCTACTCGGAAACACACCCCGGGTCCACTTCCTGCCCCAGAACAGCAGGTCGGGGAGGAGGAGCAGTGGGAGGGACTGGTCCTGACCACCACGGGAGACGGGGCTGCTGCCGCACGGTGGGGGCTGGGAGGCTGGTGCTTGGAGCCCGGGGAGGAGGCTTGGCGGCTTGTTAGTACTTCCTCGCCCCGGGCTTTCTCCAGGGAACACGGAGGCAACCCCTACGTGCAAGACCGCTTCCGGACTCAGACTCACGCCCTACAGGTGTCGAGACTTGGGTCCCCCTCTCCGGCGAGGAACCACGTCCCGCTGAAGTGAGAGCAGGTGACGATGGAAGAGGCAGTGGGAAGGACGCTGTGACGCACGGCCCTGACCCGACCTCGTGGCCGGCGGTCCCAGCAGCTCCCTGGCGGCAGCTCCCTCTCACGCAAATTAAAGAAAACTCAGTAAATGCTTAACCAGCGTCTGGAAGGTGTAGGTATTCCGAAGCCTCGTTACGAGAAATCATCGAAGTGCCTGTGACATTGGCAGGTTGAGAGCAAATTCCACTGCGGAAAATATTTAAACTTTGGGTACAAAAATACTTTAAAAAAAAAAAGTTTAGAGTATAGAGGGTGAACAAAGGTTGAGGATTGTCACGACAGAAACTTCTCACACGAGTCGAATCTTAAAACTCTGGAGCCACCCAAGATAAAGGAGCAAAGAGCAAGAACACAGCATCCTCCGGAGGCAGCAGGCGAGGGCCGGCACGTCGCAGGGAGGGAAAGGAAAATAATTAGTCATCAAAGAAATAATTTACGATGATCGTAACATTTTAATTCCTCGGAGGCCACGGTTGGGGCTGGACAGGCGTCTGGAGCGCCGCTCCGGGGCTCGGGGTGGGGGAGAACAGGGTGGCCGCAGCTGCCGCGGGGCCAGCTGGGGGAGGCCAGCGTGCAGGGCCCCCCCTCCCACTCTCACCGTTTCTGCTCCCGGCGCGAGCAAGTCGGCGTCTCACTGGCACGCGCTGTGATTTGTGGGGTGGGACGTGGACTCAGTGGGCAGGAATGGGTGGCTTCTCCGCGCGGACTGTTGAAATCGGCAAGATAACCGACACCCCACACCAGCCCCAGGTCTGTGTTTGACTTCAGGGAAGGTGTGAGGAAGCCTGCCTCGGGCAAACATGGCGGGGCGTGGCCCGTGGGGAACCCTCCAAGGTCAAACACCCCCCACCCACATGACTGGCTCTCCGGCCGAGGGGCCCACGGGGACTCTCTCCCCTTTCCTTTTTGGGGGGAAAAATCATTCCAGCTGACTCATAAAAACATAGAATTTTCTATTGTAGTCAGGGATGCTCATTGTAGAAACATTTCAGGGGCGCCCGGGTGGCTCTGTCGGTTAAGCATCTGACTCTTGATTTGGGCTCAGGTCCCGATCTCGGGGTGGTGGGATGGAGCCCCGGGGCGGGCCCCTCGCTCAGCTTGGACTCGGCTCAGGAGTCTCCGTCTCCCTCGGTCCCCTGTCCCGCTGCTCGTTCTCTCTCTCTCTCTCTCAAACTAATGAATACATCCTAAAAAATGTATTTCAGTGACTGGGAATTCGGAATGCCCGGAAACACTGAGACTCACCCTCTCACCGCGCAGTGACCCCCACGGCTCTTTCTCCCTCCTCCTCCTCGGGGCTGATAAACTTTTTATCTTGTTCTTTCTGACTTAACATGGCAGCGTGAAGATCCCCCGTGCTGTTACAGACTCCATAAAATAAGCTGTGGCGGTGCACGGCGGCCATCACACAGCCATAACCGAACTTGTTACTGATTTTTCGCACGATGGGTCATCTGGGTCGCTCACAACTTTTCACAACAAGTAGGATTGCTTCCACGAAGATCTTTGTGCAGAATGATCTCTCCGTGCTTACGATTGTTTCTTCGGGGCCTCACCTGAAGTAGATTTACTAGGTCTGAGAAGAGCTTTTTCTGAGGGTCTTTTTTTTTTTTTTAAGATTTTGTTTATTTATTTGACAGACAGAGACCACAAGTAGGCAGAGAGGCAGGCGGGGGTTGGGGGAAGCAAGCTCTCTGCCAAGCAGAGAGCCCGATGCGGGGCCCAATCCCAGGACCCTGAGATCATGACCAGAGCCGAAGGCAGAGGCTCAACGACTGAACCCCCCAGGCGCCCCTCTTTCTGAGATCCTCGAAACAAAGCATCACCTTCCACAATGGTGACGCCCATCTCCACTGGCTCTGGACGTAGGGGTCCATTCACCCAACCACCAGCAGCATCGCACCTTCTGATTAAAAACCGATGTTCGGTAACATGACTGGTGACTGGTTTGACCCACGGGCACTCCCTGACGTGGCCCCCCTCCGGCTGCCCCCATCCTGCTCACGGACGTGAGGCCAGGGCACAGCACCCCCTCCACGGAGCAGGGCTCAGTACCCAGACCCAACCATGGCCTCCTAGGAATTTGAAACTAGCAGGGAGAGACAAGGAAGCCGATATCCAGTCCGTCATTTCTGAGTCCGTCCAGCCTCCCTGACTCAACCGAGCTGCAGTGACCCTCCCCCATGCAGCTCAGCACCCAGCGGGGCTGAACAAAGCCTGCTCATTCTCTCCAGACTCCCAGCAGGTAGGTCTGAAATTCACCTGCTGGATGCCCTGCCAGGTCCCAGGGAGCATGGCTAAGTGGGCACTGAGCACCCCTCATTCATCTGCAGCTCGGTCCCCTTGGTGAGCAGCCTGGCCCAGCCCCTCCTGGGGTGCTGACTCATCCCTGCCACCCAGAGGAGATGGTTTCAGGCCTCCGTGCTCTCGGAGCATGAAGGCTGGCTGGTCCACACACAGACCCCCACTCCCACCGTCCACCAGGTCCCCCACCAGCGGGACCACCGGCCCCCCATGGAGCCCTGCGACACAGCCCTCTGATCAGTTTCAGTCCGTGCCCACCCCAGACTGAGGTGTGTGGGTGTATTTTTTGAGGATTGTCTACCCGGCCCGGACTGATGGTGAGCGGTCCTGCTCCCACTGAGCAAGAAACAAGAGGGATCCCATGTGAATTCCTCGAGCAGAGCTTCCCACGAACGGCGGTTCTGGTCCCTGCTCTGCCGTGAGGCCTCTGCCCTATGCTGTTTAAGAGTCCCAGAGATGAAGGAAGGACAAAGAAGAGGCCAGAATGTCCCGTGGTTCAGAGATCAGTCACGACCGACTGACAGGGAGGCCCATTTACTGGACAAACGCCCTGAAGTTGGTCTGAAGATCCTCAGTAAACTCATTTCCATCTTACCCCTTCAACTTGTGTCTTCCCGTGGTTGTTTGCTTCTGCGTGTGATTACCAAGGGCCGGGCCCTGTAATGCAGGCAGATCTGATCACACGGTCATGGCTGGATTATGGTGCATTAAAGGATTGTGGTTCTTGGACCCAGTCCTAGCTCACCGGTTGTGCTCTTACCTGGTCCTCGTGTCCCTGCTGGGCTGGACCTCGTGGGGCACGGAAGCCCCGACCACAGTCTGGCACCTGTTGGAGGGCTTGTGGGATAAGCTAGTTGTCAGTGTTGCAGCTACTGTGAGCCCCTCACACCTGCTGGAGACAAAACCGAAAACGTTTCACCACTTTTATGGTATCACAGTTGTTACTGGAAGCTGATGCAAAACCAAACCACAGAAGCAATCCCCCCAGCAAGGATCCCATCTCCTCTTCCTGACAGCCCCAAGATTCGGCCGGGGCAGGTTGTAAGGGAGCTCCGGGGGGTCGGGGTGGGATGGAGAGAAGACCCAAGCCCCCCGCTGGGCGGCGGGAGGAGGCAGCAGGGGAGGCTGAACCCCGGCCTCACACACTGCTGCGCCCCACGAGGGCACGGCTCCGTGGCAGGCATGGCGGCGTCACACGGAAGCATGCTGACGTCAGGTGCCACTCCTGCCCACAAACACGATCACATCAAGCACGAGCCAGCTCAGGCCACTCAGCAGCCTCTGCGGTGTCACCAGCAGTGCCAACACAAGCGACTTCATTTTTAAAATATAAATGGGAAGCCATTCAAGGGTCTCCCCCTATTTCTGGCTCTTCCTCACGTTCTTGGAGGCTTTCTTCAACAGCAGGGAAAAGTGGTGGCAGAGATATCAAGCTTGGGGTCCCACGCAGCCCCGGTCCCTCGTGTGAAACTCACCCCTGGCCCAGGAAGCAGGGGACGGCTTCACGTCTACGCACCCATCTGTGACGTTCTGTTTTTAAATCCCTGCTTTCGAAAAGGAGCCCTCATGGTTCTCAAGTGTTCCGATGTAAAGTTTAGACTGTTGCCCCGCCGGGCCACCTTCCCTTCTTTATGTTTCCACATAAGGACAAAATGAACAAAGATTTCAAAACGAGGTCAAAGAGGACAGTCGGTTTCTGAGACCTGTGGACCTGTGGACCTGCTTTTCCTTCCAGAGTCGGCACTGAGGATGGCGTGATGTGGAAGCGGACGGCGGTTCAGGACAAAAATCGTTGTGTGTGTCTTCTTCAAAATTTTGTGGCAATTGCGTAGCTTTAAAACATTATCTGGCATTTTAAAATTTCAGAAGTATTAGTTCTTACCAAGAAACAGAGCCTCAGCAGATGAAACACAATAGACAGAGCTGAACGGAGAAATAGATTACCATCAGGGACCCCGAGACCCCCTCCCAGCAGCTGACAGAACTTCTAGTCCAGGAATCAGCAGAGATGGGGGATTGGGGCCACACCCCAGCGACAGGACCAGCTGGTATTTATGGACATGCCACCCAACAACAGCGGAGTCCGCACTGTTTTCAAAGGGTCCATGTATCTTCACCAAGACAGACTGTAGACTGGCCCATAAAATAAATCCCAGCAAATCTAAAAGAATTTTTTTAAAAACCACAGACGGTACATTCTCTGACCATAAGGGAATCAAATGAGAAATCAACAGCAGACAAGAAAATCTCTAAACACACAGAAGTTAAATCACATGCTGCTAACTAATCCACAGCCCAACAAGGAAGTTTCAGAAGAAACTTAAAAGTACATAGAACTGAGTGAAAATGAATAAACGACATATCAAAATGTGTGGGGCTCGTCCAAGGTGGTGCTTTGGGGGAGATCCGTTGGATTAACTTACACCAGAAATGAGAAAAGTCCTCAAATCGAAAACTTGAGTTCCTACCTCAAACAGCTAGAAAAATAAGAGCCAGAGAAACCCAAAGCAAAGAGAAGGAAGGAAATTAATGCAGAAATCCGTGAACCTGAAAGTAGGGAGGCAGAAATAACATCAATGAAACAAAAATGAAATGAAGCAAACAAAAAGCTAGTTCTTTGAGAAAAATCAAGGAAACTGAAAAACTTAGAGCAAAAGTGACAAAAGCAGAAAGCACAAGTAACCTCAGAAAACGAAACAGCCAAAACTACAGACCCTACAAACATCTAGAGAAATAAGAGAACACCATGAGAAACTTTATGCTCGTAGATGTGAATACTTAGGAGAATCGAATAATTTCTCAAAAACCACATACTACAAAATTCAACGAAGATGGAACAGACAATTGGAATAGCCCTATAAACATCAGAGAATTTGAATTCGTAATTTTAGATCTCCAGAAAAAAGAAAGAAAAAGAAAAATAAATCTCCACCTAGTTTTAAAAGAAGAGTTAATGCCAATTTACACAGTCATTTCCAGAACATGAAAGAGGGTTGGGACATTTCTCAACTCATTTTATGAGGCCAGTATTACCCTGATATCAAAGCCAAAGACAACATACACGTGCACACGCACACACCAACTATGGGCTAATATCTCTCATGAACTTAGATGCAAAATTCCTGAGCAAAATAGTAGCACACCTAATTAACAATATATAAAAAAGAATTAAACACCATGATCCAATACAGTCAGTGTATTCCAACTATGTGAGGCCGGTTCAACATTAGAAAACGATCTGTGTAATCTATCCTAACGACAAGCTAAGGAAGAAAAATCATATGATTTTATCAACTGATGTGGAAAAAAATACTTGACAAAATCCAATAGCTATTCACGACAAAAACTCTTAGCAAGGTAACAATTATGGGGAATCACATCAACTTGGGGGGAAAAAAAACAACTAGAAAACACCTATAGCTGATGTCATACTTAAAGACTGAATGCTTTCCCCTTTGTCTAGGAACAAGGCAAGGGTGTCTACTTAACACTCTTACTCAACATAGTCCTAAATGTTCTAATCACTGAAATGGGGAAGAAAAAGAAATGAATTGCATACAAATGAGAAGGGAAGAAATGAAACTGTTTGCAGATGGCATGATCCCTTAGGAATAAAATCCCAAGGAATCCACCCACACTCACCCAAACACAAACTGAACACTTAGAAATGATCAAAGACTTCAGCAAAGCCATGGGATACAAGATTAGCCACAAAAATCAATTATATTTCTATATACAGTCAGTAACCTGCAGACTGAAATTCGGTACCATTTACAATCACTCAAAAATGGGCTACTTAGGTATACCCTTAACAGACTGAGGATCTGTGTGCTAGATGGAAGAAATCAAAGATCAAATGAATAGATATACTAGGTTAATGGATTAAAAGACTCAACATCATAAGGATGTCTATTTCCCCCCAAATGATCTGTAGATTTATGCACTCCTTATCAAAATCCCAGTGACTTTTTTATAGTAATAGATAAGTTTATTCTGAGATTTGTATAGAATGAATAGACATTTTCCCAAAGAAGTTATAACAGTGGCCAAGAGGTGCATGAAAGAATGCTCAATACGATTCATCATCGGGGAAATGCAAGTCAAAGCCACAGTGAGATCCCACCTCACCAGTCAGAATGGCTACAGTTAACAAGACAGGAAACAACAGGTGTTGACAAAGATGCAGAGAAAGGGGAGCCTTCTCACACTGTTGGCGGGAATGCAAACTAGAGCATTCACTCTGGAAAACAGCATGGAGGTTCCTCAAAAAGTTAAAAATAGAGCTACCTTATGACCCAGCCAGTGCACTACTAGGTATTTACCAAAGCATACCAAAATACATATTTGAAGGGGCACATGCACCCTGATGTTTATAGCAGTGATGTCCACGAGAGCCAGACTATGGAGAGAGCCCGGTGCCCATCAACTGATGAATGGATAAAGAATATGAGAGAGAGATATATATGGTAGTAGTATATATGAGTAGTATTATCTATATAATGGAATACTACCATATACTACTACTATACTATATACCTATATGTATACACTATATACTATAGTATACAACTATAATAATACATTAAATATATAATGGAATATCTATAATGGAATACTACTCAGCCATCAAAAAGAATGTAATCTTGCCATTTGCAATGGCATGGATGGAGCTAGAGCATATTACACTAAGAGAAATAAGTCAGTCAGAGAAAAACAAATACCCCATGATTTCACTCATGTGTGGAATTTAAGAAACAGGACAGATGAACATATGGGGATGGGGAGAGAAAGAGAGAAACAAACCGTAAGAGACTTTAACAATAGAGAACAAACGAAGGGTTGGTGGGCGGAGGCGGGTATGGGACGGGCTAGGTGAGGGATGGGTATCAAGGAGGCACGTGTGGTGAGCGCTGGGCTCTCTGTGTACACGATGAATCACTATATGCTACTCCTGAAACCAATATTACACTCCATGTTAACTAACTAGAATTTAAATAAAAATGTGGAAAACAAAGTCAAACAAAATAAATACAATTTGTAGGCAAAGGCACAAGTCTTGGTATAGTTAAAATAATCTTGAAAAAGAACAACAAAGGGAGAGGAATCATTCTATCTGATACTAAGTCTTACTATGGAGCTACAGTGATCGAGACAGTGTGGTGCTGTCAGAGGGATAGACACAGAGAGCCACAGATCAGAGCAGAGACCCCAGAAAGAGACGGATGTGATGATGCCCAACTGACTTTTGGCAAAGGGGTCAAAGCAATTCCAGGGAGAGAAGACAGGCTTTTCAGTAAATGGTGTTGGAATCATTGGATGTCCATAGGGGAGAAAAAAGTGAACCTAGACCCAAACCTCACATCTTCACACACAAATTAACTCAAAATTTACCCTAGAATTAAATGTAAAACATAAAACTATAAATCTCTTAGGAAAAAAAAAAGATCTTTGGGACCTTGAAGTCTTCAACCTGACACCACAGACACTACACATGAGAGAAAAGCTCACAGACGGGACCTTACTAAAACGACTCCTGCTGCGAGTGTCCCGGCGGGGGAAGGCACTTGCACTTCTCTCCAAAATATATAAAGAACTCTCAAAAGCCAACAGAGTAGATCCGTCCAATTAGAAAATGGGCACAAACGCATGAGCAGACGTTCCTCCAAGAGGACATGCGGACGGATGTGAGCACGGGCAAAGCTGTTCGGCCTCGTCGGCCACTAGGGAAACGCAGATCAGAACCACAGGGAAGCGTCACTACTGGCCTAGCAGAAGGGCACAAAGGAGAAGCGGTGGCGGCACCGACGCTGGCGAACGGCTGGGACAACTGGGGTCCTCCCCCATTTCCGGTGGGGGTGGGAAATGGCGGGGGAGCAGCACAGCTTCCGTGTGCACGGGTGGTCTCAACCCGCAGCGCAAGAGGAACACGGGCCACATGGTTCCATGACGCGGCGTCTGTGGACAACTGCTCTGGTGTCCGCCGCGACTGAGAACAACGGGCCGGTGACGGACGCGTGAGGGAGCGCACTGCGGTTCTGGAAGGGGAACGGGGATCCTCGAGCCCATGGAGTGCGCGGTGTCTTGCCTGTGGTGGTGGGCACACAACCCCCCAGGTTCTGCACACAGTGCACAGCGAGGCGCGCACACACACACGCACACACAGTTACACACACACCGCACAGACATGGGGTAAGATAGTCATACCACATGCATACACACACTTACACATACACCACAGACACACACCATAACACACACACGTGTGCAGTGACACATACTCTATACACAGACACACAGATATACACGGTGACACACATCAGACACACACATATACACACTAACACAGGTATCACACACACATCATACCACACACGGATGCAGTCACACCCTATACACAGACACACAAATATACACAACTACACACACCAGACACACACATACACACACTAACACAGATATCACACACACATCATACCACACACACATATGCAGTGACACACACCCTATACACAGACACACAAATACACACGACTGCACACACCATACACACACATATACACACTTATACACACATCACACACAACATACCACACACACATATGCACTTACATACACCCCATACACAAATGCACGGATATACAATGATATGTAGCACACACACACACACACACACATATTATACCACATATATACACAGACACACACCATACCACCCCCCCGAGACATACAGAGATACACACCCTGCCACACACACACTTACACACACACACACACAACATATGCTCACAGAGAGACATACCCCATACTGCACACACATATACACGCCTACACACACCCCACACACACCCCCAGACACACATACACACACACAGGGTACAAATGGGACTGAAGAAATCTGGGTAAGAGACCAGTGGACCATGTCGCTGCCGAGCCCCTGCTGGAGCCGCTGGACGGTGGCAAACTGCCCTCCTTAGGGCACACGGGGCCGCTCCCAGGGGGCCCCGCCCCGTACTGTTCCTGTGGCTGCACGTGACTCTGTCATCATCTCCATAAAAACTTCAATTAAAAAAAGTAGTTGTCTAATGAGAATGTTTCTGAAATCATAGTTTTTATGGCCACATCAACCAAACCAGACTTGAAGAGGCCACTTTGAAGGTGATTTTCCTCAATCCCCCTCTGAGGGCTTGGCGCCCCCCGAGGGCGTGGGAGGGGGCCGGGACAGACCCTCGGAGTCCCCAGCCCGACCCCCACCAGGGCGTGACGGGGCCCCCGCAGGGGCTCTGCCTGAGCCTGGGGTTGCGCCAGGCCGAGGAAGGGCTCCCACAGTTCACGGCCACGGGCCTGACTCCACAGAGGATGAGACGGGCTCCGGCTCTGGGACCCCGCCTGGCAGCGTGTGCAATGCCACCCCTCCCCGCTGCCGCCAGCCCTGAGTCTCAGTGGGTGGCAGGACGCAGCCCTGGCTCTGGTGCGGCAGCAAGCAGCCCTCTGACACGCCAGGAGGCAGGGGAGATGTGCCACCGAGGTCAGGCCAGGAGCCAGCTGCCCCGGGGCCTGGGAACGATTCTGGAATTTTCCAGGGACCGTGAGGAGCGGTGGGAGGGCTGCCCTCCCAGAGCCCCACGGGCGACCAGGCGACCAGTTTCCAGGTGTCCTTAGAAGAAGGCTCTCCGAGACTAGGGGGTAACGCAGGTGCCATCTGCACACAATCTGCACGCCATCTGACGCCATCTGCACGCCATCTGCACACCGTCTGCACACCATCTGCACACCATCTGCACACCATCTACACACCATCTGCACACCATCTGCACACAATCTGCACGCCGTCTGCACGCCATCTGCACGCCATCTGCACGCCATCTGCACGCCATCTGCACACCATCTGCACACCATCTGCACACAATCTGCACGCCGTCTGCACGCCATCTGCACGCCATCTGCACGCCATCTGCACGCCATCTGCACACCGTCTGCACACCGTCTGCACACCATCTGCACACAATCTGCACGCCATCTGCACACAATCTGCACGCCGTCTGCACGCCGTCTGCACACCGTCTGCACACCATCTGCACACCGTCTGCACGCCGTCTGCACACCATCTGCACACCATCTGCACACCGTCTGCACACAATCTGCACGCCATCTGCACACAATCTGCACGCCGTCTGCACGCCGTCTGCACACCATCTGCACACCATCTGCACGCCATCTGCACACCGTCTGCACACCATCTGCACACCATCTGCACACCATCTACACACCATCTGCACACCATCTGCACACAATCTGCACGCCGTCTGCACGCCATCTGCACGCCATCTGCACGCCATCTGCACACCATCTGCACACCATCTGCACACAATCTGCACGCCGTCTGCACGCCATCTGCACGCCATCTGCACGCCATCTGCACACCGTCTGCACACCGTCTGCACACCATCTGCACACAATCTGCACGCCATCTGCACACAATCTGCACGCCGTCTGCACGCCGTCTGCACACCGTCTGCACACCATCTGCACACCGTCTGCACGCCGTCTGCACACCATCTGCACACCATCTGCACACCGTCTGCACACAATCTGCACGCCATCTGCACACAATCTGCACGCCGTCTGCACGCCGTCTGCACACCATCTGCACACCATCTGCACGCCATCTGCACACCATCTGCACACCGTCTGCACACCGTCTGCACACCATCTGCACACCGTCTGCACACCGTCTGCACACAATCTGCACGCCGTCTGCACGCCGTCTGCACGCCATCTGCACGCCGTCTGCACACCGTCTGCACACCGTCTGCACACAATCTGCACGCCATCTGCACACAATCTGCACGCCGTCTGCACGCCGTCTGCACACCATCTGCACACCATCTGCACGCCATCTGCACACCATCTGCACACCGTCTGCACACCGTCTGCACACCATCTGCACACCGTCTGCACACCGTCTGCACACAATCTGCACGCCGTCTGCACGCCGTCTGCACGCCATCTGCACGCCGTCTGCACACCGTCTGCACACCGTCTGCACGCCATCTGCACACCGTCTGCACACCGTCTGCACACCATCTGCACGCCATCTGCACACAATCTGCACGCCATCTGCACGCCATCTGCACACCATCTGCACACAATCTGCACGCCATCTGCACACAATCTGCACGCCATCTGCACGCCATCTGCACACCATCTGCACACAATCTGCACGCCATCTGCACACAATCTGCACGCCATCTGCACGCCATCTGCACACCGTCTGCACGCCATCTGCACGCCGTCTGTACACCGTCTGCACACCGTCTGCACACCATCTGCACGCCATCTGCACACAGACACGGTCCCCGGCTTCTGTCCCTCCCCTTCCTCACCTTTCCCTCTGGCGCCTCTGGGAAGTGGGCGCAAAGTTTATAAACTCTGCGTCGGGGACCGTCATTACGGTGCAAGTTACACTGTAGCACGGTGGGCGCCTCCGGGGATGAGGGAGCTGGGCAGGTGCAGCGAGGGGGGTCGGCGGGTGGCTCGGCCCGTGCACAGGGGCACTGCGGACCTCAGCTCTGCCGCAGCCGTCCTCGCGGGCCCCACCTCACCCGGGAAAGCAGGAGGGGGAGGTCTCCAGTGAGCACGGAACATGGAAGAAGGGGCAAAGTCAAACACAGCCTGGCAGGAAAGTGTGTCCGACTCCCCCCAACTCCGAAACCCTGACCTCGGTGCTTAGTGGGGGATTTAAAGACCCGCACGATCGTTCTCTCATTCTTGACGAAAATCCTCCGTTTTGTGACTTCTCGTCCCTTAGGGACATCACTTTGACCTTTTTTCTGTGAACAAGACTTTGAGACGGAGTTTTTGTGATTTTGGTCCCTCGACGGAAGACGGAGTACGAGATAGGAACAGCAGAAGAGCGGGTTCCAATGTTCACACACCCAGTAGTTGTGTTTGTGCTTCTGAGGGAAGAAAGGCGGAGACTTTTTAAATAAAGCACCATCGTAGAGCATGAAGGCTGTTTTCACCCCCTCCAGGCTGGGGAGGTGCTGGTTCATGGAACGGGAGGTCCGAGTGTCCGATGAAGCCCCTTCGGGCGTCATGTTTGGGTTCGTGAAAGCTGTGTTGGTGACACTGGGGTGGAGGCTACTGGGCACGCACTGGGGACAGATGATCCTGCCCTTGAGAGCCCTCTGCTTAGAAAGAGAGGCGGGTTCAGAAATGAGTGATTCCACCCCCTCATGTGTCACCGTACTGGTGTAATCACATGCAAACTCACACTCACACACACACACACACACACACACACACGTCATACACCCTGCATCATGGGAGCCCAAAGAATGATCTCTCTGTGGGTCCGTGAATTGGGGGGGGACAATTCCAACCATGTAGGCACCCCAGAAGGGGCAAGTGACAGGAACACAGGTGTCCCCAGAAGCGGCTCACAGGCAGTTCAGTTAGCCGGGATCTAGCTTGGAGCGTGGCCAGCCACCCGTGTAGACACAGGGGACCTCATGCCCCAAGCCATCACCATCACGATGGTGGCACGCTTCGTGAGAGTCCTTCTTTCCTTCATGCAGGGTAAGGGGTGGGGAGAAGGTGGCCCAGTGAGTAGATTTGTCTAAAGTAATTCATTTGGGGGCGCCTGGATAGCTCAGTGGGTTAAGCCTCTGCCTTCGGCTCAGGTCATGGTCTCAGGGTCCTGGGATGGAGCATCGGGCTCTCTGCTCAGCAGGGAGCCTGCTTCCCCCTCTCTCTCTGCCTGCCTCTCTGCCTACTTGTGATCTCTGTCAAATAAATAAATGAAATCTTTAAAAAAAAAGATAAATGAAGTAATTGATTTGAAGCCTGTGTTTGCGATTACTGTGTCATCTTAACCTTCTTGTTGGCCGTTACTCCATCTCTGTGTCGCTGGGGAGACCCTGTGCCACCCTGTGGCTGGGGGCCCCCCGGGGACTCTGCCTTTGACCACCTGGAGGGCGTGGTCCTTGCACACGCATGCCAGCCCCGGGGTTGCCCTTCTGGGCATCCTGCCGATAAGCCTGCCCTTGGGCATGGAGGCCTGGCAACCATGTCCGTACCCAGACCTTCCCTGACCAGTGCTGGGTCCCGGCTGGTCTCTGACGGGGCGAAGGCTTGCACCCCCACCCCTCCCTTGGGTGCGAGACAGAGAAATCAGACTTCTGGGACCATCCCTGGATCTGGAAACCCTCCTCTTCCAAGACAGGGGCAGGCATTCACAGTTTTGGTGGCCACGTTGGCATTTAAAGACATTGACCAGTTTAGAACACTCGCTTTTCCAAACGTTCCGAATATTGTCATGTCTTCCGGAAGGAGCCGCCCCCGTGGCAGTGGGCTGGACGTCGGGGAGCAGGCGAGGGCCGCCTCACTCACGGACCCACGACGTGCCTGCCCCGCGCTCCTTCTTGCGGGCCAAGCCGCCGGCAGCCCACCGGCCCTGCGGTGTGTTCTCCAGGCTGCTGCTCTGGCCACGGGTCAGCTGTGCCCGCCCAGGGCTCTCACCTGGCTCCCACTCCAGCCCGGCTGCCGGACAGATGCGGAGGCGAAGCTGTAGCCATGGAAGAAAGCAACCAAATGGCAGAGGATTCCACCCACGAACCTGAGCTGGAGCCTGCAGTGACCTCCACTAGTGCTCAGTGCTTGTCGGGAGGGAGCGGTCGACCGTGACTTTGAATGACTGATGTCTCCAGCGGGTGCAAACGCGCGGGGCCCAGTGTCTTCAGACTCGAATGCCAACGAGGCATCAATCCCGTTACTTCCGGCAGGTCCGTCCTGCGTGGTGCGGACCCCAAACGGCCCTCTGGCCTGGCCTGGGGCTTGGGGCCGTCACTCCCGCTCACGCCCCAGTGTCCTTATCTGCGGGACGGGACTAGCCAGCGTTCCTGTCTGGGAGGGTCAGCGCGCACAGAAATGCGACAGAGCCAGGCCAGGCGCAGGGTCCACGCTGATTCATAGCCTGGCGTTCACGTTACTCAGGACCTTTGGAAAGATTGTAAGACGGCAAATGCTCCCTAGGAAAACTCTGGTAATTACGGTGGTTGCTGAGTGGGCAGCCCGTGGGCCCCGCCGCTCCCTCCCTCGCTGTGTGCGGCCAGCTCGGTCCCCGCCGCCTCTCCCAGCCCGTGCACCTGCTGGCTCTGAAACCACCATCGTCCCCACGGCCGCCTCAGGGGGAGGCAACAGAGTCATCTATGGTCACGTCCTCAGTGATTGCCTACGACGCCTCTTCTCTGTTCCGTGTGTGCGTCCGGGGGGCCGCAGAGGGGGCTGGGTAACCGGGAGGAGGTGGGTCTTTAATGCTGCAGGTGCATGCTAGGGTAGCAGGGCCGTGCAGAGACGCAGGGACACCTCTGGCCTCTTGATGCCCTGTGACTGTGAACCCGGCCTTCAGCAGTCTGTGGGGTCCGGTCTTGCCCTACTACCTTCGCATCTTACTCTGCTTCTGAGTCTTTGCTGTAACTCCGATCTGCTGAGAAATCTGTGCCAGGAGGCGCCTGGGGGCTCTGTCAGTGAAGCGTTGGCCTCCAGCTCAGGTCATGATCCTGGGGTCCTGGGATCGAGTCCCGCATCGGGCTCCCTGCTCCGCGGGGGGCCTGCTTCTCCCTCTCCCTGTGCCCCTCCCCCCGTTCATGCTCTCGCTGTCTCCCTCTCTCTTAAATAAATACATAAAATCGTTAAAAACACAAACACACACAAAGAAAGAAACCTGTTTCAACAGGGAAATGCAAAACGGACATCGTGTATGGAGGAGATCGGAGGACTGACTCTCCAGTCAGGTTGGGAGCCCAGCGCACGAGCGGTCAGGACCCACCGCACAAGCGCGGACTGGTGGCTGCGTGGCAGGAACACGCGTCCTTTGGAAACAAGAGACAAATAATGCACCAACAGCGACGAAGGAAGAATAGAGCTAAACTTTGCCACTAATCCCTCGCAGATGAAGGTCCCACATGCAGACCGGGACCTTGGAAGTAGGAAGCTCTGAGTTGGTCCGGCGCCTCGGGATAAAGACGCGCAGACAGCGGCGTCGCACCCCACGGCTCTGGCGCGCGTCCTTACTGAGTTCCCGTGTTGTTTGTGTGGGATTCGCCTGTGCCCCGGGGCAGAGAAAACGGAATGGACGAGGGGGACAAGGTCACACCACGGAGGCGTTTCCGCTTCTGTTCTCAGCGAAGGTCACAGAGCACAAAGGTCACGTTAGCCGAGGCCCCCGGCAGCTTGTGGAGGAGCCGGAGGCGGGCGGTTCCAGACGCGGAGGGGCGGAAAGCTGCTCCTTCCTTTGGCTCTGCGGGCGCCGCCAGAAAGAAGAGCACGGAAGGCCCCGCCTCCCGTTGGGAGTCTCCACCCAGGGACCCGTGGAAGGGCGGGGCGTCTCGGTCAGGCAGGAAGTCAAGGTGGCATCCGGTCCCCTCCTGTTCAGGTGTTCAGGTCCCTCTGGAAATGAAAACACAGCTGTCACCTTCTCTCACCCTTCGGGCCGACCCCCCACCCTGAGACGGAGCAGGCACCCACATTTGGCCCCGAGTGAGCGTGGACAGGTCCCCGCCCTGCATGGGGGACACAGCTGGCCTCTGCTAAAGGAGGCCTGACCGGGGGTGCTTTCCCTAGCCACCACGTGGCCTTTCCAATGCTCACAGTGAGGTCCTAAGCCCGGGTTTGGATCAAAACAGGTTTATTTTCTGGCCCCTGTGCAGAGCACAGTGGATGAAAGCGGGCAGTCCAGCATCAGCGGATGACCGAGCCAATGTCCCTGGACCCGTGTGGGCCCTAGGAAGGCCCGAGGGAATAGTCAAAAGAAACAACCAAAAATGCAGACCTTTGGAGAAGCTCCCATGGGAAGGGAAGCCTCTTCTGGGTCTTCCCCTCTCCCCGGACATCTGAAGAGACTTACTAAAGGGTGACTCTCACACTGGCCCTCAGGGGACCCGAGGCAGCCGGTGGTGGTGTCTCAGGCCTCCAGGAGGCCCCCAGCCGCCATCCGTGCATCCCTCGTGGACGTGCTCATCAGGGCAGGGGGAGCACAGATCCAGGTGCGGGGAGGGGACGGAAGCTCTTTTTAAGCCCTCCCAGGTAGACACGGGGTCCCCACCGGTGCTTCCCCAGAGTCTTCCCTTGAAGGCCCGGTGCATCAGAATCGCCAGGGCCCTCACCGCACACCCCCGACCACACGGGGCTCCTGGGGGTCCTCAGCGCGCACCTGTTTCCAGCTGGACTTTCATGACAACTAGCTGGTGCGAGCACCGTCTGTCCCAGAGCGGGGCTGCGTGGAGGGAGCCCTTCCACGGCCTCTGTGGGTGACCCCCCTTTCCTGCCCTCCATGCGCCGCTCCCATGGCCGTCTGTACCCCAGGGGTTCCGCCTGAGAGGGGGTGGGGTGTGGGGGGTGCTGCTCTCGCAAACGTCTGTTCTCTTGTTTCCAAAGAGGTTGATGGGTTTGGGCTGAATTTTGTGCTTAAGGGTGTTACGTGTCCCTCAGGGGTGCTCCCCGGCTCACAAAACGAGAGCCAGCACGCGTTTCTGGAGAAGGCTTGCCTTCTAGCACGGCTCTGCCAGGAGCCGGCCCCGGGGTAGGAACTATCCGAGCCTACAAAGGATGGACAGTGCGGTGGCACAGTGGGGCCAGGAGTCAGAACAGGCCTCAGCAGGGACGGGGCAGCCCTGACGCAGCTTTTCCTTCAAAGCAAAAATTCCCAGCGGAAGCAGAACACGACGTCCAGGGCCCAGGAGCGGCTTGATGCCTTCCCTGGTCTGTTGTTTCCAGTTGAAAGGAGCGTTTTACAAGGTCTTTGACGGAGGGAAAGTTGCTGCTGGAGAACCGCTGGGGGGGGCGGGGCGGGGCAGGGAAGGGGGCGGGTCGGCTTGATGAGGCTGTGAAACGGGTCCTGGAGCATCAGAGCCTCGAGGTGTGGGCTACACAGCTCCCCGAGGATGCTTGTCCACTTGAAAATGGTTAACTTTATGTCACGTATATTTGGCCATAATTTTAAAAACAAAAAGGCAAATCCCATGTTCTTTGAAACGAGGCCAAGGCGTGGTGTGGGCTCAGCGTGGGAGGGCAAGTCAGCAAATGTGCGCCGGGGGTCCGCAAGGTAGAAGGCCGCGCTGCTGGGGCTTCCTGCGCGGCCGGGCCCGCTGCCACTCCGGCCTGTCCCCTCCAGGGGAAGCCGTCCCCCTCCCACCCCGTCAGCCTGGGGCACGCCCTTCTCCTGCCCGCCCTGCCCCGCACAGAGCCTTGCCTGTGGGACGGGCCGTGCTCACGTCCGACACCCAGAGGCCACAGGGCACCTCTCGCTGGACCAGCCCAGGCAGACCCGGGGCCACAGAGAAGGACGCTGGAGGCGAAGCACCGGGACCGGCGCCGGCGGCACCCACCTCCATCTGCTCGTGAATCCAGTCCAGGAAGGAGGTGATGCGCGTGTAGACCCCGGGCTTGTTGACGTCGGCACAGCCGATGCCGAAGCTCGTCGCCCCCACCAGCTTCCACACCCTCCGCTCCTGACACACCAGCGGGCCCCCGCTGTCGCCCTGGTGGCGAGGAGAGACGCACTGTGGGGGTGTCCCTTGTCCCCCTCCAGGATCCCCCCCTTCCCATCATGAGCCCGGCTCTGGGCTCACACCCCCGTCTCCGAGGACTCATGCCGGAAACCCCGAACAGAGGAGTCCTTGGCCCCCCAGGGACCGTCTCCCCAAGCTGTGTCCCTGCCAGATTCTAGAGGCGCTGACCCCGTGAAGGTCGAGGCAGATGGACACAGCCTCGGAAGCAAACTAGAGGGAGGGTCTGCCTGGCGGGGCTGGAACCCCGCGGTGTTGGAGTTTCGCTCACTGAGGCTCTGGAGGCCAGACTGGCCGGTTCCCACCAGCCTACAGCCCCCCTGTGCCCCCCTGCAAACCCCGAGAACCAGGGCTGGGTTCCGCTTCTGCCACCTGAGACCGCTCCTGCCACCAGCACACAGGCAGAACAGGAGCGCCGGGTCACTGGGCCACTGGCCAGGAAAGGGAGTCCTATCTTGAGCAAACGTCTTCCCCACACCCTGTAAATTTACTTTTTCGCCAGTCACAGGGAAATGCTGGCCGTGGCCCGTCCTACGGGCTGGGTCACCGTCCAGAGCCCCCCTGCTGCTGGGGCACCCGGAGGTCCCCAGGGGCCCCTACCTGACAGCTGTCCACGCCGCCCTTCAGGTAGCCGGCACAGAGCATGGAGGGCGAGATGATGCCACCATACACGTCTCTGTGGTTGCAGATCTTGTTGGACAGCAAAGGCACGGCTGCGTGGTTGAGGACGGGGGAGCCGTCCCCTGTGTCAGAGAGAGGGCAGTACCTGCAAGAGGGGCCCTGCTGGGAATTCAGGGCACCCCTGGGGCGGGGCCACGCCACCACACTCTGGTGGCAGAGGAGGCCACTCCTGGAGGCGGCCAGCACGTGGTCCGCGGCAAGCTCCCCGATGAGCAGGCCGGGCAGCCCTGCTGCTTCACGTCTGGACCACACACTCCCCTAAAGTGGCCAACGCAGGAGGAGGTGGGACGGCAGAAGCCATCAGGGACCCCCCGGGATCCACCCCGGGCCAAGCGCTCCACCCACACCGGCCTGTTCGGTCCTCAGAACAATCCAGGCTACAGAAGGGAACCAGAGGCCCATGAAGGACACGGGCTCTGGGGCCCACGGAGACTTGGTGTGGTCAGCAGAGAAGTGTCCTCCCAAAGGCGTCTAGGTCACCTTCCACGGCAGAAGGGCCCTGAGATGGGGACACGATCCTGTGGGATCTGGTGTCTGGTGGGTTCTTAATGGTACCACAGGCGTCAGAGCAGACGCGAGAGTGGGGCGGAGGTCAGACGGGGGTGGGGAACGGGGGACACTGCCTGGCCTGCTGTGAGGACAGAGGCAGGACCGCAGGCAGCCCCTGACCCTAGAAAAGGCCAGGAAACGGACCCTCCTTCAGAGCCTCCAGGAGGGACCAGCCTGACCTCCGGACCGTAGCCACCATGTTCCTGGGGTCGAAACCAGTGAGTCTGGTCTTGCTGCCACAGCAACAGGAAACAACGCATCCACTCTTGGGTCAGCCCCACCACCTACCTGAAGGGATCCGCACCTCTAACCTGATCTGTTTGCAACCGGGTATCTTTACGCTCTACAGGCCAAAAGCGGGGCACACGTCTCGCACGTGTCAGCAGCGGAGTGCGGGTCCGCACTCCTCAAACCCACATTCTTAGAGGTCCCTGAGTGCGAGCCGCACGCCGTCTTCTGCGCGGGCTTCTCCACTCCACCCACACCCCACTTGCCCAGGACCGCCGCCCAGAGCTCGGCTGAGAATGCCGCCTGTCCCTACTTGCCCCGCAGGACCAAGTGAAGTGACAAACTAATCTTCTGACACCGCAAGTCCTGAGAAACAAGGTGGAGAGGCCGTGGAAGCCCAGACCTCCCTCCGCCTGGTCACGGGAGCCCAGGCAGGGGCTCAGCTCCCCTCGCCCCAGGCTCCTCGCCCTCACGACGGCCATGAAGACGACGTCCTGCCGAGGGGCTGCTGCGAGGAGCCGGCAGTGTCGTATGGAGATGCCCAGCTCAGCACCAGTACGTGGTGGAGCGGAGCTCAACCGGTCCGTGGAGGAAGCCTCCAATACGGACAAGAGGACACGGTTGGACAGGGGGATGAGACCCTGCCCTGGGGAAGAAGACCGACATGGCAGATCTGGGGAAGCGCCGTGCGCCGGGGACATTCAGGGAGCGGCAGACTCCACTAATAAGCCTTAGAAGGAAAATACTGAACTTGCTGTACTGGGGTGAGTGGGACCCCCCCCCAAACCATGTTCACCTGCAAACTTAGCACGTGCCTTATTAGGAGTAGGGTTTTTGCAGGTGTAACCAAGGTAAGAACCTCAAGATGAGGTCGTCCCAGATTTAGGGTGGGCTTTAAGTCCAAAGATGGGTTTCCTTCTAAGAGAAAGGGGAGAGAGACTTGACACACAGGGCCGGGGGTGGGGGCACAGGAAGATAAGGCAGAGGCTGTAGGGTTGTGTCTATGCCAAGGAAGGCTGGAGCCATCGGCAGCTGCAGGAGAAGCCAGGGGCTGCTTCTTCACCCTCGGAGTCCCGGCAAGGAACCAGCCCTGAGACACCTTGATCTCAGACTTCTGGGCTCCAGAGGGAATGAGTCCTGCTGGCTAAGCCCCTCTGTTCGTGGAGCTTTGTTACGATAGCCAACGTCCCCCTTCAAGGAACTCCTACCTTTCCTACCAGAAGGAAAGGAATTGATGGAAAACCTCTGAGTGATGAGCACAGGGGTGCCCCACCCCGACGGAAGGACGGGCTGGGTTCCAGGGCATGCCCTCTTCTCACTAGGATGACGACTTCCCTTACGAGTATAGACTAAGTTGCCGTACGTCTGCTTCCGCTAATGAAATAAGACGTCTTCCAACCTCTCACAAGAGGAAAATTCCTCACCGGTTACAGACGGAGGCTTTCTGAATAAGCCTTGGGAGGGGTTCTCTGTGGGCTCCTTATGTGCTTTGCTAGCCCAGTGGGGAGGAGGGGGAGAACCACCCGACGATCTAGTGAGCGTCTTCCCAACACGGGGTGTCCCCCGGGCTCCTTTCCCATTTATTGCTCTCCGGGCAAAGTCTGCAATTTCATGCCCCAAGACAAATAGAACCATGACTGTGACCCACAACCACTCTGCTGAGAGCGTGAGTCCGGCAGCAGACCCATACCCCTGCCTGGGACGTGTGGCCTCCCCTGGGGACGCCACCCAGGGACACGAAGGGCAGCATGTCATGGTGGGCGTCCAGCCCGGGCCTCAGGCCTCTGGGCTCCCTGGACTTGGAATCTTGATTTCGGGTGACTGACCTCCATCCTCTGTGGCTCCCCATCCTGACGTCCAGCACATTTTTCCATCCGGAAAGTTCTCTCCGGAGTTGGGCAGGCAGACGGGCTGGATCGCGTCTGTTGCAGGGGAGACAGCAGCCTTGAACTCAGCTGAAGCACTCGTCCAAGAAAACAGTCAATGTCCCCAAAGTCCGCCTCTCTGAGGAGCTCAAACGACCTCCCAAAGAAAGTCAAGCCCTTGACTGGTCTGAAAGCTACAGGCAGAGTCAGATTGGGACCGAGGGCCCTAACCTGCCCGCTGCTGGTCTGGACCACGCCGCGTTGCCATGAAACATCCCCTGGTGCCTGCTGTGGTCCTGCCTAGCCCACCTGGAGGCAAGAAGCTGGCCTGTTCCCGTGGGCTGTGTCACAAACACCCTCCAGCAGAGACAGGGTCACGGCTGCCGCGAAGCTGTCTCAGGAACACGGTGGGTGACGCGCTAAGCATTTCCGCATGAGACAGTAATGGAAAGACAGTGAAGTCGTCGGCACTCACCTAGTTTTATCAAAGTGCAGACTTCAGCCTCTCGTTTTTATAACCAAGAACCACTAATAATAATAAGCAAATGTCACCGTTACAACTTCTCTTTGCTTCTCCAGAAACATGCCTTCTAGAGCATTACAAGAGAACATTCGGGGCGCGGTGTGGTGAACACGTGGACCCTGGGCCAGGATTCCGCGGCATCAGAGCCCGTTCAATACGCCTGTGCCAACACTCCACGTGGCGTGTGCTGGGCAAGGCGAAGGGGCTTGAGTGTGCTTAAGAGTAGGGTCCTAATCCTTTGTCCCTGCAAGACGTTTGGAAGTTCTATCCCATGTGCTCTGGGATAGAATAAGCTCCCGGGCAGGGAGGAACTCTGAGCCCACGGGGCCAGAGACCCCCCTTCCACCGCCGAGAGGCGCCCCTGACCTGGCCTGGGCAAGACCCTCTTGTCTCCAGTGGCACCAGTAGGAAGAACCGAGCTGACCAAAGTCGGACCACAGGTCTCCAAAATCAAATGTCCACAGAAGCACGGTGCACAACATAGGCAAGTCACGCGCGGGAACCGCGACGGGCACCTCCTGCGGAAGCTGAGGAGGTAAACGGACCCGGCGTCTCCGGACGCGGTAGCCCGATGTCCAGAACGCCGTCGAAAACTACGTGTCATACCAAGAACCAGGAAAACCACAACTTCAGTGAGGAAAGGTGATCCCCATGGCCAGCGGGGAAACGAGTGAGCCCCTGGAACTGCCCGGCAAAGACCGCCAAGGGGCTCCGGAAAATGGCTTCCAGGGGTGACTACAAACTCTCCCGAGAGAAGGGAAAGCCGCAGAGCGGGAGGGAACCCCGACGTACCGCTGAAGGTGAGCGGCCCGGCCAGCTTCATGAGCGCGATGTCGTTTCCCAGCCTCTTGGGTTTGTACTTGCTGTGGTAGATGATTTTCTCCACCAGATGGGAAGGGGCGGGACTGTCCAGCAGGGACACCAGCCCCACCTGGATCGTCCAGGACTTGGGGAGATACAGGCTGAAATGACAAGGCGGTGAGTGAGGCAGGGGCTCCCCCAGAACGCTAACCCGGGGACCTCAAAGGACTGGAGATGCAGGGCCAGGCGGGTGGCAGAGACGGCCGCGCTCGGCCGCGCTCCCTGCGTGCGGAGGCTCCGCCCTGACCGAGGGTCCCGCGCCCTGCAGGAGCAGAGACCCTCCCGGACGGCCCGCAGGCAAGCCTCGGCGTCTGCATCTCCGGACTTCTCAACGTCCGAGGGGTCCCTCAGAGCCCGTTCTCCGTCCGAGGGGTCCCTCAGAGCCCGTTCTCCGTCAGACAGCAGCCAAAACGGAAACAAAAACGGAGAATTCTCCTCTGTGCTTGGGAATCTTCCTCTGGTTTTTTCCCTGGGCTCAGGTCCCCCGAGACACGGCCTGGGACCCCGGTGCCCACGCGGCCGGAGCCCCCTTTCACTCTCTTGACCACAGCAAGCTCCCCGTTAAGTAGCAAGAGGGAAGCTGGCAGTTTCCCTCCTGGATGGAAGATCCAGCCCCGAGCTTTCTACCTTCTCTGTAGGAGCGGCAGGTCTGACATCCTTAGAATGACCTCGGGGTCACCGGTCACGGCCAGCAGCGAGAGGGATGGGTGCCCTCTGCGGGACAATCTGGCCGGCTTCCCTGCGCTCTGGAGCTGCTGCTGACCGCCGGAGCCGACCCCAGCCTAGCGCCCCCCCGGTGCAGGCCGGGGTGCGCGGGCGATGGGTACTCACTCATAGACACAGTGCGCGGCGGTGACAATCCACACGGGGGTGATGACGGAGCCCCCGCACAGGTGGTAGCCCTGGAACTGAAGGCTGGCCTGCCACGGCCACTGCATGAGTGAGGACACGTTTCCACCCACGATGCGCGAGCTGTAGCCCGTTCTCAGACCACAGACTGCAGAGGGAGAAGGAGGGCCGGGGGTCGATCCCACAGACCTCTCTGGGGACCTGCTGTCACCGCCACAGACTCCCCCCACGCCCGTCGGCCTCACAGAGCTCACGGCGCAGGAGGAGAGCTGGGAGGGCAGAGGGTGGGAGCAGAGGTAGGGGTGCGGGGGAGGAGCCGGTGCTGGCCGCGCCCTGCACCGCGACGCCCGTGACCCCAGTAGGACCACAACTCGCCAGGTGTGTGGGAACCTTGCGCAGCCCTCTCCTCAGTAATGCAGGGCTCGTGGGCACCTGCCTGACTCCAGACCTCACCCCTGCAGTGTGGACACCGGGCAGGGAGCCCGGGGCTCTGACCCGCCTGGGCCCACTCCTCCTTGAGGTGGGCAGGGGGAGAAAGCGACCGCGAGTCAGGCTGCCGGAGCCACCGCGGTGCCAGGGCCTCACGGACCACGGTCCTGTTCTGCCGCTGAGGAGCGGCTCCGCTGCCTCCCCCCTGCCCACGGGAGGCACACTGTCCTCCTCCATCAGGTGGGGTCCGCGGGGCTCCCCGCTGGCACCCAGGATGCGGGACCCCAGCAGACCCAGCAGGCGGGGGAGACGGAGTGCGCGAGCGAGCGCGGCTCCGGCTCCTCTGCCCTGCGAGATGGCTCACCTGTGCACTGCAGGGTGACCGCCCGGCCCGAGGCGCAGCCCTCCCTGAGGAACAAAAGAGGGGTTTGCGGTAAGTGCCGGCGGGTGAGCTCTTTTCCAGTCTTGGGGTCAAAGAAACACGGACTTTATTCCCGGGCAATTTTAGTCCGTATTTTTTTAAAAATGCACGCGAGTGAGGTCACACATTCATCCCAAAACTTTTGGCCACAGTGCAGTGCTGTGCATGTGGCAGGTGACCGCTTCTGAGCTCTGCGCGGCTGAGGACAGGACGCGCGGGAGGGGCTCTACGACAGAAACATCACTGCCGTCGGCCGCAGGCCAGCTTCACCCCGGGCTTCTTCGCCGGCCCCTGGAGGACACAGGGTGCCCTTGGGGCAACGTGGCAGCCTCTCCGGGCGCCAAGTCCTTGCAGCCTGGATCACACTGCTGTCCCCTCCCCCTGAGAAATGACACATGCTCGCCCTTGCATGGGGGAGGGGCGCAGGGAATGTGCTCCGCTTACAACCCACCCCGTCCCTTTGTGACTCGTCCTGCCTGTAGAGCCCCAGTCCACTCGTACGACCATGCAAGAAAACGGGGGCGTCACCAGACCGAGGTTTTAGGACCTAAGCGATGAGCTGTCCCCACAAATTGCATGTGGGTCCCCGAGTGGCAATCAATTACGCGATGGACAGGCTGACAAGCTGTTGTTCCCAGAGCAGAGGACACGCTCCTGGGATTTGGTCCCACGTGTCAGGAAGAGCCTACGGGGACGGGACACCTGACTGTAGAGGCAGGGGACACGCTAGGCTGAGGGTACCGTCACTTACGGGCGCCTCATCACACCTTTCTCGTGAGTCCTCGGGGGAAACACGGAACACGAACGGTAAACGTTACGTACTTTGTAATTCTTTCTAGTTTCCTTGCCCCTCCGCCCCTGCCCACACACGCCCCTGCTGCCCACGATGAGAACAGCAGGACGCACGCGGTGCCCCTTCCTTCCCCTCTGTCGGGCCCCATCTGCCGTTCCGGGCTGGGTTCCCACATCCCGCCTGGTGCTCCCTCCCTCCAGTCTAAGCAGGGCGGCCGAGCCCCCGCCTTGCATTGGGAGAATGACACTCTCGCAGCCCTTGGGTCCTCGCGGGGCCGTGCACGGCTCAGCAAAGCCCGCGGGGACGCTGTGCAGACGACCGCCCTGCCCGGCCGCTCACCTCGCGTACACAGAATGGTGCAGAGCTGTCACCTTGTCGTCGGGCAGGAGATGATTGATGGACGCAAAGTCCTCCCGGAGCCGCTCCTCGAGCGAGCCCACGCTGAGGGTGTCCGAACTCACGTAGCTGCAAGCACAGCAGAAACGCGGACCCGACGCGGGATGCACTCCGGGCGCCAACCAGCCAGCGCTCAGTCCCGGGCCACCCGGGTCCTCCCGGGCCATGTCGGGCCCTCCCCTCCATCCATCAGCAGCTCCGTTGCCGGCTTAGGAAGCCACTGCAGACCTTGTACTGTCTGGGCCCACAGACCACCGCGCCCCCACCCCACTCGCAAGTCTCTTGGGTCCTTGTGGGGCCCCCACAGCCCCTTGCCCACTGCAGGCTCCCGACATGTGCCAGGGAGACCAGTCCCTGTTGTAGCCACGCCCCACCTCGATGCATCCAGCTGAACTGACCCTTCTTGGCCTGACACGAGCCCCAGACAGAGCAGAACACAGAACTCGGTGGAGGATTTTCGGGCGGGATCAGAGTGGGGGTGCCGAGCACCCAAGGGCCATAGGTCATAGGTCGGGGACAATGAAAGCCAGAGCAGGGCTGGGTGGGGGGTTCCCACTGGAGAGAGATGAGCACAGAAGGAAAAGGCTCAGGGCGCCCCAGCAAATGATGAAAGTGTCAAGAAACAGGTCTGGAGAACAATGGTAAAGAGGCCATGGTCTTTAAAAAAAAAAAAAAACAGGTGATTGAGGAGTTAGGAGACGGGTGACAAGCCTCCTCCCCTTTCCTCACGGAACGAACGAGACACGAAGCAGCTGGTTGTTTCGCTCACGAGCACACCGGTTTCTCAAACAGGATTGCATCCCGCTACGGAGATGCTCTGGGCGGGGGGAGTAGATGCAGCCGAGGTTCTGTCGAGTTTGAGTCTGGGGGGCAAGGGCCCTCCCAGCCCTGGTGGGGACGGTTCCGCCACCGACAGGGCAGGCGCTCGAGGATGAGCTCCCGAGACGAGACAGAGAGCTGTGGGACGCACGGGGCCCCCGAGGGCCACCCCGGGATCCCCAGAAAACGGCCCAGTCTGCAGGAGGTCGTGACCATCACAGCGGCCGGCTCTCCCAGGACGTTCCTGTGCGCCCGGCTCGCTCCGACGCGCACCGCCCCCCACCCTTCAGAGCAGGTCCTGCTGTTGTCCCTGTTTGCGAGGCCGAGTCAGGGGACTGGGCTGAGGACCAGGGATCTAACCCAGGCCATCCTGCTTGACAGTCTCCCCTTTGGCTGCCACCACAGACAGCGGACATGGGATTCGGCCGGCAGAGATCAAAGAAGGGCTTTCGGGAGAGGAGCAGGAAGGAAAAGTCACTCTCGGAATGGCAGCGTCGACGTGGAGGGCAGAGCCGGTTCTCGGGGAGGGAAGCCGGCCGTGCTGAGGGGCCGCCTGGGGAAACGGCGTTGGCTAGACACCCCCCGAGGGCGCACGCGGAGGGCGGGAGGGACCGTCTCTGGGTGGGCGGACGGGAATCTGAGGGAGAGGAGTCTCGGGGCCCTACTGCGTGGGAGAGGGGGCTGGGGGCTCAGGGGAAGGGGGAGCCTTCCGGGAGGGAGAGGGAGCTGGGGAGCAGTAGGGACGCCCCCAAAGTCCAAGAAAGGGCCTCTGGAGGGAACAGAGGTGCCTGGGGAAGCTTTCCTCGGTTCACAGAGGTGGTGGTGTGTGCAGGTGTGCGCACAGGTGTGTGCGTGAGGCGTGTGAGTGAGCACAGGTGTGTGTGTGAGGCCTGTGAGTGGGCACGGGTGCGTGACTTAGTGTCTGTGCAGTGTGGGTATTGTGCATGCGTCCATACGAGTAGTGTAGCTGTGCGTGCGTGTGGTACGTGCGTGTGCGCGTGGGCTGCGAACCCCGTCCTCCCCGTCTGTGGGGCGTGCCATCCACAGCCCGTGTGTGTGGCTCAGCCGCTGTCCCCAGCTGGACCGAGCTGACTCCTGAATGCAGGCTGTCACGAGGTGAGAGGGACACGGTCTAGGGACATGGGCTGGGGGACGCTGGGGTGCCACAGGCACCGGAGGAAGGGGCGGACATATGCCCCACATCTGAACATCGAGACTCCCTGGACTTCAAGCGGTTTCCGGCTTTGATGCCGGGGTCGGGGGACTGGGCAAGGACACGGGGACTCGGGCACCAACGCCCAGGAGCGTGGGAACACAGAGAGCCCACTTTGAACCCGGGGCCAAGAGCAAAAGGGGCTGGGGTGCCGTGGTGGGAGGCCACGGAGGACAGCGTGGTCGGGGGTCCGAGGAGGGGCCAGGGGAGAGAGGTCAGACATGTGTCCCCTCAGCGCACAATGTCCCGGGACAAAACCAAACACTGAGAAGTGAAGACCCCGCTGCCAGGGCTGTTCCTTCGACATCTTTCCAAATAACTGTTGGGAGGGACTGAGCTTTCACTATATGGTGGGCGTTTCCAACTTGGTCCTTTGGGGTTCCTTGGAAGTGTGCGTGACCGCCTGGGGTCCGCCAGCATCTGGTGCATGGGGGCCTGTGGGGGCCCTTTAGGTGCCCTGTGGCTGCAGCCCGAGCCGCTGGGGGCTTAGTCTTTGGCTCGGAAGTTCCTTGTTTCCTGTGTGCATCTGGGGTCTGGGGTCCTGTCCCGACCATGAGACGCCCCCAAACATGTCCCTTCCCATGTGACCCTGACCGAACCACTTAGCGTGCGAGGGCCTGGTGTGTGCACCAGGGGATCAGGGATGATGCCAAGGTTGGTGTGGGGATGCGCTGTGATGGTGGGCAGCGGCACCCCATCCATGCCCCCTAAAAGGAGGCTCTCTCTCCCCATCGTCACCACAATCAAACGCTTTACCCATCCGCGGGAAATGTCCTTGAAGTTACCTTGGAAAGCCCAGCTGGGCACAGGCGACGTTAGCGTGGTGACCTCTCCAGTCGTCAGAGCACACGGTCCTCCAGGCAGCAGCTGTGAAAACCTGCAGCACGGCGCTCTGGCCGCTCACACGGACTGCCCGGCGCACGGGAGGAAGCGTCTGTGAGCCGCCCACGGGGCCCGAGCCCACGGGCGCAGAGGTCTCTCTGCAGCTCGCTCAAGTCCCCGCCCCGCTGAATCCACCGGCCTCCCCTGCAGCACCCCACCCTGCGGGGCCGCCCCAGCCCCCACGGCCTGGATGTGACCTGACCGTGGCATGGATCTGGGCCCGTGGATCTCGCTGCCCAGACGGGTAGGTCCGGTTCGGGGTGTCCTACAGGAGGAGCCTGGCCTTACCGCACCGGTACTCGTCCTCCCCGTCTCTGCAGTCGGAGACCCCATCACATCGAGCCGTCAGGTCGATGCACTTGAAGGACGAGCGACACCTGTACTTTCCGGAACAGTCGAAGTGGACTGGGGAGACGGGAGGACCAGGGTGTCAAGGACAGGCCGGCTTCGTCAGTGCACAACACTAACCACCATCCCCAGGCCGCCATGGCCACGAGCGTGGCCATCAGTAAGGAAACCTGATTTGAAAAAGCAGCCGCTTTCCTTCAGCCCAGTTTCTGTCCCAAATCCCAGCGGGTGGGGCTGCTACACCCCACTTTGGCTCAGTATGTGGCCTCGAGCCCCAGGTCTGGGGCTCAAGGTCAAGAGAAAGTGCATGGCTGTGGGCCGACTGGCTGAGCCAGCTGAGCAGGGGGTTCCGAGTGGGGACGCCTCGGCCCCCCGGTCCACCTCCTGTCATCTCCAACCCTGGGCGAGAAGAGACGGGACCGGGGACCCCACAGCGGAGCCAGCGGCCGCTTATTTGAAAGAGAAGAGGAGACAGTGTCCGTATCAGAGCCGCCCGAAGGACTCACATGAACCTCTTTTTAAAATAGCAGGTAGGCTTGGCCCAGCGTGAATGGCCTCCTTGTCTCCTCCTCCCGGCCCCGCACCCCGTCCCGGCCCACAGAATCGCATTTCATCAGCTGCCTCTCGACACTTCTAACTGGGCAGGCTCCTTGGTGACAAAGCCCCGAGCACGGCCAGCGGCCCCACCCCCCACACCCCGGGCCCCAGCAGGCTCCAAGTTCATGCAGGCAAAGAAAACTCCAAGTCTGCAAGCCCCAGAGATTCTGGTCTCCAGTAATTAAGGCTGGGGGGCAGCGCCCCGCCAGTGTGGGCCGTGGGGGGCTCATCAAAGTTTAAACACCTGGACAGGCATTGGAGAGCCCACTGAATAATGAATTGTACTCACTGCCCAGCCCGATGGCCAGCGCCAGTATCAGGGCAATGACCCCAATGACGATGATGGGGAAGAAACGCAGTGGCAGCAGGGACAGGATCTGCGCCGCGACCGCGTCTGCGTCTGGAAACCGACAAGGGAGTGGGGGGGGGGGGGGCGGAGAGCAGAAAGCCGCAGAGCGGCGGATTTGAATAAGATAAAACTTGAAATTGAGCTATTCGGCCCTCCTCCCCTCAAAGCAGAGAATGTTCTGGCCCAAAGAAAGTCGCCGTAGTTAGAGTGAAGGCCATCTATCTGGGGACACACCCTCCAGAGGCTCAGCCCCAGGCTCTCCACCCCTGATCCAGCTGAGACCGTCCCGGGTTAGGGGATGGCGTTACTGACCAAAACGTGTCCCCCACCCCCCGCCCTGTCCACCCTGCGGTATGTTGAAGTGTGGACCCCCAGGACCTCAGAATATCGTCTTATTTGGAAATGGAGTTTTAACAGGGGCTGTTGAGTTAAAACAAATAATCGTGTGAGTCTAATCTCATCTCACTTGTGTCCTTTAGAAAGGGGACATTTGAACCCAAAACAGACATGCCCAGAAGGGAATGGTGTGAAGAGACACAGGCAGGACACCATGTGAAGGTTCAGGCAGAAAGGGGGGTGACAAACCTACAAGCCAAGGAACCGCAAAGATGATCAGCAAACACCAGAAGGAGGGTTTCCCTGTGGGTTTCAGCGAGAACACAGCCCTGCTGGCACCTGGGTTTTGGACTTCTGGTCTCCCAAACCATAAGACAATAGATCTGTGTTCTTCTAAGCCACCTAGTTTGTCATCCTCTGTCTCCACAGCCCTAGGAAAGTATTACAGGGGACAAGTGGAGCCCAGGTGCCCAGAAATGCTTCCCCACGGAGGACAGTGACCTGTATGGGTGACCTGTAAAACCCAAACAGGGTTCTCTGAGAAGAGGGAGGGCTGGGACCTCTAAGATGGTCACAAGGTGATGTAGCAGCCCGTTCTCCGTGAGTCTTGAGCATGGCAACACAGACAACCTTGTCCCAGACCGTCTCTTGGAGGATGCTTTGCAGAACAAGCAGCCTTCGAAGACAGAGATGACATCTCTCTCCAGAGCAAAGAGCAGGCCTGCTTACTTTCTGGCTTAACAAATGCAATGTCTTCCTTTGGGACAAATTGTGTACAGGTCAGCTTCCAGTCGGTTAAGAAAGATTTGAGTTGGCCTTGGTTCTGGGTTCCTTTGTGTGCTGCAGACCCCCCCCCCCCACCCAGGGCATGCAGTTTGTCCCTGGGCTATTCCACGTCACCTTCATGGGACTTGGCGGGCATGGGGAACTAACTCGAACAGGACGCACGTGCCACTCATGCTGTAATAACATCCTCCGTGTCTGAGCCGGGAGTCTCTTGTCTTCTGCCAGCATCCACAAACTGGGCGGGCTGACTTATTAGCTTGCAAGTAAGGTAAACCCCAGACCTGTCCCAGCTCTTGCCGAAGAACCAGGCAGATGGGATGCTATACAAGCATTACGATGCCCAAAATTATGAGCATCTCTGAGCAACTAGGAGAATTTCCATCAGCACTTTTATTCCAAGGAGAACAAGCCATGTCCTGCAAATTATCTCACCAGACCTGAAAATACATCCATGCCACCATTGTCCCCACGTACACTGAGGAAGGTGGGAATGTGGGAAGGGGAGACGGCTTTCTTCACAGCACGTGGTTAGTCGGGACAGAATATCCCTTTCTCTCCTACCCTAGTCTTAGAGATGTTGAGCTGAGAGATCTCCCACGGAAAGCTTCAGAGATCTCCCCCTGCCTGTCTTTGGAAACCCAGAGCTTCACCCTCTGGCAATGAAGGGTGTGCTTATAAAATGGCCAATATCATTCAGGGCTACTTGAAAAGGAGGGAATTTGAAGACAAAAATGGGGGGAAGGGGGGGAGAGGAGAGGAAGAAGAGAAGAGTAAGAGAAGGAATGAGGAAGAGGGAGGAGAGAAGCGATTAAGGAGAATAAGAAAGGCACGTGCTCCGTGGCCTGACGGATCCAGAATGAAGAGGGCGAGGCAGAGGGCAAGGTCTTGTCTTGGCCAGGTTGAGTAGGCCGTTTGCTCTGCAGCTGTGTTCTCAGAGCCTAGACCAACACCTGGTGCCCAGCAGTCCTTGATGAAGACCCCTGACCCTTGAACAATGCAGGTTTGAACTCTTTGGGTCCACTCACACGTGGATTTTTAGTAGTTCCATGTATTTCCTCTTCCCTAAGATTTTCTTAACACCACGTTCTTTTCTCTCGCTTGCTTTATCGTAAGAACGCAGTGTATAATACGTGTAACACACAAGATACTTGTTAGGTGAGTGCTTATGTGACCAGGAAGACTTCTGGTCAATCAGTAGTAGGCTATTAGTAAGTAAGTTTTGGGGGAGCCAAAAGTTATATGTAGATTTTTGACTAGGTGGGGAGTCAGCAACCTAACCCCAACCCTGTGTTGTCCAAGGATCAACTGTATCCGTAAATTGCATGAATGGCTGACATCGTGAGAACGGAGGTTGTTTTATCTCAACAGGAGAGACCAGTTCCCTTCAGGACAACCAATTCGTGGTCTTGGGTTAACAGACCAGTCTCTTCTTTACAGCCTTCCCCACCCCCAGAAGCCTGAACCAAATTAAGAACTCCCCTTCCTGAGAACCACATTCCCTTACACTTTAAAAATCTGCAGGAACCCCAAGAATGACCTCTTATCACTCCAATTGCTGTGTCTAAGAGTTAGATTCAGGAAATTCATCCTAATTATAGACCCAAAGATTGGTACTCAGTGAGAACCTTTGTATCATTCACATTTGCCCCCTTACAGGCGTCCTGCCATAGTGTCCTGTGGTGTTACCATGGCCCCGCTCCCCTTCCTTGTTCTGTCTTTGAGGGCATGAATGAATGGATTGAAAGCAAAATGCATAGCACTTCCTCAAAAAAGAAATGCAAATGATCGACACGCAGGAAAAAAACCTTCACCCTCTCTGGAGATTTGAAAAACTGCCAGCCAAATGTAACGACATCTCAACCTCACAATATTTATTATGACTGCGGTTAGGGCATCCCCACTGCAGTCCAAGGTGAAAGGAAATGCACCTTCACTTAGAGTCAGTCAATAGGTGTGTATGTTGCATAAACTTTTTGAGAGTCAGATGGCAATTACGAACCAAAAGTCTTGAAAATGGGTGGAATTTTTGACCTAGTAAGACCACTTCCAGAAATTTATGTTAAGATGTCATCGTTGATGTACATAAGTTTCTATCTACATGGACAGTTAGAAAGGGGATGTGTATGATACTGATGCATAGGAAACAGCCTGAACGCCCCTCAGAAGGAACTGGTGATAAAACACGTATAGCGTTAGTTCCATGACAAGGAAAGGGGGTTGGCAGACCTCCTCTGTGAAGGACCAGATAGTAAATATTTTAAACTTTATGGTCCATACAGTCTTTGTTGCTACTGCTCAACTACTATGGCATGAAGGCAGCCATAGACAATTGCTGAAATATGAATGTGTCTCTGTTCCAATAAAACTTTATTTATAAAACCAAGTAGTGGGCCACATGGTCATCAGGCCATAGTTCACAAACTCCTAAAGAATATTTAATTATTTAATGCCACGGAAAGAAGAACATGATACTGTTTCATTTGGAGGGGAAAAAAGCTTCAAAATAGAGTATTCCACTTCCAACAGACAATACAGATAAGATCAGAAAAAGGCAAGAAATCCAATACTAAAACACAAATTGGGTTATTTCTGAGTAATGATAAAATTCTGAGTAACTTTAAAAAAATCTCTTTGATTAACTGTGTTTTCTAAATTTCTGTAATGAACAATACATTGCTTGTTTATTTAAAGCACTACTGAATTCTCACTCCTGGAAATTAATCATGAAGAAGTGAGAAATCAGAAGTGAATACGTACAGTGTTATTCACGCTTGTATTATTTGTACTATGGAAATATTGGGAACAATTATATGTCAAATGATGACTTTGAAGTTACGTGAATTACACATCTACTTGATGGAATGTTGTGATTTTATAAACAAAAGGCGTTTACAAACACCAAGTAGCACCTGGGAAAACGCCTGTCTCTACCTATCCATCATGATACACCTAATGATACTAGGTCACGTGGGGCGTTCCTAGTCCTACGCAAGAATGCATACTTACGGGCAAGGACGGGAAGAGAATGGAGGCAAACAAAAACCAGGTAAATCTTGGAGGTCAGATGATAGCAGGGTATTTTTTAAATTTACATCTATGCTCACTTTTTGAGCTGTACTTTTGAATAGTGTGTCCTTACCCTTACTTAAAGCCTGTCTTCCCACCTCCCATCTTCTCCACAACCTCCATTGCCCAGAGGGTCTAAAAGGAATCATTAAGGTGGCCCCCACTCCATGCTTTCTGGAACCTCAGCCAGATCCCCTCAGATGTCCCCCTTCCCAGCCCCCGAGGTCAGCATTCCTGACTGCACCTGGGAGCAGCGAGCCACGGCGTACCGGCTCACCGGGACGAGTCCCACATTTGAGACCGACTTGTAAAACCATTTCTCCCTGTTGCTCAGAGCAGCTCTTGTCTTCTGCGGCTGGATTTTAATCGAGGCATCAAACACCTTTGGCAGTGCCAGGCTTACTTTCAGTTTCCTGGAAGAGCTGATGGTTCTCAGGACTCCCTGGGGGACTCAGAGATTCTCCAGCGGGACCTGACCCCTCTCTCCGAGGGGCAACTGGAGCCTCCATTTCTGAAAACCTCCACCCAGAGAACGCAAACTTCTGTCTCCGGGAGTTGGCAAGGGGCTGACCAAGGGGATGCCCCCATCTAATGCTCCCCCCTCTCCAGGGCTCCATAAACCCAAGGAAATGCAAGCAATCGGTGGCCCTCTGAGGAAGAACTCTCGGGACACTTCCCCAAAAGTCACACCGTGTTCCACCTACCTGGTACAACAGGACTTATTTTCAAATCCTCAAGTCCGAAAAGTGATCTGAAGGAGAAGGGAGCCTCCGCCGCGGGCGGGTCGTTTTCCCCCATGGTGACTATCTCAGGACCTCTGAGATCTGGCTCTACCTCCACCTCCTTCACCAAGAAGAACAGACAGCGTTTGCTCCTGTTTGCATTTTAGCGTCAAGCGTATCTTTGTCACGTTAAATCTTTGTAATCCAACAATCCCCATAAAGCACATTCGGTACCGATAGATCAAAACTCTTTGTCCACGGAGAACAAATTCTTTTCATGAGCCACAGCAGGTCACAGAGAAACTTCCAGTTAACGCCGAACTATGGACTTAATTCTGCTAAAATAATGACTTTCTCAGTGTGTATTCTACCGATCTTAAAATCAAAGGACTAGCCGTCTTCAGAGATATCCCCTCTTACGATTCAGAAATCACTGCAGCATTATTTTTCAGAAGATAAATCACTTTCAAAGCACTTTCTTTCTTTTTTTTTTGTCATTGTTCTTTGTCCCATATAAACTCAACCCTTTGCCTGCACCTGTGGGACACCTATTGTAACCATAAGAAGTTTCTTATACTCACAGTGTCCACGCCCAAAAAATGTAGACGACACCAGGGAGGGGAAGGTCACCCACAGTATTTGTAGTTTCCCATAAACACAACTCTTCCCTGGCTCGCACAGACGTGACCTAGTTAAGGATGGAAGTATCCATGCCCTCTGGGTGCCCAGTCCCCCACACAGCAAAGGGGGGAGCAGCTAGGCACCTCTGGCTTGCACCAGCTACACTGGGGCTTTGTTTCCTCCGAGAGAATTGCACCTGTCGCAAAGCCAGAGAGGTCAGAAGCCTCCGAAAGTCATTCCTGCGGCTCTAAGAGGGGCGGAGTGAGCGAGGAAATGGCGGAATGTTCCCAAGTAAAGCCCAACTCACCTTCCCAGTTCATCAGTTCTTTGGGAACCTGCTTCCTTAAAGGAGGTCCCAACAGTCACATAAACATAGATCCTTAAATCACCCCTTTTTAATTTCTGTTTACTGGTTGCAGTGTTGGAGATCCAACAGGAAACTACAAAGCCGTTTAAGGCAAACTCTCTCTTCACGCTGGTCCAGGCAGTCTTAGGAAAATTGAAGCAAGGATTATGCCCTATAAATATTTATTTCCTCTCCACCTCAAAAGTGGCTCTGAAGAGAATCTTAGAAAACTAGTAAATACACACCTGCCATTTTTGCTTCTGATCCTTGCTGACACTTGCCGCGTACTATCAGCATGTGGCAAATGACGCAGCCTAACTTAATGACCAGAGTAAGGACAAGTGGTAAAATGCTTTCTGAAACCTTGAACCTAGGCACGGAAGTCCCTTCCCAAACGGGCCGTCCTTGGTCTGCTTCAGAACACGCGGCAATGTTGAGAAACCCTCTCTCAGGAGCATGACCTCTCCCCGAACCACTTTACTCACCATTTCTGGGGCTGCCATCATTAAAAGCAGAAATATTTTCCTTTTTCATTATAAAAGCCAGCGTGATGGTAAGCAGGCTGCCAACAAGTTCTTCCAATCGGGAAATACTTCCCCAAGTCACTCAGCCTTGTCGACTCAATCATCCCAAGTGGCAAATGGTATGATCGCAGGCAGCTGTGTAACCCGACCTGGATGCTGCTATCGGGTGGCCGTCGGAGGGATGACTGCAGAGACCAGAGAGGGGAAAAATGTGACCTGCCTTTAATTAGTAAGCAAGGTAAGCGAACCTTTTCAGAAACTACACATAAGAGAGTCTTTGGAACACAGATTCTCCTTTTATAAAAGAACGGATAGGTCCTGCCCAGTGCTGAGCCAGCACAGCAAGAGAGGCAGGCAAAATGCCAGCTCGGGGTGGGGGGGTTCTCCGTGTGATTGAGTCCAAGCTTAGACTCACAGCTGCTCTGGAGACCAAGGAGAGGGAGCCCAAAGGTGTTCTCACAGCACTCGATAGAGACTAGAGACACTTCGCACATTCTGTAAGGGGCCTCTCCGTCCTGAGGGATTTCTGCACACACAACACAGCTTTAAAATGTTTGATCAGGAGAGAGCATAGCCCCGCTGCTGTGGGGACTGAGCCCCTTTGGAAGTCTAATGGAGTAGAGCTAGATGCATTCATTGATTCACCAAATATTGATGGGCCATCTGCCATGAGCCAGGCACTCTAGACTCACAGCAGATGGCAGAGGGGACAAAGCCTTCACCTGTGGTCTCAGGTGATGACAGATGCTAGGAAGGGATGAGGCTGGGAGGGGCTTAGAGAGTGATCAGACAGGGGGGTGGGAGAAGACTTCTAGGAAGAAGTGGTATTTCAGTGGAGACCTCAATGATGAGATAAAGTAGGTCTTGTGAGCTAGGAGGGGAGACTGTTTTAAGCCCAGGACCATCAACTCCAAAAGCCTGGAGAATATGAGCCAGGGGTCAGAAAACCTATATGCTTGCAGATCGGTGGATCATGGAAGGCCTGGACCATTGGAAGGACTCTGATTTGGTTTCTGTGGGACGAAAATCCACCAACGATCTGAGCAGGGCAAGGTCAGTTCTGTGCATGTGTATGGAGCATAGGGACAGAGGTGAAGTCACAAGAAGCCAGCAGGAAACTACTGAAGACCTGGGCCACCATGGCAGTGACTTGGACCAGGATGCTGGTGGTGCAAATGGAGAACAAAAGCGGGTTTGGGGGTTGATTTTAAAGATAGAGTGGGCAGGATTGGCCAATGGCAGCTATAGCCAGAGAGATACATTCAGCCGGTTGTGGTGTGACTCAGTTTTGTTTTCCTACCTCTCAGCACCTGTGCACGCACATCTCCATGTTTTGGGATGTAAGACCGGGAATCTTTCAAGCTCACACACACACCCTTCACATCTTTGCTAGCGACTCTCTCCAGTCCTTGAACAAACATTTGCCCTCGAAGACAGGGATAGGAGACTTAGAACTTGATTCTTTCTCTGTTTTCACTGGAGTGCTGTAGGCAATGTGCCAATGGAATACCACTCTCAGAGGACAGTCTAGAATGTACACTCATGGCGCCTGGCACAGGGATGAGTGTGTGATGAGGCTCCAGGCGCACGGTTGAGCTGATCATAAACTAAGGTGATGGAACAATACTGAGTAGACAGGTAGAAAACCAGAAACAATCATGAATTCACATATGTCGTATTAATACATTAACAGGTTAACATCTTGGATGTGTGTCAAATGAGGTCAGTTTGCTAAGGTAGAGCAGGGAGTTGACCCATGATGATGGCTGAACTTCTATGACCATGTAGGAGCTCTCAGAAAGCTCACCTACAAATTGATTTCATCAATCTCAAAACACAACTTTAAGGAAAGAGAAATCATCGTACCTAGAACTGGCATTCACCAAGGTGGTGTCTTGCGTGGTCTTGGTTTGGAGGTACGAGAAGGGGAGGGGAACCCCTAGGGGTCCCCTAGGAGCTGTGAAGTTTTCGTAACCATTGGCACACAGCTTGAGTTCCAAGCATTGTATCAGTTTCCACCTTTTTATTTATTTTTTTTTTAATTTGAGAGAGAAGGAGAGAGAATATGAGCAGAGTAAGGAGCAGGGAGTGAAAGAGGCTGATGGTGGGCTCCACCCCAGGACCCTGGGGTCATGACCTGAGCTGAAGGTGACGCTCAACCAACCGAGCCACCCAGCCCCCGCTCAGTCTCCACCTGGATCCCACTGGTGAGAGAAGGAAGCTTTGGGAGTTGGCCCCAAGAAGTGTCCATCAAGAAGGTTTTGTCTTTCCACCACTCATCTTGGAAGATAACTTTTCAAGCTAAGGAAAAGGGATGAGGCTGGATTGGTCATTTCCTGGCTTACATAAATAAGATTTTAAAAAAAGAGAGAGAGAGAGAAATTTGTATTTTAATATGTTATAAAGACAATTGCTCAGAAAGTGATTTACTATTGAGAAAAGAAAAATATGTTTGAGTGGAGGCTATATTCCAGACCCCAAATCTACTTTTCTTTTTTTCTGGTCACAGGCTTTTTCTGCTTTGAGACTTTCAAATTTGAGCTATTTGTTATGAAATTATTTCATCTTTTTAATTCCTCAAAGAAGAAGGATATTAAAAAACATAATTAACTTATGTTTAAAGATAAAATATTGAACGATTTTCCTCTGAAATGCAGAACACAGGGAGATGCACTGTCCAGAAAGATACCATATCTATTCAACAATTGGGGTCCAAGCCAGTGCGATAAAAGAAGAAGAGGAAAAGGAAGAGGAGGAAGAAGGAGAAAGAAGGAAGAATAAAGAAGAGGAGGAAGAGAAAAAAAGAAGATAAGAAAAGGGAAAAAAGAGAGGAGAAGGGAGTTGGGGGACATTGGAAGGGGAGGTGAACCATGAGAGGCTGTGGACTCTGAAAAACAATCTGAGGGTTTTGAGGGGACGGGGCGTGGGAGGTTGGGGTACCAGGTGGTGGGTATTAGAGAGGGCACGGATTGCATGGAGCACTGGGTGTGGTGCAAAAATAATGAATACTGTTATGCTGAAAATAAATAAAAAATAAATTAAAAAAAGAAAACTAGAAAGGAAAAAGAGAAATAAAAAGAAATTTTAAAAGTAATACGTACTGGTAAGAAAGAAATAAGTGTATTATTCATCGACACAACTCCTTTTGTACATAGAATATTTTTTAAATTCTAGAGATTGGTTACTGGAATTAATAAGTAAGCCCAACAAGACATTTGGATGTAAATTAAATTAAAACAATGTGAAATCAATAGTATTTTGAATCACCAGCAACAAAGAGTATGAGTATGAAATTGAAAAAAAAATAATTTACAGTGACATTGAAAATGATCAAATACTTCAGAATAATCTAACTCATATTGGAAGACATCTACACAGAGAATTACACAACAGAATTGAAAGAAAATCTGATAACTCTATTCCAGGAAATTTAACAACTTGGATAAAATGATCAAGTTCCTTGAAAAACAACTTAATGAAACCAATGCAAGAAGAATATTTTTGTATCTATTTAAAAAATTAAATCCATAATTTAAACCTTTCTAAAAAAAATTCTAGGCCCAGATGACTTTACTGATACATCTTTTCAAACATTTAAGACATTACACCCGTCTTACAAAAACTCAGAGTATCAGGAAAGAGGAAATATTTCCCAACTCATGTGTGAGGCCAGAATAACACTGACCCTTAGGGCGACCAACTCTCCTCATTTGCTAGGGACTGAGATGGGGTTTCCTAGAATAGGAACTTTCAGTGTTGTGACCAGGAACTCTTCAGATTATCAGAATGAGTTGATCACTCTATTGCCACCAAAACCTGACAAGGAAATTATAAGAATGGAAAAGAACAGGCCATGCTAATTAACAAGCACAGATGCCAAAAATTCTAAATGAAGTATTAACAGATTGATTAATATCTACACAGGATAACATGATCAAAGCTTTATCTTAGAAACCAAGGTTGATTTAACATTCCAAGTTCAATTGGAATAAGCTACCTCATTCGCTGAATAAAGAAGAAAAACAACATGATCATCTCAATAGATGCAGAAAAAGCTTTTGATAAAATTCAGTACCTGTTTTAATGAGTTTTTTTTAAAAAAAATCTCAGTGAATTAGTAGTAAAAAAAATTATGTAATATAATAAGGGGTACCTACCCTAAACTTATACTCAGCCTGTCACTGGAGATCTTTGCCACAGTGATATGGCATGGAGAGGAAAAAAAAGTTGATAAATATTAAAAAGGAAGGGGGAAATTGGCATTTTTTGAAGATGAAAACTAACTAAGTACTTAAAAATCAAAAAGAATCTACAATATATTAGAATTAATAAGTGATCTTGGCCAAACTGTTGGATGTGATGTCAATATATGAGAATCAATAATATTTCTATATTCTGACAACAAATGGAAACAGGAATTTTTTTAAACTACAGCAACACATAGGAATAAACTTGGTGATGGAAGTACAAGACCCTGAAGCCACAAAACACGACTAAGAGAAAGTAAATAGAGAGATATACCATATTCATGGAATGGAAGAATCAATATTGTTAAAACTGACCTATAGATGCAACATAATCCCCCCAAAACCCCAGCAGGCCTATGTTTGTTGAAAATCAGTCGGTCTTGAAGACCTACACACCCTTATCAGGATAGAGGACATTTCCATCACCCCCAAAACTCCCTCAGACCCTCGCCTTGGGCAACCCCTTATCTGTTTCCTGTTTCATGTAAGTAGAATCATACAGTATATATGATCTTGAATCTGGCTTCTTTACATCAAAACAATGTTGTCTGGAATTCATCTTGTTCTCTCACGAGACAGAAGTGTGTTGTTGCTATTGACAAGTGTTACTCGTGGGCCGAAGGTGCATTCAGCAGTGGATGGATGTCTGGGTTCCTTCTAGTTTGGGTCTACTGTGAATAAAGCCATCGTGGACGTTCACTTAAAATCTTCATGCGGTCCCGCCTTTTTACCTCCCCTTGGTAGATAGCTAAATTTGTAGATTTGTCACAGAGCCAATATATGTGGAACTGTACGAGGAACTGTCCAAACGTTTTCCAAAATGCTGGGACAATGCCTAAGAGCTCCAAGTGCTCCACGGCCTTGTCAAAATGTAGTCCTGTCGATCTCTCCAACTTTTGCTCTTCTGGTAAGCGTGTTGGAGCTCTGGAACGCAAACCCCATGTGGGAACGGGGCTGGGGGATGCCATACCCCAGCACCCTGCAGAGAGAATTCTGAAAAACCAACATCTCATGCAAACAGGATATTAGCTATTGTCAGAAAGATCAAAAGGGCTTGAGGTTTTTCTTTACACTCTCAGGAAGCCTTGCCTGTCTCACTCTCTCTGACTTTATCTATTCATTTCTGTCCGCAGGCAGGAAGAGATGGCAGCCGCGGAGACTCAGCTCTACGCCAAGGTCTCCAACAAGCACAAGGGCCGCAGCACTGCCTCACTCTTGGACCCCCTCCTGGGAATGGGCTTCCCGGCACATACTGCGTGAGTACTGTCCCCGGGCCCGCAGGCCTCTGGGGGTGTGTCCTAGGCCCCCAACCCTTCTGCCCTTTGTAGCACAACTGCCGGGAGCTCAGAGTGCTTGCTTCCTGCCCAAGGAGTGCACCTTGCAGGGCGAGATACTGTCTCAAAATAGGGCCCTTTTCTGCTTCTTCTAAACGACGTGATCCGGACCTTTACAGACAAGCTCTGCTGGCTGGCAGGTCAAAGGACCCTGAAATCTTTAAATCAAAACAATCAAAAAAAATTGGGAGTCATTTATTACTGGGGCACCTCCATTTTTCCGGGTTTGGAAGAGTGTGGGCCTAGTCATGCCCTCTCTGAGATGACACTACAAGTGTTTCTGACTCTCCATCGAAGGGGGCTCTTGAGAGAACCCCCAACAAGGATCTATTTCTAAGCGGTGCAGGGCAACCTTCATCTACAGGGAAAAATCTCTTCAATGTCTGATCAGTGAAAGAGATGGTTAGAAAGTGAGGGAACAGCACTGGCTCGATGCTGCTTACCCAAGGAGAAGGTCCCCACATGGAACATTTCAACCTTAAGAGCCACCCTGTCAGAGAGAGAAGTCCCTAAAAGCAATGAGCTATGATAAGGGCCTGGGGTACTAAGTTTTTACAGGCTTATTCCACACGGGGAAATGCATCAGAAGACCCGTTAAGAGGCACTAGACTACGCGTCTAGTGTTCAGCTCAGGTCATGATCCTGGGGTCCTGGGACTGGACTCCCCGCCCCACGGGGGTCCTACTTCTCCCTCTCTCTGCCACTCCCCCTGTTTGTGCTCCCTCTGTCTCTCTGTCAAAGGAATAAATAAATTCTAAAAAAAAAAAATAGTACCTGTAAGTAACTTTGGATTGGGGAGGGGCCAAAGGCTCCTTAAACATTAAAACAAAACCTGAGCAAATTGGCCGAAATCACTCGGGAGCTATACTCCTTGCTTTTCTAACCTAAATCAGAACCTTGTCGCCTTTATACTAATGATAAACCAGGGATCTTTGACATAAGCCATGGAACCATGAGCCACCCCACCCGGGCACCTTCCCTCGGGTACAGCCGGGGACATGGAGGCCCAAGAGCACAGGCAGTCGGGGGAGGCAGGACCCCCCTCTCGGCCCCTCTAAAGCCCATGCTTTACTATGCTACTGAAGCTGGAGGCAGACTCAGAATCCCTCGAAATGAAACCAAGGTCAGCGCCGTCCGTGTCCACCAGCAGCAGCATGGGGCCTTGCCATGTTGCTTTGCTCGTTGACTCCAGAGACTTCCGGGCTCCGTTCCCGAGCGAGCTGCCTTAGTGAGCCGGCGTCCGTCCTGTCCAATTGGTCCCATTCAGCGAAACTTAATTCAGCGTGTGTGCGTCCTGGGTGACCGTGATGGCACAGCTCCGCTGGGCCTCGGGGACCGTGCGGGCTGGGGGAGGGACAAACAGACACAGGTCTGTAGAGGTGAACCACGGTGTCCGGACGCGCAGTGGGGAGACAGCATGGGCTTCCCCGTCCACCTCCCTGGCAGGTTTGGGGAAGTTGCCCCGGAGGAAGGACGTCTGAGCCAAGCTTGGGGGAGTCCGTGCTGTTTCTCTGGGGTGTGGCGGCACATGGCTGCCTTTTGTCACGGAGGTGCGTGTGCAAGCCGGGAGCCGGGGATGCGGCCCCTCACGGCCACCTTCTGGACCCGAGAGTGGGTTCACCTGGCTTCGGGGCGTGGGGCGGGGGCTGGCCGAGGAGGCAGGCTTGCCGGCACGGTTGGAGCCGGTGCCCAGAACTGAAGGCGGGAGCGCCTGAGCGGGGAGGAATGAGCAGGTGTGCGTTTTCAGAAACCACAGTGATGCCACACGGAGACGGAGGCCCGGGCAGGGCATCCAGCTGCCAAGTCCAGCCGTCCGGGCCCTCATGGGGCCCCCCAAAGGTCCCCCGTGCTGCAGGGCCTCCCCTGCCTCTCCCCTGCTTCCCCCAAGACCGGAAGGCAGATCTCTGAATGTTCTCTGGTCTCCTGCAGGCTGAAGGCGTTGGCAGCTACGGGAAGAAAGACAGTGGAGGAGGCATGTGACTGGTGAGTAGGGCTGTCTCCGCAGACCTGCTGCGCACTTGGCTTTGAAAGCTCTGTTGGGTGGACCCGGGGAAGTGCCCCGCACACGCCAGGCGGCCAGGGACGGAGTCCCTGCGTATCCACCCAGAGCCAGAGAAAAGGAGAAAAGAATCAGCGTTTAAAATGGCAGACGGTGGAGAGAGATTGAAATTTGAACAAGCCTTTCTTCACCTTAAAATCCGAGTTTACCCAAATGTGAAGATCAAAGAAGAAAGACGCCCACGTGATCTGTTGAGCAAATAGGGAAGATACAAAATAGAGGCCCCCACTCTCTCCGGCCACCTCGGATGGGGAGAGAGTTTGCTGCTGGTCTGGATGCCCCCTGAGGCATCGGGGGCCAGGGAGTGAGGCCCGGGGGAGGAACTCGGGGTTCCAGGAGGCTCTGCCGTCAACCAGTTACGCACTCGGAAAGCCGCCCACTGCTTCAGGCCTCGGCTTTCTGCTCTGGGAGAATAGGTGCCGTGTTCTCTCGCTCCCAGCCCCCACGGAATGTGCCATGATGCTCTCATTCTGCCCCAAGGCGGGAAGTCCCCTCACGCTCTGTTCTGGAAAATCGCAGTAAAAACCAAGCAATAAAAACCAGGTCTCAGCTAGCTGGGTGCCCTCCCAGAGCAGGATGGCAAACACCGACACTGGGTCTCTGAGGGGCCGGTATGTCCTCACTGGGAACCCCCTTTGTCCCCCAAAAATTCTACACCAAAGACAAATGATGTAACCCTTTTGTCAGTCAAAGGGAAACACCCAGGATCCTCTGGGCTGGGCTAACTCTAAATTTGAATTTCAAACAAAACCGACTGCCTCAAGGGCATGGTGACTTCCTGCAAGTCGCAACTCAGCCAAGAGGACCGCAAGTCCCACTGAGACTTGGGGAGACAGTGGGGTCCCCAGGCTCTACCGGAGTGGGCCGACCTTCGCTAACCCGGGAAGTGCCATTTCAGATACCATTAAAAATGAAAGGCAGCTTCAAGGGTCCACGTGGGTGAGCAGAAGGGAGGGTCTCTCCTTGTCCTGGCTGCGGTCTGGGGGTGCACCAACGTTGCTGCCCACCGTGGACTTCCACGTCAATGTCCATGTCCAGGTTCACATCCATGTCCAGGTCCTTGCCTTGGGAACATAGAAAGGGCCCAAGAAGCATGAACAAAGGTCTTGATTACTGTGAAATGAAACTGTTCACCGAGAAGCCGGCATAGGCGTCCAGGAGTGGAACAGAAGAGGGAAACACCACCGGCGTGACGAGCGTGCACGGCCCTCGGAAGGGTCATCCTGACACACCTGACCCTGCGCCCGCCCCCGGACAGGGATCAACCACAATAACACGGTGCGGACTACACACAACGCGACCCGCAGAATAATGTAAACCGTCGCTTATGATTATAAAATACACACGCGCATGTTCTCTGCATGTTGGTTACTTAAGTTTCTGGAAGGAAAAGTGAACAGTGAAGGAAGCATTTGCGCAGGACGGGGGGCGGAGCGCCCCCGTTGGTGTTTTGCTCCTAAGGAGACCCCGTGGGTGCCTGGCGCCTGTTTCCCCAGGGGCCACGTCCCGCCCACTGAACTCAATATTGTGCCTCGGGCCTTTCTCTGCATCACGAGAAATTCTTTAAAACCGTGACTCCTGATGAATAATCCCAACATGAAATACCTCGCATGGGCCGTGTGACTTGCTTTCCCCTTCGGAGAAGTTTCTGGAAGTAGAATTGTCAGCTCAGATGGGGTGGGCCTTTGAAGGCTCTGGGTGTGGCCTGACGGTCTGATTTTTACAGACGTTCCACAGACCCACTGCCCCTTAGACACGTGGAGCAGAACCTTCTTCCCTTCAAAAATGTGTTAATTTGGCAGATGAGGAAACGTCGCCTCGTGGTTGTCTTAACTCTTGTTTCTGTATCGGTGAGAATGAACTCGAATTTGGGGTTGTGCATCATCTCTCCTTGTCCTTAAAATAACCGTCTGCATTCAAAGAAAGTATAGAATAGCCACCTACATTTTGTCTAGTTGTGTTTTGGTGGGGGGTTTGGTGGTGTTGACTTTCACACCACCAAACGTGAATGTTTTCTACAAGTTTTCTGGCCCCCAGGACTGAAGACCAGGCCAACTTCTCTCAGTCTTGGTCTTTGGCCGGGAATCAGACCAATGTGGGGCAGAGCCAGGGGTGAGGGGACCTGGCGCCACTCTGCGGCCACACCAGCCCTGGGCGCACTGAGCCTCGCCCAGAGGGGCTGGCGGTGAGTTTGTGCGGCGTGGACGTGGCTGGCACTGAGTGGCCGCGCTCCCCACGTGGGGCGATCGTCCCGCCGTCACGGCAGCGGGCATGAGCTCCCTGCTCTCTTGCAGGCTACGTTGTCACCGCAACGACCCATCTCTGGACGACCCCATCCCCCAGGAGTACGCCCTCTTCCTCTGCCCCACGGGAACCCTGCTGGAAAAGCTGCAGGAGTTCTGGAGGGAGAGCAAGCGTCAGTGCACGAAGAACCGAGCCCACGAGGTCTTCCCTCACATAACGCTCTGTGACTTCTTCACGGTGAGTCGGCCCCACGTGCCTTCAATGCCCCTTAACACGCCGCTGGGGGCAGCTCCCTGCGACATCTAGGCGCTGCTGGAAGTCACTGAGGGCAGCCCGTGATCTATTTCCACGGTGGCCCGCAGCCGTCGCACTTGCTGGCCCCTTCGTGTGGGACACCCTTCACTCTTCTCATCTGGGCAACTCCTACGCATTCCTCAAAGCCCCGCTCACTTAGCCCCTCCCTCTGTTGAGTCTTGCCCGGCTCCCCAGGCAGAAGGGGCCGCCGCCCTCTGTGCACCCACCATCGTGTTGTTTGTGTCTCTAGTGGCACTACGTGCTATGACAATGTGTCTGGTGCTACCCTGCACCCCATACGAGACTGAATCCCTCAAGAGAAGGTAGATGCCTCCTCTTTGTACCCCGAGCCTAGCACAGTGCCTCAGAGCAGGTGTTTCGGAGATGTGTGACCTGAAGAATGGTGCTGCTGGCCCGTCCCAAAGGTCACAAACACGGGACTCTTCCCTGCTTCAGGGACCAGCCCTGGTCGAGAAGTCAGTCAAACAGGCAGCCTCACAGGGTCCAGGGAAGGTGAGGAGGAGCTGGGCCCGCTCAGAAGAGAAGAAGCAGGCGGCCCAGGGCGGTAGGCAGGGAGGGACAGACAGCCACCTCCTCTGCGGCTCCCCACGGGGGGACGTGGGGACACTCCGTGGCCGGCCCCCTCGGCTGTCAGCAGCTTCACCCATTTCAGGGGGCCCACCAGGACCTGAAGATGCCCCGACCCCAACTCCACAGCGTGCCTGGGAAGGGGGCTACAAGCCTCTGCAGGAGACCTTCCCAGCAGGTGCCCCGGGAGCCTGTGCGCCATCCCCATCTGCAGGGAGTGGGGTCCCAAGGCACAGAACTTCTGGAGCCAAAACCAGGAAAGTCTTGGGCAAACCGGCGTGAGTAGGTCCCCTTCCTTTGCCAGTGACAGCGTTTGTGACAGTCAGACTCCTTCCCGGCATGTCCTGGGTAGCTCGTCAGGGAAAGGAAGGCCGCCCAGCCGGTGATGAAAGTAACCTTAGAAACGGGCGCGCTTCATCACGGCAGCCAGGGGTCCGGCTGGCCTGCCAGCTCCTCTTCCCAACCCCCGAGGACGCGTGCCCAACACGCACATGTCCACACAGACACTCAGAGACACACACACTACGTGACACACAGAGACACAGACTTAGATACACACACATGCCCCTTCCTTCTGTGTCAGCCGCCCCGCCGACCCCCAACCTGGGCTGGCTGAGCCCCTTCTCTGGCAGGAGAGCAGCAGAGGGACCGAGTGTCAGGACAGCGTTCAGCCTCACGGGCTGATGTCCCGCCGTAGCTCTGCTTGTACCGACTCTGGGCTTCCAGACGGAGACCCAGAGACGCAAGGGGGACTTCTTCACGGTTACGCCTCGCGGGGTCACGCACTTTCCCAGGCCCTGCAAGGGCCACAAAGATGTGACAGACGGACGAACGGAGTGAGGTGCTGGTCAGAACGGGACATAAAAATGCGTATTACACTCTATGCATGTTAATGCACATAATACATCTTGAAACCATAACGCGGTTGGGTCCGCGGAGGAGGAAAGGGGCTGTGAGAAATTTGGAGGGAGCCCGCTGCCGAGAAGAGCAGAGCTCGGGCTGATTTCCTGTGGGGAGGGGCAGGGGGCCGGCGGGGGAAGGGTCTGGGTTTCACCGTGGTTTCACCATGGTCCCATGAGGCCGTGTGGCTCTTCCCCACAGAGGAAGGTCTTCAAGCCCAGGAAGTGGCTTGGGCAGCGCTGAGCCCCGGAACCAGGAGGGCGAGAGGGTATGAGTGGGGAAAGGCACCGAGGGCGCCAACGGTGTCCACGGCCCTGGCAGGCAGGCTGAGCAGTGTAGACAGCCCTCTGCAGGCCACAGGGGAGCACCTGCTGCCTCGGGGCAGAGGGAGACATGGCATTAGGCAACCTGGTCAGGCAGAAGTTGTGCAGGGAATGGGGGACAGTGGGGAGACTGGGTCGGAGCCTGTGTTAGTCACGGCCCCCCAAGAAGCAGACCCCAAGGTGGAATTAGAAGTGCAAGAGGTTTATTTGGGAGAAACACCTGTGAATGGCAAAGAAGAAAGGGACAGGCAGGAGAGGGGAGGGGGACTGGGCGGCTCCGAGAAGGACAGCGGGCCGACAGGGAGCCTGGGAGCTTGGCCCACTTCCAAGGAAACCACATCAGGGGCAGTGACTGGCTTGGTCACTGTGGGATGGTGGCCACATGCCAGGGGCTTTGGCCACCGTCCTCCTCACTGTGAGCTCTGGGCAGCGCATGAGCACGGCTGCCTCGGAGTCTACGGGAAACCTCCAGAAGCCGCATGATGCCGCGCTGACCACAACTGTGGGTTGAGCTGACATGGCATTGAGGGACGGGAGGTAGCGACGGTGACAAGGGGCTTCCAACCCAGACACTGAAGATGTTCCTTCCGAAAGGAATTTTACCCGCCATCTCTAAGAAACTGAGGACCAGGTGATAGAACGAATCCATAACCCCAGTCCGTAACATGGCGAGAGACCTGAGCCCAGCATCGCCCCCAGAAATAGGCTCGGTGGGCTGCACGATTTTTCTTAACCAAGTTCATAGTTGACCTTCTAACAAGAGGCGAGAAAACACACTCTGTCTCCTCTCCCTCAGTGCGAAGACCACAAGGTCGAGTGTCTGTATGAGGCTCTGAAGAGAGCTGGGGACAGGATCCTGGGTTCCTTCCCCGCGGTGCTCCCTCTGGTCCTGCACTCTTCCGTCAGCTATCTGGGCTTCTTCGTGAACGACGGCCCCGCAGACGTCATCCGGGAACTTGCCCTGACGTTCGCCACGGAAGCCTCTGTCTTGGCAGGTAGGCGGTCCTGGCCAGTTGCACAGGAAGGGCACAGTTAATAGGGAGTGACCGCTCTGTGTCTGGGGCCGGGCTTGCTCCTGGGGTACGGTGGGTCGGCTGCACGGAGCGGGGCGGGGTGCGGGTTGCTCCTTACTTACTTCAGAGAGCAGACCCCGAGGACCCGCAGTCCCTTTCTTCTCTAAGTGGGAATACCTTTGTTTGCATCGATGTGGTTTCTCCGAGCACTTGGCACGTTCCAGCTGCCCGGGGAAACGGTCCCAAGAGGGGATGTTGCGTGGCCACGTGAAGGCCGTGGATTACAGACCCATGTTGGGGGAGGGGGGCTCCCCAGCCCTAGGCCCACCTTGGGCAGATCCCCTCCTGGGGTCAGCGCTGTGTCTAAAACCAAGTCCTAGCTGGGTTTTGTTGATGTCTTAGGAAGGAGCACACTCTTCTCTGGTTGGCCTCTTGGGGAAGGATCATCTGGACTCCCTCTGAGCACCTGCAAATCTCCCTTCCCCCCAGCACCTGCGCTGGCTGGAGATGGGCTCCAGCTGGGGTCGGTGGGAGGGACTCTGGACTTCCTCCCGGGTCTCTGGTCGGCGCCGGGCCTTCCTGAGCCTCATCAGCTCCACGACCCGCTCTTCCTTCCCTGCAAATTGGTGAGGGCTCTGACCCTTCCAGCATCAAGCCCGTTCCTGTGGCCCTTCCCCATCAGTCCTGGCACGGGGAAGGCATGCAGGGCTGTGACTCCAGGGACCCTGGCAGGGAGACCCCGCACTGCCCTCTGCAGGCGTCCAGCGGCCACGTTCTCAGATGCGCCTGGTCAGGGATCCGGCCACATCGGGAGGTCACTGAACCCCGGCTTTCCGCTAGGAGGCTGGCCTCTGGCCTCTGGGGTCCTACTTCCTGGGTAATAATCGGCTTAGCCTGCGTCTTTGCAGATCTGCGTCCTTTATATGGGCAAGAGTCGAACGGTGGCTCTTTAATGTCCTTGCTTGCAAAGGACAACGTGGTCTCCTCGTGTCCTGTCGGCCCCTGGCCACGGAGCGGGCACAGCACCTCTCTTTTTTTTTTTTTTTAAGATTTTATTTTTATTTATTTATTTGACAGACAGAGATCACAAGTAGGCAGAGAGGCAGGCAGAGAGAGAGGAGGAAGCAGACTCCCTGTTAAGCAGAGAGCCTGATGCGGGGCTGGATCCCAGGACCCTGGGATCATGACCTGAGCCGAAGGCAGAGGTTTTAACCCACTGAGCTACCCAGGCGCCCCCCCACCACCTCTCTTGATGCCTCACAACCCCCCCAACAGAGGTCTCATGGGCCCCGTTTTAAAAGTGAAGAGACAGAGACCTATGAAGAGTAGCCTGCCAAGTTCACTGTCATGGAGTGAAAGGGACCCTAGAGTTCCCCTCCCCCCAGAACCGTAGAGAAGGACTTTATTGGGCAACGGGGTCTCTGCAGATGTCATTAGTTAAGAAGAGGCCAGACTAGACTCAGGTAGGCCCCCCATTCAGTGACTGGTGTCCCTCTAAGAGAGGACAGGACACCCAGAGACGCGGGAGGAGGCCGTGGGCAAGGGAGGCAGAGATGTGAGTACGCAGCCACAAGCCAAGGAGCTCCAGGAGCCCTGGGAACCCGACGCGGCAGGAGGGACCCTGCCCAGAGCCTTCAGAAGGAAGGCGGGGCTGCCCACCCCTGGGTTTCGGACTTCTGGTCTCCAGGCTGTGAAAGAACATGTTTCTGTTGGTTCAAACCCCACAGCCCACGGCCATTTGTGAAAACAGGCCCAGGGGACCACGTCCCCTAAGCAGGGGTCAGAGCTGGAACATGGGTCCAGCCCTGTCTCGCTCGGCCCACCTGGGTTCCTGCTGACCCGCCCTGCGCTCCCACGGAGTGGCCGCAATGGCCCCGTCTCTTGCCCAGGCCCTCCACACCTGTGCCCTGGGCTGGACCCCGCGGGGTGGGGAGCCGCCGTCCCCTCCAGCGGGTCCTGCCTCCCTCTAAGGCAAGTGTGTCCTCCCCGCCACCGCGCTGTCGCCGGCAAAATGCCCCCACAGGCAGGGCCTGCAGAGAGCAGACCAAACAAGGCCCCATTCGGAAGTCGTGCGTGGTTCACCGATCACTCGGAGGACAAGCGTGGGTCTCTCCCAGGCCACGCGACTCACGTGGCAAGGCCATCTCCCCCGCAGTGCTGAAACACCTCAGGGACGAATTCCCTACCACCCACCCACGACCTCAGTCTTGGCTTCTCTCCCCAGCAGTTTCTCATTTGCCGCTAAAGGCTCATGTAGGGGGTGGGAGGCATCGGCGGGGCCGCCGGGTCTGGGTCCAGGAAGCGATGGCAACAGCCGTGACATTTTCCAGGGGAGATCAGAGCCTGTCTGCTGGTGTGGGTTGCCCAGGAAAGGGGCGCCAGGGGACCAGTACTTACTAAAAGACTCCCAGAGCCGGGCACGAAGAGACTGGTTTCAGGGCAGCCCCAGCCGGGGGTGGTCCCTGTCCCCAAACTGTCGCTGTCAGAATGAAAGCTGAGTCGGGCCAGGATGCTCCCAGGGTCGCCCACCATCCGTCTACCTGATTCCAAGTCTGCGTGCTCCCTCGGTCTCTGCCTCCCTAGAATGTAAAGTCCTTTGTGGCGCGGCTGAAAGCAGATCCTGGGCGACATCAGGGCCCTCAGGGAGGAGCTGGGGCCCCCAAAATGACCCGGGGCTGGCTACTCCGAGGGCTTCTTGCTTCGTCAGAGGGACGGAAGCCGTAGCAATCCTGCCACGTTCGACACAGCTGAGTGGCCTGTGATGTTTTCTTGCTGAGATTCCGCAGCCGAACCAAACCCTGCTGAGCTGCAGCACCAGCCTGTCGGGCCAGGCCGCTGCGTAAGGTGCCCATCGTGGGGAATGAAGGAGACGCTGTTCTCTGTGTCTGCTTTGGTCAACTGTTTGGGCAATGAGCCAGCAAATCCCCAGGCTCCAAACACCCCCCAGCCCTTATCTCTACCCCTTCCCTGCCCCTTGTCAGATCCGCAGTCCCCAGCCATGCCCTCTGTAAGCTGAACTCAGCAGATGGCACATGAGGTGGGGGAGTGGTCCTTGCCTTACCAAGAAAGCCCCCGTGCCAGGGGAGGGAGTGGGCAGAGGCAGGAGGCATCATGCGGAAAGGCTTTGCACCAGCAGTCCTGGGTGCTTGGCCCGCGTGGGTGCGTGGCACCGTGGAAAGGCAGTGCCACGGTGTGGGTTAAAGCGCTCACCACCCTTGTGTTTGCCCGACCTCCCAGACTGCACTGTGAAGCCTTGCACCAAGCAGCTGCATCTGACCTTGGCCCACAAGTTCTACCCCCACCACCAGAGGACGCTGGAGGAGCTGGCCAGAGCCATCCACCCGGGTCACAGCTGCCAGTGGACCGCCGCGCTCTACTCCCGAGATATGCGCTTTGTGCACTACCAGGTGAGCAAACCCCGGCCTGGGGGCCTCGGCCAGAGCAGCCTCGGTCGGCCAGTCCTCTCGGGCTAGATCCTCTGTGGAACAAGTGGCCAGTGAAGCCCGCAGAACACTGACCCCCGGGAGCCCTCCTCTGGAGGTATTTCAGGAAAGGGGAAACTGTCCATTGTTTTTGTCTTCCTTTTTTTTTTTTTATTCTTAATCATGTCCCCTTTTGTGCAATGTGGAACTTGCATTCTTTTATATCATTGCAAGACCCCAAGTTGAGTGGCTGACACGGAGAGGATGCAGTGCTCCAGTTCAGACCCAGGGAATTAGCGTGAGTGAATCCAGCGCGTTCTCTGTTGGCTGAGAAGCTACACGTAATCCTGCCGAGGAAGGCAGATGTGAAAGTCGAATTATGCTCTGGGCTCTTTCCTATTAGAGATCAGTAGATAGCGATATGAGACAGAGAGATGATAGACAGACAGACAGACACCAGAATGCATGTCTGAACCTACCCAAGAATTCTGTGCCACCTTCTAGTATAGGTTTGATCTGTCATCGAAAGCCTTGGTGTGCCTTCCAGTTCCTGACGGGAAAGCCCTTGGTCTTTTGCAGACCCTCAGGGCCCTCTTCCAGTACAAACCTCAGAACGTGGACGAGCTGACGCTAAGCCCCGGCGACTACATCTTTGTGGACCCCACTCAGCAGGAGGAGGCCAGCGAGGGCTGGGTGATTGGGATCTCCCAGCGGACGGGCTGCCAGGGCTTCCTGCCCGAGAACTACACGGAGCCAGCCGGCGAGTCAGACACCTGGGTTAAGCACAGGTGAGTGCTGCCTGCGGCGGCCCCAACGTCTCTCTCCGGGTTAGTGTCGGAGACCGTCCCTCCCAAAACACGGGCTGCCGTATCTGTATGCTTCTGGAACATTCCATCTCTGGTAAAAATGGCCTTCTCCAAGCTGGCAACATTATCCATGCAGGTAAACAGTTACTATTTTGGCCGATTCACGGTTTTCTGCGGGTCATGTTCCAAAAACATGAATTACTCTATTTGGCTTCTGAGATCATAATCCCAAAACGACTATAAAAGTCACCTCCTTATTATGGACATAAGAGATCACAGAGATCCTAAGCTTGGCTTTATTTATCGTTCTGCTCGATGTGTCGGCTGTAAAGTGCTAAGATGCGTGGCTGGTTTTCCGTCGGTCTACGGCAGATGACTGTGCACTTCCCAGCTAAAGCAACACATGTTCGTTTTCTCCTAGTTTTCATGCATCAGGAGTCTGGGCATGGCTTAGCTCCGGGTCTCACAAGGCTGCAGTCAGGTCTGGGCCGGGGCTGGGGTCTCATCTAAGCTCAGGGCCCTCTCCTTCCCGTGGTGTTGGCAGAACTCGTTTCCCAGAAGCCACAGGGCTCCTGGTGGCTCGCTTCTTCAAGTTCAGCTGGAGAATGGCTTCGCTTGAGCTTTTTAGTGTCGTCTGGAGAGGCTGAGTGTGCTCAGAACCACCAGGTCCTGGTTCCTTTTGTTCCATTTTCTCACGTGTGTTACGATGAGCAACAAGAGGAGAACAGGCCATGCTTTTAGCGCTGTGCTTGGAAACATTCCTAGCCCCACGACCAGCCTCACTGCTGAAAGGTTCTGCTTTCCGCCCACATTCTCACTAAAGTTTTCCCCACTATATGGTAAGGCTCCCCCTTCCTCCGACTCCCTGCAACATATTCTCCCCAGCACCCATGTTACCTCCAACAGTCTGTCCAAGCCAATTCCTGTATCGAGCGTCTCAAAATTCTCCCCACCTCCACCCACTGCTCAGTCCCAGAATGGCTCCCATGTTTTAGGGATTTGTCCCAGCAACACCCCATGCCCGATACCAGACTCAGGGCCAGTTAAGGTTTACTCAGAGAGGCAGAACAGAAGAATAGTAATTTATATATATATATTATATATGTACAAATTTATATATATTATTGTACATATTTAATACATACAGATACATATATAGTATGAATACATTTCTAAAATATATACTATTTTATAGTTAATATACAAAAATGATTTCTTTGTAATACACTAGTTTCCGTTCATGTCTTGTTACTTATGTGGTGAGACATGTGTATGTTACACACCACGTGTATATGCATCCATTCGAGGATTTGTTACAAGGAAGTGCCGTGTGTGACAGTGGGGACAAGAGGGGAGGGAGGGAGGGACCCAGTGGGAGGAAACCATGATGGTAGAAGAGCTTGTCTCCGCGTGACAGTCGGGAGGGACTCCCCAGGCAGACAGGAGAGCAGATGCAGACACACCAGCTACTTGGAAACTCGGAGGTCAGGGAAGCCCTAAGCCTGTTTTAAAGACCTTCCAACTGGGTAAGTGAGGCCACACGAGATAACCTTGGGATTAACATAATCGCTGGCTGGGACTTTAAGGACTTGCTCAGCAGCGAGCAGCTTAGGGATTGATTGGATGGCCAGGGAAGGGTGTGTGTACGCTTCCCACCATGACCTAAAAGGTCTGTAAAAGAGATCAAGAAATTAGGAAATGATGTATTAGGGAAATAAGTTAGGATACATCCATACAATGGGGTACTCGCCCGTGTTTAAAAACAGTCACGAGGAAGTAATTTATGTGCTGATATGAAAAAAATCCAAGACAGGTTACAGAACACCATGGTGAGCACAGGACTATTGGAGGGAAGGGGGAACTGGAACGCAATTGACTGTACGTGTATGTGTGTGATGTGTATTTATATGCATGCCTGTCCCTTAAAGTTCCCTGGAAAGGAGAATCTCTAGAAACTTCCAGCAGTGTGCCCGGGGAGGCGGGGGGCAGGGTCCGGGAGTGGAAGAGGACTTGGAAAGAAGACTGCTCTCTGCAGTCCATGATTTGTCAATATTTGAGCCCTATATATTCATTACTTTTTCAAAATATAGATTCACCTCATTTCAAATTTAAGGAAAAGACTGTGAGGACATCAGGTCAAAGAGAATAAACAGGAGAAGTCGGACAATCCAGGGCTGGGGTAGCACACATCATGCAGGCCGGGTGGGGACCGCCTTCCCACACCTGATGCAGAAAGGGACACGGTTTCCACGAAATGATCACAGCCATCCCAGGTGTGGAAGACCAGAGGGGACATCTCTGAGCTTGTAGCCGTGCTGTTCCGCTCGGGTGCTGTGACCTCCGTCGACCATCAGCCCACCTCCAACTCAACTTCAGCCTTTTTGCAATGGTTCTGGGAGACTTTGGATTCACTACATGACAAAATCACACCCCAAAATCTGTCCGTGACCTTGAAGAGGATGAGAGGTGACCAGCAGTGTACGGGGGGGCGTGTCTTCATGAATCTTAGTGGCTTTCAATGCTCCACATAGAAGAACACATGTAGCATGATCTAGAACAAAGAGTGGAGAGGCCATGTGTGTTACAGCTTAGAGAACAGTCTGTCTTCTGGCCAAGTTGAGAAGACTTTCAACACTGAAGCCACACCCATCTAGTAATTTCCAAAACCACAGAGTGAGTTGGTGGTGAGTAACTCAGTTGTAAAAAGATGCTATCAGAGGCTGAATATTCGATCTGCCACAGATTCCTGTGTTGAAGTCCTGGTCGCCAGCACCCCAGAATGTGACTGTAGAGATGGGGTCTCTATGGAGGGGATTAAGGAAGAATGAGGTCACTAGAGGGGCCCCCAGGCAGTCTGACCCATGTCCTGATGATAGGAGATCAGCTCACAGACACACACAGAGGGAAACCACATGAGCACCCAGGGAGAGGATGGTGTCCACACACCACCCATTAGAGGGACCTCCAGAGGAGCCAGCCCTGTCCAAGCCTGGATCTCGGAACTTGAACTCGAATGGAGACAATAGATGTCTACTGGATCAGCCGGCCGGTCTCTGTTTCCATCTTATGTTTGCCCAGGAATCCAGGGATGTGGTCTGTAAAACCCCATAGACGGTAGCTACACCCCTTCTAAAAGCCAGGGAGAATTTGAATCCATCTACTCTGTGTTGTAAGTGGACCCTTAAGTTGTTCTCCTGAGAAAAAATGAAAAATAGTTAAATGTTAAGTTCTTTCCTTTCTCCTCTCATTGTAATCTTGATTATATTTCATTTGAAAGACAAGCAAAAAAACAATTTGGTTTTCTCTCCAACTGTAGTTTTCACAGATGCTATTTATAGATAAGGTGGCTCTGTTGTGTGCACGGCGAGGCTTGAGCAGGGTAGCCACCCGCCTCATCCTCAGGAAGAGGAAACCCACCGACGTTTCCTTCGACAACAGGAGACTGTAAATAGGGCTCTGCTCCGGGAGGAGGGAGATGTCAATGGTTTGGACGTGGACGCCAGAGTTCCCAGAGCCCTGCAGCTCTCGGGACCTGGCCTCGGACGCTGAGAGTATGTGAGCAAAGGAAATCCACGTGAGCTAGATCTCGCTATGGGGAGTTTCCAGCACAACATGGGGGAAGGCTACAACCTGACTAGAGAAGGTACAACCTGCAGACAGTTAGAAAATGCGTTCACCAAATTCACCACATGGGCACGAATGGTCTGGGGCATGAGGTGGTGGTGGTGGAGGTGGAGGTGGCAGTGGTAGAGGTGGAGGTGGCAGTGGAAGGCTGGTGGCCAGAGGCTGGGGTGCGGGGCAAACACTGCTGAGGAACCCCAGGCTCTGGCCCTGGTCAGGTCTCAGCATGGACGCATCGGGACTAGCAGTGGTTCAGGAGAATCCAAGATATAGAAGTATCTATGGGAGAAACACTACCATTCCCACACGGAAGGAAGATGTAGACTCACACCACATTCATGGTTGAGGAAGACGAATTGGGAATGTATCAATTCCTCCTGGATTCACTGTATCTTCAGATTTAATGAAATTCCAGGAATAATCTCAACAGGATCATTTGCTGGAACTTCCCTGAATGGTTGAAAAGCATATCTGGCAAAATAAATGGAAGAAGAACTGAGAAGATGTTGAAAAATAAACATGATGAGAAGAGATAGTTACTTCACACATATTAAAAACCTGTTATAAACTGAGGATTGAGTCCTGGTTTGAGGGAAGGAGGAAAAGCAGATCCGTGGAGCAGAACATGTACCAGAGCAGAGACCGGGCCTGTTCACAGCTGCTGGAGCATCAGAAAGAGAAATGCGTATAAAATGAATGGTATTTTATGTGGTCTCCCCTCACACGCAGAACTCCAAGCCAAGAGTTAAATGGAAACAGAAAATCATATAAAGTAAAAGTCACTTCAAGTGAATTTACTTCTGATTTCTGGACGGAGGAGAGCACTGAAAGCATGGAAGCAGCAGAAGGAGTCTTCGTCAGACACCTGGCAATCGATGTTTAATAGTGACTATTAAGTGCTTAGAATGTAAGGCTTCTGGGTGTAGAAAACCAGGCAGCAGACTCTAGTTGGAAGAGCAAGAGGAGACCATGCTCTTCAGAACACAGGAGGGAGAGCAGTGCATCCTTCCCAACCACCCCGGTGCGCGTGAGCCCGTTACCTCCCCCCGCAGTTCCTCTGTAGCCGTGTCAGCTGTGGCCGGGCACTTCTGTCCTCCAGCGGATTTGTCTCTGAAGTTTTCACTTCACCAAGAGGCCACCTACTGGATTCTCCACTTCTGGCCACTGTGGCAGGTGAACAGTCAGAAGAGTATCCACCAGCTCTGGCCACCAGGCCGCCCACATGCAGCTTAGGCCCACATGCCTTTCTCCCCCATCAGACTGTGCTATGCAGTCTGAGCTCCTGCCCAGGGATGCCAACCCACCATGCCCCACACCCCATCCCTCTGGGCATCCCAGGCCCTGCAAGGGCACCACACCAGCACCACCTACCATTCCCAAGACTCTCTCTCATCATTCCCACCAGCAAACAAACACATGCTTATCTTAAAAACAAACAGAAACATAAACCCTTTTTTGTTTCCCTTTCTAATTACTGCTCTTTTTGTCTGTTTTGATGTAGATTTTAAGTTTTTTATGTATTTTTTAACATGGTAACTGTACTCTTTAATCCCCATCCCCCATTTAACCCATACCCTTACCCACTTCCCCTTTGGTGACCATGGGTTTCTTCTCTGTAGTTAAGAGTTTGTTTCTTGGTTTTTCTCTCTCTCTGTCTGTCTTTCTTTTCCTCTTGCTTCTTTGTTTTGTTTCTTAAATTCCACACATGACTGAGATCATACCGTATTTGTCTTTCTCCAAATGATTATTTCATTCAGAATAATACTCTGTAGCTCCACCCATGTCATTGGAAATGGCAAAATTTTTTTTCTTTTTTATGACTGAGTAATATTCCACTGTGTATAAATACCACATCTTCTTTATCCATTCATCAGCTGATGGACACTTGGGTTGTTTCCATATCTTGGCTACTGTAAATACTTCTGCTGTAACCATCAGGGTGCATGGGCCCTTTGAATCAGAATTTTTGTATCCTTTGGTTAAATATTTAGTAGTATAATTGCTGGATGGTAGGGTAGTTTAATTTTTAACATCTTGAGGAGCCTCCATACTGTTCTCCAGACTGGCTATACCAGTTTGCATTCCCACCGACAGTGCACAAGGGTTCCCCTGTCTCTACACCCTCATCAACACTTGTTTCTTGTGTTTGATTTTAGCCATCTTGACAAGTGTGAGGCGGTATCTCATTGTAGTTTGGATTTGCATTCCCCTGATGATGAGTGATGTTGAACATCTTTTCATGTGTCTGTTGGCCATCTGGATATCTTCTTTGAAGAAATGTCTGTTCATGTCTTCTGCCCATTTTTCATTGGATTATTTGTGTTTTGGGTGTTGATTGTAGATTATTTTAAAATAGAATTTATAAAGATGTCTCCCCTTTTATAAAATGAGTTTCCCCTGGGGAACTTGGCCATTTGCTTATTCTTAGAGGATGTAAGTGACCGTTCACTCTCCTCTTCTGGCCCTTCCCCCATTCCTTCCAGACACACTCGATGCCCCTCATGTCCCGGAGTTCACCTGACTCTGCTTAGCTGTCATCTTCTCCCTCCATCCCCCCCAGTCCCCTAAATGTGTGCCCACCTCATGGCATCTTTCTTGGTTCCTTGGACAAGTGGCAATTTCCTCATCACCCGCAACTTCTCGGGTCCCGTTTTACCCACCATCCTCCTAAATCAGCCACTCCTTTCCTATGTGTTTCCCATTCCTGTGTCCCTGCCACACCTATCTTCACACCTTTGCTATTTTAGAAGGTGAATCTATGTAGATATGTGCCCTGGTTTGCCTGGGCCACGTGCCACATCCGCCAGCCTGGGGGCTTAAACAACTGACATCTCTCCTCTCACAGTCGCAGGCTGCAAGTCCAAGGTCAGGGTGTGGGCAGGGCTGGTCTCCAGAGGCCTCTCTCCTTGGCGTGCAGACGGCCACCTTCCTGATGGTCGTCATGGTCTTTCCTCTGGGCCAGCATCCTTGGTGATTCTCCATACTTCCTTGTCTCCTCTTATGAAATAGAATTGGGCTACCCTACTTGGCCTCATTTTACCTTATTTACTTCTTTAAAAACCCTGTTTCCAATAGAGTCATACTCTGAGATGAGGGGGGTCAGGACTATAAATGTTGAGGGGACGCAGTTCAACCCACAAGGGGATTTACTCGGGATTTGTTTTGTGCTGAGCCCTGGGCTCTTTGAACACCCGGTTGTGTTTCATGCTTGACCTTCCCTGCCCATCCTGTGATGCACGGACCCATGCACATGCATGACCAGATGCAGACAGCTGCCTGCCCGTGTCTTCGTGGCAAGAGCATACTTGTTTCTTCTCCCGCAGGACTTACACCTTCAGCCTGGCCATGGACCTGATGTCCAGAAAGGACAGTGAGGCCAGCAGCCGGCGAAACGGGGAAGCCCACCCTTCACAGACATCAAGGGACATCAGCAGCATCCAAGCTTTACAGGTGACAGAATTCTCTGTTTTATAAGATGAGCGAAGGGAAGCTACACTTTCTATTAACTCCATGGTAGTCTTGGGCCCTCGGTACAGCTACAGCCCCGGGTGTCTCTGCAACACACTCTGCCCTGTAGTGCAGAGACATTGGCCGTGCTAATCCATCCACCCTGGGGCAGAGGCGTGGACCCGCCATACCGTGAGCCAGGTTGTGAGCTCCTGAAAGCAGCCTTCTGGATGTCGCAGGAACACACAGCACATGTCTATAACTCAGTGGGTCATGGTGCCAGAACAAGGGGCAGGGAAGATGTGGGGACACAGCCCTGCCCAGAATCCCAGACTCTTATGCCAATTGTTTCATCAGCACGCTGTGTGGCCCTGAAGAAGTCACCTGCCCCAGGGCGCCAAAGATGGGGGTCTTTCAAGTCAGTACTGGGGGAGAAAAGGGGGCTGGTCCTTGGTAACTCGGAAGGCAGGCAGCCACATGGCCAGGCTCTGGGGCACAGCAGGGACACATGAGCCCTGCCACCTGTGTGGGGCATGTCCAGGAGGAAAGGCTACCTGCAGGGCCTCCATGAAGCAGACAGCCCCTCCCCCAAAGCAAACAAGTGACATGGTGTCCCTGGCGCCATCTGGGTGGTGGGCAGCCTGGCCTTCCGGCTCCTTACACAGGAACCCCCAGGGGAGCAGGGCAACTCCTGCAACTAGCCCTTGACCCTTTCCCACCTCAGGGGAGATGCCTCTCTGACCACGTCGTTTCCGAAGGGGTCCCTCCACGCCCTGGGTCCCGTGCCCCCACAGCACATGAGGATTTCAGCGTAGCCACCTCCAACTGCATGGGAGATGTTAGTCCCCATTTCACGGACTGAAGACTGAGACTCATGTAGGGTAGGAAGCTTGCAGGGGATAATCAGGCACCTAAGCATCCCGGAACTTTGTTGTTTGGGAGGATCACATGGGGCCAGGTACCCACCGCAGGCCAGGCCCTCGGTGCTGAGAGTCTGTCCCTCCACAGAGTGCAGGGCCACGATGTCTGGCTCATCCCTGTGTCCTCGGCACCTGGCTCAGGGCCTGGCTTGCAAGTCTCATTGGGTGAATCACAGAATGACCTACTGAACGCCCTAATCAGAACTCATGATCCAATCGCCCTACATCCAAAACTCACCCTCCTTCCCCAAGAAGCCACCCGCCCACCAGGCTGGAGTGCGCTGGGTCCAGACAAGGGCTGAGCACCAGACGCTGACCCCAGGAAGGCCACAGAGCGTCCCCGTCAGACAGGTCTTCAGTTGGAGGGAACACCCCAGGCCGAACGGCTGCCAGGCCGAAGCCAGAGACAGACAAAAACAAGGCTTCCCGGCCCAGACTGCCCAGACTCTGGAAGGCACAGCAGAGGCTAGACTGGGCCCCTTAGTGGGGTGCAGGAGAGCAGGCACGGACTGGGATGGGGTTCCCTGAGGCCATGCCCCCCTTTCCAGATGGAGGACGGGAAGCTGCAATGGAAGGGTCAGCTCATAGCTCGGCCTACATCCGAACTCACTGCAACTTTAAATGGGTGAAAACCTCACAGATCCCCCCCCCCGGAGGCCGGCCCTTCTCGCCTGGTCTGAGCTCACCCTTCCCTGTAGAGGAAAAAAAGATTGTGGTACCAGCTTCAATACGCAGACACTAGTGGGCTGAAAACTGGCCCCCCAAAATAGGAGGCCCCGGTTCCTAGAACCTGTGAGTGTTCTCTTATGAGGAAGAAGCATCTTTGCCCAAAGGCTGAGCTAAAGGTCTTGATGGGGAATAACCCATGTGCCCTAAATCCAATCACAGCTGCCCCTAGGAGAGACAAGCACGGTGTCTGATCCACCGGGAAGAGGAGAGACCACAGACACAGAGAGGAGGAGGCCCCGTGAGTGTCGGGGCAGGCTGGAGTGTCTCAGCCAAGGTCAAGGACTGCTGGGGCCCCAGGAGCAGAGAGAGACAGGAAGGATCCCTCCCTCAAAGCTCAGAGGCAGCGGCCCTGCTGACACCATGATTTTGCAATCCTAGCCTCCAAACTCCATGACTGCATGGTTTTTGCTTGAAGTCCCAGGTGGTGATGCTTTGCTACAGGAGCCCTGGGACCTCTCACATTTAAAGAGGCAATGCGGTCCTGGTGTCCCCGAGGCCCCAGGAGGGAGGCCTTTCCAGTCCCCAAGGACCTTGCCTTTTATCTCAATATTCCTGTCTCAAAGCTCTGCATTTCAAAGTTCAAATGCTCTCAGCTCCTTGCGGAAGAGAATGCTCTAAGTTCAGAACCTCCACCCGATGCATCAGTACTGACAATGGAAATCGTCAGGAAGCAGATTCAAGCTGGGAGCCCATGTGTGTCCTGCAATCTGCCTGCAGGTCAGCCCTTGACAGGGGCAGGGGCTAAGCTATGGTAAAATTCATTCCCCTGGGGAAAGGCAACCTGGCGCCCGTAGGCATCAGCTGCCCTTCACGACTGCAAGACAATGAGGCAAACTTCCCTTTGGGGCTCTGTCCGTCAAGGTGCATTCGTCCCCAGCACCGCCGAGCTGCACACTGTAGGAAGACACCGTCATAATCTTTCCTTTGCCTTGATCCTGTGTCCATTGCGGAGAACTGGCCCCAAGGCACCAAGAATCTGCACATGGAGATTTGGAAGTTTCCACAGGCTCACACATATTTTCGTGCACACATCCGAGTGCAGTTAGACCATGTACATCTCCTAGAGGGCTGTGGACTCCTCAAGAGACGGGAGGGTCTGGCAGGAGCTTCCTGGGATGCTGGCCCAACAAACCCTGGGAGGCGGGTGACCTTGGTGCCCACCCTCCTTCTCAGCATTTCCTCGCTGCTTCCCAACACATGGTCCCACTTCAGGTCCCACCTGCCAACGAGCTCAGAGAAGTGTTGGAGGAAGCAGGCGGCGGGGCCAGGCCCTCCCGGCTCCGCCCTGTGAGCAGAATCAAACCAGAAAGGGAATGGTCAGGAGCACTGGCTGAGTCCGGAGGTCTTGCTGCCCCCACAGGGGCTGGGGGTCAACATATCTGCATTTTCCCCTCTAGATTTTAGGGGAAGTCAGAGCAGGGCTGGGGCTCACGAGGGACTCCACGCTGAGGAAGGCCACGTCTTACCACCTCCCTTCCTTACGCCGCCCAGTGGCAAAAACACACAAAGTACCAGCTCTTCACTTTCAGGCTAAGCCCAGCCTCAAAGAGCTGTAGAGGCCAAAGACAGGGAGAGGGAGCAAATGCTCTACTTAGGGAGAAGGAGCTGGGCAGGGGCGAGCAGACCGGCGGCTAGAGCTGCCTCCTACCCAGATGCCCCTTCCAGCTGTCCCTGATGAGGTTGGTCCAGCCATCCCTGGTTACCGGAACCCATCCATGCCGGTGACCTTGGCCTGTCCGTCTTGGTGACCTTGGCCCGTCCATCCCTGTGACCTTGGCTCCAGGGATGACCAAGTTCCATGTCCAACCTGAAGTCCCCCCAGCCCACCTCCCATGGCACATACTGTCAGTTCTGTATCCCAACCTCTTCTATGACTCGTCTTTCCATGTCTGTCCCTTGGTACCCGTGAGAGCCGAAGCTCCCTTACTGGGGAGTCTGTGACTCCCAAGTTCTGACAGGCATGTTGCCAGTATGCTGGGCCCCCAGGATACTAACAATAGTATCTATATAGAAAGAAAATATGTAATATCTATTATATGATAATGTGTGGATATAAAAAATGTCCTAAGAAGTAACTATGGAGGGATGCTCTGGTCTGAATGTTTGTGTCCCCCCCAAATTCATGTTGAAATCCCAAGCACCAATGTACTAGCATTAGGAGGTGGGGACTCTGAGAGGTGGGTTGGTCAGGAGGGTGGAACCCCCATGATGGGATTAGTGCCCTTCTGCAAGGGGCCCCACAGACTCCCTTGCCCCTTCTACCCTATGAGGATCCAACAAGAAGTTGGCCCAGAAGAGGGCCCTCGCCCAAGCATGTAGGCACCCTGATCTCAGATTTCCAGGCTTCAGAACTGTAAGAAATAGATGTCTGTTGGTTATGAGCCCCCAGGCTGTGGCGTCCTGTTACAGCTTCCCGGAAGGACTAGGACAGGAGTAAGGACTTGGAAGACATGGAAAGGTAGGAAAGTTGACGTGCTCTGTATGGTATGGGCTGTTCCTACTGCTTTTCATCTCCTTGGTAGTGTTATAATGCCCAGGAAATAAAAAGTTGCTAGAAATTGAAGAGATTTCTACCTGCAATTCCTAACCTTCTTTCATTGCAATGATTTTGGTGAAATGGGCTGTAGCCACTGAGGCAGGAAGAAAGAGGTCCGTTTTCTAGGCCCCCGTGGGATGGCAGGGAGAGGTGTCCACAGAGAAAGTCTAAGAATGCAGATGTAAAAATGCATGTGTCTTTCCTTCCATCATCTCAGGCCACGATAGCGAGAAGGAGTGTTTTGGTGGTGCGCCATGGGGAGAGAGTGGACCAAATCTTCGGGAAGTCGTGGCTACAGCAGTGCTCCACTCCGGATGGTAGGTAGCATCCTGACAGAATCGAAGCCCAGAAAGAAGGTAGAGCTAACAAATGGCATCCCTCCTCAACCTCCTGAGGCCGTTCTCCTGTGGTACCGTTCTTGAGAGCGACTGTGCAGAGATAGTATGTGTGGGAGGGGTGCCCCCTCCATCTTTCTTGGTGGGACGTATACTCATACCCTGAGTGTGCTCGCTGTCTGGGAGTATCTTACCTCACGTGCTGTGTGGGAGGTGGAGGAATGGCTGCCAACAGTAAGCAATCTGCTGGTGTGACCCGTGGATGGTCGTCTTTCTTCTGGACGCACACGTGCTAGTTGGCCGGTGAGCAGCATTGACTCGAGAGGATTGAGGTCTCTGTGCTGTGCGGTCTCTGAACCCTCAGCTGCTGGAACAACCCTATCTCACAGGCTCGTTGCTGTATCTCTCTGAGCGACTCTTCACTGCTGTGGTCATTTCCCTACAATGTTTAACTGTGCTGCTCAACGGACAGATGTATTTTGAACATGCATCTTGCGTACCCCAAGGTCACCCCCCAGAACGCCAAGAACTAAGGACAGGGCTTGTAAATGCAGCCCACCCACTAACAGTCTCTACTAGTGACCCGCATCTGTACCCACGCACACCCCTTAACGGAAAGCCCAGCACGTCATGATTTCAAAGCCACAGATAACTGTGTAAATGAAGATATTGAATGAACCTAGGTTCACAGTACCTGGGCTAGCTAAGCTCTTTTGGAATTCCTCCCGGAGCCCAGCAGGCTGAGAAGAGGGGGAAATGCTTGGGGAAAACCATTGGTAGATGACCAGCACACACCGGGAAAATTCTGAGCAGATTACATCATGACCGAACATACCTGCAGGACCCATGGAAGGGATGTGGCGGTTGTCTCTATCAAACAAGATGGATCAGAGACCCCGGCGAGAAACCACAGGATGGTCAGTGGCTGTGGATAGGTTGGCATTCACACCAGCAGTTAGAAGAAACGTTCTTATAAGACCACAATGACTGAGACCACGGACTGAAATGGCCCCTGACGTCAGTGTGCGAGTGGCGGTGTTGGTGTGAGGACCAGCCCAAGCCAACCAGCTCCAAAACCAGGGACCGGACATCATGGAAAGAGGAAAGATATTGGTCATCCAAACAAAAGCCAGGTCACCTACAGGGGAAAGGGCTTTAAAGGTGCTGGAGAGCCCCAGTCAGAAGGAGGCTCCTCGTGGTTCTTTGCACTAGGCAGAGTGGCCCTGCAGTGAATACTGATGGTCTTATTTGTCCAAATTCTGCATATCATGCTACAATGGGGTGTCTGGGGGAGCGAGCGGTCAGCCTCTCCTCTGACCCTTCTCATTCAGCTCACTTCTGGGCCAAATTCCCACACCTCATGCAGCCCCTCGTTTCTCAATGCTGTTGGCCAGGTCACCCCCACATCTGAAAGGTTCTTCAGCACCAGAACCTAACGTTGCACCAGAGCCTTGTCTTCTTCTGAGCTCTGCTCCCCACCTCGCACAGACAGAGCATCAACAAGGACAAGGGACCGATGCGGAAGCAGGTCGACCTTTTGTGATCACAGATGCCTTTGAGAAGACAACACAGTCAGTGGATCTTCTCTTGGAAAAAACGAAAACCAAAAAAACAAATTCTGCTTTTCCCAGTGAATACAACATGTATTTTGGTATTTAAAGAAAGCCTTTCTTCAAACAATGTCTCTGCCAATGGATATTCCAGCGAGGGAACTTTCAGGAAAATCGTGCACGGAACTGGAAAACCAAGGCATTGAAAGCAGCAGGCTGCCTCCCTTGTTTGTGAAGGGCTGGGAGGCTGTGAGCAGGGCTGGGCTGGCACGCTCCGGCAGAGCATGTGACAGGCCCTGCCCCCAATGTACAGCAGGTTTCAGGAAAGGCAGCTTGGCTGTGGGAACTTGCTGGCAGCCGGGAGGTTTGAGGCTGCTTGGGAGAACGTGAGGGCTGGACATGGCGCCATGCTCTCTGCAGGAATGATGGATAATTCAGTACGAGATGCGTCCCGCCACTTGGACTCTTACCCTGAGCCAGGCCCTGGACCCAGGCGATATCGCCGAGACTCCCTGTAACAACTCTATCACTTCCCCCTTTTACTAATAAGGCAGATTAAGTCCATTGCCTCTAATCACACAGTTAGCAATCCGTGGGGGCAGGGTTTGCACCAGACTGTCAGGTCGCAGAGCTCAAGGTCGAACTCTTCACAGTCTCTACACAGAGGGTGGGAGGAGTCCCCGCAGGTCCTCCTGATTTCCAGGTGCACCCCAGCAATCGGCTGACTAATGCAGAATGCAAGAGCACGCAGCCGTGGGTCCTCCACCCCCGGAGACAATATAGCACACTGCCGGCTATGGGGACACGCAGAATCTCACCTCTGTAATTGGTGCCAACTTGGGATCCCCATCAAGTTAAGCTCAGCCAGGAATGGAGACACTCCATTCTTAGTCAGGAAAATTGCGTGACTGAACCTTTGTGAGAGGTCATCAGGGGACAAAGAGGGTCTCACGTTTCCTGAGGTGAAAACCTGTGTTTTCTGTATTTGAGGAAATGCGTGTGGCAACTTCTCTCCAATGGAATCCACATCACAGAGCCCATTCCAGAAAAAACACAGCTGGTGACGATTTAAGGGATAACCCCGCTTCCAATACAGGTCTCTGTCTTGGGGGTTTTAAGGATGCGCTAAGTTGGGGACCTGAACGCCTGGTGCTATTCTTGCTTCAGGGAAATACTACCGGCCGGACCTCAACTTCCCTTACAGTCTGCCCAGAAGGAGAAACGGAATCAAAGACTTTGAGAACGACCCGCCCTTATCATCGTGTGGAATATTCCAGTCCAGGATGGCAGGTACGTGTGGGGACAGTTGCCGTGATCACAGCAGCCATTATCACTGAGCCCTCGGTACACGCCCTCTCCGCTGAGGAGGACGCTGAGGCAGGGCTCCGTCGGCCACATAACCAAGTGCCGACACGGAGTGACTTCTCCAACAGGGACGCGTTCTCTCTCGGTTCTGGAAGCCAGAAGTCCGAGAAGCCAGAAGTCTGAGTTCCTCCTGCGGCCATGAGGGCATCTGCTCCAGGCCCGTCCCCGTGGCGCATAGACACATCCCTCTGTCCCCACTGTCTCTGTGTCCAAACTCCCCCTTTTACAAGGACACCGGTCAGAATGAACTAGACCCCCCCGCCAACAACCCCATCGTGCCTTGGCCACGGTTATGAAGGCACCATGCCCGAGGAGGGTCACACTCAAGGACCTGGGGGTCGGGACCCCAGCATATGATTTGGGGGACACAGGCCAGCCTGTGACACCTTCCTCTGTAGCCTCACTGGCCTTGGCACTGTGCATATATCCTACTGAAAAGACCCCTTCTTTCCCAAGGACCAGGCTGTCTGGTTTTGTGAGAGACAACATGACTCCCAGGCTTGTCCTCCCACGAGCCTCGGGCAGCGTTGAGTTCCCCGTTGCTGCAGCAACGCGACCTTGAAACCGCACCCTCCTGCCAGCTCACGGTTCCCTGAGGCTGGGTTCTCTGCTCAGGATCTCACAGCCCGAAAGCCAGGTGTCCGCCGGGATAAGTGCCCATTGGGGGCCTCTCGGAAGCAATTCCAGTTTCTCCCAAAAGGCTGTTGGGGGGATTCTGTTCCCTGCGGTTGGAGGACTGAAGCCCTCATTCTCTTGCTGGCTATCTGCCAAGGTCCGTGCTCGGCTCCCACGCCCCCAACATTCCCTGCCGTGTGGTCCTCTCCATCTCTGAAGCCAGCAGTAGGAATCGCTTGCATGTCGAATCCCAGGACGAGAGAGAGAGAGAGAGAGAGAGAGAGAGCGCGAGCGCAGGGGGGAAGTGGGACCGAGGGAGAGGGAGAGGGAAAAACCGCAGCAGGCTCTGTGTTCAGTGTGGAGCCCGATGTGGGTGGGGATCGATCTCACAGCCCCGAGATCACCACCTGAGCAGAAACCAAGAGTCAGACCTTAACTGACTGAGCCCCTCAGGCACTCGAATCCCCATCCCTCTGAATCTCTCTGACTCTTTTCTCCGACAGCTGGAGACAAATCTCTGCTTTTAAAGGGCTCTCCTGAATAGGTCAGGCCCACCTGACCCCCTTCTGCCGCGTGACACAGCACAGTCCCAGGAGGGCCACTTCATGTCCCCACGGCTTCCAGCCACACTCAAGGGGGTGATACAGGCGTGTGCCCCAGGGGTGGGGCCCCTGAAGACCCTGCCTCCCTCAGGTACTGAGCCACCCATCGGAGCCCACAGTTACGAGGAGGCATTTCTGCACCTGCTGTTTTCCAGGGGAAGCACTACTGGACAGTGGCATCAGAGTGACCGCCGCCTTCACCTCCCCGGCCCTCCGCTGTGTGCAGACAGCCAGACACATCCTGGAAGGTGGGTGAGACCCGCAGGGAGGTGCTGCTGTAGCCCTGCCCTCAGGGCTGTTCTCCAAGGGGAGACGGAAGTGGGCAGGGCAAGAATTGGGTGAGGGGCGGTGAATGGCCACGGAAGTCGTAAGATGGTCATGGAGCAGCCCTCTAAGAGCATTAACACGCACTGAGACCCCACATTTCTGAAATGCCAGGATTGTAACTGAGTGCCAGGAACCTGTCATCACGCTGTCCACCTTCACCCTACGTCCACCACATGTTAAAAAAAAAGTCTGAGAAGGAACGTTCAGAAACCCAGAGAGCTGAGAATGACCATGGTCCCTTCTGAGCTCAAGCCCAGGACTCTTGCCAGGGCAAGGGGATGGGCTCCCGGGAGCTGTCCAGCACCATCGAAGGCTGATGTCTCTCAGGAAGCCACGGGCAGGCCTTTAGCAGCTTCTGCCAAAGAAGGGCAGCCTGTGTGGGGACCTTGGTTCTGCATCTCCCACTGAACCCCTGCCCTCCTTGTGTGGGGGGGGGGGGGGCGGGCGTGTGGTGTAGGTCGTGGTGCGGGAGCACAGGTCGAGCATAGCAATGGGACGGAGGGCAGAGCACATGGACACAGATGCAGCAGGGTGCCAAGGCGGGGGAGGGCTTGCCTCCACGTTCTCAGAGACAGAGGCAGTCTGGCCACCAGCTGAAAGTGAGAAAGGGAAGGCCTCCTGGAGGTTTGGGGACACACAGAAGGTATGACACGCCCATCAGAGAGAGGGGCCAGGTCATGGCGGGGAGATGGAGGTCGGCCGCTGGGCAGCATGGAGCGCCCACTGAGGCCCACTGAGGCCGAGAGCATGAGTTTGCACTGAGACCCGCCCACCGACTGGGCCCGGGGCTTTCCTGCAGGTGCAGACGCAGAGGAGCAGGGGATCAGCTCGCTCTCATGACGGGTGGGCTTGAGAAGCGGGATAAAAAGTTCTCCAAAATGGTCCCTGGTGGGGGTAACATCAGTGTCTGCAATGTGGTCTCTCGGGGACTCATGGTCTACGCGCAGAACATCTTTACTGTTATCGTGATGCCTGATAAAGGCACCAGTTCATTCACCCTGGGTCCCTTCAGAGAAAGGAGGGCACTCGGCCTTCATCCTGGGTCCTGGAACATGACTGATCTGCTTCCCGACAAGCGTCTGAGATGCTAACCTGCTACCCTTAATTTCAACGCCGTGTCAGTGGCTGTCTGGAGGGACCATTTCCCAAAGGGTGACGCACAGAGCCGTGGCTGCCCGATGGCTCCACAGACGGAGTGACCAAGCCCACTGAGGCACTTCTCCTACTGCTCCTTCACGTGACCTGCACACAGTGGACACGGGCCCTCCAAGGGCTGGCGAGAGGCCGCAAGCCGGGTTAGACCCTGTAACTCCCTTTTCTCCACATGCTTTGGCACAGGGACCGGTTCCACGGACCTGGAATGCGTTTGGGGAACTGATTTTATTTCCAGCATTTGAGCGGAATGACATTTGCTCCCTTGCAAACAAAAACACGCAGGGATGCCCTTCTGCCGCAGGTGTCCTCTTAGCTGAGGGACACAGTGCTTGGGAAGGCTAGGTGGGGGAGTCCGGTGTTCCAAGAGACAGCTTCCTCTGCCTTCACCTTCTGCTCGGTCTGGGGTCTTTGTCGGGATGGGGCCTCAGCGGGACCAGTGTGCTCCTCCACTGACTGCGTCTTCCCGGGACCGTCGGGTTGGCCATGGGGTGCGCTCTCGCTCTTGACCAAGGACCAGACCCGGAGCTGGTCCGGCTGCAGGGCTGTGTTGGACCATCAGAGTGAGTGCCAGGGTGAGCCCGCTGCCGGTGGAGCCCCCAGCCCCGGTCCCTTCCCGACGGACGACCATCAGCGCACCTCAGTCACCTCCCAAACACCCAGTGGTTTTTGACTCAGAAAAAGCACGGCTATGAGTAATCACAGAACAGTATTTGCAAAGGGGAAAACAATTTTTAAGGATGTTTTCTGAGAATGACAAACGCTTGTGTTCCGACGCAGAGCTCAAACTGGAGAAGAGCATCAAGATCAGAGTGGAACCCGGGATCTTCGAGTGGACGAAGTGGGAGTCGGGCAAAACCACCCCGGCTCTCATGAGCCTGGACGAGCTGAAAGAGGCGAACTTCAACGTCAGCACGGAGTACAGGTACGCCCGTCCTCTCGCCTTCTGCCGGGGCCGGGCGCTTCTCTAGCTCCTGCTCAAGAAGTATTCCTGACACCTGTTAAAGACAGTAAGCAAGACGGATTTGGGGAGACGACTGCCCTGGGGGTTGTCACGGGGGAACAAGACAGGACTCCGCTCCAAACGGCAAGGACAAGTGGGGGGGGGGGAGTGACGAGGAGGGGGGCAATTCTCCATACACTGTCCTAGCAGCGGCTGGCCGAACGCGGGCCGGAGTGACCGGACATCACCTGGGGGAATGGGACATGCGGGGGTCACTCAGCTGTCATGGGGGAGCCCCTGTCACCGTGTTAGTACGAGTCTTGCTAAAACTGACTCTGCACAGTTGGACACGGACGCCCAGCGGTCGGCCTCGAGAGCTGGGCGCGTGGTCAAGGAGACAAGTTTTGTCGTTCTCTGCTTGTGGCCGACTCTTCGCCCTCTGCTTGTGGCCGACTCTTCGCCATCACAAAACCCTCTGGTGTTCAGTGAGGGCACTTGTTGGAGATTGGACGTCAGCCTTTCGCTGGTTGGGGACCATGAGCAGCCTTGAGGCAGGGCTGTCCTGGAAGGGCGTCTCCTTCTCCCTCTGACCACACAGCGAGCAGGCCAGCATGGCAGGGTCCTCTCTCCCGTCCTCAGGCCTGCGTTTCCCCTCGCGTCCCTCCTGCCGGCCGAGAGTTACGACGAGTACGTGGAAAGGTGCGCGGTGAGCGTGGGACGGATTATTAGCGCCTGCCCGCGGGATGGTAAGTGCCTCCCCTACCCCCTTCCTCCATTCCGGGGGATGGGCAGCCCCCCGGGGGTTGGGGTCTTACTCCTGGTGTGGAGACTGGCCGTTATCGTGAACCTAGGAGCACCCCCTCCTCCTCCACCGCCACCCCAATCAGCATGTCATACGGCCGCATCTACAGGAACGGGGGTGCATAAACACATCTCCCCCGGGTCCCCAATTCTGAGACCGAGAGCCAATGGGGCCCAGGACAGCCTGTCACCACAGGCCATGCACGTCTCCTTCCTGGGAAACAAGAGACCAAGGATGGAGGACCAGAGGTCAGGCCACATTTGAATGCCGATTGGCACAAACATCTGTATGCAGAGACGGCTGATACCCTCAGAAAAATCCGAATGTGGGAATCGCCTGAGAGATTGAGCGGGTCCTGTTAGGTGGGACAGGGGCGGGTTGGGTGTGGGAGGGCGGGAAGTCCTCAAGGGCAGGCGCCACCCTGGGTAGAGCCTGAAATACCACGACATCGGGGACGGGGGGAGGGGCGGGGGAGAGTCCCAGCGGCGCACGAAGCACAAATGTCAGGCCGTTGCGGCTCCGGCAGGCGTGAGGCCCACCTTGGGGCCTCTTTGGGCTTCTCTGAACATGTCTGTAGTAAAAAGCTAAAAACTAAGCATTTAAATATATAGCTTAGCGAGGGTGTACGGAACACCGCGCAATGTCAGACACCAAGTGAGACACCGCGGGGGAGATCTACGTGAGGAAGCGCGTGGTCGACCCTCAAGGGGTTTGAGTGCTGCTGGGGAAGGTGTGCAGCATCTGGAGCATTAGGGGTTTTGAATTACACCAAGAAGAGTCCCGGAGGTGTTAAGGGACCAGCAGACCCCCTCCCTGGCCGGGGGCCTTTTGTCCTTCATCCCAGAGACCTGGGATGGAGATGTATGCGGGCGGGGGACGACCATCTCTGCTCTCAGGGAAGAGCTGAGCCGCTGGCCTCCCCGAGAGTCTCTGGTGCACAGGGGGACACGCTCCCAAACATCCTGCAGGAAGAGCCCCAACCTTGCCTCCCCAGCCCCCAGACACGCTGACACGAAGCTCCTTTATGTTGGCTATTCCGACCAGCCGGCCTCCTGGGAAGCTACTTTTGCAAATCACACCTTAGTGACATTTAATCAATGACCAAAGCCCTGTCCTCACATTGACTGCCACAGAGCACCGAAGGACGGAAGATGACATCAGAGCCTTCCACTGCACAGTAGGTCCCTCCTCAGCCCACTGCTTACCAGCCGTTCATGTCAAGCCTCTGTTCTGAGCTGAAATTCAGAGGCCGTGGGAGGCTCCGCCCTTCTGAGGAGCCCCTACAGGGGTGAGGCCTTCGGAAATGGGGATGGAGATCTGCTTTATCAGCTCCCGCTCCCACTGAGCACCATTTATACGCTGTTCACTGCAGGGAACACAGCCCGTCGTCCACGGGGCCACACGTGTGGCAGAGACTAAGTCATGGGACAAGCAGGGTTTGGAAGGCAAACAGTGCCCCAGAGGCAGAGTATGAGCAAGGCAGGAGGGTGGCCTGTGTGGCAAGCCACAGAGGAGGAATGAGAAATCCAGGTGGGCTGGAGGGTGAAAGCCAACACCTACCAATCCCCGGGCAGGGAGCCCTCCACAGACGTCATCTGTTAACTGCTCACCTTCCTGTGTGGTCTGTGACATCACCGCCACGTACCGCTCACGATGCTGAAGCTCCAAGGGCTGGAGCGCGTGTGCCCAAGTTGCCTGCATGCTGAGGGCACAGGCCGAATCCAAGCTGCGCGTGCACCTCCCAGACGGCACCTGGCCGCACTGTGACTTGGAAAACCAAAGATGCGCGAGTGGAATGAACAGGAAATAACACAGGAGGGTTCCCTCAGGGCTTTGGTCCTGCTAGAGAATGACAGTCGTGTTAGGAGGCAGTGCGAGCGGATTGTTCTGTGTCAGCCGCAGCCCTCCGGGGAAGCCCGTCACCTGCCTCCCTCCTGTAGGTGAGTCTGGGGGTCTGGCCAGGACACCTCCCAGACTTGCCTGGCTGGGCCAGCTCTCCCCTGCTGTGCTTCATCCTCGAGTCAGTCACGCTGCCGGCAGGAGACACGCTGCACCTGTGGACTCGGAAGGTTCCTATTGAAGTGAGAGGCATCAGCAGGCTCATGGTGGCCAACCGGCTGATGATTCTCTAGCTAAGAGACCCAGCCTGGGTGGCAGCTGCCACAACATCCTGACAGAAGTGGGGGCCTGGATCACGGCACAGTCCCATCCCCAAAGCCCGCGGCAGGTGCCGCCCCAGACTGTGGACATGATGCCCCACGGACAAAACACACGTGGCTCTGCCACGCCACTTCCACCCCGGGCTCTCTCAGGCTGCATGCATCTTGAGGTGGCTCCCCCCAGTAACGCTGGGGACACTCTTTCTAGTAGAAGGCACTCTCCCTGCCCCCTCTGACCCTGAGTGTGCTTTCCCCTACAGCAGGCGTCATCCTGATTGTGAGCCACGGCTCGGCGCTGGACTCCTGCACACGCCCGCTCCTTGGGCTGCCGCCCCGGGACAGTGGAGACTTTGCCCACTTAGTGAGAAAGGTACGTGCCTGCCCCTTTCTCTTCAGGCCATGAAGTCAAGCCCTGGAGCCCACAGGCTCATCACACTTCCTTCTCAGAATGGAAACAGGGTCCAGGCCACCAAGGGCAGCAGGGACCACCCCACCCACCTGTTCTTCTGAGGGTGGGCACACCTGCTCTTCTGCACAGGGCAGCCCTGGGCAGGGACTGATGGGAGCAGCTACCATCTTTATCATCACTAGGGCAACTTTGGCCATTTTCTGCCCACATTGCTATCATTATATATTGTTATTATTACAAAAACTAAGATACGGTAATGCCGTGCAGCTCCGGTAGCGGGTATGAATGGTCCAGCGGGGAGTAAGCCCTGTGGACACCAAGAGAAAAAACGAAGGCTGGCCTGGCTTGCTCTGGGACCCCAGGGGTGGGGGTGGGGGGCAGGAGACCAGAAAGGAATCCCACCCTCTTCCTTTGGAGTCAGCCTGCCATGGGCCCCACAGGACTCTCTGTAGCCCGAGTGCCTGGGGCTGGTCTGGGGCTCTGCAAACACTTGTAGGCAACCAACATGTAAAGAAGGACAGTGGGTACTGGGGCTGGGCTGGGGCTCTGCAAACACTCATAGGTAACCAACATGTAGAGAAGGACCGTGGGTACCGGGACTGGGCTGGGGCTCTGCAAACACTTGCAGGTAACCAACATGTAAAGAAGGACAGTGGGTACTGGGGGTGGGCTGGGGCTCTGCAAACACTCATAGGTAACCAACATGTAAAGAAGGACAGTGGGTACTGGGGCTGGGCTGGGGCTCTGCAAACACTCATAGGTAACCAACATGTAGAGAAGGACCGTGGGTACTGGGGCTGGGCTGGGGCTCTGCAAACACTTGCAGGTAACCAACATGTAGAGAAGGATAGTGGGTACCTTGCACCCGCCTGTTGACCATCACTCGGCAACCCAGAGGCAGCTTTATCCATTGGTAAGATGAACCCAGGCAGGCAAACTGGGGCTCAAACCCACCCCTGCTCTGGCCTGGAAGATCTACTCAGAGCCAGACTTGCCCCCCATCCGTGGCCTTTCCATCAAATGAATCAGTTGACCGATGACCTTGAGGCTAGGAGTGCAGTGTGTGGACAATACCCGTGATGGGAGACGGGTCCCTGAGCCGGTTCCTTGGTGCGAAATTGTCACAGGACCGTGAGCAGCCACAGCTTGGCCCCAGAGGAGCAGACCCCAGGACCCCCCTGACAGCACCAGCTCTGAGCCTGTGCAAAGTCCCCGGCTTTCAGAGCCCGCCCTGCCCGCCTGGGAAAGCCCGGTCAAGCCCGGCCCTCCCTTGCGGTGGGGGTGGTCGGTGGGGGTGGTCGGTGGGGGTGGTCGGAGGGGGTGGTCGGTGGGGGTGGTCGGTGGGGGTGGTCGGAGGGGGTGGTCGGTGGGGGTGGTCGGAGGGGGTGGTCGGAGGGGGTGGTCGGTGGGGGTGGTCGGTGGGGGTGGTCGGAGGGGGTGGTCGGTGGGGGTGGTCGGTGGGGGTGGTCGGAGGGGGTGGTCGGTGGGGGTGGTCGGTGGGGGTGGTCGGAGGGGGTGGTCGGTGGGGGTGGTCGGAGGGGGTGGTCGGTGGGGGTGGTCGGTGGGGGTGGTCGGAGGGGGTGGTCGGAGGGGGTGGTCGGTGGGGGTGGTCGGAGGGGGTGGTCGGAGGGGGTGGTCGGAGGGGGTGGTCGGTGGGGGTGGTCGGTGGGGGTGGTCGGAGGGGGTGGTCGGAGGGGGTGGTCGGAGGGGGTGGTCGGTGGGGGTGGTCGGAGGGGGTGGTCGGAGGGGGTGGTCGGTGGGGGTGGTCGGTGGGGGTGGTCGGTGGGGGTGGTCGGAGGGGGTGGTCGGAGGGGGTGGTCGGAGGGGGTGGTCGGTGGGGGTGGTCGGTGGGGGTGGTCGGAGGGGGTGGTCGGAGGGGGTGGTCGGAGGGGGTGGTCGGAGGGCTCTCCCTGCGGGCACCTTCGCTCTTCTCGTTCAGTTCCCTCTGGACCCGTGTGAACGCATGCGTCCCCTCCAAAGTGTCTCCAAGGTGGGGTTTCCCAACAGCGACCCAGACATCCCCAAACCCTCTGGGTCCTGGGCCCCTCGTGGACCGCTTGAGCCTGCCTGCTTGCTGGATGACAAAGCAGTTTCCTGGGGCTCCTCCTGGTGGCCCCGCACCCCCTTTCCCCAAGCATTGCTCTTGCAGATGTCACCGTCTCCCTCCCCGTCCTCCCGTGCTGCCTCCTGATCCTACACCCTTGCAGGCTGTCCTGGGGCTCCCGGCCCCCCACACAACGGCCGGTACCTGACAGAGCCGCAGGTTTAGTGCTATTCCAAAACCCCACTGTCTCCGCGGCCAGATTCCCACCCACTCCCCTGAGCCTCGGCCTCCCCTTCTCAAGACAACAGCCTTGAACTTCCAAATTCCTGTGACCTTCTCATCCTGAGACTTTGGTGTCCGCCCCACCCCCTCCCCAATGGCTGGACTTGCCTGCACGTATCAGACGTTTACCAAGGGGCTCTGGGGACCACAGGCCTTCAGATCAAGGACAGGTGGAAGCAGGCCCTTCACAACCCTCCCCTAGCCCAGGGCACTGTGCTGCCCCACACGTACACTCACATGTGCACACGTGTGCTCACACACATGTACGCACACATACACACACGCGTACACACATGTACACACCCACATATGTGCCCACGTACACATATGTGCACGGAGTGCATGCGTGCCTACGCCCGCGGACCTACATGCACATGCGCACACACACACACGCCAGGTCTAACCAGGACAGAGTTGTCCTGTGTCAACACCAGCCTCCATGGGGAACCCCCCGCGGGTTGGCATTTCTGCAAACTTTCTCTCATTGAGGAATTTCTAAGCAATCAAATGGAGGGGAAAGAGGAAAGCAAAACCTGCAAACAAACCAAAAAAAAGCCTTAAAACCAAAAATCTACACAAACACTTTGCAGAAGAAGGCGTTGAGGTCTAATTCACTTCCCTGGGCCCTGAAAACCATGCCAGCACCTTCTCATGATGCCGAATTTGAGTCAGTCAGTCCCCAGCAGTCGCTGGGTCTCCTCAGCCCGGGCGCTGCTGAGCTCCGGGGCAAGGTGCTTCCGCAGTGGAGGGCCCCGGGCCCCTGTGCCCATTGGACATTAGTAGGGTCCCGGCCTCTGCCCCTACCCACAGGACCCCCAGCCTGACAGCCAATAACGCAGGCATTTTCCTCGTGCATGGGGGTGGGGGGCAGGGCGCCCACCCCGGACGGCTGTGTGAGACGCAGGCGCTGTGTTTGGGGCAGCGACGCCAGTGTGGACCTGGTGTAAAACCTTCATAAGCGATGGGAAACCGTCCTAGGTCCCTTCCCTGGGTATGTGCTTCTGTGAGGAGAACCGAGAGGAAGGCAAGTGGGAACTGGCGAGCCCGCCCGCGAAGACGCTGACCCACGGCTCGAACGCGGCGTTTAACTGGCGGAACTGGCTCCCGGGCAGCTAGGAGCCCGTTCCCGTGTCCTCCGCGGCCCCCATGGGAGCTGTAGACGCACGAGATGCACTTTTGGACCCCCGGATGCTGGCCACCTGCTGTCGCCTGTGCAGCAGCCACCGGGAGACCGTTACCCCAGCCATGCAGCCCTGGTAACGGTGAACCCACCGCGTGGCCGGGACGGAGGAGCCACAGTGACCCACCATGGAGCACTGGAAGGACACACGCACTTTGTTTCCTGTGTTCTGATGCGTTGGGCTCCCTGCGCTGTTCCTCGTTCCATCCCAGTCACTTTGTGGCTCTGTCCACACAGGCCGAATGGGGTCTAATACTCAATAAAATGGAACAGGAAACCACCCGCCAGCTTGAAGGCGTGGAGCCGCGGCTCGGGGTCTCCTCCCCGGGTACGAGTTTCCCACATCACCACGGAGTGGCAATTGAGGACGACACAAATTTTTGATCCCACGTGCACAGATTAGTTCTGTTACAGCTCTGGGGGTCGGGATTTCTGAGACAGGTCAGCGGGCGGCATTCCTCCCGGAGGCTTTTGTGGAGGCCCCGGAGGTGGGGGGTGTCCCCTTGCCTGTCCTCCCCGCTGCAGAGGCACCTGCTGCCCCCGCCTCCTGAGGTCTGCAGACAGCAGCATCTTCAAGCCCCGCCCCCCACCCCGCCCCTCCACTTCCACGGCCCCTTCCCCTTCTGCCTCGGACCTGTCCCAGTTTTATAAGGTCCCTTGGGATTACAGAGGGCCGGCCCGGTAGTCCAGGATGGTCTCCCCTCTCAGGATCCACAACTTACACCGTCTGCAGGGTCCCCTTTGCCCTGGAAGGGACAAGGTCACAGATCTGGGATTCAGATGTCCACGGTTTGGGGGACACCCTCTACCCTCCACACCCCACACATCCGGCTGCTTGTCCCGGGGCCTCAGGACGAGGATGTGAGATGCTTTCTCAGTGCAGACCTTCGCCGGATTCCCCTTTCCTCTGTTTTGGTCAAGAGGAAGGGGAGGTGGCTTTGCAAACAGGGGGGCCCTGTCCCGCCCTGACTCACAGGAGAGACCCACCACCACCACGGGGACCCCTGCCCGGAAGCAGCCAATCCAGTGATGTCTCTGACTGTCCGGCCGGTGGCCCGGGTGCGGGATGGGCGTCCCCCCCGCGGTGTCCTCTCCCCCACCCCCCACGGGGCACACCTGTCCCCACCACCAATGCATTCGGTGTCCCAAACGAAGTCCCGCCGTGGCACCATGACCCCGACTGGCCTTCCTCCTCTCCCACCGTGTCCCAGTTCCGGTGTTTGGGACCCCGGTTGACCGGTGTCTGGCCTTTCACAAAGCAAAGAGGGAAGCTGACAGGACGTGCCAGCCCCATCCCCGGATCTCCCCTGAGATCTCCCAGGCCAGGCTCCCAGTCGGTGGAGCTCTTGAGGAACAGAGAGGGGGACCCCCGGAACCCGGACGGGGAAGCAGCCACGTCACAAAGAACACATGGGCCACACAAAAGGCTCTCGCTTTACGGTCCTGCCGTATCTCCCGAGAAACACATCAAGATGTTTGTCCGTTGTTTTACTTCACTTCCTGTCTCAACATGAAGATGTTTGCAGCTGGCCAAGAGCAGAGGGCAGAGGGCCGCTTGCTCACGGGCCGCTCCCACCCCTGGCCTCCGGCACAAGAGTCTTGGGGGGGAGCCCTGCACGCCTCCCAGCGGGCACCGACCAGAAAGCAAACGGGCCCCCAAGACGGGGAGGGCAGCACCTGCTGCAAAGTCCTCACCTGCCTGGACAGCTGCCCACGGTCAGGAGGAAATCCTCCCTGGTCCTCCCCCACAGATAGCCTGATGCCGCCCCATGAGAATGACCAAAACCTTCACAAATCAAGCAAGCAGCGCCTTCTTTGGGGTGGTCCCGCGGTGTCTGGGGTCGCCGGGTGGGGGATGCGACTGCTGGGCCGCACGGCCCTGGGTAACAAGAGGGAGGACCATCCTCTTTGCCCGGCGGCAGGTGGGGGTTTGCAGGGACCACGAGACGGGCTTGGAGCTCAGACTCCAAGGTCCAAAGAGCAAGACACTCTGCTTTCTTTTTTCTTTTCTTTCTTTTTTTTTTTTTTTTTTTTAAGATTTTTTATTTATTTTAGGGAGAGACCGGCCGAGACGGAGACGGAGAACACGCAGGGAGGAGAGGGAGAGGCAGGCTCCCCACGGAGCGGGGAAACTGCATTCTCTTTGAGCTCCGTCTTTCCGTCTTTCCGTCTTTCCGTCTTTCCGTCTCATTCTCGCTCTCCCCAGTCCCCATTCTGATGCAACGGCAGGAACGCGCGGTTCCGTCCCTTTGCGCTTCCAGAATGACCTCGTTGTCCTGAGGACGGGCCCTGAGAACAGAGCCGCGCTGGAGAAAGGGAGGGACGGGCCGACGTTTATCTACGGTTGGTGCAAGTTTGCAATTAGACCGTCCAGGAGACGCCGAGACACAGACCCTAGCGCCCTCCGTGCGGGCCGCGCCGGTGCGTCCGTAGGCCTACACTGACCCCTGCTGGCGGCCTCTGGGAATGGCCTCCGTTGCCGCAGGCCCCGCGGGGCCCACCCGGGGCATCCCCAGGGCATCCCGTGATGCGGCCGGTGTTCCTGTGAACACACGAGCCTGTGGCACCCTGAGGAAAGCCTCTGCCCGACCCACCATCAGCTCTTTCAAAAGATGGAAGGTGCTGGGGGGCCGAATGGCCTCGGGGCCGGGCAGCCAAGGGCCGGGGAGCCTGAGTCTGGTCTGACGGGGGACCTGGAGCCTCCGAGGGTCACGTGCGCGGTGACAGGTCTGGGGCCACCGCCAACACCTTCTGCGTTATCCATCGTAATTCCCCATGGGAGCAAGTCTTCTTTTAGAACCAAATTTGAGATTTTTGTGTGTGTGTGTGTACCTGGTCATGTTGGTGAATTTCATGGGCTAAATCGTGTGCCTCCCGCAAACCCGTAAGTTGAGGTCCAGACCTCCCGCACCTCAGAATGTAGCCTTTTTTTGGAGGTCGGGTCTCTAAGGAGGTTCAGTAAGGTCACGTGAGTTCCCCAGGGCAGCCGTGATGCGATGTGACCTGTGTTCCTGTGAGATCAGGACACAGACGCGCACAGGGAAACCCCTGAGGACACATGGGACGGCCTCAGAGAGGGCGGGAGGAGCCAGCCCTGTCCACTCCTGGACCCTGCATGTCCAGCCTCCGGGCTGTGCCAAGAAACACTTCTGTCACTGTCCTTTGTCACAACAGCCGTAGGACGACACGGTGCATAAAGAACGTGGGTGTGAACACCAAAAAATACAAACCCCTGAACGGCTGAGCACCAGCCACGTCGGGCAGTTTGGCACAAGGCGTGTGGAAACGGCACCGTCGGCCGAGCCGGTTACACCCACCACCGTGCGCCTCCTCTCCTGACCTTCCTTTTTCCCTTTATTGTACTTATTTTTAAGTGTTAAACATCAAAGTCTGACTCCCTGTGGGCTGTAGATGGTCTGAGGGACAAAGGCAAGAACACGAGTCACGCAGCCGCCCCGTGCTCCCGGCCGGGGGGAGAACACGGCTCTACGTTCCTGGGCTCCCCTGACCCCGTCCAGGTGTTCCGGGAGCCCCCAGGGGCTCGCAGGGGCTCAGTCTGTGTGACACGGGCCCAAGCTTCCCCGCACAGCCCCGGCCCTTCTCAGCCCTCGAGTGAGGGGGCTTACTGGTGGCTTTGCCAATACGCCTATCGGAAGGAAGACCAGGTCCCCACCTGGGGTCACCACCCAGCACTCCCAGGGCCTCCTCTGCAGACCCAAGAGTCTTCTCCACCCTGAACCACCTTGTCGCCTGGCCTCAGGGGCTCACAAAACCCCACGGACAGCCGTAGCCGGAACCTCCATCCTTCAGGCCCCCAGATCAGTCTGGAGAGCCACGGAGGCTGGGGGTAGGGGGCGGCACAGGCTCACTCCTCCCAATGCCGAGCCCCCTCCCTCTGCTGGCACGCTGAAAGTGGGCGGCGATGCCCAGACCACAGACCTGGAGCCCCAAGAAAATCAACCAAGGTTCTAGGACCACCAGAGGAGAATCCAGTAAGTGCCTGAGCTCAAGGGTAAAAGCGAGACGTCGACAGATCTCATGTATGCAATCGGGAGATGCAACAGAAAACATCCCAAGCGCACAGCAATGACAGCAGAACAGAAGACGCCCAGGGTGACGCTTAGGAGAACACCTGAGAGCCTAAACGTGCCATCGCAGGCCCAGAAGAACACGGTTTGGGTCAACAGGCACGCTGTGTCCTTGCATAGGAGGGTCCGCTGCACTGCCAGGCTGACCCCTCTCCACGTTAACCCACGAAGTGCTCATGGGGCTCCCTGGGGACCCAGCACCTGTGATCACAGCTCACTGCACAGCTGTGCACCCCAGATTCAAACCCTCAGCACTGCTGACATCTGGGGACGGGAGCTTTTTGCTGGGGGAGGCGGAGGGGGCTGTGCTGCCCACTGTGGAGTGTTTAGCCGCACGTCTGGGCTTGACCCAGGAAGACGCCAGCAGCACGCCCCTTTGACAGTCACACTCACCAAACACATCTCCAGATCTTGCCAAATATGTCTGAGGAGCAAAATCGTTGCCCGTGGAGAAACCCAGATGTGTTCCCTGAGCCCTTGTGACAGGCGGAGTGGCACCGGCCCTGGGCACCCATGACAGCCCCGGTGTGCAGGGGACCCTGGCGTAACCATTCCATACCCTCGCAGAGTAGACGCACAAATACAGAGAACATCAGGTGTCTCTCTTGAGTTGAGCAGCTTGGGGCGCTCTGAAGGGCGGGGTCCTGGGACGTGAGGACCGAGGACATCCAGGCATGAACCGGGCCCCCCTCCCTGGAAAGTGTGCCACGAACGTTAGAAGGCTCCGGGGTCCTTGGGTCCGGGGCCGGATCCCGGCACAGCAGGATGCTACGGGCAAGGAGTCTCTTCCCATACCCACCCCCCACGTGTGCCCCACAGACGATCCACGCACACAGGGATCCGTGGAATTGCCAGAAATGGTTTCCACTGATAAAGGAGACGTTCATCGGACTATTGTGCGAAAGACTGCGCTGGGTCTCGGGAGCCTTGGGTTGGTGCCCCCGTTCTGTCTCCTGCCCACGGTGACCTTGGGTGTGATCTTGGTGTGGCTTGGGTGCAGGCTGCCAGCGGGCTGAGCCTGTCCCAGCCCCCAGCCTCTGTACCCAGGGGAGGGCTGTCTTCCGAGCACTGAGCAGTGGTGGGCTCAGCTGGAGCATGTGCGGGGTCTGCCGGTTTCCAGGGTGTAAACTCTCCCACCACGGCCGATTCTGAGCCGCCTGCGTTGTGTCTTCATCGCCGATTTACAAAATGCCCGAAAATGTAGAAATCAGCCGTCGTGAGCCGATGAGCCGTCTTCAGCCCACTGCTGACAGGGGGCCTGAACACTGTTCTCTGTGTGGGGCGAGGTCACCTGTAGTGACAAGACTCTAGGACAGGCCTGCCGGCGACCACCCCGGCAGGCATGGCGGGCTCTGCCTCCTCCAGCAAAGCGGGGGAGGAGGGAGCTTCGACAGCGTCAGGAGAAGGGAGACCAAGACCTGGAACCCGGGGAAGCAGAGCTGGGGGGCAGCCGGGGAAGGGCTGCGACCTGGACAGACAGTTCGATCCCGGGGTCCCTGTGAGGCTGCATCTCCTCCGCGCCCCCTGCCTGGCCAGCAATTCCGGTGCCTGGAGGGAGCCCCCCACCTTGCCTCCCCAACCTCCCTGTTCAACAGGGAGCTCTGCCTCTCCTGGCCCCCTCGGCTCAGCCGCACCAGGAAGCCACTCGGAGCCGCTGAGAGCAAACTGACAGGCGGGCGTCCAGCTCTTAAGCCGGGCGGAATTCTGAGAGACTGAGGGGATCTTAGAGATGCCCCATCAGGAGTGTAACCAGAATCCCGCCTCGTCCAAAGGCTGCGGAACATTCCAGAGTCATTCACTGTTCACCCCCGTTTGCTTCCGAGCAAATGCCACTTCCAACTGCTGAGGACCATTTGCCCCTAAAACTTAAGCAAAATAATCACACACAGGCACACACACACGCTCGTGCACACACGCGCGCACACACTCACACACGCACGTGCGCACTCACACACACACGCACGCACGCACGCAACACACACACCGTCTTCTTAGTGAAGGCTGCAAGCACAGAAGTTCCCTAAGAAGTCATTCAGAAAATGGATGATCTGGAAATATCAGATTTCTCCTTCTCTCTGCAAAAGTGTATTTCTCTCAGGGTGCCTGGGTGGCTCCGTGGGTTAAGCCTCTGCCTTTGGCTCAGGTCATGGTCCCAGGGTCTGGGATCGAGCCCCGCATCGGGCTCTCTGCTCCGCGGGGAGTCGGCTTCCTCTCTCTCTGTCTGCCTCTCTGCCTGCTTGTGATCTCAGTCTGTCAAATAAACAAAATCTTTTTTAAAAAAGTGTATTTCTCTCCCCCAGGAACTCAGTGTCTCACACTGTGTGCCGTCCATAAGGAAGTAGAAATTCCTTAGCGCAACAAAGCGAAGCGTGACCCCAACAAGCTCCGACACAAAACCCGCACAAGCCCCGAAGGAGGAAGGCCGTGAAGAGCTCACTGCAGGATGACGGCGCCGCTGAGCTTAGCGACCGATTCTGGAAAACGCGCGTTTTATTTGCCCCCAGGGGTCCTTGGACCACTTTGCCGTCCTTGGCCTGGGCGCTGCTCAGAGGGGCTGAGTGTGCGCCCGGCTTCATCTCGTGGTGCCACACCAGGCGCCCTGGAGCGCTCTACCCGGAGAATTGTAAGCAGCCTCGAGGAGAGGTGAGGAAACGCCGAATAAGCCTTTCCTATCCGCTTCTCTAATGCGTGGTCCGTGGGGCGTCCCCGGGAGCTTGTTAGCAATGCAGAGGCTCAGCAGAGCCCTGGTCCCGCCCCCACGCAGCTCCCGGACCCATCCTCAGGCGGCCTTCTGGGAGTTTGGGGCTTGGACCTTCTGAGCCTAAGTCTTTGCCGCGCAGATCCAGGCGTGGGAGGAAACAGTGTCATTTCCCCGCAGGGAACAGGGAGCTGCAGCAGCCGCGCGCGTGGGCCCCTCTGTCCACGGTGACCTGCCCTGCTTTCATGTGACCGTGACGGAAGGTGTTGTGGTCTTGGGGGCAAGCCACCTGGACGGGATGTGGGGCTGCCTGGGTGGGACCCTGAGCAAACCAGGGCACGCCCTTTGGTTCGCCCCTCGGTAAAATCCAAGCCATTCTCTTCTCCTCCTCCCGATGGCCAGAAAAGAGGACCACGGGACAGAAGGACGTGCACCGGGGTGGGGCTCGGGAACAGAGAGGCTCTCCAGGAGGAGCGCACAGCCCGCCTCGGGCTTGGAGCTGAGCGGTGCGGGAAGCCCAGGTGAGCTCACAGGCTGGCAACCCTTCCCCAGACCCTCCCTCCCCGGAATGTTCTTCAGCATTCCTGGTTGAGTGTCTGTGCCGGGCCAAGGCCTGTGTATGCTGTGGCTGAGCTGGATGGCCTCCAGGTCCCTCTCTGTCCCCAGGCTCAGCCGTGCGGACCTAACCCCCAGGCTCCCGCACCCTGGGGCCGGTGGGGAGCCCGGGGGGCGGCATGAAGGAGGTCGGTGGCGCTGGGGTATCTCTTTCCACAGCCCACTCCCTTGCAAGCTTTCCCTCATCTTGTGACTAGCGCTTTTCAAACTACCTTCACCTGGGGCGGGGCGGGGGGTGCTCCTTCCCGCCACAAGCTTGTCATCGGCACAGGGCGGCTCAAGGACCACGACCTCCCATTAGCCGATCCCAGAGTACCCACACCTGCGGCGGGCACGTGGTGGCCTCCTTGCCAGTCGGGGGAGGGCATGGGTGGCCCACGGCGGGCACGAGCGTCCTTATGGCCCATATTTGCACTGGTGATGGCAAGGCCTGGGGCCATCCCCAGCCACCGCTCCCTGGCCCCACAGCAACTGTCATGTCACAGATTTCACATCCCCTGGCCGCTCGGCGCCCTGGGGACATGCCCCCCGGGGAAGAGAAACGCTGGGGACAGACGAGCAAGACCAAGCTGAGGAGCCAACACGAGTCTCCTCGTAAGGGAAGCAGAGCCGAGGGCCGGTTCAGGGCTCAGCCCCGGCGATCCCTTCCAGGAGAGGATGCGGGCGGCGGGAGTGAGTCGTGGAGACACCGCCGGGGAGCCAGCGGGGCGGGAATGGATGAGAGGCGGAAGACGCGGAACTGCCGATTCCCTGAAGCCCCACCGTCGGCAGAGGAGAATCCTCTCTCCTCCCCTGCCCCCTTCTCCTGCACTCCCCCCCCTGCCCTCCCCCAAGGAAGGGAACCAACCTTTCTCTGCTCCCAGAGCCTTCCCACACCTGCCCCTGGGCGCGATGCCTCACATCCGAGGCCAGTTCTCAGGACACCCGCCGCCTCTCATTGCTCCAGACCCGAGAAGAGCTGAGATAACAAAGCCCAGGTCGGGGGGCCGAGATCTTTCCAGGACGGGGCTGCCTGCCCAGGGGAGGACTGCAGGTCCCCCAGCAGGAACCCGGGAGCAGGTGCCAGACCAAATGAAAAGGAGTGAGTCGAGATTCACCCAAGTGTTTGCCGTGGCTGCCCTGACCTGGGACTTCCCTGTTGACTTAAGCCCTGAAGGTGCCGTTGCTAAGTCAGCAGGTTGACTTCTGAAACTTGGACAAGGGCGCTGTGGAACCAAAGAGGTCAAACTGTTGGAGGTCACAGGCTAGGGACACGAAGTGTAGAAATGGAGCTGGTCTTTGCGAGTGATGCAGCCACTCCCTTGTCATAGTCTCTCCCCTGCAGGGGACTAGAGGACACGGAGACCACACGGGAGTCCTTATGGAGCCCTGGGGGCTGTGCTCTGCAGCCTGGAGGGGAGGCTGGGGACACAGAGCTGGCACTAAATTCCAATCTCAGCAGGGACAGTGGGGTCGTGGAGTGGGAGCAGGGACCCGGCGGGCCCCAACGCCCCAAGGAGGCACATGGAGAGCAAGGCCACAGTGTCCTGGCAGGCGTGCTGCTGGCTCCTTGCTCACAGGGTCCCCAGACACAAAGGAGATGCGTGCAGAGCACTGTGTGACACGTTCAGGTAGGAGCAGCCCTGGTCCGCTCACGAGGAACCTCACACGCGGCTCCTCCCAGACCCCAGACGGAGCCAGTTCTCCACACCCAGTCCTCGCGTCTCCAGAGGGAGGCTGTACGGCGTGCCCCCTCGAACTGCCCTGTTTTGAGAGTGTGCCGTGTCCTGCCAGGGTCCCGATCTCAGAGGACAACGCGTCTGAGGGCCTTCCGTTCCCGTGGGGGGAGCGGTCGTTACACAGGCCATTATGAAAATACATGGGGAAGCCCCGTGTAGCAGCAGACGGGGGACAGAGAAAAGCCACCCAAAAACAGCCCGGAAAACAGAAACCCAAAATCAAAGTACGCAGTGAAAACTTCAGCTCGATTAGACACGGTCTCGGCAAAATAAAAATTAGGAGCACAGGAAACCTTTCCCCTGTATTTACCAAAGTGCAAATTATGCAAAATTGTAGCTGCGCCTCTGCCAAGACTTCATAGCAAACCGGGCAGAGTCGCAGCCTTCCCCAGCAGCGGGATTTCCAACCCCCGCTGGAATTCCCTCGTCGGCTCGGCTGGTGGCCGGCAGGATGAGCCCCTGCCCTCCTGTAGGAAGGCAACCTTGCCTGAAACCACTCTTATTCGTCTTGCCAGTAATTCCCTTGTCCTGGCCATTTCCGCCTACAAAGGCCTTCCATTTTGTGCAACACCCGCCCCCCGGAGCTCCGTCCGTCTGTCTGGCAGGACGCTGACCCGTCGTGAATCCTACCACAGGGCCAATTAGATCTTTCCATTTACTTGGTTGAGGTTTTGTTCATGATCATCCTAAAACCCTTGTCCTTTCTTAGGTGTTAAGAGAAATTTGGTGTCCGACCCTGGTTCCTGACCCCAAGCTCCAACGCCCTTGGGATTGCCTGGGGAATAGGAGTGTCTCTTGTTCGAACAAGGTGACTCGGGATGGCTCCCAGATGGCCCTACTTGCCCACCCAAACCGAATCAGCAGCAGGAAGTGGCACTGGTGGACATGGCAGGAGAGCGTGTCCTGAGAGAGTGGCCCCCAGCTAGAGAGGGGGGCACAGACAGGCTCCGGGCCACCCCTTTGGGTTGAATGGGCAGGTGGACCCCAAAAACCTCACCCCGAAGGCAATCATGGGGGGAAGAATGTAGCCCCTAGGACGGCTCCGCGGAGGGCCGAGGCCAAGGAGACAAAGCCACAGGGCGGGGGACAGCCCTGGCGTTAGACATCCAGGAAAAGGAACCAGTTCCATCTTGAGGTCGAGAGGAACGTCGTAATCGTTCCATTCGTGATAAAGACATTTGGGAACAGAGCTCTGCTCTCCCCAGCATTACACAGGGTGGGTTCCACCCCACCGCCCCCCGGGAGCTCCTTCCCCACCCAGCCGTCCAGCAGATTACAGCATGTACTCTGCGCAAGTTACAACACAAGGCCCGGATGCCAGGGGAGAGGGACTCAGAGCAGCCAGCTTCTAGAAGAGAGCCACAGCTGCAGGGAAAGGCCGTCCGTCACCAGGACGTCCATTCCCGCGGCTTCAGCCTGCATCCGCGGCCACCACACAGAGCGACCTCAGCCCCGACGGCCCCTGCCTGGCCTGAAGGGCAGAGGACTGGGTTCGGGGTAGACACAGCCTCAGAAAGTGAGCGGAGAATCCAGGAGCAGAAAAAGCCAGGAAGGGGGACACTCAAATCCTGTGGCTACACCTGCCCGACCAGATTCACCAACGCGGAGTTCTGCTGCTCGAGGATTCTGTCAAGAAAACAAAGAGGCAAGCCGTGGACTGACAGACAACATGCATCCGGGGAGGGGTCTGTGTCCAGATAAAGATCTTTACAACCCCAAAATAAGACAAGCCATTTAAAAACCAGATAAGTATTTGAACTGACGTTTCATAAAGGCTGACACATAATCATCCAAAAAGCACGGGCGTAAACGCTTGGTATCACCGGCCTCAGCTAGAAGAGCGATACGGATCCAACGGACGAGACCAGACGTGCGGATCAGGGGAACGCTAGCAAATCCTATCAGCATGAGATTTCCTGATTTTGCTGACCACACGGTGGTTCCATAGGAGAATGTCCTTGTTTTTATAAAGTATACTCTGAAATATTTAGGTGTATCTCACACTCAAATGATTCTGAAAAAAGTAGCTACTGACTTACCATCGCCCGCTCCATGTGTGGTTCCACTCCCTACGGTACAGCTACCACAGCTGAGAGAAAAACCCTCCGAAGGTCCGAGCTACCTCAGTCCAGATTCTAAGTCGGCACGACCATATGTACACGTTGTTCAAACCCAAAACCCGCCTTACGGCCCCACCCCCCACGCATGGTGCACCTGCTTTGTGAGCGAGTGAGCTGAAGGGAAGCCCTCTTGCCAACGGCCCTGCTCCCCGTTTACGGCAAAACTCCTGATTCCTGCCGATATGCTAATCTGTAATCTCCTGGGCTTTCACAAGATTAAAAAAAAAAAAGTATATAACCATAAAAACTGTTCATTCTCTGGAGTACTTTCTTCCCTATGAAGAGCAAGTTTCCCAGGCAGCTGTCCTAACCGGGCTTGAAGAAAACTGTTTCTTTCCTTGAGAGATCCTGAAAGATTTGTTCATTTTGTGTCGACACAGACAACCACCATCCGGAAGCCGGTGATGTCGCGCCGGAAGGTCAGAAGGAGCCTCACCCTAGGTCACGAGGTCTCTGCCACTCACCTCCCTTCGCCTCGTCCTGCGGGCATCTTTTCTCTCCCGTCGTCGCCAGCAGGGCGAGCTCAGGGCAGTGAGATGCTGCGTGACGCGGGGACCTCACTCACGGAACTCCCATCACGGTATTTGTTAGAATTGTTCCATGTTATTATTAGTTACTGTTGCCAATCCCTTACCGCTCCTGATTTGTAAATTAAACTTTATTACATGTATGTATGTATAGAAGAACACGTAGTTTGGACAGAGTTCTGTACTGCCCGTGGTTTCAGGCGTCCCTGGGGTCTGGGCACATACAGCCCGTGGGTAAGAGTCACTACAGAACAGCGTATATACACTTACACACAAATTCTGTTCTTTCTCTCCCTTTCACGCTCTCTTTCCAAAGCCAATGGAGCAAGATAGAAATGATTCCGAGTCTGGGAAAGAACATACAAGCTCCTTTTACTGTTCTTGCAACTTTTCTGTGAGATCGAAATTATATAAAAAAAAAAATTACAAAACATGAAAACCACTGGGAAAAGGTAATGAAATTTTCAAGGACTGATGGGGTTGTGTCAAAAGGACCAGAAGCAAGTAGGAGGAGTTCCAGTGGCCGGAGCTGTCCCTTTCAGCACGATAAAGCCGAGGATCACAGCCGGCTGAAACACACTGAATGGATGAAAATCTGTGAGGCCATGAGCACTGACCAAAAAAGAGAGCTCCAGGACAGACCAACGTGCCACCATTTGGAGCGTCCATTAAACTAACATCCTCGGGACACCTGGGTGGCTCAGTGGGTTAAGCAGTTGCCTTCGGCTCAGGTCATGATCCCAGGGTCCTGGGATCGAGTCCTACATCCGGCTCCTTGCTCAGTAGGGAGCCTGCTTCTCCCTCTGCCTCTGCCTGCCACTCTGTCTGCCTGTGCTCGCTCTCTCCCCCTCTCTCTCTCTGATAAATAAATAAAATCTTTAAATAAATAAATAAATAAATAAATAAACTAACATCCTGCTTTTAAAATCATTCAAGAGAAGGAAAGAAGCGTTTATCCCGTCTTCCCTGGAGGACTGTATTTCATGGGAACCAAATCAGTCCACACTTTCCTACCTAACAAACGTAGAAGGGACAGTAGACTTAGAAAAACCATTGTTTAACCATAATCATAACTATTACATTTATGGCCCAAAAGATTTCAGGTCCTAATCGTGGAGTCTGTCAATCTTGCTTATTCAGAAAAAGGGTCTTCGCAGGTGTGATTAAACCAAGGGTCCTGAGATGGGGAAATGGATTGTCCAATCTCCAGGGCCCTTATGAGAGAGGCAGGAGGAGGTGTGGTGACACAGACAGAAGAGGCATCAGGTGGTCACTGAGGCCACCAGAAGCTGCAGGGACAGGTCCTCCCTCCAGCTCCTGGGCTCGCACAGCCCTACACAGCCTCCGGTTTGGGCTTCAGCCTCCAGAACGAGGACAGCACGGCTGCTTGAAGTCGCTCCGTTTATAGTAATTCACGACAGCAGCCCCAGGAAACTGACACCGCAATGAAATGGACTCAGACTCCACGTGGCCAGGAGGCACAGGGGTCAGTGAGGATGGAGTTCGGAGGCTTGTACAGCGGCAAGGCAGCGTACACACCACTTTTAGTCGGCGGGACACATGCAGCCCAGACACGCTGCTGCTCCTGATCTGATCCCGTAGGAAGTACATGGTGCACAATATGGAGAATTCAGTCAGCCGTTCACAAACAGGGCATCCACCAAGCCTCTCAGCATGACTTCCGGAAACAAGAAACACAGGGGACAGCGGGACCACCTGAGAGAGCCCGGACCCACCCAGGAGCTGTGACATTCTGCGGGCCATGACTCGCTCTTGCAAATCAGCCATGAGGGAGGGAATCCTCCCGATAAAGGGCGTGAAGCCTCCCCAGCCCAAGGCCCTTCCACGCCCGGACCATGTGCCTCACACAGTGTGCTTCAGTGTAACCACCGCGGTCCCCCGCCCTTCTTCCTCTGAGGCACTGGCACACCTGTCCCCCTTGTGATGCTGGGCCCCAGAGCCAACGCGGGCACTCTCACAGCACACTAAGGGAGCGCCAAGTAAGTTGCACTGGGGACGGTTTCGGCAGCGTGGGCTTCTGGAAAATGTGCAGGGTCCTGGTTTGTCATTTCCACATGTCAGTCAGTTCTTATTAGCTTCTCTGGAGTAGCGTCCAGAAATACACCCGCCACCCATTTTGGTGACTTGCCCAGCACTCTGGCACCCAGGTATGGGGTCTGTGGGTCTGATCTCCACCTGCCCTTGTCTCGCAGCTCAACCACCACATCTGCAGGCCTAGAGGGACGAGGTTCGAGGAGCACAGCACCAGGCTCCTGTCTGTGGACACTACTTCAATCACCAGACACACAGGGTTGGACTCTCCCGTCAGGATCCATCAAGGGTCCGTCGAGTACAATATCTGACGCAAATCGCACGCAGTAGGGTTTTACCAGACGGCACGCTGGGAGCGCACAACCCCGATGCAGCTTCGTGAACCGCAAGATGTGGGGTGTGAAGATCAATGTTCTATCCCCTGAGTGGCCAGTGGTTATAAATCGCAGTAAAGGAACAGCTGTGAGGACTTCCCCAACCCCCCTGCAGGAGATCGTGCAAACTTATCATCGTAAGAAGAAGCGAGGCGAAGTGTGGCCAAAAGCAACGTCGGGGCCGCGTTAGAACATCCGCCTTCTGGTGGTTCCCTTATGTGCGCTTTGTGGATTCGCCAGCTCTGTGGTTGGGAATTGTATGTGGAATTTCCTATTCTAAAATAGTATCCGTCTTACTGCGATTTCATATTCATGGTGTCCTGCGTGCTTTTGTAAACAGGTCCGGACGCCATGTTCACGATGCGATGTTCTTAAAAAGGCCCCATGTTTTGGGACCTCGTGACCATAGACGCAGCACGTGACACTGGACACGCCAGCTACAGAGACCGTTCTGGGCTGAACTGAAGACACCGCCCTCCAAGCGACTCTGGGGGTAGAGGAAGATGGGAGACGTGAAGCTGGAGAGACGGGAGCGGGGGGGGGGCTCCTCCAGAGCCACATGTCTTCAGGGTGGTGCGGGGCCCCCGAGGAGGGGCCTGGACAGCGTCAGCCCCTCCCCCCAGCCCCCACGGGAGGACCTGAAGGTGCTGAAGGCTCTGACCACTGACAAGGTCAGAGCCATATCTGTGGGCAGCCCTGCCCTCAACCATCCGCAGGGACCCCCGAAATCCACGCTGGGAGGCTGAAGCCGTAGAACAGGCAGGAGGGCCCCCTCCAACAGCAGCTGATGGTTACTTGCCTGAGCCCGAAGTTTATTTTTTTAAGACTTTATTTATTTATTTGAGAGAGAGAACCCTTGTGCCCGGGCAGGGGGCAGGGGGGAGGGAGGAGCAGAGGGATAAACAGACCCTACACTGAGCATAGAGCCCAACTTAGGGCTGAACCCCACAACCCCAAGGTCGTGACTGGAGCTGAAATCAAGAGTCAGATGCCCGACCGGCGCCCCCGGCACCCCACCCTAAGTCTATTCACCGCGGTGTTTCGGGCACGGGATTGCTTTCTAGGTGTCTCCGTGGCTCTCCCGAGGGAGGTTGGAGAGCAGCTTTGGCAAGTAGTCACTGTACGTGCTCAGCCAGAAGGCCACCTCCGTGAACCGCCTCCTGCGGAGTCAGGGGTATGTGACCCTGTCCTTTATCCCAGGAGAAAACAGGGCTGCACCACCGCAGCCCGGTCACCCAGAGAGGCCCAGCTTAAAGACCTCGCAGAGGCTCATCCTTAAACAAAGGAGGAGGGAGACATTTATTCGTACCGTGCACTACTTAACAACTGATAGAAAAGATGAGTAACAGAGGAGCATCAGAGGGCCCTATAACAGAGCGTTTCTGTGACACGATCCCCTAGCCTTCCCGCTTGCTTCCGCTCACTCCGGTGCCTCCGACTGTTTATTTTCTTCTTCTTCAAAACTAACAATTCCTGCGGGGAGAAAAGAAGCACGAATATAGTCCACACTCCTTTTTTCTATGCTGAAATGCTGTGCTAACAGATCTTTTGCAATGAATAATATTATAAATAGTAAGCATATATCAGGCAAAAAAATACCGTGTTAAGTTTTATCTTATACCGACTTTCATGGTTTTTCTTTGGTACCAGTGTTAGGAGTGAGTTGGCCAGTTAGGGAATCGGGGCCAGGGTCCCCAACAAGAAAATACGGAGTCAGGACGGCTAAGATCACACAGCACTGACACCCCGTTTTGCAGCTTAGACAGGACCAAACATTCTGCCTCGTAGCCTTTGCTGAAGTGATTTTGGCAAAATGTCCTGAAATAAGACTGTTAACCCCAAAGCATTTGTCAATATCACAGGCAAGGGGCAGCGAAAACCTAAAACCCCAAATGTCAGCAAAAAAACGATCACCAACACGAGGATATCATCCTAATAGTCGGACGGACACGTGACCAGAGCCCTGACTGGCACGACTCAGCTCACCCTGATTGCTTACGATCATTCCGCAGAAGAGTGCCTCCAAACCCCGAAACTTAGAAACTCCCAGGGCGACTCTGTCGGGCCCCCTCCCTCTCCGAGAGCTTTATACTGTCGCTCAATAAACTTTGCTTGCTGCCCCCCACCCTCCGTCCGGTCGACCCTTTCATCCTTCGAGGCAGCGTGACCAAGAACCACAGACGCTAAGGGGACAAAAAAGTCCCGTGACACCAGCAATAAACGGAGCAGAAGATAAACCCAAAGTCGACGCTGAGAATATTCCGGTAAGTGAGGGTGAGCTCAGGAACGATCTTTGCCGGCACGCGCTGTCCATACGCACCGGCTCTGCGAACGTGCGGCTTCGCTGCTCGGCCCTTACATCCGTACAAAGGCAGGCAAGGACTTGCCACCTTCCAGGAAGGCGCTCCCTTAAACGCGCCATGAAACTGAGAGTTATTTTTCATTGTAAGCAAACCCTATAACCCTCACTGCAGGCGATGAAGAGATTGGTAGGCTGAGCCTCCGCCGAGATGCAGGAATCAGGTTACATCTTAAGTTTTTGTTATTGGCATGAAATGTGTGCCTCCGAGGCCCGTTGCTTACTGCAGCCCGTTGTTCATTTAAGGCGTTCTGACATTTTGGCTTCTCCCGGGGAGGGTGTGGGTAGCACCGTCCCTGCCCTCCCCATCTCTGCCCTGCTCTCAGGAATACTGACGCGGCCGTACTTGCTCCGTGCTCGTTCTGTGCAAAGCAGTCAGCGGTGGTCACACGGTTCCCTCTGCAGGCACACGGCAGGCACACGGCTGTCATTCTGCAGACACTCGGCGGTCACGTGAGCGGGCACGCGGCAGGCACACAGCAGGCACACGGCAGGCACACGGCTGTCATTTTGCAGGCACACGGAGGGCATATGAGCGGGCACACAGCAGACACACGGCTGTCATTCTGCAGGCACACGGTGGCCACATGAGTGGGCACACGGTGGGCACACAGCAGGCACACGGCTGTCATTCTGCAGGCACACGGTGGCCACAGGAGTGGGCACATGGCGGGCACATGAGCAGGCACACAGCTGTTCTTCTGCAGGCACACAGCGGTCAAGTCAATGATTCTCCACACACTGTCAGGCCCTAGGTCTCGCCCAGGGCCCCCCGGTAGGGCAAGCACAGTGCCCCGGCCCCACCGCCAGACGTGCTCAGATCAGCCACAGCCTCCCCGCATGGAGCATCCCCGTGCCATGTCCCTGCTCAGCAGATGAGGGCCTCCTCCATCCTCACAAACCTCAGGACCCTGGGGATAAAGGCGGGATGAGGGGGTACAAGCCAGAGGCCCCCCGGCTGCCAATGGGCATGCCTGGCGTAGGCCTCCCACACTCTAAGCCACAGGCTGCCCAGCCGCCAGCATGGGCTTCTCTGGTGCAACTACAGTGGTGGTTCGTCTCACTTGACAACCAAAGCCTGACCCTATGTGCGCCCAGCGCATGGGGATGGAAACCTGTTTTACCAGGAGTTCATTAGTGCAGAGATCGTCTTCAAGAAAAAAAAAAAAAATGGGGAGTACAGGTCTTCCCAAAAACAAGCATTTGCTCTATATTTGCAATAGAGACAAACAAACCTGCATGGGGTCCCCCCGGCCCAGCAACCACCATCTGGATGGAGCCAGCGGTTCCCAGACCACTGGGTCCTACACCACCGAGATGCCCACCTTAAACCAGACACAGGAACTGAGTTCCAAGAAGAAAGCCCTCTCTGAACTTCTGGGGCTGCCCACAGCACCTTGTCAAAGGCTCTAGGAACCTGAAGCCCCAACAGCCTGATGGTCACATCCCTGGCCTGTGACCTGCAGACACAAATGCTTCGAGATTAACGGTCCCTTCAAACCCACTTGAAAGGGGCTGATTCCCAGCACTGATCAGACTGCTGGGATCCCACCACGATAAAAATCAGGTAAAAAGAAAAAAAAAAAAAAAGGAAGCAGCATTCTAAATCTCTAGAAAGACCCTTCAGCCTGAGGCTGCTCTTTTGGTAAAAATGGAGATAATTAGCACGCGACAGACGGCGAGAGACCCTGCAGGGCTGCAGGCTGTCCCCGCCCCGCCACCGCCACCGACCGGGGGTTGGTCGGGCGCCTGAGAGTGGGACATCCCACGGCCCAGCAGGAGTCCTCAGCCGGCCCCTGAGATCTCATCCAGTCCCCGGGGCAGCCCACAGAGGCCAAGGTCAAAGACCGGAGGTCCCGAGAGCCCTTCCCAGGGCGCGCCCTCCTCCTCCCTGGGCCCGAGGGCGCGCTCACCCTGGTCGATGGTGTCGTAGCGGAAGTCCTCCCGGCCCTCCTCCCGGCTGCCTTCTCCATCGTCCTCCCCAGGCCTCATGGAGTCGGTCTCCCCCTCGGAACCATCGGCCAGAGCCTGGCCCTCCTCCGAGGGCTCCCCGCCGCCTGAGATGAAGCCACAGCAAACACTGTCACGTGGCCTGCGGGCCTGGGTCTCAGGCAGCTGCTTCCTCACCTGCCAGCGCCCACTCCCTCCTGCCGACGGGGTGCCCGCCACCCGCTCTGGGGACCCCCACTCCTGCTGGACGTCACCCGATCAGGTCCAGAGCTGGAGCACACATCCCCCATCTCGGCAAGAGGCTTGGTGGGGGAGGGGGGCCTACTTCCCACTGAGAAGCCACTGTCTGTTCCCCAGGGTTCCAGAGCTGACGGGGGCAATTTGATGGAGTCGATGAACATTGCTCTCTGAAGCAAAGGGGATGCCCACAAGCAGAGACCAGAGAGGGGAGGCCTGACCCTGCCGTGCCTGAGGCTGTCCCCTCCCTGGCTGTCCTCTCCAGCCGTCGGAACTCCAACGCGTTGGGACCTGTGCCCCGTGCAAACTTCTCCAACAGCCCATGGCACCTTGGCTCCTTCTCAGGAAGAGCACGGGGCAGGGGACGGTCAGCTGCTGCCACCCCCTCTTCAGGAAGGACTTGTTACCTGGCTGCTTGCGCTGGCCCTGGCCCGAGCTCACACCCACAGCCAGTCCTGACCGAGGGTGGTGGGCTTTTGGTCCAGGCTCCCCATGGAACCAACCAGGTGGTCTGTCCAGCCGGTCGTCCCACGTCCCCCCCTTCCACCGCCAGGAGGCCCCAACTCCCCAGGCTACCCCCCGACATTTTCATGCACACAAAACAGGCCCAGAGTTCCAGGTCCACAAAGGGGGTACCCAGGGCTGGCACCGCGGAGGTGCCCTGTACCTTCGGTTTCCAGAGCCTCTTCTGCAGCAGGCCCGCCCCCAGGGGGCTGCTCCTCAGGAAGGGTCGGGGTCCACAGAGCCAGCTCTGTGATTTTGGCGGCTTTCCACCTCGGAACCACGGTCATCATTGTCGCCTCCTCCTCCTCCTCCTCGTCTCCTCTTTCCTGTTGGTAAGTTTAAAAACAAAATTACTTGCATGTGTGTAGACTCGGTGTGGGATGCTTACTGCCGGGGACATTCGGCCACCGTGACGGCACGGCTCGGTGGTCAGGCCAGTGGTCAGCTGTCCCTGGTGTGATCTGGGCTCCAAGGTGGGTCTTGGAAGCACTAGGCTGAGGCACAGACGAGCATCACCGCATGGCGCCCACCCGTGCACTCCCGTTTCTGCTGTGAACGGCTTCCAGACTTGACATTCCCACCTTCTGGAGCCCTCAAGAAGTGACAGAGACTGGGTGTGGCTTTCAGTTTGCTCGGTCGCATTTTCCCGATCACAGCTTCTTTAGTACAATAGCTAGTATCACGTCCCTGGGGAGGAAAGGGCTGGGAGCATCCTAAGACAACCAGACAGCGTGCAAGGGCCTGAACACTAAGCATCTAGGATCAAGGACTATGGGGGGAAATGAAGTCCCGTGACAGCCGAGGGAGAACTGATCACCTCTACACGCAGGCTCTTTTCTAAGAGCCTAATTCCAGCCGTGCCCAGCCGGCATATGCCCACCGGACCAAGCGTCCCAGCCTGTTCCCGGTTTTGCGTCTGTCACACATTTCCAAAAATCTGAATATCAATATATCTGGGATTGTCACTGTTACACAGAGGATAATACAGATGACAACGTGGGACAGAGACCTGTCTGTCACTTCCACTGAGTCACTCAGAACCACATGGCTTGGTTTCCAAGTTTCTGAGCTCCATCCCCCCCGAAGGGGGACGCCAGTGCTCTAGGCCTGCACTGGAGTTCCCCAGGGGCTTGTGAAAACACGGGTGGGACCTCCTCTGTCGGGACGTCGGGGGTGGGGCCCTACCACCTGCGTTTCTAGCAGACGTTAGAGCTCAGATCTCCCATCTTCCATGTGCTGTGACACCTGGTTTCTGTGCTTATCACAGCCCTGGGCGTCATCCCAGAATGTCCAAGTGCAGCCCTAGACCAAGACCCCCGGGCTGTGCGTTCCTCCCCAGGCTTATTCCTGAACCGGGGCAGTTCTGGGAGCTTATGGCAATATCGCCCCCCACTTAGGTGTTAGGGTGTTCTTTCTACTTTCTCCCCAGCATCCTGCAATTCTGACTTCTAAGAACTTTTCCCCGAAGAGACTAAAACTGCCTGCTCCCCAAATCACAATAAGGGCTCAGTCACCGAGGCTATAAAGGACAGATTTGGGGGGCGGTGGGAGCAGTGTAATAAGTTGAGCCGGCAGGTCCCTTCAGGGGCCCATGAGGGGTTTCTGGCCCCAGGGAGAGACCAGCAAGGACCCGGTCCATTGCTGCCCCATCTAACAATACAGCACGCAGCTCAGCTGTGTTTGCAGTTCTAGACCGCGTGCGCCGAGGGCACGGCGCAGACAGGAATGTGGGGAGCTATGGCCCGCAGGGGGTGACACATCGGATTTCTCTAGATGCCTCGGCTTCTGGGAGCCCCTTCCCTCAGGCACTGCACGTCCTGGGATCCAGGCCGAAACGATGCTGGGGCTGGGGTCAGGCTTATTTTTAGCAACAGAATCAAGCATTTGGGACACTTCAGACTAGGTAGTTTGCCAGGAAACTGACCCTTGCCACAATCCGTGGCCCCTGGTCTAAAGGAATGGTGAAGGTAAGTGGGGGGCATGAGGCCAGGGGACCGGTTGCCGTGAGCCCACGGAGGATTCTGGCCACTGCCGAGGGCATGGATATTTATTTACTCTACAGAATAAAGAGCCTCTGGCAGAGTGATCTGAAGGAACTCAGCAGGGGAGAGGGGCCGAGGGCAGGCCTGGGCGTGGGGTGTCCTGGCGGGATGTGCCTGGGGGTGATGCCCAGGGAGGAAGGGGGTGCCAAGGTATTTTATGAAATCGCCTGTAGATCAGGAGATGATGACAAGAAATCCACTGGCACGTACGCACGCACATGCAGGCACACATGCGCGCACATGCTCGCACAAACACGTGCCTAGTAGTGACAGTGTTTGCTGGCTAGTTCCTGTGAACCGGGAGGCATGGAGCAGGTATTCACGACAGCGCTGAGTGCTGGGAAGGCGCAAAAAGACAAAGTGGGCAGGACAAGCCACATGTCAAAAGTGTGATGCTGGACAGACTTGGTGGCACCACAGCCATGGATGCCAGCCATCACTCCCGCTGCCTGACGCTGCCCAGAACCCTTGGACTCCGGGCCAGCTGCTGCTCCTGACCCAAGCTGCATGTGGGCTTCTGTGGCAACGGTGATGTGACACTGCTCAGATCTGGAAATTTGGGTCTGGACCAAGGCACGTGCATACAGGGGGACGACAACATGAGCGTGGCCGAGAGCTGGCATGACTTCATGTGACCTGATGGGATCCATGGGCTCAACAGCCCAGGCAGCTCATTGGCCCGCGGATAGAGGAAACCGTACGCACTCTGCCACTCACCACGTCTGTCAAACGGTACTCCCCGTGCTGCTCACATCCGATATCAAACACGTACTTCCCAGGGCCGACAGGCTGTGAGCAGAGAGAGACCAAGAGGGCTTCACACTTAGTGTTGTGTACCCACCAGAGCACAAAATGCCACGGGGATGTCAGAAAACCAAAAACCGTCCCAAAGGCGGGGAGCGAGACAGCCGATGAGGGTTAAAGGGCTTTTGTGAACTCACGGCCAATGGAATTGTCAGGTATAGGGCCTGTTTGCTTTCTTACCTAAACTTTAGTTTCATTGTCATAACAGTAATGTATTTATTACAAAAATTTCATGAAGTCGATACCCACAGGCAAACAAGCTAGAGATAGAAGTGTTAATAATATTGGAACATGGTCTTGGGGTACCCAGATGGCTCAGTGGGTTAAGTGACTGGCTCCTCATGATTTCGGCTCAGGTCGTGATCTCAGGGTTATGAGATCGAGCCCTGCCTTGGGCTCTGTGCTGGGCGTGGAGCCTGCTTCAAATTCTCTCCCTCTCTCCCTGCCTCTCCCCCTGCTGCTTTCTAAATAAATAAATCTTTTAAAATATATATTGTGACATAGTCTTTATAACCTTATTCCTTGTTTCTAGTGCCTAGATTTTTCCAAGTAGAAGTTTGACCATAATTACACCCAGCGACTCATACTCTGCTGTTACTTAGAAACACAGCATAAATGAATTCCCGTATTCACAAATGGTCTTCCACAATTCCAGTTCTTTCCAGTTTTCTTTCATTTAAGAATTGTAATCTATTTTACCCATCTACTATTGTTAATATTTGGTGGCTGACACTATCCCTTGACAGAGACCATAGTGGGAGACGTATTTGGAGTCGAAGTTTTCAGAGGTGGAATTCTGGCGCACACACACAGTGTGTACATATATACTCACAAAATATATAGACACACCTATTTTTTTTATATATTCACCAGAATGAGGCTCTAATGATCCTCCTTCCCACAACAACATTTAAGAACCCTTTGTCAGTAAACCCTTGCTTCTCCTGGGCATCAACATTTTGCTCTATCTTTACATTTTTTGAGTATATAAGTAACAGGACTCATCATTAAGTCACATCTTTAAGTTATAAGTAGGGTTGGATTTTTCAACATTTTTGACCACTTAAAATCCCACTGACTGATGCAAATGCTTTAGGTATGCATACTAAATCTTACAAACATCCTAACCCCACTGGTCATTTATCTCTTAAACTTTCTTTAAAGCATGTTCTAATCAATAAGGGATTGTTTTTAGCAAGCAAAATCTGTTGCGTTTTCCTTTATATTTCTGCTTAGAGAGTCCTCTTTCTTCATTTCAAAGTTAATAGACATTTACCTATTTTTTTTTTCTGTATGTGATTTTGTTTACATTTAAACCTGTGCTCCCTCTAGAGTGTGTCTTCACCTCGTGCTGGATGTCAAACGGACTTCATTTTTCTTCATTTCGTTATCAAGTTGTCTGAGCACCACTCCTCAACTTCTCCCCATCATGTCCTCATTAATTTAAATGATGCCCTTTTCGGGAGCTAATTTGCCATATGCACTTACATCTGTCCCTAGACTTTCTAATCTGCTTCATGATCTGTATTTCTCCAACCTGGTAGCTCAGTTGCAATTATCAAAAGTTTGAAGTACGTTCTAATAACTTGTCGGCAAGGATATGAATGGGTAATTCTCCGAGGAAGGTAGTGGAACCAGGAACAGAAGTGCATAAAGATGCTGGACTTCACTAGGAATCGGGGAAATGCACATTAAAACCACAAGACATTTTTTATCCATCGGAGTTACAAAAACAATAAAGACTGGTGATACCCAATGTTGGAGAATGTATGACAGAAGATCTCAGAGTCTGTTCACCAGAGTGAACTAGCACAGCTCTTTCGGGCAGCTGGCGATATCAATCATGATTCAAAATGTCAATATTTATAAACTCAGCAATGGCCATGTCTAACCTACGTAAATATTCCCAAATGAGCAAAAAGATCGAGATCTCTGTGCCTATTTTCGTATCCAGATGTAATGTGATCCTATTTTATACAGTGACAGCCCTCATGCTGTATGTATGCGTGGAGAAAGGGCTGGGTGTCTGGGGACATTTCAATTGGAACGGACAGCTGACCCCTGAACAACGCTTGCCTTAACTGTACAGGTCCCTTTACATGCACATTTTTTTTTTCAATACAGAGTAGCACTATAAATATGTTTTCTCTTCCTAATGATTTTTTTTAAGATTTTCTTAATTTATTTGACAGACAGATATCACAAGTAGGCAGAGCAGCAGGCGGTGGGGGTAGGGGAAGCAGGCTCCCTGCTAAGCAGAGAGCCCAATGCGGGGCTCAATCCCAAGACCCCGAGATCATGACCTGAGCCTAAGGCAGAGGCTTTAACCCACTGAGCCACCCAGGTGCCCCCCTAATGATTTTCTTAATAACATTTCCTTTCCTCCAGCTTACCTTATTATAAGAATACAGTATCTAGCATAGATACAAAGTATGTGGCTGACTTTGTTGTGAGGATACAGTGTATAACCCCCGAAACATACGAGTGTGTGTTAATGACTGTTTATCTTGTTGGTAAGGCTTGTTGGTAAGGCTTCCAGTCCACAGCATGCTCTTGGTAATGAAGTTTTGGGGGAGTCAAAGTCCTGTGTGGATCTCTGACTGTGCGGGGGTCAGGGATCTGTGCCCCCACCCCTGCATTGTTCAACGGCCCACTGGACTTGTGTGCCATGTGCACAGGTCTCACTAACCAGCAGACCAAAGCTCTCCTTCTCCAGAGGACTCTAGGTTTGTTGATTTTCCCAATGAACTTTCATCAAATTCTTGTTCCCTCCACACAGCTCCCCATGCTGAAAAGCATCCCGGGAGAATTTTCCTGAGAATTACATATGCAATGCATGGATTTGGGGAGAATGATGCTGCTTTACAAAGACTTAAAAGTAGAATCTGTAAGTTAGGGAATGAATTTTATGTCAGTGAAAACTAAGTTTTAAGAGAGTCCAAGGTGGTTTCATAATATTAGTTCAATATTCCCTGCACCCAACTTCTTTTTTAAAGATTTATTTATTTATTTATTTATTTGAGAGAGAGAGAGAGGGCGAGAGCAGAGAGAGGGGCAGATGGAGAGGGAGAGAATCTCAAGCAGACTCCCCGCCGAGCACAGAGCCTGCCCTGGGCCTCGATCTCACGACCCTGAGTTCACAATCTGAGTTGAAACCAAGAGTGAGATGTTTAACTAACTGTGTCACCCAGGCGCCTCTCTCTATGTCAACTTCTAATGCCTTTAACTTGCTTTGCAAACTCTTCAGGGGACGTTTCTGGCCACGCTGGCTTGAAGTGTGGGGGGAGGGCCGAATGAGCAGGGCATCTCTGTGTCCCAGCGGGGCCCCCACAACCACAGAGCCCTCCAACAGAATCGACCAATTATGAGCCCTGCGGACTGGCCACACCTTCCCACGCAAGCCCACGTCCAGGGCGGGCGGGCTAGCCTGCGGCAAGGAAGAAGCTTGTGGGTCTGCCGACCCGGCGCTGCAGCCCCGTGCCTCCCAGGGCAAAGGATGTCCGAACACCCACATACTCACAAGCACGGGAAATGTCTCACATCTGACCTACCCATGAGGAGCACCTATGGGAGACGGGACCCCCCGCCTCCGCTTTATAAGGATGGGCTGGATCCCGGCCCGGGTAGAGTGGGGGTTCACTGAGACGCAGAGAAAAGAACCAGGTGCCCTCCACTCTGCCGTCTGTAGGCAGCAGAGACTTGGGGAGAGGCACAGCTGCCCCCTCCCTGTGTTTGGAGGGGTTGGAGGGTTCCCTGAGTTTTTAGTATTCTACGTTCACATATTTACGCAGACGGGGGAGGAGGGCGCGCTTCGTTTCCCACCGACTTACGTTTTTGTTGAAGAACTTGCCCTGGTACCTGTGGTTCAGGTGAATGAGTTCGGCCGCACCCTCTTGCTGTCCGTTCACCCAGGTACCTATGTACTTACTGCCTGTCTCTGCGTAGAAATAGGTGCCTTGCCCGTGCCTGGTAAAGACAGAAAGAACATGCAGTCTCCCCGCACAGTGGAAAGCCTTCCAGGTTTACAGGACAGACATTTAAATTGAGGGTGGCCTATCCTTGGCTTTTCTGTCTGTGCCCCCATCAAAGCACGCGCCTGCTCTGTGTGCCCATGCATGGGAGGGGCATCGCGTGCTGGACAGCGACACCCTTCCCGATGCCCTTCCTGCATATCATTCGGGTCACGTGGGAAAGAGGCAATGCTCCCAGGAGGCTCTGTGGCTCTGTCCCCAGGTGGGTACTTCTGTGGCCCCCTCGCCCCGGGGGCTCTGAATGAAGGACCGAGTATTCTCCCCACACATCTGTACCTGCCCAGTCATGTCACATCTGGAGTGCCCACCTGAAAGCCTTGAAGGGTTGGGACCGCCTGGCAGAGTTGGCTAATGGGTTTTTGTCATGATTCCGCCTCATAATAAGACGTCGTCATATTCTCGTTACATAAACAAGTGTACAGAACGGAAGAGAGAACGCAAACCTTTGGTGAGCAAACCACTCCCCCGTGTAGGTGTCATTATTGACGTAGTAGTAGACGCCGTAACCGTGCCTTTGGTCATCCGCCCACTCCCCTGGAAGGGACGACACAAAAGTGGGCCCGGGTGAGAAGGGAAAGACGGGCTTCACCTGCTGTCTCCTCCCTCTGTGACCCTCCTCTGTCCCCCGCCCCTCTGGCTGGATGGCGTGGTGTGGGGGGCTGGCTAAAGGAAACTGAGTCAAGGGCCTCCTGGACGCAGGTCTAGACAGGTGCATACACGGGCCGCCGTCACCTGCGTGTGCCGACAACAGGTATCCCCGCTGGTCGGTGGCAGAGCAAGGATTCAAACCCAGGTTTTGTCCTGTAGTTCTCCCTACACCGCACCCCTACTTGCACAGGTCCCCAATCCAACAACACCCAGGCTTGCCGACCCCGCCTCGGCCTCTCCCAGCAGCTCACTCTCTTTCCCACCTCATCACCTCGCTCCGACACACCTTCCCAGCCAGGGCGCCTGGGGTGCCCCACCTGCACACCGGCTCCAAGGGCGTGGACGCCGCACCGTTCCCAGCCCCTGCCTCTGCCCGGACTCTTCCCTCACTGATCGCCCCTGCCTCCTTCCCCCCGTGCTGCCTCCTGCGAATCTCCCGCTGCTTTGCTGAGAAATACTGGAACTGGCAAAAATATCATAAAATTCCCAACACCTCTACCGTAATGACAACAGCAAACGAGTTAGGGCATGAGGTCGATCCTTGAGGATGGATCTCCGCTCCAGGAGACTTACGACACCCTCCAACCTTGCAGCTCACACAGGGAAGAAACTTAAAAGAGTTTTCCGAGGTTGACCACTCTCCTAAAAAGGCACGTGGTGTTGCTAATAACAAGTTGTTACCTGGAATGACGCTTTTCCAGACTATGCATAATTTTTAAAAAATGAATTTTCATCAATTTCTGATCAAAGACAAAAGATAGAATTCCCTATTTTCTCTGTAGAGAGGGATATTACAGAATTGCGGTCAGACAGACATTCCATTATAGCTAGACAGACAAGGAAAAGGTGTGTGACAGCCATGTCAGACATGAATTTTTAAACTTCTGTTTGTTAAGTCCTCGGATTTTATAACAGTCGTGGCATTTTAAAATTGTTTTTATTTCTTTTGATTTTTTATTACAAATGAACATTCACATGTATGCCAATCTTATGTTCTTTTCCTTAAAGAGAGCCCCCAAGACTTGCATAAGCTTCTGGCTTACAGGAGAACGGGCTCTGCTTCCCCATCAAGAGGAAGAAGACACAGCACGCCGAGGACACGTGGATCGTCCAGGAAATACGTGTTTACGCGAAGTGAATCCCATGTTCATCCACAGCAACAGATGGACGGAAGGGCACAGCCCCACGTTTTCCCTACCAGTCCCACAAGGCCTCGCGCACTCTGAGACGGACAAGCAGCAGCTCCAAGAGCGCTGACCCGAGGCAGCCTGCCCCCCGCCCCCCACGTGCGGGGCAGACCCACAGCTGACAGCCCAGAGAGGAGGCGGCGGGAACCGGCGTGAGTGAGGGAAGAGGTGTGACGTGTGTCAGGAACCGCATGAGCGAGGGTGACGGAGAAGCCCCACACTGAAACAGCTCAGCAAACACAGGGGCTCGAACCTAAAGTCGCCCTGAGGATAGAGAGAGGGTGCAGGAGTCCTGCAGGACTCGGCTTTCAAGGAGCCATTGTGTCCCGGTAAATTACCAGTTTAAGAGGAGGAGGAGGGCAGATGTGCAGCACAGGCGGCTTCTGTGGTGTGAATATTCCCACTGCGGCCAAGGTTGGACTGCGCGCGGGGCTGGGGACGAGTGGCCCCGAGCTGGCGCGTGGGAGCGCTCAGAGCTGAGCAACAGGGCCCCGGGAGGCCAAGACATCACTTGGTTTCTTCACCCGAAAAGACCATGACAAAACGGTTCCCTCCTCTTCTCTCGGCCATTACAGCTGGTCTCCAGGGCAGCGTGTCAAGAACAACGTAGTGAGTACTTCACAGAAAATCTTCAAGAAACAAATTAAATTACAGGGGCGCCTGGGTGGCTCCGTCAATTGAGCATCTGACTCTTGATTTGAGCTCGGGTCGTGATCTCAGGGTCGTGGGATGGAGCACCCTGTCCGACGGGCTCTGTGCTCAGTGGGGTCTGCCTGAGATTCTCTCTCCCTCTCCCTGCGTCTCTTCCCCCATGTTCGGTCTCTCTTGCTAATAAATAAATAATCATAGGGAAAGGCAGGCAGGGAGGGAGGGAGGGAGGAAAGGGGGGGCGCCGGGGTGGCTCAGTCAGTCAAGCATCTGCCTTCAGCTCAGGTCATGATCTCAAGGTCCTGGGATCAAGCCCCGCATCGGGCTCCCTGCTCAGCGGGGAGTCTGCTTCCCCTCTCCCTCTGCCCCTCCCCCTGCTTGTGCATGCTCTCTCTCTCTCTCTCTCAAATAAATAAAATCTTTAAAAGAAAGAAAGAAAGAAAATAATTAAATTGCAAAGGCACCAAACTTCAAGGCAGTGCAGAAACTTTTTAAAAATCCTGGTTTAGGGGCTCCTGGGTGTCTCAGTGGGTTAAAGCCTCTGCCTTCAGCTCAGGTCATGATCCCAGATTCCTGGGATCGAGCCCCGCATCGGGCTCTCTGCTCAGCTGGGGAATCTGCTTCCCTTCCTCTCTCTGCCTGCCTCTCTGCCTACTTGTGGTCTCTGTCTGTCAAGTAAATAAATAAAACCTTTTAAAAAAAATAAAAATAAAATAAAAATCCTGGTTTACTGAACAAACAAGGTGTTCGCAATCCTGCCCAGCAGATGGTAACCGGGTGGCAGGAAGTGGTGACGTGAGGGAGCTAAGTGAGGGAAAGGTCGCCTCCTGGAGCAGGTCTTTAACACCGCGGGCCAGGTTTCCCTTTATACACGCAGGCCACTGAGAAGCTGTGTTGCTGTTGCTTTAACCGTGCACTTCGTTGCTCAGCCTTCCAACCCCCAACTCTATACTTTCTCATCATTCTCCATCTCGTCACCAGAGCGTTTTCAGCTACATTTCTGCTCGGGAGGAACTCCACGGTTGGCTGGCTGGTGGTCTGTGTTGGTTTTCCTCCAGGAGAGCACCGTCCCCTTACAAAGCTCTCCGCGTGCGTCCATCCTGTTGCCATCCCCAGGCTTCTAGGGCTCCCAGGTCTGCAGCTCTGGGGATTAAAGACCATTTAAAGCAAGATGCCCTGGGGCATGTGGGTGGTTCAGTCGTTTAACTGTCTGACTCTTGATTTCAGCTCGGGGTCACGATCTCAGGGTTTTGAGATCAGGCCCTGCATCAGGCTCTACACTGGGTTCAGAGTCTGCTTGGGATTCTCTCTCTCCCACTCCCTCTGTCCCCTCACCCCTGCTCGTGTGCAAGTGCTCGCGCTCTCTCTGTCTCTCTCAAATAAATAAGCAAATAAATAAATGAAATCTTTTAAAAATAATATTAAAAAATAATTAAAATGAAATGCCCTTCTAAGAAGCTCTCTGCCCACCTAAGATGCAGGTTAGTCACTGTCTGCCCTGCTGGCTCCCTCCGCTGCCGGGTCAGCAGAACGTGGATGACACGGGAGCTGACATCGGTGGGGCATCACTCTGGGGGTGCTTCCTGCCAGCTAGGGTCTTTGCATTGGTCACCTCCTTTGGGATGTGTAATAACCAAAACACATTTTTACAGGGACACCACCCAAAACCCAGAGAGATCATGCACCTTGCCCAAGGCCACACAGCAGGACGGAAACAAAGATCCCGATTTCCGTGGTTCCAGCATCGTGCTCTCTTGCACAAGCAAGGGCCATGCATTCATGTCTTCTTCTGGCTCTGGCCACTGAGAGCGTCCAGAAAAGCCAACTTCGAGTCATATCATTTTGTCTCTCCACGTTGTCATGACCAAACATCTTCATCTTTATTGGCTCCTTGCAGCTGGCTACAGGACCGGTCCTAGAGAGGGGTGTTCCCTCTCCTTTCCCAAGCCCTCGTGGACTTTCCATCTCTGCATCTCACAGTCCAGAGAAGTGGTCCGAAAGCCCCTCTAAAGTGGCTCCCACTCACCCCCCAACCTCATTCCCCACTTTACCACTGCTCGAGTGGCCCCCAAACCAGGAGTATCTGCTCGTCCCTCGGCTCCCCATCAGGCTCAGTGGGTTGATCAGGAATGTGCCCCCAACCCCGGGCTGAGGCTTAGTACTCTTGATAACCTGCAGAAAACCACTCTGTGTCCCTTAGGGTGGCAGTGGGCCAACACACAGTCTTGAAAAATTCAACCATGTCTTAACTTAGACTTTATGACTAGAAGATTGTTCACTGGCTGAGCTAAAATTAACATTGTAGCTTTTGACCTCGAAGAAGAAATCTCTGAGCAGTGATCACACCCTGCACACTTTAACCTACAAAGCCACATGGAGACACAATAACTCATGGCTGTTTGCAAAGAAGGTCTACATTTTGGCTAATCTTCACGTTAAAAAAACCCCTTCAATCCCTTACCCTGAGTACCTTCTTTACATATTTACATGTAGTTCCACTTGTATTAACGTCTACACTGAAATAAAACATGACAACAATGAGATTAGGTTCATAAAAGTCTGGAAGGAATTAAATCAAACTCTAAATTAAATTGTTTCAAGTTGATTTAAAAAGCAGATGGTGTTCCTTCTGCGATAAGCCCTCTAAGAAATAGGAAACAGAGCAGAAATTCCTCTCTAACACGACCAGCACAGGCAGGCCTCCCCTGGCTCTCGGACTCTGGCAGAACCTCTGGTTCAGAATTCCTTGGTTCCACTTTCATTCGGTGATGAGGGAGGCAGCTCGGGCTCGCGCCGAAGGACATGTCCGCACCGGGAGGCGATGCTGCCAGCGGACAAGTACTGAGAGCTCGCCGTCCACCGGGCACGGTTCCCGTGCTCACTCCTCACGCTGCAGACCAGAGAGCTGGGACAGCGAGCAGTGAGGCTCCCTACACAAGCTCACCACGGCTTGTCACCACGGCTCCGGGGTTGCGGTCATAGCTCCCCTGGGAAATCTGATGAAAACTGGATATGTTCTTCCCAGGAAAAGTCCAGAACACAGAATCCTGCATAGTTTCCGAGGGCTCACACCCACTCCCCACTTGTCTGTCTTCCCGGGCTCGTCCCTCACTGGGATCAGATCAACACGGTAGTCACACCGGGTGATGACGGTGTGTAGGGGCAGCCATGGGGTTCTTGGAAATAAGGGAACAAGAATTTCCCTCCCACATAACATTGGCAGGTAAGAAATCGTGGCAAGGGGTGCCTGCGTGGCTCAGTGGGTTAAAGCCTCTGCCTTTGGCTCAGGTCATGATCTCAGGGTCCTGGGATCGAGTCCCGCATCGGGCTCTCTGCTCAGCAGGGAGCCTGCTTCCCCCTCTCTCTCTGCCTGCCTCTCTGCCTACTTGTGATCTCTCTGTGTCAAATAAATAAATAAAATCTTTAAAAAAAAAAAAAGAAAGAAAGAAAGAAAGAAATCGTGGCAGACATGTCTTCCAGCGGCCTTCAACGAAGGAGCCACCAGGTCTAAAGAAACCACGTGTTCGTCAGAAGAGGGACTGGCCAGAAAGGGAAGCAGCAAGTCAACATCAAGGGGCTGAAAGGACAGAGTATCTGAATCAAGGGTCCAGACCCCAGACGCCTGTGTTCCCCCACGGCCTCCCTTGCTTTTGGTACTGAGCACACGGGCTCACAGCTGTGCTGGCTGCAGGGGCAGCCGCCGGTCTGTTCATTAAAGGCCTGTCTGGTCTCTTCGTCAACCCCGTGAACCTAGGAGCACAGCTGTGTTTGTTGAGTGACTGACTGATCTGGAGGACTCGAAGCTCCCTCACGCAGCTCAGCGACCACGACAAGCGACCACATCAACTTTACAACACAAACATCTGCTTTGTGAGCACGTCTTACCTTCATATCTTGAGCCATCTGGGTATATGAAAGTGCCGTGACCATGCTTTTTATTTTGAACGTATTCTCCCATGTACCGAGCACCATTTTTAAACTTGTAGACACCCTGAAACACATTGATTATATACGATTCGTATCATTCCTGTGTTCCGGGGTCACCACCAGAATATTAACCGGAGAAATCTAGCCCCTGAAGGCACCTGTTCTGACCTGGCCATGTCTTTTCCCGTGTTCGTAGTTGCCTTCATACGTGTCCCCGTTGGGCAGTCTTGCTTTCCCGTGTCCATGCCGTTCACCTGCCTCATTCCGCTCCCCCTCGTACTCCTGGGCAGAAGAGACAGGGACTAGGACAGCTACCGCGTATTAATCACTAAGGATGCGTTCAGCGTTTTCATAAGTAATATTTCATGGAATCCATCCCAGTCTTCAGCCCCATCTGACAGGTGAGGTAGGAAACCACACCTGGGCGATGTGGAGCCTTGGTCTAAGGTGATATCCTGGGACCTGTCAAAGGTGGAAGCCTCCCTCGCTCTCTCCAGCATCTGAATTTGCAACTGATCATGATAATCCTCTGCCCTGTGAGTAAAATTGACAAACTGCGGGAAACACGAGGTGCTCCTAATTGTGTTCTCTGTGGGAACAGGCATGAAGTAACAGACGCTGGTGGCATGACCTCAAGCCACATTAGGAATACCTCCCTGTTCCTTCCTCCAATAATCCAGGACTCAAAATGCAAAAAAAACACCTCTTCTTCCAAGGATCTCTGGGGCTGCTGTGGTCTCAGGACCCCTTTCACCATGGGGGCACCTGCGGGACAGGAAGCCACAGGGGGAGCTAAGGACCAGGGCTCAGCTGTCACAAGTGTCCCTAACTCCACTTAGTTAATCTTGTTATCAAGTTTCAACTCCTCAGCGAGAGACTCGAGTTTCAAACACTCGTAGACTAACACGGAAATAATTATGTAGCTTACAAGTAAATCAATTAAAAAAAACTAATACGGGTTTGTAATTCACCTATTTTCTCCTACCCTTCAACAAATAAACATTCCTCAAGCCCCTAGCCATGAGTGCAGAGTGAACATATACATAATAAAAAGGCAAAGGCACAGAGTAACGGTTTGACACGGAGTGGTGTCTGCAAAGAGGGCACCACCAGCTCAGACATACGACTAGGACGTGGGGAAAAAACCATCTGCGGTCTGCCTTTGCCCAGGCAAATCTGTCTAGCTCAGAAATCCATGCTCAGAACGGAAGGTAAACATGTGTGACCTTACCAATTTGTTTCAGGGTTAGTCGAAATCAAAATGTGTAAAAGGTCTCCACTTCGCTCAGAAGACCTCCCAGGGCACCCGACGGGGGTGACCGAATGGGGGAGGGGGGCTCTAAAATGACCCCCGCTGTGATTCAAAGCTAAAGTTATGGGCACAAAAGAGTTACAAATCACCAGGGCTACCTGAGGGGACAAGTTCGAAGTCTTACTGGGCAGATGCTGAAGGTTGGGTTCCCCCAGAAACAGACTCTGAGCAAGTGATGTTTTAAAAGTGTCCCCTGAGAAACCAACAAAGGAGGTGGGGAAACAGACACCAAAGAGGAGGGTGGGTGTGTCAGGAGATGTCCCCACCTGGGCCTCCATGCCCCAGGGATGCTGGAGGGTAAAGCACTGTGGTTTGTCCTCTTTTTAGCACGAGCTGCTGGCTGTCCAGAGAGCATGGATTCCTGGCTTCCAGCCATCCTACTGGCCGGGTGGTTCCACCCGCAGAGGGGCTAGTCTTGAGCAGTGACCAGGACAGAAGCTGGGAGGTGGGCACACCTAGCGAGCAAAAAGTTCTGAGCATCTATCACAGCCGAAGTGGTAGGTTTTTCAGCTAATTCTGAAACTGTCTCCACTCTGTACCCCGAGCACACACGCCGTGGCTGGGGTTCCCACCTGTCAGCCAGGAGACGGTCACCTTGTAGGGTAGAGTGATTAGTCTGGGGACATCCATCTACGTCCGCGCAGAGCACGGCTCCCGCCCGGACGCCAGGCACCCAGCACCGACTCTCTGCTGCCTGCACCGGGAACTAGTCCAGTGACCTGGGTCAGCTCCCACAAGAGCGAAGAGAGCCCATAGGATTCCAGGCTTGCAGGGTGGAAGCCTCGCTGAGAGCCCCTCGCATCTCTCGAAGGACCCCGCGAAGCCCTTCCCTCCACCCCCTTGATCCTGAGGCGCAGGCTCCGGGGCAGGACCCAGCGCCCTGCGGGCTCGCCAGAGCGGAGTGACCCGCCGGCCTCGGAGGGCGCCCGGATGGAGACCAGCAGCAGGCGGGGGATGTTCCCAGAGGCTGGACTGGGAAGTCTTCGCCTTTAACGGGAGGCGGGATGCGGAGGGAGGAGGCGGCGAGGAGGGATGTGGCAAGAGGACGTCAGCGGGGCACCTTCCATCGCCAACGTCCCGGGCGCGGCGCGGCGGTGGCCGGTGCGGTCCCGGTCCCCGGCTGGCCTCCGCGGGGCGCCCGGGAAGCCCCCCGCCCCCGGAGCGCTCACCCCAAGGTCATTCTCTCCCTCCTCCTCCAACTCCTCCGAGCCCAAGTCCGACATGCCCTCGCCCGGGTCTCGGTCCTCGCCGCCACCAGCGCGTCTCCAGTCGGTAGGTCCCCGCCGCCCGCACCGCCGCGTCCGCCGTCGCTATGGAGACGAGGTCCGCCCCGCCTCCCCCCTGGCGCGGGCGCCGGGGAGCGGACGGGAGGGGCGGGGCGGAGTCACCGGCCGCGTTCGGGTGCTGTCATAGCAACGGGAAGGGGCGCCCGGGCCTAGCGGGAAGGGGCGGGGCGGGAGGGCGTGGGGCGGAGCCACTGACCGCTTTCGGTGCTGTCATAGCAACGGGAGGGAACCTCGACCAATCGGCGCCCGGGAAGAGGGAGGGGGCGGACTAGGGATGGATTCGTCGCCCACCCGCGGTCTAGCGGGGACCCAGTGTGGCTGGCCCCGGCGGCCGGCTGCCGGCTGGTGCGGCGGGCTGCCGGCTGGTGCGGTCACGAGGGGCCGCCTTTGGATCGGGGCCCTAAAGACGTGGGGCACAGACGACGCACGGGGGCCCGCCCTGGGCAGGGCTTCACCTCTGCCTGCGCTGAGCCCTGACCCTTCCGACCTGGCCCCTTGGCTTCTTGGGTCCCTCCCTGGGCCCTGCCTGCTCCTCCCCACCTTCTGGGCTCTCCCGACCCTTCGGTGTTGGCGTCCGGAGAGATCTGTCCGCCGAGAGCTTTTCTCTGACACAGGGAGTCAGTGTGGGGGCGCGTCCACGCGGATGCCCTTAAGAGTTTGACATCTCTTCTCCACCCCGAGCCTGGGTCCAGTCCCCTCTCTACCCCAAGAAAGGACTTCAAGTCCATGTATCATCTACCGCCTGTCGTCCGTCCACCTGTCCATCCTCCGTCTAGCTCTCAGCCCCCACAGCACCGAGGAAAGTGTTTTTCCCACAGCAGACGCTCAGCCAAGCCACTGAAATCAGTCCACGGGGCCGTTAGATTCCCGGTGAGATGGAAATATGGTCGAGGTCTTTCTTCCTCAGTGGTACTTAACAGAATCTCTATTTTGTGTGTGTGAATAGACAAAGACCACCCAAATGAACAAGCAAACACCATGTATTCGGAGCTTGCCCTAGCCAGGAAGTCAGCCACCATCACTTGCATTTGGACGGAGCTCATGGGCAGGCAAAGGCGAGGCAAAGCTTACAGTGGAAAAGAGCGGGGTCTCTAGGTGTGCCCCGATTGGAGGCTGTTAGTCCAGGGAAGCTGTGGGTGTCCCACTAGAAGTGGGATATTCTGTGTGACTGGTGAGCAATGCATATTGAACCTTCTCTGGTTGGTCCGAAGCTGGACATGGGCACGACGATGACAAAATTGCTCAGTTATTGATCAAGTCCTGGCCACTGGTTACAGGGGTTAGTGTTTGCCCCTAGATCACTTGGAGGAGATAGCAGACTGACTTCCTACAAGTCTGACTTAACAGCACCCTGGCTTCCTGGACTGGTTACTACAGATAATGGGTTGGTTTCCTGGGCTGTAGCTTATGGCTCAGAATTCTGTTTTTCTGTATGCTTTGGCCTTTGTACATTTGCATATCCAATTTCTAATGAGTTTTTGCAAATGACACAAATAGCTGTCATCTCAAATCTAAATATTGTTGGGGTTTTTTGGAGTTTTAATACCTTGAACAATAACAATAACCCAATCATTTTATTTCTTCAAACCTAATATTTAAGTATTAAAAGTTTGATCTAAATGGATGGGAAACAGGTCTTAAAGTCATCATTGTTCTCGGTGAAGACATGACTCTCCTAAAGCCAGAATGTTCGAGTTCTAATTCTGGGTTCCCATGGCTTTGGTGACCTCGGGTAATTCACCTGCCCTCTGAACCTTGGATTCCTATTTTGTAAACTGGAGAGGATAAGCCCTTCTGCTCTCAAGGAGCTGTCATGGGGATCAAAAATATTATTTTATTAACATATTGTTATTTATTATGAAAGCTACCTAATGTAAACAAAACTATTACAAAGAAATCACATATCATTCAAAAAAAGTTCCCCTCACGCCCACTCCAAGGTGTGTTGTTTCTTGTTGCTGTGGGGGTAGGGGTAGGGGTGGCTGAGGAAACAGTTTGATCCTGCCGACAGACAGCCGACAGCCTTACAGAGTACCAAACCCGTGAGGGGAAGCATCCACGGAACTCCCAGATCACGCGTGCTTTCCAGCCTGTCCCTCAGAACAATGACATAATGGAAGCTAGTGATCTTAACCTAATGTCAGTCCCAAACACTTCACTTACTGAAAAAAGACAATTAACAAGCAAGTTAACACCCAAGTCCCTACAGTTAGCACTATTTGTTAGTTGCAAAGAAAAAAGATTATAAACACCAAAATTTAACAGTTTTTCTTGTGGGGAAAAGCGAAGTGTTTGGGGAATGGATGGTCATGATCTCCTTTATACTTGGCAGTTGCCACATTTAGTACAATTAAGCATGTCTTTTTATAAGAAAATGTCAAAAATATTTTAAATACTAGAAATCCGGGGTGGCAATTGGTCATTCAAATACATGTTAGCGTTTTTGCAAGTGAAAACGAAGGTCAGAAATTCCACTTTCGGACTTGCTCTAACGATGACAGTGATGGAAGTCTGCTAGGTGTCCAGCTCCGCGCCCGCTGTTTTATGTGAATTGTCCTGTTAAGTCCTCGCGGTCGTCCCCCAGCGCCCGGCCACGGAAAGGAAGCGCTGGGAGGTACCATCTTCGCTCCAGGGTGAAGAGCCAGCGGGATTCAAAGCCGTTGCTGCCCTCACTGCTCGCCCGGCCTCCCACATCTCTGGTTTAAAGGAGTAACTGGTTTTCTGGGATGGCCCGAAACCACCTCCCAGGCAGAGGCGCGGCGGCTCCGTGAGCTTAGACTGAGGAACCCCAAGCGTCTTAAGCCCCTGTTCAGGATCCCATCGCAGGGAGCAACTGGGCACCGGCCGGACATGGAGCTCGTGAGTCCTGGAGCTTACGACGCGACTGACCTCTCCTGCAGAGAGTCAGTTACCGCCTCATCGTTCAGTCCACGGCAGTGTCACCCCGTCCCCCACCGTCAGTCCACGGCGGCGTCACCCCGCCCCCCATCGTCAGTCCCCGGCGGCGTCACCGCGTCCCCCATCGTCAGTCCACGGCGGCGTCACCGCGTCCCCCCATCGTCAGTCCACGGCGGCGTCACCCCGCCCCCCACCGTCAGTCCACGGCGGCGTCACCCCATCCCCCATCGTCAGTCCACGGCGGCGTCACCCCGCCCCCCACCGTCAGTCCACGGCGGCGTCACCGCGTCCCCCACCGTCAGTCCACGGCGGCGTCACCGCGTCCCCCATCGTCAGTCCACGGCGGCGTCACCGCGTCCCCCATCGTCAGTCCACGGCGGCGTCACCGCGTCCCCCATCGTCAGTCCACGGCGGCGTCACCCCGCCCCCCACCGTCAGTCCACGGCGGCGTCACCGCGTCCCCCACCGTCAGTCCACGGCGGCGTCACCGCGTCCCCCCATCGTCAGTCCACGGCGGCGTCACCGCGTCCCCCCATCGTCAGTCCACGGCGGCGTCACCGCGTCCCCCCATCGTCAGTCCACGGCGGCGTCACCGCGTCCCCCACCGTCAGTCCACGGCGGCGTCACCGCGTCCCCCATCGTCAGTCCCCGGCGGCGTCACCCCGTCCCCCATCGTCAGTCCACGGCGGCGTCACCGCGTCCCCCATCGTCAGTCCCCGGCGGCGTCACCCCGTCCCCCATCGTCAGTCCACGGCGGCGTCACCGCGTCCCCCACCGTCAGTCCACGGCGGCGTCACCGCGTCCCCCCATCGTCAGTCCACGGCGGCGTCACCCCGTCCCCCATCGTCAGTCCACGGCGGCGTCACCCCGTCCCCCATCGTCAGTCCACGGCGGCGTCACCGCGTCCCCCATCGTCAGTCCACGGCGGTGTCACGCGCCGCAGGTCCGGCAGGGCCTGAAGAAGCGAGACGGCCGCGTCCCCAGCCTCCCGCGGCGACGCCGGACCCGATCCAGACTGCGCCGCCCGGAACCGCTCGGACAGACCGCGGAGTCCCGGGAGGCTTCCTCGGGCCCGGCGGATTCTCCGCAGCCCCAGACGCCCTGACCCCTGACCCCGGGTGACCCCGACGGCCTGGGGGTCACACAGGCAGCGCTTTCAAACTCCGAGGAAGGCCTCGAAACGCCTCCTTAACTCGTCTTGCTCCTTTCTTCGTGGGCAGGAGGGGCAAAAGGGCGAGCACAGCCGAAGGCGGTGTCCTCACGGGAAAGGAAGGAAGAACCTCCCCCGCCTCTGAAAACCCTTTCCAGGGAGACCCCGAGCATAACCTCCCACCGTGCTCCGCCAGGCCTTCCCGTCAGCCCCCGCGAGGCGTTTTCCGTCGTCTACGAGAGAGCCTTTCCCATCAGCCCCCGCGAGGGATTTCCCATCAGCCCCCGAGAGGGATTTCCCATAACCCCCCAGCCGGGAGCTTGCGCAGACGCGTCCCTCGGTGCCGGCGAGAGGGCGGCGACGGCCGCGCCGCGGGTGAGTGGAGAGCGGGAGGGTCCGCCGGTCCGCCCGGCTCCATTTCCCCGGTGAGAAATTCTCTCTTGCCTTTCCCAGCAGACCCGACACAGACGCGCCTCTCGCTACCGCCCTGCCCTCCTCCAAAACGAACGAGCGAGGGGAACGCGGGCCGGGCCGGCCCGCCGGTGAGGGCCCTGGGGGCCCTCGGGATTGCTCCGGAGGGGCCGGAAGTGCTGGCCGCCCCCGGGGTCTGCCCCTCCTCCCACGCCGTTCCGGCCACCGCCCGGCGGGGGCTGTAGGCCTGGCAGTTGCCACGGCGACGAGCTGCGCCCCTGAGCCTGTCCCTTCCGAGCCCTAGAGGACCCGCCTGAAGCGGCCCTGAGGACCGGGGGACCGGAAGACCGCACGCAGGCCTGTGCGGTGTGGTTGAGGCTGCAGCAGCCGCCCCGAGAATAAGCCGGGCCGCTTCATAGAGGATTCGGACCCGTCTTCACCGTGGAAATGTCGCGCTGTCCGTTAGGGCTGCTTCGGTCCCGGCCGCGTAGACGGGCACCGCGCGTTCCCCGGTGCAGGCCACGGTGCGCCGCCGCCGATCGCGCGCCGAGACCCCTTAGGAGCAGGGATGGCAGCTTGTCTTTTTAGAACAGAACTGTAGTGGCGTTTGGTGGCTACGCGCCAGGTGCCAGGCTGGACTGCGAACCCCTCTTCGAGGTTCTGAAGGCCGCGTGCCCATCTCTGAAATGGAGGTGCGGCCGCTGCCCTCCGAGCGCTGCTGCGGTGTCCGCGTGAAATGTTCCCGGGGAGCCTGGCGCGCAGTGAGGGGGCGTCGGCGACCCCCGCTCACACCGTGCTTGCGGCTCCTGTAGTCCGCCGGAGCCGCCTGCCCGCCGGTCTGCGGGGAACTTCCAGCTCCGTTTGGTCTTCGTGATTTTCAGCCATCCTTCCTTCCGGAAGAGGATCAAACCGCCGAGGATGGCTCGGCCAGGTGCTCGCTTGTGGGGTCAGAAGTCAGTCTGTGCTGGAGACTCGCGTCCAGTAGCCCGAGGTCCGCGAGGGCGCGAAGGGACCGCAGTCCTTGCGGTTCCAGGTGACCACTTGGAAGTTCATGGCTCCCCTGCAGGTGGCAGCCAGCAAAGAGGAAACAGCCGGCCACATGCACCCCCACCGGAGTTATGTGGGTTAATGGAGCGATGTCGGGACGCTGTCATCAAGACACAAACCAGTGCTCCTCCCCCCGGGAAGTGAACCCATTCAGTAACGCAGCCCAGCCGGTGGGGCACAGAGGTTCCGGGAGTCAGCAGGGCTGCAGACGAGATGTCCAGAAACCGGGCAGACTAGGGTTTTATGTTGGCAGCCACTCAAGGGAAGAGCCTGCAGCTCGTCCCCACCCGCTCTGTGGTCACACAGCACAGAGCAAGTGTTCGACGCCACATGCTTACCAAATTGCATGTTGGGTATCATTTTGCAACACAACTGTAGTTTGTGCAACACTTGGAGAAGAGAGAAAAAGTAGAGCATATCAGTGTTTTGTTCCTTTTATCAGTCTGGTTGAGAATCTTGGTTTTTTTCCCTTCTTTTTATTATTTTTATTTATTTATTTATTCATCTTATTTTTTATTCTTTCTTGATTCTCCTTACATCAGATTCAGTTTTCCAGGGGCTCTCTCAATACCTCAGTGAAGTAATTGTAGCTGAGCATGTGCTGAGCCCCTGGGTTGTCTATTAGGGGGCTCTGAGGAACAAGAAAAATGGACAAACCTGTCTGGGACAAATTTAGCATTAATGCACGCTCTTTAAAAAGTTACCAAAACTCTGATCCCCTGTGGCTTCCTCTGGATCCGTTATTCTAAAACAGTGTCATTCTTAAAAGCTAGTGGGTATGTAAGGCCGGTTCTACTCTGGTACCAAAGATGACCTTGCGGGGGGCCGTGGTGGTGGAGGGTGAGGCCAAGGTTCAAGGGACTGTACCTTCCGGGGCTTAAAGATGCATCAGGCTCTCCGAGGCAGGTGCAGGGGAAGAGCCTGCAAGCCAAGTGACCTTTCCCGGAATAAGGCTTGCCCTGCCCAACTTGCGGGAAGGTCATGAGGATAGAATGAGATCATGAGGATGAAATGCTCGGGAAAGGCCACGTGCTGTAGAAATGGAATGTGTGTACTCAGCTCGGGTTTTAAATCAGTGATCACACACTGCTTGATCCGTACGGAACAATGCACGTTCCCATGTGTCGGTGATGGGACACAGTAAGATGGTGAACCCCTGTGAACCTGCTCCCCAAAATGAGGAAGCAAAGGAGGAGATAAGTAGAATCACTGTGAACGTCTGAGTGCAAAGATCTCTGTCCACACCTCAAATCCCGCTGTGCAGGATTCAGTTTTGGAGGAGCTGAGGGGTCCTGGGCCAGGAGGAAGAGGAGGGAGACTAAACACTGCCCTGTGTTGCCTCCTAGGATGGCCGGTCCCGTGTCGCTGTCCAGTGGAGTGACTGATGCTCGAGGACCCCTCGCCTGCTGTAAGTCATTTTTCCCGGCTCATTTGGTGGGCAGAACCGCATCTCATGGTGCCTTTATTTTGTCCTTCTGAGGATAAGCGCTTCCCCCATAGGCTTATTCTTCACCTGCGTTGTCCGTGTGTAATTCTTCAGATGGTCTTGCTACAGGACTCCCTCCCAGAACAGTGAATCTTCTCTCTTTCTGGAACGCAATTCTCACATTTCTCTACCTGGTGAACTGCTCTTCACCTTGAACATCGGACCCAGATGCAACCTCCTGGGGACGCTGTCCTACCTGCTTCCAGCCCTTGGCACCCCCCTTCTCTCGGCTTCCGCTGCAGTCCTCGCACCCCTGTGACTTGTGTTTCCACAGGTCAGCCTCCTGCCATGCCCCAGGGCCTTGGCCCCCACAGTCTAGCACAGAGCCTGCCATGCAGTCAAGGCTCACATTATTAAAAATTACTAAGTGATGTTGGCAAAGTCGGTAAAATGCGGTGAAGTACGCAGCCACTTACTGGCATTTTGGTGTGAATCCTTCCAGGCCTTAAAATGCACATATGATTGTACTTAATTGGAACGGTTTCCTTTATCACTTGCTGTTTTCAGGGGCTCTTACACAGTAAACACATCAGCTTCTTCAGAAGTGCTTTAAATAACAGCAGTATTTCACCTTGAGGGCCTGTCAGCATCATCTTGACTCAGTCAAAGTTTGATAATAGAATGAATGGAAATGTTTAATTCAGGTTTGAAGGCGGTCGGGAGCGTTCCTTAAGGAGATCGCACTCGTTTACTAAGAAAATACCGTCTCCGGGTTGTTCCGGGACCTCATTCATCCGGCCCTGGGGTGACCACCGAAAGCACTTCCTCGGCTCTGGGCGCTACCTGCCCTCTGCTCGGGTGCCCTGCTTCTTTGTGCATCTTTCTCTCCTCCCAGGGCCTGGCTTTTAATGGCCCAGCTGGTAGGGCAAGGCTTTAAGCCGCTGTGGACCAAATACCCTAGTCAGAGCGCAAGAAGCCTTTTCCCTCCCCCTCCACGACGAGAGCCAGGAAGATTTTACAGGGGGCTGGCGGTTTAAGATTTCCTAGGACTGGCATCCATGCCATCTGAGCCTTAAAACTTGGCCCCGAGGACCGGGCTGGGGTCCACTTTGGGCCCCGCTAGGCTCCTGGCCACCAGCTCTGGGCTTTGCCACAACTCCTGACCTCAGTGTTGTTGACTTCTGGGGCTGGGTGCGTGGCCTCTGGGTAGGGACCCTCTGCATTTTCCCCGCTGCACGAGAACAGAAATGGAAAAATCCGCACGTATGAAGCAAGTTCATTTGTTCACCAGTGCATTCCTTGATTAGTTCCTTACTACATCCAAAATATTGTTGGTTTTCCAGAAGTGACGATATCAAAGAAAATGTGATTTTTATGTGATTTTTTTTTCTTTTTTAAAGATATTATTTATTTGACACACAAAGAGCGATCACAAGTAGTCAGAGAGGCAGGCGGTGGTGCGGTGAGGGGGGGGGAGGAGCAGGCTCCCTGCTGAGCAGAGAACCCGACCCAATGTGGGCTTGATCCCAGGACCCTGAAGTCATTACCTGAGACAAAGGCAGAGACTTAACCCACAGAACCACCCAGGTGCTCCATGATTTTTTTTTTTCCTGAAAGAGTTTTTATATTGTTGTAACCGGAGGTTTTGTAACATGTTTAAGGGTTTGGGGGCTGGGGTGTTTGGTGGCTTGAAGGTCTCTGTAGTTACCTGCCGCCTAGGTGGCAAGCTCCTGAGAATAGCATCCGTCCTTCTCTCTTTGTAACATAGACAGCGTCACGCAGAGCCAAGCGCTTGGTTGCTCGGCGACCCACATTAGAGAAGACACTAAGGAGCATTCCAGGGTGACACATCTAATACCTGCTGCTGGGCAAGGCAAGGCGGGCGGGCAGCACCCTTGCAGGGAGACCGCAGGCGCTGGCGGTCAGTCCCCTCTGATCCCCCTCCCCCAATGTGACCAGGCGTGTCCCCTCACAGATGCTCCTGAGTTTGCCGGTGGGAGGGCGGTGGCTGAGACATAATGATCCACAGGACCTTAGTAGGCACATTGGGATTTAAAACTCGTGTTCACTTTTTGCTGCATAATCCAGCCTTAACGGGACTTACGTTAAAGACAGGAGGTGGGAGCTCAAACTGCATTTTTAGAAGAAAATGGCAGGTCAGCCGCGCACACTGCTGAAAGGGACTTTGTAGCTAGTTCTCTCTTGCCCGGGCACCTGGGGCATGGCCACGGATCATGGCACATTCATACAGACCTGCTGTGCCTTCTGGCACTTAACGTCACCACTGCCCACCTGGGAACAGTCACTCAACGGCAGGGGTTCCTCGAGGGTCTCCTGGGTGCCAGGCTTGATTCTAGGTGGTGAGGATTCATTGATGGACAAATGGATAAAAAATCTCTGCCCTCACAGAGCCCCCATCCCAACATGTGACCTCTTTCACCTCCGGATCAGCCACAGGACGTCCCTGTAGCTGGCTGGCGCCCAGGAGGACAGTGATGTTCCTGCCCTGCCGTGATACACACAGTGAAGGGGGGGACCTGCAGGACATGCTTAACACTGGAAGCTGTCCATTCTGTTCATTATCAACATTAATAATTGAACAGAATCACTTTGCGCCCCTCCTGCTGGAAGTCTGACTTTCTGATGAGTGGAGACGTAAACGAAGCTTCTCTTCTCCCCACTAAGTAAGCAGGTTCTGGTCTTACCTGTCCCTCCCTCTCGGTCAGTGCTTTCATGCTTTCTAACCTTGCTGCATTCTCTCAAGCTCTGAAGTCCAGACTTGCCAAAAGCGCCCTCCAAAGAGGTTCTCCCCCAGGGATGTCTGTTGCTTTCCCCAATGTGCTGTGACCTGGCCTCCTGGTTCCTTCGCAGACCCCGAGCTCTTGGGCAGAAGGTCCTTGTTCTAAACCTTCCTTCCCGTTGCAGCTGCTGGCACAGGGCGTCTTTGGCACACAGTAGGGTCTCACGCTTCGTGGGTCTTTCTCATGGAAGACCGAACCTTCTAGGTGTCAGAATCACCCCTTTCTCAATGCCAGGGGAAAGGAGGGACTCCTCCCTGCAAATTGGAGGAGGCGGGGTGACAAAAGCTGACCCTTCAGCTGAGAGCTGCCCACCTTTGTCCTCTCCGTGTCACTCAGGCCACAGACACACTCCATCACACACGCACACTGGCACGGATAGAAACTTAACGACCTCATTACTCTGCTGGAGGCCAGCAGTACCCACCCGCAGCCCTCCAGGCAGTGTTCGCTGCAGGTTCGCTTAAATCCTCTTCATTTTCCTCAAACCCCCGAGGCTACCTCCTCCCTCCATTTCAGCAACTGACTTGATCTTCTGCAACAGGGGAACGTAGGTGAGAGCTCCCAGCTCCTGCCTGTCCACCTAAAATGACCTCTGTCTGCGTCTGTCCTTTTCCCGTGGTCCCTTCTCCATCTCGGGGTTCGTTTCTTTTCACACGTTTTGGATTCCTTGTCTTTCTGCCTCAGGCGGGACACACGTCCTTTAAGCTGACGGCCCTCTTTCCTGTGCACGCGGACTCCCGTCCTGATTTCTGGATTCTGTAGGACAGGCAGCTCCTGAGAGAAACGGCTGCTTCCAGGTCTGGGGCGCATGGGTGAGATACACTTGGAACATCGTATCACACCGGAAAACAAGGATATTATCAAAGCACCAAGTCGTGGCAGAAGGACTCGGCCAGTGAGAGGAGGCTCCCACCGGGAGCGCCTGGGTGGCTGCTGTCCTGTTGAGTGTCTGACTCCTGGTATCAGATCGGGATCTCAGGGTTGTGAGATCAAGCCCCACATCAGGCTCTGCGCTCAACACAGAGCGCAGGACTCCCTCTCCCTCTGCCTCTGCCCCTGCTCTCTCCTCTTTTTCTCTCTCAAATAAATTTTAAAAATATTTTAAAAAAGAAGAAGAGGAGGCTCTCACCAGCCAAGATGGGCAAATGAGATGAACGCATATCACAGGGCAGAACAACATGGAAGGAAACATAACTTTTGAGGCATGCTAGAAAACCAAGTCCTTGTTTTGACAAGTAGCAGAGAATGGAAGGAATCCCGGTTTTATCCTGCCTTTCCTACCTGAACCACACCTCAGAGTTAGCTAAGTAGCTGGTGAGGACAAGTCTGTCTCCGTGAAATGTGCTACAGAGAAAGAGAACTCACTAATTCTGTGACTCTCACTTCCAAGGAAGAGTGGACTTCGGCAGGGAACACCGACTATCACCCATGTCGCGCTCCTCACTGCCCAACCTGATGGTGCCTCAAGATCTCACTGCCAAGTTCAGGAAGGGCAGTGGGCAAGAGAACACGTTCGATCATATCACGAAGACGGAGCCAGCCCCACACAGAGTGTGGGAAACTGTAGGACAAACCGCCCGGCCCCTGCAACCACGGGAACAAAGTGTCAGGGGCAGAGAGAGAGAGGCACAGGGCAAATACCCAGATGGGGAGATCCAGGGGACGCATCCGGGCAATACGTGCGCGGTCTGCTTGAGTCCCCCTTTAAAAACGAGATAGAGGGCGAGAACATGTGTAACACCAGCAGGGAGCTGAGAGCACTGGCTGGGTATTGGATGCAGTTCTGGGCTTGCTTTTGTTTGGGGGGAGCCTTGATGAATAGGCTGAGACTGTATCTTTTAGAGATACAGACTGAAAAGTTACAGATCCAATGCTACAGTGTCTGGGGCTTGCTGCAAAATACTACCTGGGCAGGAAGGGGGTCGAACAAGGAGGAGACTCATTTGGCCACGTATTGGTAGTCGATGAAATCGAGTGATGGGCACCTGGGGCTTCCTTCCAGCGTTCTCTCAACTTCTACATACGATCGAAAACGTCCAGGCGTTTAAAACCTGTGCTTCCTGCTCCCCAAGTCCTTCTCAAGCTTTGGACTCCTTTCTCCTCCCAGTCACAGCCAACCTTCCTGAAATGACTGTCTGCTTTCTCCTGCCTCCTCTTCCTCGCTCCCCACTCAGTCCTGCCCCACAGCGGTCGCCCACCCCCGTGGAAGCTGCAGTCCCCCTTCTTCTTAGCGAAGCCTGTAAACTTGACTTCTGTGCAGCATCTGACTCTGTGGCCCCCTCCATCCCCTTCTGGAAACTGCCTGCCTTGGGCCCTTGGACATCACCCTCTTCTGGCCTTTCCCACTACTCCCATCTGCCTGGCCCCTAAGTGTTGGTACCTCTGGAACCTCCTGCCTGGGCAAGGTTCTACTCCCCTGTTGTCCATTTTTGCCTATACCCAGCCTCCCTCACTAGCTTAGGATCCAGTGACTCTGAAGCCACACCTCCAGCCCTGGTCAGCATCTCCACTGAGAGGTCCCCTGGGAACTAGCTGCTCAACAAGTACAAATAAATTCCTTTCCCACCCGCCCCACCAAGGGCAATACGCTCTGTGTGCCTCTCTCCATGAGGACACCACCATTCATTTAGCTGCCCAAGCCTGACGCCTGGGGGCCAGCCCCAGCTCGCTTCTCTCCTTGTCCCCTAGACCTTTCTCCCATCCATGTTCCCCACCTGCCATAATCTCCAGCCATCCCTGCTCCTCGACCAGCCTGCTGCCTTGCTTCTCAGGCTTCCGTGCATGCTGGGTTCGCTCTGCATGACCGTGTCCCTTCTCTGCCCATGCTCTTGGCCAACCCCTTGTATGCTCCCGAGACATTATCTCCTGTGACCAGCTAGCCAGATCAGGTGACCCTCTTTTGCACCCTGTGTTTGCCGCTATAATGTAACCGTGTTGTGATTGCTGGTTATCTGTGTGACTTATTCCCTAACCAGATGCTCTTTCTGGGGGAAGGGGGATGGAGCTCACATCTGTCTTTGCCTCCTGGAGCTGTGCTGTGGCTTCCTTGCCTCTCCCTCCCTCTTGGGGCTTTCTTGTCTCTATCTCCCTCTTGGCTGGGGGCAGTGGGAGAGTGGGACCTGAGAGGTACAACTGTTCACTCCCTGCTCCCTCCCTGCCGGGCACCACCTGAAAGCAGCTACATCCCCTCCCAAGCCCCCTCCTGTCCAGCAGCTCTGGCCTCAGCCCCAGTCCGAGCAGTGGCTCACTTCCCTGGCCACAGCACATTGGCAGCTTCGAGGTGCATTCCCACACTGACCTCCCCCCAGCCCCGTGCCCTGCTTGAGCTTCTCTAGTGGCCCTGTGCCAGCTTGGTGCCCTCCCCAACCTACCCTCGCCAGACTCTAGTCCCTCCCAGTTCTGCAGAACGTGACCTTATTTGGAAATAGGGTGGTTGCAGATGTAGTTAAGGCAAGGTCCTATTGGAGTGGGGTGTGCCCCAGATCCAGTATGACCGGTGTCCTTGTAAGAGAGGAGGCACAGAGACACAGACACATGGAGATGCCGTGTGATGGCAGATTGGAGCAAAGCATCTGCGAGCTAAGAAACACCAAGGTTGGCCAGCAATACTGGAAGCAATATGGGAAGCTAAGAGAAAGGCCTGGAACATTCTTCTGGGGAGGCTTCAGGGCTAGCACAGCCCAGCCAGCACCCTCATCTCAAGACTTCTGGCCCCCGTAACTGGGAGACCTGTTTGCCCTGTGGTTGAAGCTACCCTGTTTGAGGTCATTTGAGCCCCTTCCTCACTCGCACATGAGTTTCCTTTCGAGGGGCCCAGCCGATTCTTGCTGCACACTCTTGCTCTGTGAACTTTGCAAAGTCAAGGCCCCTTGTTATTCCGACGCCTCAGTGCCTGGCACGGGGCTGACCCCGAAGGGCAGTAAACACCTGCTGGGTAAGAACCAACGTGCCTCATTTGGTCTGTTCCTCTTTTCCCGAAATAGCATCAGAACAAAGTCAAAGCAGGCATGGACGTTTCCGGTTAAAGCAGAGCCCCCCAGCCAGGCCAGGTGTGTTCAGCTGACAGCCCCACATCTGGCCCCCCTTGGGTCATCCATCTGGAGCCGGCCCGGCCTGTGTCCGTGGGTGGCAGCCTCAGGGCACACCACCTCTGGTGCCGCACACCTTGTCAGGACTTTGAACCACTGGATTGGAAAAGTTGAGCTTGATTCATTCTGTTCTCACAGGAAATTTCATTCTTGAATTCAGATTGAATTCATTCTGTTCTCACAGGAAATTTCCATATTACACGAACCAATGAAAGAAAAGGAAGAACCATTAGATTCTTTATCTTCTCAACTGTTACAAAATTTGTGATTGAAAAAAACAGGGTCAGAGTCACCTAAGGCGCCTGGGTGGTTCAGTCGGTTTTGCTGCCTGACTTTTGATTTCCGATCAGGACATGATCTCAGGGTCATGAGATCGAGCCGGGGCGATCTGCTTGAGACTGCCTCTCTCCGCCTCCCTCTGCCCCTCCCACGCTCTCTCAAATAAATTAATAAAACCTTTTGTCAAAATTTCTGAGAGGTTACCTAGTGGCACAAAGTGTCTCAGTGGTGACATGCCAGCGGTCCCCTCCATCCTGAGCTTGTGTGCAGTCATGTTAACCATAAAGCCTGGAATGTTCCTCGAAGCAATCGCAGGTTCTCATTTCAAAGTGCAAACTGTTTTATTTGAAAGTTTTGTACAAATTTATTACCTCCCTTACTATATTTTCTGGATGTTATGATCATATAAAAGATTAGTATTTTATAAAAGATGAATACTTTAACCTTTTTAAAATTAAAAGACGAACACTTTTGGCAAATAATCTGTAGACCATCTTGGCCCCCTCTGGTTTTCCACAGTATGCCACACAAATACCATTTTCTCTGAGACAGCTTGCACACAGACTGCTGCCTTCCGAGTCAGGGCATGGCCTGAGTATCTCCCCAGCTAGATTCAGAAATCACTAGGACCAAGTCACCGTGGTCCGTCAGGACAGACAGGTTTCTGCGGCCCCCAGGAAATGAGAGGACAGAGCTACTGGAGCCGGAGAGGCTGAGATGGGGTGGGCAGGGCAGACCCGGCAGTGCGTGAGAAAGTGCGCCTCCTGGAGGTGACAGTGCTGTCCCCAAGCCGGGGCAGGAAGGGGCAGGAGCGTGGTCAGGCCTTGTCTGGCTACGAAGGGACCAGGTCTTGTTCCCACGGGACCCAGGGGCACCGTGAGGGGTTTCATCAGGAATGACAGGATGCCAGCTGCTTTTGGAGACCAATTCGGGGCAGCGGGGAGAGTGGGTGTCTGAGGAGGAGCCCACCCGGGGCTGGGAGAGCTAGGGCACACTTTCCGTGAGAGACCAGGATGCCCTTGGGAGCAGCAGCGGAGGGGCCGTGTGGGGAGAGATGCGAGCCAGGCTGGGCTGGTTTGGGGATCACCAGGAACGGAGAGTCAGGAAGGGCAGAAGGAACTGGCCCTCAGAGACCCTGCCAAAGGGAGAAAGGAGGAGAGAGGCCTGGGGCCATCTCACTTGCAGGAGGAGGGGGGCCCAGCTGGTGTCCTGTGGCTGAAACCTTGGGGCCCCCTGAGGCTGACAGGTTTCCCTTCTGCACAGAGAAGGCTTCTCAAAAGCCAAAGGGGACATTTGTTAAGTGGTTAAGGTTAAGTGTCGCACTCAGCTCAGGTCATAGGTCAGGGTCCCGGGTTAGAGCCCCACCTAGCATCAGGCTCCGCACTCAGCGGGGGCGGGGGGGGGGTTGGGGTTCGACTTGGAATTCTCTCTCCCCCGGCCCCACCCCCTGCACACTCAAAAAAAAAAAAAAAAACCCACCACCACCACCAAAACCAGAGAAGTGGCACCTTCTACACAACTCAGTGAACGGGAAAGGACAGCAGAGTGTTCTAGAACTGAACAGGGCCCCAGGGGAAACGGTGAGGCCTGACAGGGGAGGAGGAAACCTTCTCAGGGCTGGCCTGAGGGAGATGTTGGGGAGGGCCTACCGATGTGCCCAGACCCACTGTCCCTACAGACCTCCAGGCAAGTAACAGTGAGGCCTCGGATTACTTTTAGCCAGGGGCGGCCTCCTTCCTGGAATTTTTCTGCAAAGTGTTTTCTGCTTCCCTTTGCTCTTCCTGGGTCGTGCTGTTCTGGGAGCTGGCTGCCTGGGCCCAGTTAGGGAGCTGTGTCCACTGTGGGTGCCTGTGGGAATATAAGCGGCCCCTTCTGGGTTCTGCCCAAGGACAACTGTGGGCCGCAGTGAGAGTGGGATTCAGAGAACAGTGGTCCTGGGCGGTGATGGGAACTGTATGAGGGCACAGCCAGGGCCCCGGTCGCAGGTGCCAGGAGCCAGGTTGGGCTTCTCCAGGCGACCCCTCCAAGCTGCGTGTCATGCACACATAGGTGTGATTCGGGAAGGCTCAACAGAGCCTGTCCGTGGGCCCCTTCTCACTCAGGAGCACCCTGGTTTGGGGATTTCTGACCCTTGAGAAGGAGCCGGGGGAATAAAGGCCAGCAGTCCCAGGCACCCCCACTCTAGCGCTGGGCCTTCCAGGGGAACCTGTGGCTTTGCAGCTTATTGGTAAGACCTACCTTGAGGGCCAAGGGCCCAGGGGGGCTCCCTGTCAGCCAGTGCAGAACAAGCCGGTGAATGCCCGCGAACCCGCCGGCAGGTGCGAGGACACGGGTCCGCCGCCAAAATGCCGAGCCGGGGCGGGGGGCGCGCCTGCGGGCCCCAGCAGCCAGCGGGCGGGCAGCGCCACTCGCGTGGGGGCGCCCCTGGGGCTGTTTGGGACCCCGGCGCGCCCCGGGGCCGGGGGTGGGGGGCGGGGAAGGGGATGGGGGAGGGCAGGGAAGGATCGGCGGAGGTGGGGATGAGCCGGAGGGGGAGGGCCGAGCCGCCCGCCGCGGCCCGGGCCCCAGCGCCCCGCCGGCGGCAGGAAAGTGAAAGGGGCGGCGGGGCCGGCGGGGCCTCCGCGCGCCGCCCCAGGAAGTCGCGAGCAGGAAGCGCCCGCGGCGGCCGGCTCGGGCCGCGGCGCAGGTGAGGCGCGGGGACAGGGACCGAGCGGGGAGAGCGACGCGGGGACGCTCCGCAGCGCCTGCACCCGCCGGGCCGCCGGCCTACCGGTCTCCGGGTTTGCGGCCGCGCAGCACCTGCCGCGGCGGCGGCGGCCCCTGCGTTCCGGCCGTTCCCCGCCCCGCCGGCCTTTGTGCTTGGCCTTGGCCTTGGCCTGGGCCGAGAGTCTCGACTCCTGCCTTGCCTCGGAAGGGGAATCAGGGGCGAGCCGAGCGGTCCCGCGGGCGCCCCTCCTCACCCTGCCCCGGTCGCGGTGACAGCGGGGGCTCCGGGGACCCCGCGGGAGGAGCCCCGCGCATTGGCCGCCGCGCGCCAGGGACGTGGGCGTGTCGCCGAGTCTGCCTCTCCCGGGGACCCGCCGCCGGGGAGGAGCCGGCGCTGAAAGGCGTCCGGGAGGCTCGGGGAGCTGGCGCTCTGGGCCTCTGGGCTGTTTGCCTGCTGAGCAGCTGGTTCCCGGAGCTCGTGAGCCTCCTGGCCCACACCAGTGACAGCGTCCTGTGGATCGCTTGGAAAGCGCCGGAAAGTCCCCCACCTGTCGACCTCCAACCTTCGGGCTCTTTTTGCCTCTTTCCCCTGCCTTCCGGTGCAACCCCGCCCTAGCAGCCACGCAGCCGCTCCTGGCGACCCGGTGACCCCGAGGGACCGAGGGACCGTCCTGGTTTGCATTTGAACGGAGGACACTGGAAAGAGCCCTTTTTCCAGCCCCAGGTTTGCATTTCTAAAGGTGAAATTCCAAAGCCTGCCTCTCCTTCAGTCTCCTGGGGCTGGGAGGTGGCCAGCTGCTGGGTGGCTGCCACCCGCCTGGGACCAGAGATTTGGGGAGGTTGTTTGAGTTGGTAACTGTTAAGGGTCTCTTCCCAGCACCTTCCTTGGTCTCCCTGTAGGTCAAGACTCCAGACCTTCAGTGTCTTCCCATGTAGGCGTGGACCCCTACGGGCAGGGTCTGTTTTGTGTATCACCTTTGACATTCAGTGGATTGGGGGTGGGGGAGAGGAGGTGATGCGGAGAGAGAAGTTCTTTTTGTGTTTAAACCCTAAACCCCAGGAAAGAGATAGTGGGCACTGTCAGTACTGTTTCGTAGGGAATAGAGCCTTTAAAGTCGAAGCCATAGAAAGTATTTTCTCTAGAAAGGAAGTTGTCTTCATCCTCCCCCTCTCCTGCCATTCTCTCTCTCTTTGCAGAAAAAAGAAGTAACTTTCTGGGGGGAAGTGTACCTTCCACCCGACTTTGCCTTAAAATAAGATCCACTTTGAAAACTCTCTTTGAGTAGCTCATTTAACATCCGTACAGGGCTGCTGAGGTTTACACAGCACTCCGTTCCGGGAAGACCCTTTCAGAGTCACTCTTGTTGAAGGAGCTCACAGAGCCGTCCTGGGCAGCCAGGTCACCCACGGACAGCCCGAGGGCACAGCCCGGGAATGCTTCTCTGCCTCGGGTCATTCCTCATCTTGCTGCGGGGGTTTGGGTGCTTTCAGAAGGTGGGTATAAAACCTTGCCTGTTAGTAGGTTTGACTGATCTGCTCTGGGGGGTGGGTGGGAGCTGAATTCCCCATCTGATGGTAGAATGACTCTGGAGGGTGTGACTTCTCTCCGGAATAGTGACTTTTGGAGACCCTACGAAGAGCGGCCAGCAGAGAGAGTACATCATCTTTTATGCAGTGGGGTTTTGTGCTCAACGCAGGGTGTCAAGTGCCTCGCCTCGTTCCCTTGTGCTCTCCGGAGGACAGGGGACAGGCCGGAGGAAGAGAAGAGGGTGGGTGCGGCTGAGAGAATCTGGACCTGAGTTTGCGCAGTGTCCCGCCCATGGGGCAAGCCGCCGGTCCTCTTGGGAAGGGAGTGCCGGGCCTGCCGGTGGACCTCACAGGGCTCCACGGCTCTCCATGCAATTCGTGCTTCTCAGGGGCCACTGCCTGGCTCTGGAGGAAGGAGCCTCACTCAGTTGAGCTCTTAACATCCCAGGTGTAAAATCCCTACCGTTACTTCTAGGAGAGTGATAGCACTTGCCTTCACCCATTTCACAGGGGAAGACCGTTCAATTATTTTTAAAAAGAAGTTGAGATTTTCTTCCCCTGCTGGTTTCCAGGGCCTTCTGGATTTCTTTTTTTAAATTACAGGTTTATTTAATCGAGGTTTATTGATTGACTGATTCAGAGGGGAATACCATCTAGAATATTCCTAGACAAGCCACACCTAGCGAAGCAGTGTTTGGACAGAGGAAGGAAGTGGACTCTGGCCATCCCTTTTCAGGCACTGTAAAATTTAAATCCTTTACTCTGCGGTCACAAAATTGTTTCTCAGAGTATATAGAGGCCCGGACAGGAGCCCACACATTTTGAATGGAGTTTTAGTGAAATACTCTTTAAATCTAGATTTTGAGCCAAAACATCTTTGAAGCATTTGCAGAGACTGGTTTAACATGTCTCCAGAGTGCTCGCTCTGTGCCAAGTTTGAACCTAAGTCCCGGGAATGGGGCAGCCGCGCACCACCCTGGCTCTCCTGGATTTTCTGGAACACAGCTGCTTTTTCCTGAGCTGCTTCTGCCCGCCAGGCCCGGTGCTAAGGGCTTTCCATGGGTGATCTCTTTTTCTCTTCATAAGAACCCTAAAATGTAGGTGCCACCTTCCCTATTTTGTTAGCCAGGGACAGCAAGAAAACAGACAGTTGAAGTAATGTGCCTGGGATTAGCCAGCCCAAGGTCAGCTGTAAGGGGGTTGGGGAGGGCCAGGGCTAGGGGTCCTGGGATGAAAACGCAGCAAGGAATTTGACTTTTTTACTAAAAAGTGTGCAGGGCAATCCCTGAAGAAGTCACCATGTGTGGAGGGGGGAAGGGACAGAATGTCAGCCTGCAGGGGTGGGGGTGGGGGTGCCCAGGCTCTTAGGAATGTAGCTGGAACCTTCTAGTGGAGCTATTTGCTTTGCTTGTCTGTAACCCCAAAGAAGTTGTTGGGAGACATTAAATAAATTTCAGCAGCTTTAAACTGAGATGAATGTTTACTCAAAAGTAACTTTAAAAAAAAACAAATTACATAACTGTGAATTTTCAGTAAGTATTAAGACAGCCCAGGCCGTGCTCCTACATGCGCTGGGTCCAGTGTTATCTAAGGCCTTGGTCCAAAAGATTCCTTGTGGCCAAGCATCGAGGATAGACTGAGAAGTCATGTGTCCTGAGGTTGGCTTTGGGATGAGAGACCAGGCCTAACTGCTGTGCCGGGCGTCCTTGGCTCTCAGGGTTCTCTGGCCGTTGCTTCCCGCCTTACTCTGCCATCAGCCCTGGCTTCGGAATGGGGTCCTTCCCCAGGACATGAGGCATCAAGAGGCCGGTGGACAGTTGGGTACCTTCCCACAGCACGAGGGCATTTCAGTTCAGTCGTGAGGCCACAGTGAAATGATTGGCTTGACGACCTGCCATCTCGCCCAGGCCTCTGTGTCTCTCTGTTAGCGTGGCTTGGACGTGGCCTGGTCCACAGGGGGTGGAGTCGAGCCTGTCCCATTGCCTGGCATGTTCTGGTAATTGAGCACACGGTATGACTACTGGGCACGGACTGGTCTCCCTGAATATTAGTACTCGTTCCGTAGAGTGTGGTGGTTAAGAGCGAGTGGGAGGATCTCTGGATGTCTCCCAGATGGAGAGGGAGGGACTCGGAGTCTCTCTGTTCATCATCAGACCACGTGGAGTTTGTGTCTGTGGTCTCTGAACAAGCTGTCCCTGAGGGCAGGCAGATTGCCTCCCCCAGTAGCTCTTGTGGGGGGATTTCGGTGTGGGGCTGGAAGCCCAGCTTTGATCTGGGCCGGCCGACACCCACTCCGGACCTTACGTCTGCCAGGGACTCCCACAGTGGCCCTGCCGGGACACCTGACTTTTCCACTGCTCATTCTCCTTGTAGGGAGCCGAGCCTCTGCCTGAAGGAAGAGGGCAAGCAAGACCCAGCAGGACACCTCGGTGCACCTTCCAGTCCGCGGGAGCTGCAGGGGCCAGAGAGACACTGGAGCCCGGGTTGGTAACCCACGCACGACGCCTCTTGTGACCAGAGCCCCGTGGTCGGCGCGGCGTAAATGGCTCCGCTGCCCCCAGGCGTCCGCTTCATCGTCTCGTTCTCCCGGGATCAGTGGTGAGTGCTGGCGCTCAGTCCGTGGCCCGGTGCTGTGTGGCGGTGCGCGCACGGCCAGTGTCATTATAACAAACGCGTATGGATGCCTGGCGTCCCTGGGTTACTGTTGAATGGCTTATCAGCACTGGAAAGTCTGACCAGGAACTTTGCTAAGCTGTCCTCTGCGTTTGGTTCTGGCCATGACAGATAGCGTTAGGACTCCCTCGTGGTTTTCAGTAGTTTCTATAATAATGACGGTGTCCATGGAAAAACGCCCCTTGGCTACGGGCAGGATTGTAAAGTGGCTTCGGGGGAGATAAGTGCATGAACCCTGAGTCCGGTGAGTGGCTTAGCTGGGGCAGAACTTACTGAGAGAAGATGAAGGCTAAACAAGTTAGATGCAGACCAGAATACCGCTTCCTGTTTCGAGACCAAGCTCACGTCGCATGCTCTGACAGCCCTTCTCACGGTTGGGGCAGGAATCTCACACCCCTAGAGGAAGAAGAGGGCAAGGGCAGAGACTGGAGCCAGCCTCTCCGTCCCGGAGCCCACCCGCCCAGAAGTTTCTCTTTCCTGTTGCTCTCTACTGGGAAGGAGTAAGTTTTCCCCTATCCTCTTGGGCTCCTTCCTTGGGGGCGTGCAAATTAAACTACAAAAGACAGATGTGATCACATATGCAGGGGAGGTTACAGAAAAATGTGACTCAGGTGGCTTCTGTGCCATCTTAGTAAGGGAAAAGGAGGAGGACAAGGGAAAAACAAGTGACTTTTCGGAAAGGTTCAGCGGGCCTTATGGGAACAGACGGGAGATAAGGTAGTGCTGTGGGCCTTTCTTTAGGTGAGCTGCTGGTGCTTCTCCTTTCCAGCAAGAAGAGTGTCTGCCCTGCTGCTCCCAGGGAGGGGGTTGCCGCACTTAAGTTCTTCTAGGTGGTTGTGCTTGTGGGCAGGTTAGAAATTAAAGGCACTCAGATTCCCTCCACTCGGAGCAGTTTCTGTGCCTTAGTGCCGCATCCTGGACCCCTTCATCTCTGCCCCGACAGCCCACCTGTGGCCCTCACACCCTTTCCTGCATCTCAGGCCCCCTGCTGGTCGGTGGCACCCTCAGGGCCTCTGCGTCCCTCCCAGAGTGGTGCCCGTGTCATTTCATTTCTCGTCTACCGGGAACCTGGCTGCCAGCTGTAGACACATCCCTTTCCTCTAGTGGGCGCTTCCCTTCAGTTTCCTTGTCTGTTTTGTGACTTTGTTTTGATACAGTTTCCAAAATCACAGAAGAAAACTGTAAGAATATCCGAAGAACCCCATGTCCGGTGCGCCACTGATTCATTCTCTTCTTCTGTTTTGTCTCCTTTCCTTGCTTCAGGTTGAGGCCCTGGGGCTTCTCACACCTGAGTTTACAGGTGCGTCCTCCCCTGGGAGCTTGTTAAAATGCGAATGCTTCCTCGGGAGGTCTGGGGTGGGGCCCAAGCGTCTGCATTTCCCAGGGGACAGGGTGCCCTGCGTCCGCAGACCGCACTCTGGGTGACAAGGGTGTAGCATGTCTCTTCGTCTCTGCCTCGGACTTGCTCGTTGACCTTTACTTTGTAGACCCCAGCTCCCTGCCCCGCAGAGGGAGAAAGCTAGCTTGGACCTTCCTTCGGAGGCCTGGTGATGTCTTTCTCCCAGTGGGCACTGCCCTTGCTGACACCACCTTGATTTCCTTTGGGGACCTGACTCCTTTGTGCGCAGCTGTGGGACTAAAGCGGGCTGGCTGGGTCTTGGGACCCAGAGGAGGGCCCCGGAGGACCAGCCAAGAAAGCCCTCGGCCTCAGGCGGGATAGAAATCAGACACAAACCGAGAGGAAGTAAGAACGGAGTCCATTAAAGATACAGAGAGAGTGTGGATACAGACAGCGCATCCGGGAGACTCAGAAGGGAAGAAACAGAGCGTGTCATGTTCGCTTGGGGCCTGGGGTCTTTACTGACGGTGGTCTGGTGCCCGTGCCTCCTCAGTAACCCAGGAACAGAGCCAGTGTTGAGCTGTCCTCCGGAAGTCACTTGTGCCCTGGAGCCGGGGGTTTTGGTGAGTCTAAGGTTTTGGAAAAGTTCAAGATGACTCCCGCCGGTCACTCCTTAGATATCATCTGCTGTGCTGGAAAACTCTGAAGAAGTCATTAACTCCTCGGTGTTCATGTGAAAGACAGACATTATCTGTTCTGTCACAGATGTGTAAGGGGCGGGGGGCAAAGGTCTAGCAAAAACCGAAGCTGGAAATGCAGTGAGAAAAGCCGTTTTTTATGGGGTTCCTTTAGTTTCCCTGTCTCAGTAGGTGGGACTGAGGCCCCCGAGGCTCTGTGTCCTTGACCTTTCTCCTTGGCCCACGTCCCCCAGGAGGCAGTCTGGGGCCCAGGGTGGGATACTGGTCTCTGTCCTGGGGTGCTGAGTGTTGAGGAGAGGAAACCTTGGGTAGAGGGACTGTTGAATGTGGCCAGTCCAGCTGGGGCCAGGGCTCAGCTCCCAGACACAGCTGCACACTCTGCCCATTCGCTTCTCCCTCCACCCTCTGTGTGTGTGGGACACGCACACGCACACACGTATTTTTCTGAATCATTGGAGTCAGTTGTAGTCATCATGCCCTTTTATTTCTCAATATGCTGGTGTGTGTTTCCTAGCGATAAGACATTCTCCTACAACTGCGCGTGAAGGTCAGAATCAGGAAATTTAACGTGAGGTAATGCTGTGATCTAGTCCACGGTCCATATCAGAAGTCACAGCAGCCACCGTCCCAGGATGTCGTGTCCTGTGTCCCCTGGTCCAGGACCCCGTCCACAATCACATGTTGTGTTCCATTGTCCTGTGGGACTCAGTCTCCTTCAGTCGGAAGCTGTTTCTTGGCCTTCCCTTGTCCTTCATGACCTTGACATTTTTGAAGAGTACCGGCCATTTCTGTCATAGACTGTCCCTTGTTGGGGTGTCTAGTTAGTATTTCCTCAGGACTGGATTCAGTAACGCTCTTCTGTTAGGAACAGCACAGAGGGCAGAGGACGTCTCGCTGCGGGTGAGGGGCTACAGACGCGGGCACAGGCGGGGCTGGTCGGGAAGTGACGTACCAGGAAGACCGTGAGAGAAATAGCTACATGTGGTTCTGCACGTGGGTTTGATGCATGTGTGTGTGTGTGTGTGTGCACACGCATGTGTGGTACGTGTACATGTGACGTGTGTTGGTTAGATGTGTGTGGTATGTGTGTTGTGTTTGTGCATGTCTGGTGTGTGTGGTGTGTGTGTGTATGGTGTGCGTGTGTGTTGTGTTTGATGTATGTGATACGTATGGTGTATATGTGGTGTGTTGTGTTTGTGTGTGCGTGTGTTTGCTGTGTGTGTGTGTGTGTGTGTGGTGTGTGCTGTCTGAGTGTGGGCTGTGTGATGCATGTGAGTCACGTACCACACCCAGTCGGCTCAGAGGCCCTGGATGCAGCGGCGTTCAGGGTAGGGAGCACTGGGTGCTGGGTGTCGGGCTCCGCGGGTCTCGGGCTCTGCGTGCGGTCTCCCGTGGAGGGACCCAGGCACCCTGGAGTCCGGACCGATGTGAGGACTGAGCCGCAGGCGCGGTAGGAGGAGCCAGGACTACTTCGTACCAGAAATGACGAGCCGAGTCTGGAGGGACTTGAGATTTAAAGTAAATGATGCTAGTGGTGGATTAGCCCGATGGACAGAACAAGAACCCCGGAGCGGCAGGGCTGTAAGTGCGGGCACGAGGGTGAGAAAGGAAGCCCCGCCCCCAGGGGATGCCTGCAGCTCCCCACCCCCCAGGCCCGCGCCCTTTCTGAGATCCTCGGGATCAGACACTGCGAGGGGAGACCAGAGGGACAGGATGCCCGTGTCAGCTCCACGTGTGTCCCCACAGACTCCGTGTTAGTTACACAGAGGGGAGAAGCACCGCTTCCTGGACGGCAGACTGGGCACAGGGCCGCTGGGGCAGAGGGCCGCTTGAGCAGGTGGTCCGTGCCAGCATCTCTGACATCCCTTCTGTGTCTAGGATGCTCTGGGAAGGTGTCCCATCGTAGCTCTGTGTGGTTTCCTTGTTCCCAAGTTAAGGACGCCTTTGGACTAACTCCCATGCCAGATCCTACCGCCCAGTAACTGTCCTCTACAGTGTTGGTCTCCCCCGTTGGCGTACGACTCCGACGAGTACCGCTGCAGCTGGAAACAGACGCTGTGCCCTTCATCTCGGGCGGAAGCAGGCTGCCGTCCGGGAGCACACGCGAGGCTAGAGACCATGTCTGCGAGGCTAGAGACCATGTCTGCGAGGCTCTGAGGTGCACACCGGGCCTGTGCTGTCACTGCCGAGATGCACTTTTGCTTTGCTAGAAACTTTGCATCAACCCCAGCACCGTTCTTGTGCTGATTGATGCAAATAAGGCCACTGCTAGACAGAACCGCAGAGTACTAGCAGGTGGAAGAGTCAGAGGGTTCTGTAGCTCCCTTGTAATTGTACATGTTTCCTGTTCCAAGCCCAAATGTGACATTGAACAAAAACACCAGTATCAGATTGCATCCGCGTCCCGAGGCTGCTGTAACAGCCCCACACATGACAGAGGCTGCAAGTCCAGACCCAGGTGTCGGTGGGGCTGCGCGGCTCCAGGGCCGGATCCCTCCTGCCCCCTCCAGCTTCTGGGGGTGCCTGGTGGTCCTTGGCCTTCCTTATCTCGGCTCTGCCTCTGTGATCAAGCTGCCGTCTTCCTGTCTGTCCCTGTATCTTCCATAAGGCCTTTGTAAGGATGTCAGTCATTGGATTAAAGATCTCGTGTGGTCTCAGGTCATACGTGGGTTCAGTATGGCCTCAGCTTCACTAATTACATCCCCAGGACTCGATTTCCAAATAAGGTCATGTTGTGAGATTTTCGGTTGGACTTGAATTTGGGGGGGCACAGGATTCAACCCAGTGCAAAGTGGACGGTCACAATCATCCACAGTCCTGCTTCGTAGAGCATAAAGGAAGACAGAAAATGAGGGTAGAATTAATTACAGGCCAGGAAAAGCAATCAGGAAGGTTGTGTAGGACTTTGGTCCTATAACCCCAGGTAATCCCGTGGAAGTAAAATGTCTTCCAGACCTTCTGGAAGGGAACCGTCCGCCCGGGATGCTGACTCTTCCCCTCCACAAATCCCGTGTCGCCACGAAGAGGAAAGGACGGAAAGAAGGGCAGGTTTAGAAGTCGGGGCACCAGCGTCGGCCCCGGAGTCCGCCCCGACACTGGCTCAACAGAAGGAGGGTTTTCTGGTTCAGAATCTCCAGGAAGGAGGCAGCAGCCCAGAGGTGGTGGGTGGAGGCCCAGGTTGGCCACTAAGTCTGGATAAGCTAGACAGACTGTCCTCTAGGGCTGCAGGCGTATCGGGATCCCTGGGGCTCTTCAGATGTGATCTGGACACACACAAGAGCTCTTTATTTCTAGGCTTATTATCCTACTTAATAAATATATTTAATAAGGATCAGTTACTTGTACATAGAATATTCTGTTTATGTCTGGGAAGAGACTAGAGAGTGTGAACCCAGGGCCCATTGAAATCAAGTCACTCTATCAAAATCCTTAGCCGGGTGACGAAACCCAGGGCCCATTGAAATCAAGTCACTCTATCAAAATCCTTAGCCGGGTGACATGACATTCACATTCTCCTGGTTCGTAACACACCTGAGACCCGGGGTCATGCAGCATCCTCGAGGCCTCGATTCTTCTCTGGAACCCTGATCTGGGAGGTGCTGGGGCTGACTTGGTCCCAGAATTTCATCCGTGCTCCCTGAGCAGACTGCAGAAGGGGGCCCTGAGCCCAGGTGGGACCAGCTCGGGGTCCCTGCAGGGCTGGAGCCCTGCCTTGTGCCCTTCTGCCGCCCGTACCTCTGCCGTAGGTGACTGTCCACTCGGGTGGGCTCTCTGTCCGAAAGTCACTGGCCTTTTCAGGCCGGAAACAGGCAGGTATTTCAGGAGTGGGGGCCAGCCTTGCCTTCCTGGCAGGGCCCCTGCTCTGCTCTCTTGCCAAGTTCTCTTCCCACTGACCTGTTTTCTTCCCCAACAAGTGCTTTTCCAGAGAGGGGTTCCAGCTTGGACGTTGGAATGAACTTTTCTCTTCTTGCCTAGGGTCTTCTTTTCTCTAGTCTCTGATTCACCTCAGTCTTGCTCTGGGGCTGCTTTTGCATAAACCAAGAAGAGCGCCCGGCCTCAGGCCAGGCTTTCTGCCGTCATCTGCCTTGTTCATAGCATGTCTGTGGTCACCAAGTTTCTCATGGAGGCCAGTGAGATATTTTTATTCCTGCCTTGCATGTGTCCTTCTTAAAAAGTTGCACAGAAGCTCAAAGTAAAAAGTAGATGTGCTCTTAAATGCCCAGGATACAGGCTTACAGGAAGTTTGTACTTCATGCTCTTACTAACCAGTTAATGGTTTCTTCGTGTCTACTCTGTGAACTGTGTGTTCACCTTCCGCGTCCCAAATCTCTCTGATTGTAGTTATGTTTTTATGAGTATTGAAACAGTTTTAATTTGCACAAAGCAAAAGTGGTGAAATTTTTAAATGTATTATGGTGATGTTGCAAATAGGATTAGTAATTGATATAGGATTGAGGGACTAATATACATATAAGATGATTTAAAATACAGTTACAAGGTAGTGTTTGTTTATGTGTGTATGTATTTTCATCTTATTATTTATTTTAATTTTAATATTTATTTGTTTGGTATGTATGTATTTTATTGATTTGGTCCTTCATCCCCGTCACCTAGTTCACCCATCCCCCGCCTACTTTCCCTCTGGTGACCGTCAGTGTGTTTTCCAGAGTTACGAGTCTGTTTCTGGTTTGTGTCTCTCTTTCTTTTTCCCCCTTTGCTCATTTGTTTTCTTTCTTAAATTCCACACATGCATGAGATCATATGGTATTTGTCTTTCTTCGACATTCTTCACTTAACTCTCTAGATCTATTCATGTCACTGCAAATGGTAAGATTTCATTCTTTCTTAGGGCTGAGTACTATTCCGTATATACACACATCCCACTTCTTTATCCATTCCTCTCTCTGTGCACACTTGGGCTGCTTCCATATCTTGGCTTCTGTAGATACTGCTGCTGTAAATGTAGAGACACACGTGTCCCTTTGAATTTGTGTTTTTATATTTTTTGGGTAAATACCCAGTAGTACCAGTACTGGATAGTACGGTAGTTTCATTTTTAACTTTTTGAGGACCCTCCATACTGTTTTCCAGAGTGGCCACAGCAGTTTACCTTCCCACCAGCAGTGCAGGAGGCCCCCCTTTCTCCACATCCTCGCCAACACCTGTTGTTTCCTGACTTGTTCATTTGAGCCATTCTGACTGGTGTGAGGTGGGATCTCACTGTGGTTTTGATATGTGTTTCCCTGATGATGAGTGATGGTGAGCATCTTTTCGTGTGTCTGTTGGCCATCTGGATGTTTTCTTTGGCGAAATGTCTGTTCATGTCCTCTGCCCATTTTTAAATTGGATTGTTAGTTGTTCGGTGTTGAGTTGTTGAAGTTCTTAATAGATTTTGGATACTCACCCTTTATCAGGTATGTCATTTGCAAATATCTTCTCCCATTCTGTAGGTTGTCTTTTAGTTTTGTTATTTCCTTGGCTGTGCAGAGGCTTTTTACCTTGATGAAGTCCCAGCAGTTTATTTTTGCTTTTATTTCCCTTGACTCAAGAGGCATATCTAGAAGGATATTGCTAGGGCTGATGTCAGAGGAAGTACTGTATGTGCTCTCTTCAAGGATTTTTACCTCTTCAGACCATTATCTCTCATGAATATAGATGCAAAAGTCTTCAACAAAATGTGAGCAAACCAAATCCAACAAAATATAAGAAAAACCGTGCGTCACAATCTAGTGGCATTTATTCCTGGGATGCTGGGGTAGCTCAGTATTCAAAACAATTAGTGTGATATTTCACATCAATAAGAGAAGGTATAAAAATCATCTGATCATTTCATTAGATGCAGAAGAAACATTTGACAAGTCCAACATCTATTGGTAAACCTTCATCAAAGCAGGTCTAGAGGAGCATGCTGTAACATAATAAAGACCTTACATGAAAAACCTACAGAGAACATCACACTCAGTGGGGATAAACAGAACTTTCCCCGAAGGTCAGGAAAATAGCAGGGATGTCCACTCTCCCCTCTGTTCTCTACATAGACGGGAAGTCCTGGCACCAGCAGTCACACAATAAAAAGAAGTAAGAGGCATCCAGATTGGTAAAGAACTCAAACTCTCACTGTTTGCAGATGACATGATACTATGTATAGAAAACCTGAAAAGAGTCCACCAAAAAACTGCTAGAACTGGTAAGTGAATTCAGTAAAGTCATAGGATACAAAATTAATAGACAGAAGTGTGTTGCATTTCTATACACTAATAAGCAGCAGTAAGTAAAATTAAGGAAACAATCCCATGTACAATTGCACCAAAAACAATAAAATATCTGGGAATAAACTTAACCAAAGATGTGAAAGGTCTGTACTCGGAAAACTATAAACCCTGATGAAAGAAGTTGAAGACGACACAGACATGGAGAGGCACCCCGTGCTCATGGATTGGAAGAACAAATATCCGTACAGCGTCCACACTACCCAAAGCAATCTACGGATTCAGTGCCGTCCCTCTTAAAGTAGCAACAGCATTTTTCGCAGAACTAGAACAAAGAATCCTGAAACATGTGTGAATCCACAGAACCCCCAAACAGTCAAAGCAATCTTGAAATGGAAAAACTGGAGGAATCGCGATCCAGATCGCAAGATACACTACGGAGCGGTCGCGTTCAGAGCAGTACAGGACCTGCAGAGAACCAGACACAGTTGCTGACCAGACACAGGTCAGTGGAATGGGACAGAGAATCCAGAATGGACCCTCAACTCTGTGGGCAACTCATCTTCAGCAAAGGAAGCAAGAATAGGCAACAGGACAAAGACCGTCTCTTCAATAAATGGTGCTGGGAACACTGGACAGCCACGTGCAGAAGAATGGGACTTGGCCACTCTCTTACACCACACACAAAAATAAACTCGAAATGGATGAAAGACCTCAATGTGAGACCTGACCCCATAAAAATCCCAGAGGAGGGGCACCTGGGTGGCTCAGTGGGTTAAAGCCTCTGCTTTCGGCTCAGGTCATGATCCCGGGGTCCTGGGATTGAGCCCTGCGTTAGGCTCTCTGCTACGCAGGGAGCCTGCTTCCCCCTACCACCCCGCCTGCCTATCTGCCTACTTCTGATCTCTGTCAAATAAATAAATAAAATCTTTAAAAACAAAAAAAATCCCGCAGGAGAGCGCAGGCAGGATTTTCTCATCATTCTTAGACATGGGCCCTGGCAGCATTTTCTAGGTTGGTCTCCAGAGACAAGGGAGATACAATGTAATCTTAATGCATCTTGTATTAACTTACGTCATCCCTGCCTCCGTTCTGTGTTGCAGGTACAGAGCCTTCATTTTTATTTTGACATTTTTGCTGTATGCAAGTTTCCACTTATCCCGAAAGCCTATCAGCATAGTTAAGGTAAGAAAGCATAAAAAGCACCGTTTCGTATCCTGCCTGTAGTTTCTGCCGGGAGCTGGTAGCTACTTGAGGAGCCAGTTCAGGAATGGGGGAGGGGCAGGAGAAGGGGTGGGGGGCGGGGCCATGGAGAAAACAGGTGGTTTTAGAATCAAGTTATCCTGCTTTGATTGTTAGTTTCTCTTTTCTGAAACAAAAATCTTGGGCATGCTTTTAGGGTTTATCGTTTTAGAGGTGATATGCGTTCAGTTGTAGTAAGTGACAGTTGCAGAATTCTAAAGCTTAATCAAATATTTATTCTGTGACCTTCCCTCCAAATACATCCTGTCTTAAACTGTTCCCCGAAGTGCCTCTACGATCGCTGTCCTCTAAGTCTGGCCGTGGTGGTGGCTCTCTTGTTATTCTGAGAACCCCGAGCTTCTGTTTGAGTGACGGGAGAGCAGAAAGTTGCTCAGCAGGCATTTAACTACACTTTGAGAAAAGAAGATTAAAGTAGACAAGCCTACATAATAGCCAGTTACAACTGGGAAGAAACAGGTCGTTTTCTTACCCTCTTAGAAATGACATCATTTTGCCTATAAACTCTCAACAGGCTGTAGGCTGTTGACTCTTGATTGTAGAAGGAACAAGGAAATTGTCCAGTGCCAAAGACTGCCCCCTCCCTTGCCTAGTCGTGGGCAGGGACACGGATCCAGCGCTGTAATTCTGACCTTAGCAGCCACGCTTCCTTCATGCCCACCGCGTGGTTGAGCGCCAGCCTCTCGATCTTCAGGCCGGTGGGAGCGGCAATGCCAAGCGAGGCTGTTGCTCCTGTGGACAGTTTTGTGTTCCCCCTTCTCCAGTAATGCCCAGGGGACATGAAAACAGCATCCATCTCTGCAGAGGGTTCTGCAGGCCCTCGCTGACCTCGCGTAAGCAGGAACCTTCGGTGCCCTTCGCGCCACTTGCAGAATTCTCAGGTTTTTGATACACCCAGTTTTAATGGCTGTGGAAATGTTTGCAGACTTTTAAAAATGTGGTTTTCAAAGGAGAGACCAGAGAGAGCGGGCTTTAATGCATCCAGCCAGGCACTCTAAAATCGTTCCAAGGACTAGCCACCACATTTATTTATTTATGTTTGAAGATTTTATTTCTTCATTAGAGCACACAAGCAGCAGCAGAGACAGAGGCAGAGGGAGAAGCAGGCTCCCCTCTGAGCTGGGAGCCCAATGTGGGGCTCGATCCCAGGACCTGGAGATGATGACCTGAGCCGAAGGCAGATGTTCAATCATCTGAGCCCCCCAGGCGCCCCAGCCGCTCCATTTAAATATCACCACTCACTCTCTGTCTTCCGTGTTAGGGAAACACACGCACAGCTCAAGGAAAGGCAAGTGATGGAAGTGGAGGAGGTTGTTGAAGAGGTCCCGGCGAGCGCCGTGGGGCTGAAGGAGCGGGAGTGCTTGGGGAGCCTGCTGGGGTTTCAGGATCGAGCTCGGATGTGGGGGTGGACGCCTGGAGTAGCCGATGGAGCGTGGGCCCTCACCACGAAGCCCCAGCCCAGGGGGCAGAGGCTCTGCTGGGACGCAGGTGGTGTGGGGAAGGCGGGCTGCCTGTTGGAGGATCATCGTCGCAGGACAGGACTCGGGGACTCGATGTGATATTGCGAGGGGCCTCGCGTAGCCAGGAAGGAATGTAGCGTTGCCGTAGGGCGCACTCCCAGCGTCCCTGTTGGGAGTTTGGGGCGCACTGACGATGGACGTCTCGATGAGGCAGGGTCCTGCCGGCCCTTCTGGAAGCATCTGTTGGTCACAGGGCTTGTCGTGGCCCGCGGTGTGACAGGGTGGCCTCTTCGCCGTTTGACACAGAGTCCTCACAATGGCCTGGGGACTCGGGGGCCCAGTCCCCTCGTGCAGGGCGGTGCCAGGTCTGGGGAGTTGGGCAGGGTCTCTGCTCTCAAGCCCTGAGCCGCGGGATCTGAAGGGTGTTGAGGATCTCAAACACGCCCACGGGCCCGCAGCCCGATTTTCTCCCACGCACAGATTTCCCGACTTAGCGCCTTAGTTGTACCTGGACATGGATGGGCCTCACGCGCAGTCTCCTAAGATCGATCCGGACGTCCCCCTACAAACGTCAGCCTCAACTTTGTAACGCCTCACAAAGCTTCGACATGCTTAGCGCGTCTTATAAAACTACAGCTACGGATGATTCCGGTGACCCAAGGAATAGCTTGAACTATCTGTAGTCTGTATTTGCTAGCACACGAGAAGCAAAACAAAGTGAAAATGTATTTGCTTACCTGGAATTGATCACCGGTGGTTGTGAATTATAAAATGGTTTATATCCCTCAATGACATTCAAAGAGTGACGTGACATGCGACATTGTGGTGTAGCAAAAAGAAAACAAAGGTGGCGGTGATGGACACGGGCCGGGCGGCGGTGACAGACACGGGCCGGGCGGCGGTGGGTGCAGGCGCAGCCCTCCTCCCTTCCACCTGCCGTCCCAGCCCGGCCTCCCGTGCCCCCCGCGGGAACGGCGACCCCGACAGGTCTGAGTGTCAGCGCCCGGTCCTCTCTGGGCGCACAGAGCCCGGAAGGCGGAAGCTGTGGAATGCTCAGTGACAGATGGAAGACCGCTGGCGGCACACCCCGGCTTTGGGTGGGAAGGTTGCTCTCTAGAAAGGCCAGTGTCCCGGGATGAAGGCGGCTGCAGCACAATGTCTCGGCAGGCCTTTTGCACCGAACAAATTCTTGCATCAGCCCAAGAATTTATGTGGCAAAATGTCCAAGGAAAGTGTGGAAAAGATAGCATTTTTAAGCCGCTACAATGAAATTTTTATGGTATGGCATGAGAACAGACCGAGAGGTCAGGGGAAGGGAATAGGAAATACGGCGTGGTAGACAGAGAAGAGGGAAAACTGGAGCATCTTTAGCAAGCGGCGTGAGCGCGGCTGGCTGTTCGTCTAGCAGAACGGAGTTGAATCCCTATCTTACAAAAATGCATGGGTGGATGGAAGATTTAAGTGTAATAAATAAGTAAAAATCCACGATCAAAATTATGTCCGTCAGAGGGGTGTGAAGTTGGCAAAGCAGAAGGAGGACGCCAGAGGGGAGGAGAGTAAGTTCACGGACAAGGAGCCTGAATCCCGCCAGACTGGATGAGCCGTGTGCGAGCTGGCCAGTGCCCATGAAGGCCGGCGAAAGGACCACTGGGTCGCCTCACACCCACCGTCCGGACACCCGACGCAGCGCGCTAGCCCCGGTCACGGGCAGCGGGGGCAGCGGGGGCGGGAAGGCAGCCGGGCGCCGCTGGTGGACGTGCAGGGCTGCAGCTCTTGGGGGAATGTGCCACTCTCCAGGCCGTGAGTTTGAGCCCCGTGTTGGGCGTAGAGATTCCTAAAAAGATAATAATAATAATAATAACAATAATAAGTTTTAAAAAATAAATCAGTATATCAGCAAGTAAATAGATAAGCAAACCACAAAAAAAAAAAAAAAAAAAAAAAATTACAGCCTCGCCACTTGACACAGAAAGATTTCCAAGAAGGAATTTGAGTAAGAAGAGTTAAGGTGTCTTAAGTCTGTATTAAAGGCTTCTGGTTTTGAAAGATCGGCCCTGAGCCCAAAGCTCTCCTCTCTCTCGGCGTGCACCTGCCGGTGGGGGTGTGTTTGCGCCGCGGTCCCGTGGCCCCTGTGTTCCCTCGGGGCACCTGACCACACGTGGGTCGTGCCGTGGGTGAGTCCCGGCCATCTGGTCCTCCTGCTGCGCGCCCTGTGCCCGGTCGCCTCTCAGCCGCAGAGATCTACTGCTCATGGTTCTGGGGGCTGGAGACCCCCAGTGCCTGCGGGCTGGGGTTCTGGTCTAGTACTTGCTCTGCGACGTCGCTCAAGTTCCAAGCCTACACAGCAGCCTTACTCCAGGTAGCTCCGCTAAGGACGTGGCCTGCGGCTGCGTGGATGTGTATGCCTCGGAAAGGCCGTGCTGTCTGCTGGTCCCGTGTGGTTCCCTTTCGCTGCCCACTGGTGGGGCAGGGGGCAGGGCCAGGGCTGGGCGGGATCTGCAGGGGAGACCAGTGCCCACACCTGCTTCCCCACCCCCACCTCCGCGGCCCCTCGCCTGCACCCACGCTGCTTGCTCTCCGGGGCTGCTCGCTGTGGCCCTCCGTCCTGCGGCCACCGTCCTCTCCCGCCCCATCTTCCGGGCCCCGCGGCCTGTGCTCTGTATTTTGTTGTTGCTGTTCCCCCGTGGGTCCCACGGTGACAAGACGACCTCAAGGATCGTGTACCTGGCACACTCCACGCCACGTAGGCTCCCGATTGCTCAGCTTTGAGTGACCACCTGCTGTCAGGGCAGGCGGGGGAGGGGCCGGCTGCGAGTGGGGGACCCCTGCCCGTAGCTGCCAGTCCCCACGCTCTCCCAGAGGCCAGAGGCCAGGGGAGGAGCGGTCCCCACAGGGATGGTGGAGGCAGGAAGGCAGCACCTTGGCCCCAGTGTCCCAGTTCAGAGCCCGCTTACCGCAGGACAAACCAAACCAGAATCGCTTTTCTGCTTGTTTCCAAAAGAAGGGATCCTTCCCAGTCTTTGCCGTTTCTCACAACGGCTGCTTCCTGGGACTCTGACCTGATGGGAGAGCATGTGAAAACCGTGTTCGGAGCAGGGGTCCACAGCCGCCTCCTCCCCTGCTCCCACGTGGGGATCCCCCCTCTCAGCAGGCAGGTCCCCCGACAGCCCGCCTGCAGCTTTCTTCGTGGGCAGTGTACGGGGAGGACAGTGAGGCACAGGGTCTGGCCCGGGGAAAGGCTGACTTCTGCAGGCGAGGAAGAGGAGCTAAATATAGAATCAGGGGACAGGGAAATGGGAGACTGCCCCGGGGCACGTGGGAGGGAGGGGCTCGGCCTCCCCAGCCTCCCTCCCAGTTCCCTGCGACATCCAGCTGGGCGAGCCCCGGAGAACAGGCAGGGGCAGAGGGGCTCGAAGTAATGCAGGAAGGGCGAGAGGAAAGCTATTTAGCAAAGACTGAACCGAGTCTGTAAAGCAAGCCTTGCTGATTTTTAGGGCAGTGTTTGGATTCTAGCAGAACGCCCAGCGAGGGTGCCAAAGCCACAGGACCACAGAGTGGCCAAGTCCCGTGGGCCATGCCAGCTCTCAGTGGCGTGTGTCCATGCAAAACCAGGAGGCATCCAGGCCAGGCTGACCACAGCCCTGGCAAGGGCAGCTGCCTGGAGGTGATCAACCTCTTAGGCGACTCCCTCCCGAAGAAACGGTGTGGGCAAGGGAAGGTGGTGGGCAGGACTCCGGTTGCCCCCATCACTCCCCTCCCCGAGCCTGGTGCACTGGGATGGGGCTCTTTGCCCACTGCCATGTGTCCTGACCTTGAGGAGTTCTCCTGGGACCAGCTTTGCTGGTGCCCCCCAAGCCCCCTGTCTCCCAGGTGGCAGCTCAATAAGGAACGCCCTTTTAGGGCCCCTGCTCCTGCTAAGGGCCCCTCCCTGACCTCGAGGATGCCTCCTTTCTGTCCTCCCATCTGGAGGATTGCTTCCTCTGAGCCACTTGGAGTAAAGAAACCCAGAAAACGCTCAGCAGGTGGCAGGGAGCCCCGTGGGAGGGAGGCGCGGGACAACCAGCAGCCCAGCAGGCGCAGGGAGGTTCCCCCAGAACAAGATGGGCCCAAGCCATCATGTGTCACTTTTCCGGAAGTGGGGTTCCTCTCCTCAGCAGCCCCCCGTGTCCCCTGTGCACATCTCCTGTGACTACCCCTCCAGCCCTTCCTGGCACCCCCATGCCCCACCGCAACGGCCACCTTTCCTCACGGGGCACCCCATCCCAAGCGCGGTGCTGACGTGGTGTTTGGCATCTCCAGTCCCAGGAAGCGTTCTGTGGTGACAGGGGCAGCGCTGTTGGTGGGTGGGCACACAGGCAGGGTGGGAGCGGCCTGCTTGGGCCCCACACCCGCCCTGAGAGCCCAAGCCTCCCGCTGCCCTGCGCCCTGCCCCTGGCCTGCCTGCTGACTCCGGGGACAGCTCGGTGGGCTGGTGGCCTTGTGCCCCCGCTGTTCGGTTCTCTGGGTGAGGTATCTGATTTGCACACAGCGACGTCCACGGACCTTCAGCATCTAGCCTGTCGAACGTTTACATGCTCGCCTGGGCAGTCATCCCTTGGGCTCAGGTCTGGCCCCCTTCCAGCTCCAGGTCCAGGCTCCGTGTGCCCTGTCCTCTGTCATTAGGTGACATCCTGCCGTGGGCACCGTGTCAGGCTTCCTTGGTTGTAAGATCTGTCCTCATCGTCGCGTGGACCCGTGGCTTGTCTCACGCTCTGCTGGGCAGGGTTGGGTTGTCGACATCGAGCACGAGGAGTCCCTGCTTCCACTATGGGTGCCGGGACGGCAGCAGGCGGCTTCTGTCACATGGCTGCGCAGGACGCTCGTCTTGGGGGCCCCACGTAGGCCTGTGTGGGCTGTGTGCGTGCTCAGGGCTGGCCGCGGCTGAGGGCCCCATGAGCCTCAGTCCCCGCGGGCACTCTGGGTCCTGCAGACAGATCGCGGCCATGGGGCCTCACTCCCTGGGCACAGTGTTGCCGTGTGCAGGCTTCCTGCTGCGAGCTCGCGGAGCCTGCCCTGAGCACACCTTCTCCCTCTGGCCTCTGACCCTCGCGGGTGGCCTAGGGCGAGCTGCACAGATACTGCGCTACCCTGCACGAGGGGCAAGTCCAGTTCAACAGCTGGAACCAGAAAGCCAATGGCGCACCCCACCGCCAGCCGGCAGACAACGAGACGGACTGTAGCTGGGCCCCGTTTGGTGAGTTCTCCATCTGTCCCCCCGTGTGCGCGCTGGGGTCGGGGGTTCCGGAAGTGCCTTGTCTTCTGGGCCGCTAGGCAATGCTGGACGCCGGGCCTGCCCCGTCTGAGCCGCAGGAACCACCTTCTTGAGTGTGACCGCCTCTCCGGGGACAGTGGTCTCCTGTCAGTTGGCCCTCCCTGCGTGCAGAGCCGCTGCCATCTGACAGGTTCACGGCCTGGGGGACCGGCTGCGGATCCCTTGTATTTTGTCCATGTCGAAGCTGGGAGATCAACAGTGGGGAACAACAGGAGGACCCCCGGAGGTGGGGGGGCGTGGGGCAGGGGCTGGCCAGGGGTGGCCAAGGAGCAGCCAGACCCACACGGGAGGCAGAGTGAACGCCCCACGTGCTCTCCAGGACGAGTGGGGATCTCCTGTCACCCATGTTTGTTTAGTGACTGTTTGAAAACATGGTGACTTTCTTTCCCTCTGTCAAGAAGCCACCTGGGTGCTCCTCCAGTTTCTGTGCTGGTGACAGCCCCGTTCTCCCGAGTGCACTGTCCTACCGTACAGGGCACGTGTGTGTTGGGCTGTCCTGCCCCGGAGTGCGAACCAGTGTTGGGTGCAGAGTGAGCGGCGCTCACTGTTGCCTGTTGATTTTCACCCCCGTAGACCAGGACAACTACCAGCAGCTGCTCGGAGCCTTGGATTACTCGTTTCTGTGCGCCTACGCGATCGGCATGTACCTGAGGTAGGTCTGCTGGGGTTCTCCATCCCCTGATGGTTCTCGTCCCTCTGGGGCAAAACGCGTCCGCAGGTCACCTCCCTTCCCGTGTCTTCTCAGAGACGAGGGCAAAGTGAAAGCTGGCCTGCGCGGGGTGCCCTGCTGGTCGGGGTGCCACTGCAAAGCTGCCCACATAGACGACCCAGTAGTATGCTGATCCAGGGACGGCGCTCGGGGCCCTGGGGTTTCACATGCACAGTGAATCCTGCCACGATGTGGTCACCAGGGGCGGGGTGCTGGTGGCCCCCGGGGATATGCTGCGGAGCGCGTCCTCCCCTCTGGTGTCCGGGGCTGCCGGTTGCCAGCGTCAGAGCAGTTTCTTCCCCGCTGCCCAGCTCGGCCCCACAGGGTGCCTCACCGCCCTCCTTGTGCTTGAGGCACGGACCCCAGAGGCTTGCTGCTGGGAATGAATCCGACTCCAGCACTGGCTCACACGGCTTTGGGCCAGTCATTGCCCCTCTGTGGGCCTCAGTCTCCCCTTTGTGAACCGAAGAGAACGGTAGTTAACTGATAGGATCGTGGCGAGGACCGAACGAACGCTCAGAACAGAGCCTGGCCCGTGGAGCGCTCCAGCATCTTTCCGTGTGATCATTACCCCCTTCTGAATGGACCCGGGAAGGTGGAAGTAGTATGTCAGTACCAGGACAGGTGATTACCTGATTAAACACTGGCGTTGTATCAGTTCAGCCAGGTTAAAAAAAAAAATTGGGGCTCCTGGGGGACTCAGTGGAGCGTCTGCCTTCGGCTCAGGTCACGATCCCAGGGTCCTGGGATGGGCTCCCTGCTCAGCGGGGAGTGTGCGTCTCCCTCTGCCTGCTGCTCCCCCTGCTTGTGCTCTCTCTCTCTCTGTCAAATAAATAAATAAAATCTTAAAAGAAAAAAATTGTAGGGACTAAGGCCCTTGGCTCAAGAGATTGTTGTTGTTGTTCAGAGATCTTCAGAGGTCTAAGAATCTTGGGGATCCCTGTAAATGGTTAGCTTCTTTCCTGACCAGTCCCCCCGGAGCCTGGCATCCTCTAGACCTGCCCCCGCCCAGCTCAGGGCAGTTGGTGGGTGGCCGGTGCCCAGCAGGCAGTTCCTGTTGGTGGAGTGGCTGCACCCCCATTTTGTTGTATTTACCTAGCGCTGCAGAACTTGTCTGAGCGAACGAATGAATAAGGACGGATGCGAAAACCCTCTGTGTGACCCACAGCGGAACACAGCCCCGCTGAGAGAAGGCGGGGGAAGCGTTCGGCTTCGTGGGGCTAAGTTGCAGCCGGGCGGCTGGCCATGTTCCATCTTGAGATCAAATACTGATACCCGGAGATTGCAGTCTTACCGGACACCGATAACCTATAGTATAAAAAGACCTAAAAGTTTGAATGTGTTTTTCTCGGTTACTAGAAGATAGTATTTACGTGTGCTTCTCAGCTAGGAGTGATTTTGTCCCCTAGGCAACATTTAGCAGGATCTGGAAGCATGGTTGGTTGTCTCAGCAGGAGAAAGGGGCTTCCTGGCAGCATCTAGCAGGCAGAAAGTGGGGCCGCTAAGTGTGCTAAAGCATAGGACAGCCCCTCGCCACAAAGAATGACCCCGCAGCACATCAAGAGTGTTGAGGTGAAGCCTTTAAATAGGTGGTTTTATTGTTGCTTCTTCACTGGAGAAGGTATTGTGTCATGCAAGTCGCTAAGGAGGGTTATTACAGAACTCCATCTAGCGTAGAATCTGGAGTAGACTCGCGACTGTAGCAAGGGCAGCCACTGCTTTCCGTGGCCTTTTAGTGACATCAGGGCACGTGGCTGGTGAAATGGGTTGTTAGTACGGCAGGTGAATCGTCTGCAGGGGCGCCTGTGTCAGCGCAAGCCTTTCCTAGCGGGTGCGGTGAGGACTTTAGTCCCCGTACGAGTCGGATGTGAGACAGAATGGCGTCCGTTCCCTTAGGCCTTTTCTTTAAAAACTTTGGAATAGAGACTAAATTTGGGCTCATTATTGTATAGCAAGACTGAGAACGTTTTTCAGCCCTGGCCGATGGCATTAGCTCTATCCTGTGACGTCAGACAGGACAGCCAGACCCTCTGGGACACGTTTTCTCTGCTCTGAAGCCAGCAAGTTGAAAAACATCACTTGCTTAACTCTAGAATGCTCTTGAGCTTATGATGTTTCTATGCAACTTTGAATCTGACCTGGATGTAATTCCTAATTTAAATAATTATAAATATATATCATAAATATTTATAATTATAAATTAGACCTAATTTTAAATTACTTTCTGTAGTCACTTGGTTGGTGCTAGGTAGATGGTCCTCTCTGGGGACTTCAGAAGAAGTGTCCTGCTGTCTTGGTTCTTGAGATGAAGGACAGAATTGTGGAGATCATTCCCTGAGCAGTGTTCCCCAGCCGGCAGGTATCATTATATTTCTTGTTTATGTGACTCCGGGATGGCTACGTGGAAGGAAGGGAGATCCATGCTTTTCAGTGACTGCAGGAGGCTCACAATCATTTGATTATTCTGGTGTTTGTCCCCTTCATAAGTGACAGTGACACACCGCTCTACAGTGGCAGTTCTCCCCAGGCCGCCTACTTCCCGAGGCATGAGCTGCTCTGCGGAGAGCAGCCACCATGGACCAGGCCCTTGGCCCACTTTGATCTCATGGGAGCCATCCCAGACAGCTCTGGAACGGAATTGTCCCGCAAGGCCAGCTCGTTACCGGGTGACGTTGCTGGGACAGGAGCATAGCAGCCCTAGCCTCCTGTGTCGGCACTCGCGTTAAAGATAATCTGTCTTCAGGCCTGGTCACAGTGGTGGCGGCTGGAGGGCAGCTAATGGCAGAGCCCATCCAGCCCCGTGTGTGGACGCAGGTGACTTAGTGACAGTTTCAGGGCCGAGGGACGTCCAGAGGTGACAGGCGATGTTTTCATGACACACGTCTACAGTCAGAACATCACCATTTTAAATACTGTGCACACACACTGGACGTTGTTTATATAAAAGCAGGACTAACTAGCGGGACAGGTTTTTACTGTTTTGTTTTTTGAGGATCTTATTTACCCGTTCTGGGTGGGGGGCGGGGGAGGGGCAAGCAGACTCCTTGCTAAGCACGGAGCCGATCTCAGGACCCCAAGATCATGACCTGAGCCAAAACTAAGAGTCATTTACCCGACGGAGCCCCCCAGGGGTTCCAGTGGTCTTAACTGGCAGCCATCATGCACAAGTCACAGTGTTTGAGGTTTACGACTTAACAGTCCGTGGCCCTTCCAGAAATAAAGTCCTAAAAGACGTTGCCGATGGCCAGCCTCTGGTTCATGAGCAGTCTGCTGGACACAGTTGTGATGAAATCTTCCTAGAAACTGTAGTGTGTTCGAGTTCTGAAAGCTCCGAGAACAGCGTGGGAACATCCAGAAAGGTCACGGCTCCTTCACATCATGGGTGTGTCCGTCTGCTCATTTCTCACGTTCGCTGCTTTGTTCTCCGTCCTCAGCGGCATCATAGGGGAGCGCCTGCCCATTCGGCACTACCTCACGTTTGGGATGCTGGCTAGTGGCGCTTTCACCGCCCTCTTCGGGTTAGGCTATTTCTACAACATCCACAGTTTGGGATTCTACGTGGTAACTCAGGTAAGGGCTGGGTCAGTGGCTTCCCAGGGGCCGGGTGTCTGTGACGAATCAGACTGGGCGTTTGGGCCTCGGGTCCCCATCCCTGCCACGGGAGAAAGCTGCGGGCCGGGCCAGCTCCGTGTCCTGTCTGCCGGCGGGGTCGGCGCTGGCGTCAGAAGGACCCCACCCGCATCGGCACCCGGCACGGGGGACGCAGGAAGCCTGTGAGCTCTTCCTCCCTCACATGGAAGGCTTTGAGATGTGTCCTGCGGTGCGTCTGACCTCTCGTGCGGGAGGGACGGGAGGTTGGCTGGCGGAGGAGGAAGGGAGGGCTCCGGGGTTGCAGGCCGTCAGCGGGGAGGCAAGGAGAGAGCCCCATGGTGCTCCTAGTGGGGGAGAGGCCAGGGCAGGCTCTGCCCATCCTGCGGGCCCGTCCTTCCTGCAGCCCCTGCTCCGGTGCTCCCCACGGCCCCATGGGTGAGTCCCGACCACAATGGAAAATGGCTTGTGAAACTGCGGCTCAGCCTCTGAGGCTCTCCACACAGCCTGGGGGTGCGTCCTGTCATCAAAGCAGATTGTATGTAATTTGCTTTTTCAAGTGTTGCCTCAGGACTTGAAAAGTTTGGGTGTTTTAATTACAACAGTGATTCACACTTCATAGTAAAATGGAGAGTTGGAGGGCGGGAGTGAACAGCTCCCCGGAGTCCCAGCGTGTTCCTAGAGGGAAGACAAGCCCGGCCCCGGGGCCAGACCCACAGTCACTCCGACTCTCTCCCGGAGGGCTGGCCCGCCCAGCGGCAGTGGCGGGCGGGGAGGGCAGTCGGCTGGACCTGCCTCCCGTTGTGAACTTCTCCTCGAAGCTCCCGAGACTAAAGCAAACCTGCCGCCCCTCCTGAGCCCCTTGGAGCCTGAGCTTGGAGCACTCTCGAGAAGTGGAGAAATGCTTTTCACAAGCTCAGGGTCCTGCCTGTGCTCCTTCCAGAGGGTCGGGATACAAGAAGTGAGGCATGTGGTCGGTGAGCTTCCCTGTACGCGCTTACGCTCACGATTACACACACGTGCCGCGTACGCAGTTCAAAACCCATCTTTGGCTCCCGAAGCTCCCATCAGAGAGTGTTTTGCTGCCTTCTTGTGGGAGTCTCTGCTGCGCTCCCACACTTGCCAGGAACAGGGCGGAGTGAGCTTTCGTGAGCCGGGCCTGAAGACGGGGCGCCTCCTCTTCGGCTGGCGGTGAGCCCCCTTTCCCTCTGCCGCAGATCGTCAACGGACTGGTGCAGACCACCGGCTGGCCCAGCGTCGTCACCTGCCTCAGCAACTGGTTTGGGAAGGGAAGGTGAGCAAAGGCGGCCCCGCTTCCAGCGGCATTTATTCTTTGAGATTCTGATGAAAACCAGACCACCTTCTTTCTAGGTGTTCTTGACATTTACTGCAGAAAAAGCCACTTTTACTAGTGCACTCTGTGAAGGAAGGCGACTGAACCCTCTGGGACTTGGGGTGCTGGATTCAGGAGGGCCTTCCTCCCAGGAGACACGCCCACCTTCCACCCCTCCCCCATTCCGTGTCATGGTTGGGGCGGTCTGTTCTGCGCAGCTGGTCCCCTGCAAGCCTCGGAGAAACATGGAGCTTGGGGGCCTGCCCCACATCTTCTGAAGCAGAAGCTCCATCTTCCCAAGACTCAGAGGCACATGGCAGCGTGGCAGGGTCCTGAGCGGGTCACCCAGCGCCCAGTGGCAGAGCCGCACTGAGCCTTGGTGACGGACCGCAGTCCGGATGACACGGTGATATCCGTGTGACGCACAGCGTGGCGGGGCCCAAGGTTAGAAGTGCCTGAAGCCACTAAACACGGCAGGGAAAGCAGAACGAGAGCCCGCAAGCTTTGTTAGGATTCCCCACTTGGCTCCTCCGGTGGGCTCTGTGAATGGCGGATTTCTCAGACAACTGTATTTAGATTACGAAGGCACAGATTTCATTCTGGGCCCTTCCAAGAACTCAGGCAGAGGCTTCTTTCGCTCGCTCTAAGCGTAGACTCACTAAGCCCTGAGAGAGGTGTGCGAGGATTCCTCCGGAGGTCCGGCGAGAACACTGCTCTGTGCGCGTCTCCTGTGTCCGTCCGTCTGCCTGGCGGCAGTGGCGTCTGTCCTGCTCATTTCCGTGGGGCCCCTGACACGTCCTGGGCACCGTCTGTCCTGCCCCTGCCAGCGCATAGCGACTTCTCAGGGTCATTTGTGTTCTGTTGTGTTGCAGGCGGGGTTTGATTATGGGGGTCTGGAATTCGCACACCTCCGTGGGCAACATCTTGGGATCCTTGATCGCCGGCTACTGGGTGTCCACGTGCTGGGGCCTGTCCTTCATCGTTCCCGGGGCCATCGTGGCGGCCATGGGCATAGTGTGCTTTCTCTTTCTCATCGAGCGTAAGTACACGCGGCCTTGACGATGACGTCCCAGCGGGGGGCTTTGGGGGGCCAGGTGTTAAGGGAAAGGCCCGCGGTGGCCCTGGCTCTCCCCCGGCCAGGTGGACTCCCCTCTTCAGGTATAGATTTCTCCCGTGAGCGCTTTCTCTCTGGCTCTTGCTGCATTTCTGTTGTCTCCTGGTTTCTGGAGCAAGCAACGTGGCAGTTCCTCTCCTGCCCACCCCCAGCATCGGGCACGCGTGGTTCGCCTGGTGCCGGGAGTCCTGTACATGAGATCTGCCACGTCGCTCACCCCCAGGGCCACAGCGCCCAGCGCCTGCTCAGCCGTCTTGTTGCCACAAACGGGCATCTCCCCAGCTCGTCTGCCTTCTGATAGGGTAATTTCATGAAATCACTGCGTGACTGCAGACCCTGTATCCTAATCAGGTGAAGAGTGTTCTGCCAGAAAATCAAATTCTTTGTTCCCTTCTAGGCTCAGTGCCAGACTTCTGATTGAATTGGGTTTGAAATTAATTTTCAAAACGGGAATCTGGCAGGACAAGGACTCCTGGCCATTAGTCCAGTGATAGGAAAGCCGCTTCAGCCGTTCCGGGGCAGGGCGTCTGGTCCCCCAGGCTCTTCTTGGAGCTGGATTGGGCATTTGCTGCTTCGATTTGCCTTAAAGCAAAATAAAATCATAGGCACTAGATGGCGGTTAATCCCAGGTAGGGGTGCTCAGGGGCTCGGTGCTGCCACCCATGCGGGCGTCAGCTTCGGCTCTGCGTTCGGAGCTGCCCAATTCATCCAGGACATTAAGGCGTGTTTTACTCAGCTTCTCGCTTCTCTTTTCTCATTGCTTGCCAGCGTCACCAACCTGTGGCATTTAACTGGAGTGAGTGTCACGGAGTTCCGGGAAAGGTCCCCTGTGTCACCTGTCCTCCAGGCTGGCCCACTAGCACGCGGAGCTCTGTCACGGGGCGTTTCAGCCTGTTCCTTAGGCAGTAGTCACCCGGAGAACAACGCGAGTCCTCTCGGCTCGTGCACAGGGGCCCCCGGGTGTGTCCTGCCCGAGGTCAAGAGTCCACGGTCCCTTTTCTTCTCTTCCTCAGCCAAGGAAGGGTTGGTTCCGGTGGCAAGAGGAAGTGCACTGAGGAATGGGGTGTGTGGCCAGAGACGGGAACAGCCGCCGGCCGCCCGGATCTTAGTGCCCGAACCTGGTCAGCCCAGTTCTCCCGGGCGGGGCCTCATCCCCTGCTCTGGGCAGGGATCCCAAGACAAGGAAGCTGTGCTTTGTCTTTTGTTCTAAAACGAGAGCCTTCTTCCTACCGGGCCACCCCTCCTGTGGCTTCCAAGGGGTGGGGACAGGGTGGAGAGGGTCCACACGGGGCTCTCCTGGCGCTGCCTTCCCCCCACTTCTTGCTGGGGCCTCCCATTCCATCCAGGGATTGACCTGCGGCCCCTGTCCTATTCCTGTGGTGACCGTGGATCGCTGCTTCTCCACCCTGGCCCGCTGGGGGACAGAAGTGCAATCCCTAAATAGCTTCCCCAGGCCCACCAAGCCTTGAGGCCAGGGGACCGTGCCTGCCAGACTGTCCCGGGAGGCTTGCTGTTACTGGGGTAATAGGCACACACCCTGCTGTTACTTGGCCGGGGTGGGGGACAGGCACACACCTTGCTGTTACTGGGGGTGGGGGACAGGCACACACCCTGCTGTTACTTGCAGGGGGACGGGCGCACACCTTACAGACCTGGGCTTGCGTCTCCTGCTCCTCGGGTCCTCTGTGACCTGCAGGGTAGGCGGGGTGCTGACCCTGGTGGGAGACTCGGGGCTCCACCGGCAGGGTGAGTGCGGTGGGACTGAGGTCTGGACTCAGAACCTTCCCCCCACCGCCCTCCTGTCCCCTCAACACATTCTCGTGGTTGGGGATGGATTCGTGCCAAGAGTGTCTACCTTCAGCCCTTAGTAGTACGTACACTGCAGGTGACACGAGATGTCAGGTGAGCCCCTGTTCCTCCCTCCTTCCCGGACTCCCCACATGTGACCTCCTCCTCCCCAACGTTCCATGGTCCGGAGCACGTTTCTCATTGCACTGGGTCCCCCCAGAGCCCGGGGTCACCCGACGTATCTCTGTCCCCTGGTGCCTGCTCTCCCCCGACATCACCTGGCTGGTCTCCCCAGGATTGGTCGTCCCCGTCCCACCGCCCTTGGCTACCTGCTCTCCTCCCCTGGCTTCTGCTGGGGCTGCTCCCCAGCGCCCGGCTCACGTGGCTCACGGACACCTGACCCTGGCACTTCTCCGCCCTCCCACCAGATGTCCCCTTGCTGTCTTCCTGCATGCTCCCTCCGGTGTTGGCATCTACCTACCCTCCTGTATTAAAATCCGAGGTTTACTTTGGTAGTTGTACTGGAGATGAGACACCTTTCAGACTCCCCAGGAAACTAGTGGGCACGTGCCCTGTGGCCTTCCTCGTCATCAGGAGGACATTCTCGGGGGAGAGGCGGCCACCATGTAACAGGAGTTTTGCTGTGTCCCAGGCGCAGGGCCAGGCTTAGGGCGGCTATTATTTGGCAGATTTCCAGGGAAAAGTCTTGAGGCTCAGGGGCTGTAGGTGACCTGTCCAAGGTCACACACTAAGTGGTGAAGTTGGGGTTAGCGGGTACCTGCTCGCCCATTCAGACTTTCTCCCTCGGTCCCTGGGATGTGTTCTTACAGACTCAATTTTAAAAAAAAATATTTTTTCATTTAGATGATAATTAAAAAAAACTTTGTGTCTTATAAACCTGCCTTTTCTTGTAGAGACAATACGTGTTTGAAAGACATTTTCCTGCAATGAGCTATGTAGGTGCTTCTGAAGTCTGTTTCTCAAGCCTGGGTTCCGTAGAACCCCGGGAGTTGAACATTATTCCCCGGAACCACGGGAACTCTTTCCTTCAAAGGAAGTAGCACACCTCCGGGTCTCCTCGGCCACCATCGTTCCGCTGCGTGGGCCTCCCCTGCTGATAAAGTGGGCGACTGGCCACTTCTCATAAGACACGCGCTGGCCCACCCGTGGTCCCTCTTCCCTCCCTCGCCGTGCGTATGCCACAGCCCCCCTCCTCCTCCCCTCCTTTCTCTGCAGGCCCGAGCATCCGTGGGAGAAGAGGTGGACACACCCCGGGTGTTCCAGGCCCTTCTCTTTCCTGCCCCTGATGAGGCCCCCCGACGGGAGCCACGAGGAGGTCCCCAGCGCTCGTGCCCCCATCACTGTGGCGTGTGCACCAGACCGCACCTCTCAGCCGGGGGACCTCATCACCGCAGTACGGCCCCTGACCCCCAAGTAGGACCCTCCGCTCAGACATCACACCGTCTGGGGAAGTGCCCTTCCCCCGCCACACACCCACCGGCTCCCTGCAGCCGTGGTCTGGAGGGGCTTCTCTGCACAGGGACTTCCCTCTGGAGGCCGCCGGCCTCACGATAGGAGGCATCTCTGTAGGCTTCTGACGTCACCTCGTGCTGGGACCCCGGGCACCCATGCACGAGTGTCTGAGCACAGAGACCCCGGTGTGTAGGGTCAGCACGCCCGGCTCCTCCTCCCCGCTCGGGCCCCAGCCAGGCCCCAGCCAGGCTGATGGAGTTCCAGAAAAGTGGTTTTACCAAAAGTTACAAAAAGACCCGGATTCTGGGCTGGTGGAGGGGCAGGGCTGTTGGAGGCCGCCGCCTGGTTTCTGAAGAAGGGCGTCTGCTTCCCCGGCTCCTTGTGGCCGTAGGTCTGGCTGTCGGTTCTGTGACTTCGCATGTGTCCTTCCTTCTTTGCATTTAGGTAAAAAGCGTTCCGTTCTGTATCAAGATAGCTGTTTTGTTTTGTTCCCACTAATTTGTATTTGTAATTAATCCCGTAATAACGTGGAACAGCCCATCACGCAGCCCATCACGCATGGTACAGGTCCCCCACTGCGCACGTCCTCACGGTTCCTCCCGATCCTTGTCCTTCGGGCTGTCTGCGGCTTGTCACTGTGCTACGCACACGCTATGCTTGTTTTCACTTGTCCCGTGTGAAATCTTTCTCGTCGTGCAAAGCCATTTTCACACGCGTGACGGTTTGCCTTTGCCAAAGCTTCCCCACCCCACCCTGCGTGTGTCACGGTGACGGAAGGACAGGGGTGCGGGCGGGACACAGGCGGGCTGCTGGCGCGGGCCTTGTCCTTTTCTTCCGCTGCTCCTCATTTGGTCAAGTCGCAGGTGGGGTCTTGCTCTGGTGTGACTTCTTGGGTGGTGGGAACGCCCAGCCCTGGGTTCACCGCTGTTCCCGTTTGGTCTTGCAGATCCGAAGGACATTGCCTGCTTCTCATCCCTGGCGGTGGTAAGGACCCTCTTCACTACTTTTTTTTTAGGATTTTCTTTATTAGAGACTGAGAAAGAGAAGCAGACTCCCCGCTGAGCAGGGAGACCAGTGCAGGGCTCCATCCCAGGACCCTGGGATCATGACCTGAGCCGAAGGCCGAGTCTTATGGCTGAGCCCCCCAGGAGATACGCTTTTCCCCTCCCTCATGCAGCGCTCTTTCTTGGGCTTCCAGACCCCATGCCCCACCACCCTAGCTGGCCCCGCACAGAGGGCTTTGCTGGCCCCTCGCCTCTGCCAGACCCCCAGAGACGCAAGCCCCCATCTGTGCCCTCCCCGCCAGGGATCTGCACAGGCCCTGGTGGTCAGCGCCTCCCCCCAGCAGGGCCATCCCCTGAGCTCCACAGTCACACAGGCCCCTGCCCCCTGCCATCCCTGCAGGGGCCTCTGGGGGGCTCAGAGGGGCCACAGCTAGGGTCATCTCCCCACGTCACCCCATGAGCTTGCTGGGCTCCACATTCCCTGTCTCGGTCAGGGAAGCCCTGTCCTCACTGTGGGCAGGCCGGATCCTGGGGAGTCCTAAACACGTGCTCCACCGCTCTGGCCCGTGGCACTGGCATCTCTCCTCAGGCTCTGAAAGTAATTCCCCTTTGTTCCTGCAAAAGCCGTGCTTCACACATCACCTGGGAAGATTTTTTTTTAAGATTTTATTTATTTAAAAAAATTTATTTATTTACTTGATAGAGATCACAGGTAGGCAGAGAGGCAGACAGAGAGAGAGGGGGAAGCAGGCTCCTTGCCGAGCAGAGAGCCCAACATGGGGCTCTATCCCAGGACCCTGAGATCATGAGACCATGAGACCATGAGACCGTGACCTGAGCCAAAGGCAGAGGCTTTAACCCACTGAGCCACCCAGGCGCCCCGACCTGGGAAGATTTTTTTGCAGCAGGAGTCAGAGCGGGTCGCTGACTTGATTGACAGCCTCCTATGGCTCCCCGTTTGCTCACCACCAGTGCCTCCCGGTGGCAGCCCCAGGGCAGGTCTCCTCTTGGTCTCTGCCATATGCCAGGGCCAGGGGAGCGAATGGCCAGAGAGTCCTGCTTCTGCCCATTTGTCAATATGTTGAGCTTTTTAGCACAGTTAACTTGAAAAGAAGGGTTCTGGTACCTTCCTAAGCAGATATAAAAACTCAATTTTGAAAGTCACTGCCTTCGAACAACAGGCGAAATTTTATAACATTTTAAAGCCCATTTTCCTTCCACGAGCATGGATTTCAGAGTTTACAGGGATCCGGGTTTCGTTGTGCTGAGAATTAACCCTTAACAGCTGGCCCGGCAGCGTCAGTCCGAGGTGCCCAGCCGAGGCACGTGTCTCCTGCACACACTGACCCTGCCTTCTGAACCGTCTACTGACCCAGGGGGACCTTGGTTCCTCTCTCACCAGAGAATGTCGCCCAGTATTGTTTCTACAGGCTTTTCCTTTCAAGGTCGTTTAAAAACATCAAAGCCGTGAGGGAAAGTGAAGTTGACACAGTCGGCCCCGAGGCGTGTCCTCATAGCCGGTCCTCGGTCATTGTTCCCGAGAGGACCCTCTTCTCGCTTTCTTTTATCTGAGGGTCTAGAGCCCCCAGTTAGGCCTTTGTTTTGTTTTATTTGTTTATTTGAGGGAGATTGAGAACAGGAGCACGAGGCTAGAGGGAGAGGGCTAGAGAGAGTCCCCCAGATGCCCAGCACGGCGCCCAACGCAGGACTGGATCCCAGGCCCCCCAGCTCGTGACCTGAGAGTTGGTCCCTCGACCGACTGAGCCCCCCAGACCCCTCAGCCCTGTGTTTTATTTTAATCCTGCGTCTTACTGGCCCTTGGCAGCTGTTCTGAGAGGCTCGTGCGGAGCGCCCTTCCTACCCTGCGGTCAGGTGTGGTGTCTGGCTGTTGCGTCCGTAATTGCTAAGCGTGCTTTTCTGTCCCTGCAGCCGAAGGGCTGTGAGAACGGCACGCACAGGTTCCGACTGCAGAAGCAGATCTTCACGGACGACAAGAACAAGCCCCTGGTGAGTCGGACCAGCCTCCGCTGCTTCGCAGAGGTCAGAGCCCAGCCGCGGTGACAAACTTAGGTCTCGTATTTCTCCTGTAAGACCCGCGTTTGCTTATGCGGTTTCTTTGGGTAGCTGGCCGGACTTGAAGTCTGTCATCAGCCTGAAAGCAGCGCACTCAGTCCACGACCGTGGGCAGCATTCAGTGTCCCAGGCACGCCCTAGGTCAGGCCGTGCCTGGGGTGTCAGCCATAGGGTCCCCCCTGTCCTGTGGACTCCCATTCTGGGGGGCCGGTGTGGGGTACAGACGGGAAGCCAGCAGGTTCCTGCAGCAGCTAAATGCCAGGCACGGAGCCCGGGGGGCGGGGCGCGAGCAGGCCCTGGTTCCCGCCCAGTCTTGGGAGCCGTCCCTAAGCAGGGGGCATGGACAGCAGGGGGCATGGACAGCACTTTGAAGGAGGAGGGGGGGTCTGCACCGACCTGGGCCAGAGGGGTTCAGGAGCTGGACAGGGAGGCTGGGAATGGGACGTGGGCCCAAGAGGTCATGAAGAGAGTCATCTCCCAGGCCTCTGCCCTGACACTCCCATGTTCCAGAAGGGAAACTGAGGCAGAGTGCTCAGGGACCTGCCCGGTCCTGCTCAGAAAGGAGGCCTGGAGGAAGCATGGCAGGCCCCTTGGCTTTCAGGGTCCTTCCGACCAGTCCTTCCTGGGGCTCTGCCACACAGCCCTGAGCCACGGGGACACTCAGACTCGGCTTTACGCACTGAAATTACAAGCTCTTTTCTTTTTAAATCAAACACCTTAAAGGATAAATGTACCAAATGGGCTTCTTAATTTTTTTTTTTTCTTTACTGCCTACAGAAACTTATTTGTGGTGGTTGAAATAACAGGAAAGAGAAAAATGATGTCTTGTACCTCTTGGTTCTTGGAATTTAGGGAAATTCAACTGGAGTGCTCTAATCTCTCTACTCAATGCTCAGTGTGCATTTTAAAAAGTTGGGTGTCTTAGTTTGGGCTGTTGTAACAAGAATACCATAGACTGTGCGATGTAAACAACACACATGTCCTTCTGGAGGCGGGAAGTCCCACATCTAGGCGCGGGCGGGTCTGGGGTCTGGCAAGGCCCACTTCCCGGCCGGCCGCCTTCTCCGGGATACTCGAGAGAGCCCAGGGGGACACAAACTCTGGGGGCCTCTTCTTACAAGGCACGGACCCTGTCCTGAGGGCTCTGCCCACCACAGTGGGGCTCGGGGTTCCACTCAGGAGCTTCGGAGGGACACAAGTACCGGATACACGGCGTCAGGTGTTAATCGATGTCTGACGGCTGTAAGTCCTGCTCGTTACTGAAGACTGACTTCTCCGTGAGGCAAGCCCCCAGGCCCCATGTTGCAGCGCTGTAATGACCAGTAAAGCCGGACGCATCTTCCGGTGTCACTTCCCTCTGCCCTTTCCTGCTCCTGCTGCCAAAGCTTGTTAACTAACGTGTCACCGAGGGGCCCGGGCAGGCCTTGTTTCTCCGGGTCTGGCTATACCACGGGCCGACCCTGTCGTGCCCACGACCACACAGATTTTGGTCCCTTGTCTTTTACATGGCAGGAAGGGCTAAGGCGCTGGAGGGGGCTGGACCAAGAGGATCACCAGCCAGGATGCCCCCCAAGCTTGACTGGACACCCTGGTGTCCCCTTTCCCAGAATGCCCCGGCTCAGATCCCCTGGGCTCGGAGTTACGCGTCACCCACCCCCTCATCACCGCCACTCTGTGCCGGGCGGGACGCTGACTGCCTTCCTGGCGGCTTGTGTGAGGAAAGGGGCCAGTGCGGAAGCAAGGACGAGCGAAGAGGGAGGGGGAGCCAGGAGGACCCTCTTCCGTCCTTCGGGTCCTTACAGTTGCCTCGTGGTGGTCGAGATTTGTCACCTTGTAGTCACGTGCCGTTGCCCAGCCTTGGCTTCTCCGAGGAGCCTTCTGATCGGCTGTGGCTCATCGGACACTTCTGAGCGTCGAGTGGGTGTCTCAGTGCTAAAGGTGCCTTCCACGTGGCACGCCAGTGGGAGCCACGAGTCTGGGGGATGCCCTCCCGGCACAGTGTGGCTGCGGGCCCCTCCGGGCACGGCGTGGGCTTCTCACGTGAACATCAGCGTGTTATTACACTCTTCTCCCCCCGCTGTGTGCATGTCTCCATGTGTGTCTGTTTCTGTCTCAGGGAGCCCTGTTGCTCTCTGATTCCGAAGCCTAGGAGTGGGGCTCCCTGGCTGAAGAGGCCCCGCCCGCTGTCTAGGGTGCCACAAGGTCCGTGAGACCCTGCAGGGCCCTTGGTGCGCAGCTTCCCGTGTCCTGGTCGGCTCAGGGGGTCTCTGGCTCTGTAAAGAGGCAACTCTGTGCCCCTGGTTTAGTTTGGAAAGCCCACTGTGACTTCCCAGTTCCCCTCTGTGCCCTCCAGACACGCAGAGGACTGGAATTTGGTAGCAGGGGCCTTTCCAGCAAAGGCCGAGCTTGCTTAGATAAAGACCAGAAGTGCTGGATCTGGGGCTTTCCACCAGCCCGGCGAGTGGCCCAGAAGTGCTTTCCAGAACCGGGAAGGGGCAGGTGGGTCTCAGCATGCAGTGCCTGCTCCAGGCTAGAGGCGCTCTTCTGTTAACTGGGCAGGAGCTCTTCACTGTCTGTCCTCTGTGTGTCCAGTTGCATGCCGTCCCCTGGAGAGCCTGCTTAGTGTTCATGAGCACCTGTCCTAGCCTGAAACCACAGAAACCCCAGAGGAGAGCGCCGGCAGTAGCATCTCTGCCCTCGGGCCTGGCAGCGTCTTTGGAGATATGTCTCCTGAGGCAAGGGAAATAAAACCAGAAATCAAGTGTTGGGATCTCTCAAAATAAGCTTCTGCACAGTGAAGGAAACAACCAAACAGGAGAAGAGACTCGCAAATGACAAATCTGATAAAGGGTGAGTCTGCAAAACCCGTGAAGAACTTAGCTCAACACCACAAAACATACAGTCCTATCGAGAACAGGCAGAAGACATGAACGGACATTTCTCCAAAGAAGACACCCACACAGCCAACAGACACACTCTCGTCATCAGGGAAATGCAAATCCAGACCACCTGAGAGCCCACCTCGCACCCGCCAGGATGACGAAAATCGACAACACGAGAAACGACAGGTGCCGGCGAGGATGCGGAGAAAGGGGAGCCTCGCGCACTGCCGGGAATGCGGGCTGGCGCGGCCGCTCTGGGAAACGGTGTGGAGGGTCCTCAGAGAGTTAAAAATCGAATGACCCTGGGACCCAGCGAGGCACTTCTAGGTATTTACCCAAAAAATACGAAAACACTACTTCAAAGGTTACAGGCCCCCCGTGTTTACAGCAGCTTTATCTACGGTAGCCAAGATGCGGAAGCAGCCAAGTGTCCACGGACTGATGGGTGGGGAAGGGAGAAGTAAGGGGTGTGTGTGTGCGCGCGCGCGCGTGTGTGTGTGTGTAGGAATATTACTCAGCCATAAAAAGAATGAAATTTCCCTGTTTACCCCAACATGGATGGAGCTAGAGAGTATTATGCTGAGCAAAATAGAGAAAGACCAATACCGTATGACCTCACTCCTGCGGAATTAGAAGAGCAAAGGGGGAGGAAAAGGCAAACCAGGAAACAGATTCTTAACTCTGGAGAACACACGGATGGGCCCCGGAGGGGAGGTCGACCGGGCGATGGGGGAAGAGGGTAGGGATGGAGGAGCGCCCCGTGGTGGTGAGCACCGGGGTCGCGTGGCGGTGACGAACCACTGTGTTGTACACGGAAACTGTAGGCAACTGTACGGGAATTAACATTAAAAAGTACCTTGTTGAAATAGTATCGTAACTGTTGACAGCTACACATGGTACCAACTGGACTGGAAGTAATGAATCTGGAAGTGGTTCTTCCTGTAATTGGTCTGGAAGTTTTTTCCTATGGTTCATACATGTCCTAATTTAGACTCTTCATTCATTTGCAAGTTTGCTAGAATAACATCTTTTATTCAGTGACGCAATCTAGTAAGATTTGTAGAATCTCATGGGTGTGGGGACAGTACTCATGAAGCCAGTGAAACCACACATTGTTGACTGGTTTCTGTGGATCATGATTCATACCTTAAAATTCTTCAAAACAAAACGAAACCTGTCCTGCAATTTCAGCCTTGACCGCACACCAGACTGACCTGGAGCCTGTCCCCCGAGAGGGCTGTGACCGGCCCGGGGTGTGGCCAGAGCGCCAGGCTCCCTCCCAGCCCCCGAGGTGGCCGTGTTTCACTGTGATTCACAACCGTCGGTTTGGTCTCCTGAGCGGAACCGCTAACAGCGGCATTCTAGAGAGAGAAGTTTCTTTACTGCAGACTCCGATCCTAGTTCTCTGTTTCCGTGTGCTGGTACGGAGTTGTCGTTAGGAGGGTGGGCTGTCCCACTGGGTCATGTCATCCTCACCCAGAAACACCCGCTCATATGCTTAAATGTGAGTGTGTCCCCATCACCGGGCCGCATCGTGGTCGGACGCCGGCTTCTCGGTGTTGGGGACTTTGGGTCGCCTTGTGTCCAGTATGCCAATTTCTGCTCCTCCGTGGAAGGGAAGTGTAAATATCGCGAGAGGACCATGACAACGCATTATCTCTTTCTTCTTTCCTAATTTAAGTACAACTTGAAACTTACCTAGGTTGTAGTGAGATAAATACAGTAAAACTGCTTGACTTTGTAGAAAGCGTGAGATGCACAGAAACATTTCTTTGTAAGTCTTGGACCTTCACGAAGAACATCTTTAGATCTTCCCAGCTCTGACTTGACCCCCAGCCCCGAACTGGGGAGCGCCGTTCTTTAACGAAGGCAAACTTTGCCCTCCAGGACTGTCCAGGATTGGAACTCACAGAATATTGGACGTGCTTTATGAATTGTAAAATAATGTTATTTCTGGTCACAGGTGTCCTTTGTGAACTCCTTAGTAAATACAGGGCCATGTAAAGAATTTATTGACCTTTCCCCTAATTCTGTCATTCCGTGATAACTGTTGTCAATTTGGAATCCAGCTGCTTTTTTCCCCTATAATTAGATAGATCCCTCTAGTTACCTAGACACGTAATAGGCATATACTGAATTTTTTTTAAGATCATAATGAAAAATGAAGTTTTGACTTTTATTATTTAATGGGACATAAACGTTAAAATCTCACCAGCTTTTTCCTTCCTTTCTTCCGTCCTCCCCAACCGTAAAGAGATGTGTCCTTTACATGGACGCCCTTGACCAACGTTCATTTTATGGTGTTTTCCCAACTTTCAAATGGTCTTTCACAAATAGAGTCCTGCATTGCTGGGTGCAAGGATTTTGCGTGCTTTTAGTTGTTCCCCGGAGACACACGGGCGCTCGGACCGTAAGGCAAAGACGCAGCCCCGCAGGCCCCACGACCTAGAGGAACAGCGTCCTGCTCAGGACTGGCATTGCTCAGCCAGGTGCGTGCCCTGCTGACAGCTTTTCTTCTCTCTTTCCTTCCCGATGGGATTCGCCTCCAGGACCCTGAGCTGCAGTGCCTGCTGCCGTCCGACGGGAAGCACCCCGTCCATCAGAGCCACGTCGTGGTCCTCCCAGGCGACGGCGGGGGCAGCATGGCCGCCATCAGCTTCACCGGGGCCTTGAGGATCCCGGTGAGTACACGCCCGGGAGGCGTTTCAGGAAGGGGCATGTGTGCCTACGGTTGACGATCAAGCTTAGCAACAGAAATCCATGGTCACATAACCCGTGAACTCTCGGGCATCAACCCGAGGTTGCCAGCAGGCAGTCACGGGGCTGAGTGAGGCCGCACAGTGTGTTTGCCTCACACTAAGCTTTCAGTTTTTCAAAATCATTGCCTCTGTGTAGAAGTCACTCGTTTCACAAACAGGGCTTCCCCTCTCCACTTGGGAAACCAGTCGGTCTGGCTCCAGCAAGCCCCTCGTCCCGTGGCCCAGCCCCTCGCCAGTGCTCCCTCCCTGGCCCATGAAGAGCCTGAGTGTCTAGCCTTGTGGGGGGGCACGTCCCTGAGTCCTGCTGTGGGGGTGTGGGTGAGCCCACTCGATTTTCTTTATAAAGGGCTTTTAAAAAGGAGAGCAGAGCTGGTGCGTTGCAGCCACACGCGCTAAGGGAAGAAATAAGGGATGGGGGTGCAGAGCCAAGGGAAGAGACAGAAGCCCCCGGACACAGGCGCCGATGGTGCTGGGACTCTGCTCTGGTCCGTCGTTTAAAGATCAGGTGCTGGTCCTGCTGAGGCTGGCTCCAGGCTGGTGTGTGGTCAGGGCGTGAAGGGGGTCCAGGGAGAGGCTTTTCCGCCCAGGGCGTGGAGCTGTGGTGAGATCTCTTGTTGCTTTGGGTTTTTCTTGTCTGAAATCCATGGGCTCCTTCAGCAGAGCATGTGGGGGACCCACAAAGGACACGTGGAAAATGTGTCTAACATGGTGAGCCACGGCAGGCGATGAAGGCAGAGCCGAGGGCAGAAGCATGCAGAGGGGGAGATTGCGGACACTGCCCAGGTCAGAGAGGATATCCAGACCCGTGCGGTGGCCAGGCGTGTGGACCGCGCCTAGAAACATCTGGACTCCCGCCCCAGGGTGTGACAGGCAGAGGAGTTCCTGCAGAATTCACACACAGACGAGACAACCTCGCCGGCGCGGCCCTCGGCAAGGAGGGGCTGAGGGAGCACGAGCCCAGAGGCCCCTCAGCGACCGGGTGAGGCAGGAAGCATGAACGGTGCGTTCAGAGAACGTGTGCTTGAGAACAGAAAGTCCTGGCAGCACCAGACGACGCTGGGCGGCTGGCCAGCGGGCAGCGTGGAAGACCAGGCCGGGGCTCCCACAGCCACTGAGAATGTGGGTCGGCTGCTTCTAAATAGAAAGTCGCCTTTCACATGTGATGGTTAGTAGCAACTAGTAACTTGCCCGGCGGGGCCTTCCTGTGTGGCTGCTCGGCCAGGGTCAGGGCAGAAGGAGGCACTGTGGCCCGCTCCGGCCAGACGTGCCGGGTGTCCCAGGCAAGTGTGTCACCCACGCTGAGCCTCCATCTCCTCCGTCTGCAATGGGGCTCAGGGCCTGGCGTTATACTTAATGTTCCGAGGATTAAACGAAGCCACTCAGGGCAGTACTGAGGCCACACAGGGCACGTGGTCCACGCCATCAGCCCCGCACACATCCTCGGACGGGGCTTGCCACTGCAAAGCACAAACTCAGGTAATTTCACAATCACAGAGACTGAGATCCATGTTCTCGGCCTGGTTTGGTCCCTGTGCGCACACGTGACACCTTAGCGTCACCCCGTGTCTCACCCTGACCTCCCGGAGACATCTGGAACACGTGTCGCGATGCCACGCCTTCCCAAGAGTAGAGCTCAAGCAGAGCACAGACAGGACTCTCACAGCAGCCGTCAGACTGTGGGCCCTGGGGTCCTCGCTCAGACCCACATTTCTCTTCCCAGTGTCTTCCCCGAGCCCCCACTTCGCCGGGTGCAGGTGCCGGCAGGCATGCGCGCTGTGACCGGTGGGAAGCCCTGTCCTGTGTGTGTCGGCCGCTGCGTCGTTTGCAGGGGTTTCCAGCAAAAGGAGGAAGAGCGTGCACCTGGCCCTTCCAGGCACGCTCTTGGAGGACTCCTTCAACAGCTGAGTTTCCAGAGCGATGTGGTATAGGAATCAGGTCAACACATGCTTTCATGGACTCTGATCTGACGTCAAGAAATTGGGTCTCAATCTGCAAAGACAGGGGTGGCCAGAGTGGCCATGGGTGGGTCCTCCACCCAACAGCCCTGGCCGCCGCCACCCCAGTCCTCGGGTGGGACCCAGTCCCGAGGATGCCGGCTCCCCTCTCCCGGCAGCGTCGGCAGGTGCCCCACCAGACAGAGATGGCGGCTGTTTTTACAGGAATGAAGGAACTAGAATTGTGTTGCTTGTTTCCACAAACCTGCTGTGTATGCTTGGGGTGAAGACCGGCTCTCTCCGTTTCAGGGTGTGATCGAGTTCTCTCTGTGCTTGCTGTTCGCGAAGTTGGTCAGCTATACGTTCCTCTTCTGGCTTCCTCTGTACATCACAAACGTGGGTGAGTATCCATTGCTGGAAACACCGATGCTACGTTCCTGCCGTGGCTGTGATCCGGACGTTCTTTTAGCTCTGATTTCTAGAGTCTCGTGAGACATACTGTTGATCAAACAGTGTGGTTAGTAGAAAAGTAGAGGCCAGAAGAGAATTCGGATACAGAAGCCATAATAACCTTGATGGGGCTTAAGGGGCCCCCTCTTCCATCCCAGCTGTGGCTGCTGGTGCCGTGGGGCCCTTCTATCTGGGGCAGCCCGCATTTCAATCTAGGCTACACCCAACGTCAGGTCACACCCTCCCACATGCAGGGGAGGCCCCCGGGAGCGGAGATAATAAATGCTGAGTCACCTGACCTGGAAATTGCTCCTTGGAGAGGAGCTCTAGTTCTGGGGACAGCTGGCAGCCTGAGTCCGGCCGCAGCTGAAGCTGCAGATAGGTCAGAGGCACCAGCCTGTGGGCTCCGTGCGCCCCTGTGCCGTGTGCGACCACAGAGGGAAGTCAGGAGGGCCATCGGCAGGGAGGGCCCTGGAGCCTCCGGGCCAGGAGCTGTGGGTTGCTGGGAGAAAGGAAAGAAAGCAGGGCCCCCTGGGAATGTGGGCTCTGGGAAGGTGACAGCGAGGGGAGATCTGGAACGTGGGGCTTCGCAGAGCACAAAACCACTGACGGGGAGGAAGCCCTTCCTCCGCCCTGTGGTCCTTCTGGCCGGACTTAGAATCAAATGCCACGCGACAGGTGCCCGGAGAAAGTCCCAGTTGAGAGCGCGTGTATCAGACATCCTCGCCGACGGGGCGTTGAGACAGGCCACACGGAGCTTACGTGGGCGCAGGAGCGGCGTTGGGTCTGGGGGCCCAGGGGGCGAACGCGCACTGGCAGGCGGGTGAGAGGAGAGGTGTGGGAGACCCCCTTACGCAGATCAGTTCCTGAAGTAAAGGGGCGTCCTGGGTAGTAGCTCCCAGCGGCGGCTGTGGGGGAGGCAGAGGGCTTTTCCTGAATCTGTTGGGTTTTAATTACTTTAACTCAGAATAAATTTTTTCAGATACTTATTGATTGATTTAGAGAGAATGCAGGATTGGAGGAGGGAGGGGAGAACCTCAGCAGCCCCCGCACTGAGCTCAGAGCCTGGCACGGGGCTCGATCTCACAACTCCTGAGTCACCACCTGAGCCGAAATCAAGAGTCACACACTTAACCAGCTGAGCCACCAGGCGCCCCTTTAACTCAAAATGATCGTCATGCCAAAGTGGCCCGTGTGGGGGCAGCCTGCCCTGGGCCCCAGCACCGCGGATTCCCGACGGTTGTGAGGACCAGCAGGGGTGGCCGTGGGCCCGAGGCAGGAGGGCTGGGTTTCCCGGGGACGACAGTTGAGGCGGTAAGGGGACCGCCCACGTGAGGGGGCCGGTAAGGAGCTGCTCCCTGTTGGGTGACTCCACGAGGGCAGGCAAGCTCGTGCAGTGTAGACAGGCGCCCCGCCTTCTTTCTTCCCTTGTTCCCTGTGACTGTGGAAGGGGTGACGCGTTCAGGACTCGAGTCAGACGTTGCTGGCTTTTCCAGACCCAGTGATTAAAAAAGCCAAGTCCCTTACATGTGGCACTGAGGACACCAGGAAAGGCTGGGCTCCATCCCAGCTGCTTTCCCCGCCCCTTCCGCTACTCGGGCCAACCTGAGCCCTCCGGGAAGCCCCGCGTGGCTTCCTCCGCTGCTGTACATGGAGCTCCAGTCCCTCCAGACCTGAAGCCTCCGGGTCAGCCGGCCGGTGCCCGCGGCACTCCTGCCGCATGGCTCTTACCGCCTTCTCTGCTGCGTCCCATGCTACGGCCGCCCCTGGGGGACACCAAACCAGAGGGGATGGTAGTCGGGCTGAGCCAGGCGACTCCTCAGTTCTTGGTAAAGAGCAGCGCTCATCTTTTCTGCGAGTCTACCGACGTGGCGGGCTGCGGGGTCAACTCCCAGCTGCTCTCGGTGTGAGTCACCCTGGGGACACCAGAGGGTGCCACGTGGGGTCTTCCTTGGCTGTGACTTGCTCACAAGGACATGTGTCATTTTCTCAGATCACCTGGATGCCCGACAAGCCGGGGAGCTCTCCACCCTGTTTGATGTGGGCGGGATCTTTGGTGAGTCCCTCCTGCCCTCTTGTCCTTGGCCGCAAACTTGGGGGGCAGTAAGTGAACGTCTGGGCCCGTGTTCTCTCTGAGCTGACTTACTGTCGGGAGGAACGTGTGTTCCCCAAAACGTCGCATCACCCAAGTGGACGTATGGCCTTCCCTCTGGGGGACGGTCCCCTGTCCCGCATCTGACTCAGAGCCCGGAGTGGTGCTCCCTGGGGAGCAGGGGCCCTCCTCTAGGTAGGCGGCCGCAGGGGTATTAGTGCCGTCACGGTGAAGGGGCTTCGCGGCCAGCCTGGACCCAGACCCCAGACTTGCCTTCTGTCTCCCTGGAAGATGCCCCCAGGTCGCCCCCGTCTGCCCACAACCGCACGGGGCCTGTTCACTGGGACGGCCCCCTGCTAACGGTGAACGTGGCCGGGGACGTGGCCAGGGACATGGAGGAGGATATGATTCCCTTATTGCTTCTGTCTTGTACCCTCTGTGTCCTCTCGAGGGGCTCTTGCCCTGGGGACCCGGGCCGCTCCGGGCCTCACCTCTCTGTGTTGCAGGTGGGATCTTGGCAGGTGTGATCTCAGACCGACTAGAGAAAAGGGCGTCCACCTGTGGCCTGATGCTGCTGCTGGCGGCCCCGACGGTGAGCCTGGGCCCCCCCACCGCACCCCTGACCTGCCTGGGCCCCAAGTCTCCAGAAGCAGCCACCCTCCCCACCCAGCAAACACTGTCACGTCCTGCCCAGACTCAGCCTCATTCGTGGCTCATGGTTTCTAGATACAGACTCTAGCCTCCGAACCTCTTAGCACGCCCATGGGCCTGCCGGGCTCCCTCCCCCGGGTGCCTCCCGTGTCCCCTGCAAGTGGCCGGCCCAGCTCTTCATTCATCCCTGGCTCCCTGGGGGGCGCTCCTCCCCGCCCCTCTCCTCCCCACAGGCTCCGGCTCAGCCTCTGCGATGCCCCACCTCCCTGCCCCTGCCCCACCGTCATGCTGCATTCTGCTTTTCATGCATTGGGTGGCACACGACCCTGGGCAGGTGACCTTCCCTCTCAGGGCCTGTTGCCTCGTCTGAAAAATGAGGGTGCGGTAGCACCCCGTCCCAGAGGCAGTGCGAGGGTTTCTAAATCAGCACCGTTTTCCAGTCGTGTTGATTCAGGAATAATCCTGTCACCCATCAACTTGCTCTGTAAGCGTCTGCGCGTCTGCCACTCTGCCAGGCCGCGTCCCCAGGACAAGGCCCAGCTTGGGGCCTGGGACCCTGACCCTCACAGGTCCTCCGATGGCCTTTACTGGGGAAATACGTGTGGCCCCCGCCACAGGACCCCTTCAGCGCTGCCGCTTTTCGGGGGGCAGGGGACCGTGTGAGGAGGGGACGGCCACATGGAGCCCAGGGAGCTGAGAGCGGGAGGCGCCGTCGGAGCCCACGCAGGGGCCGATCCTGGGGACTCCCGCAGGCTGCCCGAGAGTCCCTGCCTGGCTTTTTAGACAGATGGGCTCCGGGGCGGTGTTCGGCCGCCTCTGGTAACCCGCAGTTCCCCTGTGTTCCTGCCCTTGCCAGCTCTACACGTTCTCCACCATCAGCAAAATGGGCCTGGAAGCCACTGTCGGTGAGTCCGTGCGGCTCTTCTCCTTGCGCAGTCGGGTTCCGTCCGTGCAGCTCGCGGAGACAAAGCGGACAGCACGGAGGCACTTGGCTGGGCCGGCTGGAGCGCTGGTGTGGCCACAGCAGGCCCGTGTCCCTCTCCGGGCGGGACACCTGCTCCCAGGGGGAGGCCTGTCCGTCTGCAGGTCAGAGCGCTGCCGAGGGAGAGCAGAGGCCGCTGCTCCGGGGCCGCCGGGAGCCCCCCAGAAGGCGGCAGGCAGGGCCGCGGCAGCCCGAGGCCTGTCCCCCATGCGGGCGGGAGCGGGCCGGAGCCGGGCAGGGCCCAGCCTCCCAGCTGGCTTCCGTCAGCGGCCGTTCTGGGAGCAGTGCCGGCCGCGGAGGGGCTCTTCTTAGCTTCCCTCCAGTGACGCCTCTGACAGCTGCTAAGTATTTCTTCTGTCGTAGCAAGCTGGCAGCGGGGACTGGAAAGGAAGCAGCCTGTGCGTGATCCCGTTAGAAGTCTCCAGAAGGCAGGTCGCTGACGCGTGGGACCGTGGGATCCCCATGATCCACTGGTCCAGCGGCTTCTGCCTACAGTGTGAACCAGACGCTTGAGAAAATGAGCCTGGGGGGTGGCATAGAACGCGTGTGTTCAGAAACGATCATGTTATCCTGCCCTCAGGAACTCAGCTGCTCTGGGTCTCCGGGTTCCCCTCAGGGACTGCCACCAGTGACTGTGGGCGCTTAGAGAGAGAGAGGGCCCTTTTCGCTGCGGAGAAGGCCGTGGCTGGGGTTGGCACAGTGCCGGCACCAAAGATAGGGAGCCCTGGCACGCCCAGGGCATGGTCATGCTTTGGACACCAGGGTTCTGCTAGCTCCTGGGGGGTCCCCAGCGGTCCCTGCTGAGGGTCGAGGACGCAGGAGGACCAGGTCCTCCGGCACAGCCAGGAGCCTTTGGGGGGCATGAGAGGACTTGCAGACCTCCGTGGGCGGGTTTGATGGCAGATGCCCACCACGCTTCCCAGCATCCGCCTGCCTGCCTTCCACTCAGGCCAGCCCTGCGCCTGACCCTGGGCTGCTCACCCCAGGGCAGCTGAGGCTGGGGAGGCTCTCCCAGAGGGCACTGCTCTGCTCCTAAATGCCTCCTCTGGTTTCTGGTTTCCCACAGCCATGCTGCTCCTGAGCGGGGCCCTGGTCAGCGGGCCGTACGCCCTGATCACGACCGCCGTCTCCGCCGACCTGGTGAGTGGCCCCATGGCTGAGCACAGAGCGGACGCAGGAGCCCGTCCCTGCTGTCGTCCTTGGCAGAGACGGTCACTCTCAGTAAAACCGTGTCTTGATAGAAGCAGCTTTCCTCTGGGAAGGAGTCGGTGCTCCTAAGTCTCTTCCGAAGCAAATGCAGGGAGATGCTGCCCCCGGTCCGTCCCAGCAGAGCTGAGGGGGCTCGTTTGAGGCCCGAGGTCAGAATCCAGCTCGCTGCCCCCTCCTCTGTGCTGCCCTTGCTTAACCCGGGGGCTGGTGACCCTGCGCCCTGGAGCCCGGCCGCGGGGCCCCAGATCAGAGACCCAGTGGGGTCGGCTCCCCCTTCACCCAGCCACCGCTGTGCCTGGCCGGCCCTCTGCTGGTCTGCCCTGGGATCCAGAGGAACTACCGTGCCCCCTCCTCCCAGAGGAAGAGGGTGCTGACAAGGTGACCTAGGACTAGCGATCAGGAGAGCCCGGCCCCCGTGCTCTGGGACCCCGTGGAGGCAGGGCCACCGTCATCCGCCTGACAGGAGGGACGTTTCAGGCAGTCGTCAGATGCCCCACCTTTAGGGAACACCACACCAAGACACAAAATGTCCTTTAAAAAGTCGTTTCCCTAAATAAACGGGAGAAAAGAAACAAATGTCCCATAGAGAAGACTTTACTGGGTGCCCTGTTCTCAGGGAGGGGGGCACGCCTCGCTGTCCTTAGGTGTGGGCTGCACACAGCGACTTCCTCCCAGCGCAGGGGGAACCGTGTAGCTATGGGGAGACCTGGCAGACCCTCCCCCCTGCCAGGGGACCAAGGTCAGTGCTGGCAGTGACAGGGTGTGATAGTCTGCGCCCTGGGCATGTGCCATGAAGGTGGCACCTCCCCTCTGTGGCCTCCGTCCCCAGACCCACCACCCAGCATCCCTGCAGAGGGGCATCCCGCTCGCGACGGCATCCGAGAGAGGGCAAGCGTCAGACGCCGTCAGGAGGCGTGCTGGCGGAACGTCGTGTGGTGTCCCGGACAGAAGGACGTAAAGTAACCATTAGCTAAAAGCCCGCCTATTAGGGGATCCTGGCACATGGGTGTCGGGACCTTCGCTGCAGCAGCTGGGGCGCGGGAAAGTGGGTACAGGACACGTACTCCCCGTGTGCGATCTGGGCCACAGGTCCGCACACCAAGACTGCTCTAAGAGGAAAAGCTCATTTAAATTCATAAGCAGGTCCCCAGAGCTGGTTTGTCGTCAGGTGGGCAGGACGGCCGGCCTCCTCGGGCATCTGGCCTGGCATCCCCCCCCCCATCAGGCCTCCGAGGCCCCGGAACTTCACTAACCCCCGCCCCAGGGACGCACCTCTCTCAAGTCCTTCTAGAATCAGACCCCGAACTTCCCGGCCACTCGCTCATTCTCCTACTTGGCAACCCAGGCGGCTGCGGACCCCACACCTGCCCCCACCCCTCCTCCAAGGCCAGGCATCTGCCCGACACTGTGCCCTGCTCAGCGGCTCCTGCCCCGTCCTCCCCGCCCGAGACAAGCTGAGGCCCTGCTGTGCCAGGTCAGCAGAGAGAAGCAGAGGAGGGGCACAGGGGAGTCCAGCAGCAGGCCCCCCTTTGTGCTGAGGGTATACCCATGCTCCTGCCTGCACAGGGCACAGAACATTCTGGAAGGGTCCACACCAGACCACTAACAGTCGTCTGCCCCATGGGATCAGAGGACAGAAGAGGGACTCCCAACTCCAGAAAATGTGGATTACAGCTGGTTATCGGTTCATGGATGTGCTTTATTTTGTATACGTCTGTGGACACACACACAAGCACCTGTAGTCACTGTCTCGGGTTTATGTGTGTAGTTCAGGCATCTGGGCACCATTTCTCCCGATTAATTTTTCTTCCTTTATCGTCCTCAGTGTGTGCTTCTTTCTCCCGTCTCTTTGTCTTGCTTTCTGAAAACCAGAGCTCCTGTGGGTCTGTCATTTAGGATTTGGTGACTCCCCACATTGGCTTCTTGGGTCCTGCCTGCCTCCCCACCCTCCTGGGCATTTGCTGAGAACTGGGTGGGCGTTTAGGTGGTACAGAGCCGTCCGGCACATGTCACAGAAAGCCCCTCGCAGGAACGGGGAAGTGGGCGTTAACGCTGGCGTAGCTCAGGGCAGGGACGAGTGGCGTCCGTGGGTCTGTCTTCCCCACTGGCTGGTGGGCGGTGCTGAGTAAATATTTGCTTAAGGAAAAATTCTGAGAGTTCTTTCAACCAGAATATGTTTGGACAGGATGTCTGATGAGGTTTTACTGTTGAAAACCCTTAAACTTCGTGTACCTTTCCAAAGTAAGTTGGAATAGAGTAGAGTTTAAATTTTCTGACGGAAAAACACCCCATGTTTTAAACGGCTTTGCCAAGTTGTTCAGGCAAATTGCTGTAAGAAGGTGCGGGCTCGTTTCTCGCTGAGGCTGCTGGGATGTGCCTCACGTTTGCTGTCCCCTCTCTCCTAGGGCACGCACAAAAGTCTCAAGGGAAACTCGCACGCCCTCGCCACTGTGACCGCCATCATCGACGGGACCGGCTCTGTAGGTGCGTGGGTGTTTTTAGCTCTAAGAGTTCATCATGGTCATGGGGAACCACACTGTCCACCCTGTCACATCCCGATTAACCAGATGCCAAGGATTCCAGATGTTTTGGTAATATTAGGGTGGGCTGGCCTTTTTTTTTTAACTGCATAAAACACTGTTTACACTATTGTTACAATGCTTATTCGAAAAGAAAGACGATTATTGGGGCACCTGGCTGGCTCCATCGGTAGAACATGCCACTTTTGATCTCAGGGTTGTGAGTTCAAGTCCAACACTGGGCATAAACTTTACTTTAAAAACAAATAAAATTCAAAAAAAGAGATTATTTCTCAAGAATCAGAGATTATTTTTAGTTTGATGGTATCATCGTGCTAGTAAAAGTATCTTTTTTTGTCTACAAATGAGTGGAACACCATAATCTAAAAACGCAGAGGTTGATATGGGATTTGGGCATCAGAATCTTATAAATGGCGCAGTCCCGAAGAAAGAGCGGCGAGACACGGCGGTTCTCTGCAGACACGGGGAATGAAGACGTCAGCAAAGACTTACAGGAGGTCCCCTTTCTTGGCTGATTGGACAGAGGAACTTATTTCAAAATTTAATCCCAATACACAATACGCGTATAAAATCTAACTTGGCAAAACGGGAAATATCTCTCTGGTCATAAATGTGCTCACATGCACTCGATAATTTACTAATCATTTTTATGAATGGAAAAATACAGAGTCACTTAAAGTTCAGTTAGTGTTTCAGCAGAGTTGCCAATTCACGTTAATAATTTATGATAAAAACCAGCCGAGGGAAATTTGGTGAATGCCGTTGCCGCAGAGTTCAGATAATTGTTATCGACAAGTTTAGATAATGAAAAAAGGAGCTCCTAACAGTTGTTACTGTGAAAACCCGATGTTTGCTAGGACCTAACCATGGCACGCACACGGACGGTAGGAGTGCGCGGCATGCGGAGGACCGTGGCGGGGGGGAGAGGACAGGGTCCCCGTGTCCGGCCTTGACAAACATGAACAGATCCGAAGTGTGCGCGGACCTGGGGGCCGCGGGCGTGGAGGCGTGTGCCCGCGGGTCTCTGGCTGCAGAGGGAGGACGGGCCCGGCACTGGCTGCGGGTACTTTCCCTCCGTGTGACAGAAGCATGCTCAGGTTTTCACTGAAGTCAGCCGCTGGCAAAGGGGGCTGCGGGCTGCTGGTCCCTGTTTATCCCTCCCATTCAAGATGGACAGAATCTGAACCCAGTACAAACGGCAGGAACACTCACAGGTCGCCAGGCGTACAAGAGTCCGGTGTTACCAGCCTTGTTAGGGTTCTTATTTTTTTTTTTTTTTTTTTTTTTTAAAGAGGCTCGTTTTTGTCTAAGATTCACTTATTTATTTATTAGAGAGCGTGGTGGGGGGCAGAGGGAGAAGCAGACTCCCCGCTGAGCTGAACTGAGCCCAGTGTGGGGCTCGAACCCATGACCCATGAGATCATGACCTGAGCCCTAACCAAGAGTCGGACACTCTCGGATTTTCTCTTGGCGGCGCCCACCGCCCTGTGTGTAGCTGGATGGAGACAGCCGCCGTCCCGCCTGGACGCCCACTGCTGTCGCACCGACGCGGATCCTCAAGTCCTTCCTGCCTCCAGTGTTGGCGGCCCCTCCTCTGCTCTTTCGGGGCACACGTTTCCCCACTGCTGTCTGTTTTCAATTCTTGGAAAACTGATTCATCAGAGGTTAACCTTCTTGGGTTAATCCTTCCTTTTTTTTTTCTTTTTTCCTTCTCTCCCGTCTTTTTCTCTTTTCTCTGCTTTCAGAGCTGTTCTTGACTTGACTTTCCAACCTCGTCTTAGGTTGCCGTAATGTTAACATCCATCAGCGTTTTTCTGCCCTTTTCGTGCGTCCCATTTTCTGTGGGGCTTTTTTTCCAGTTTTATACCTTTATTTGACAATCAGTGATTAGTTCTCATTCCACACATTTTGAAGATTTTGGAGGTTTTGATAGATAACTGACATAGCTTTCTCGAGAATCATCTCGTTATACTTCCTGGACAGCCGCACACGGACACAGTGTGGAACGTTCCTTATCCCTTTGACCAGACAGCGTAGTTGAGCTGGTGTCAGTGCACACCTCTGGAGTTCCCGTCTCCTTCCCGGCAAATTTCCAGATCTTTCTGTGTGCCGAGGGGCATGCGTCTCAGAACCCACTCTGTGGACGTGCTTGTGAACGTTGACGGTGTGTTCTCTGATCACTGTGCCGTTGAAGGCAGGACGGCCCTGGGCACCACCCTTCTCTGTGGGAGCCACTGTGCGGCGTTGGAAGGGAGAGCATGGGTGCTGTGGGGGAGGGAGAGCCTAGCACCCCGTTCTTGGACGCAGCATGCGTTAGACTGAATCGTGTGATTGCTGATACTGGTTTTCAGGTATAAACGTGAGACTATCGTGTGATTCGACTTAATTTTCTATCCATTTTCTGAGGGTGTTACGGTGTCCGGAGCATTTCAGCCTCCGCAGTTTGCTCGTTTCCTCCCAGTTGCCCTCCTCCCTGCTGGTCTGGGGCTTTCCTCAGACCCAGACGAATCCGGCCGGCCCTCCACAGGTTCGTATCTAAGACCGAGCCACCACGCGCTTCCTAGAAGCCCTTTGTGCGTGGGATGGCATCAGCCGCTGGTCTTCACGGCCGCGGGATCCGACCGGAGTCTGGAGGAGGAGAGCCCGGTGCCCGCTGGGGTGTGGGCCTTGGGACAGCACTGCCATCGTTGGGGGGGGGGGCTGCTTGGTGGAGGTGCTGGCCTTCCCTGCGTTCCCTGACTCAGTCGCTCCCCCCCCAATCCCCGAGCCCAGGGCCTCTGCTCACAGTCGGAGGGGCTGTTCTCCTGTGAAGCGGCGGGGCCGCCCCTGGAGTGACGCTGACCGAGGAAAGCCGGGGTCAGGAGAGTGGAGGGGCGTGGCCAGTCTTTCCTCATGAAAGAGTCGCACCACAGCCCCCTTCCCTCGCTCCCACCCTCCCCTGCCTCCCGTGTGTGGACAGGCCTGGCTACGAGCAAGGAGTCCTCAGGCCGTCTCCCTCCGAGCAAGGAGACCGGAGCCCGTGTCCTTGTCGTGCCCTTGAAAGTCCGTCCTCCAGGGACGGTGCCGTCTCCCATCCGCCGTCTCTCTGTGGCTCGTAATTTGTTAAATTCATTTGTGGCATATGTTGGTGTTGGGACGTGTAGAAATGAGCACAGGGGAGCGATCCACCGTGTTTGCCGGAAGCTTCTCTGAGACTTAACACACACGCGATCTTCTCAGGTAAGAAAGTAGTAAGCGCTGTCTGTAAACACGTGGAACAACATTAGTGCACGCGAAGTGGGAAGGACCCCGTACTCCTGCCTCTCGGGGTCAGGTGTCAGGATAACTTTGTGCTTCTTACCGGGCCGAAACGGTGACGCAGCCTGTGCACGGGTCGTAATCTACTCCCGTCGCTTTTCGGACGGGAAATACCTGAACTGCTGCCGCGTTCTTGGGCACCTTCAGGCGTTTTGAGGACTATTTGCTTTCTTTCATTTTTAAGTCTCTCAAAAATCATTTTGACATGATGTTAGACTTACGTAGAAGTTGTGGAAGTGATGCGGAGAATTCCGGTATCCTGCGCCTGCCTCATCGCCTCTCCCACGCGCGCCTTTGTAACACGCGCACGCGTGAGAACATACACACGCGGGTTTGCCCGGACCGCTGGGGGCAGACGACAGACACGCCCTCCGTCAACCAGGCTGTGTGTTCGGTGTGCGTTCCCTGAAGAGGGAGAGCCCCGGGCGGTGCGCCCCGCTCCCTGCTGTCGGAGTGAGGACGTCCGCACGGGCGCGGCGGCCGCACCTTGCTCCTGCCCCGTTGCAGTGACCACTGCGTGTGTGCGCGTCGGTCAGACGTCGTGCACCCGATGCGGGGCTCTTCCGTAGTTTTCCTTTGAGATTGTTGGACCAAGAGAATGAACGTTTTAGGGTCAATACGAATTTTCAGGTTTGTTTCCAGAGACCGGTGCCAGCCACACCCCACCGTGCGGGGCCCTGGAGGGCTTTCCACCCGCCCAGCCTGAGAGGGAGAAGGAGCTGCTTCTACCGCGTTTCTCATTCACAGAGGGGGAGGTGTTGAGCACCGCGCTGTGTGCACACGGGGCCTGGGTACGCCTTCCGGAGTCTTCCTCACATGGCTCATGTGTGTCTGTTTGCCCCTCCCAGGAGCAGCCCTGGGCCCTCTGCTGGCCGGGCTCCTGTCCCCGTCCGGGTGGAACAACGTGTTCTACATGCTGATGTTCGCCGACGCCTGCGCCTTACTGGTGAGTCTCTCTGGTTGTCGACCGCACGCTGGGGACGCTTCTCCAGGGGAGCTGCGAGCCTCGGGGACGCTTGGCCTGCGCTCATGATGTGAGGCCTGCCTCTGCGTGGTCGGAGCACACGTCCTGCTGTGCAGCTTCGGGCGGGACGGTAGGAGGCAGAGAGCAGGGGCACCCTGGCGCAGGGCCCACGGTGTCGTCTGCCAGCTGTTGTGTAGCTTCTCCGGTGGCTAGACGGGCATCAAATGGCACCCGAGACAGGACTGTCAAGGGGACCAGAGGAGGTGGCAGGCCGTGACCCACCTCCCGCACGGCGATCCCCCTTGCCCCAGTGCCCCCGCGTCCAGCAGCCCCGTACGGAAGGTGCCCGACTCCCAACACCCAGAGGGTGGGAAAGAAGAGCGGAGGCTGCGGGGAGAGGCTCCGAGACTCGGGCTGCTGTGGGTCAGACAGGACCCGGCCCGAGTCACCGGTGTGCGGCCCGAGTCACCGGTGTGCAGCGCGCCCCCGCGGTGGCTGGTGGGCGGAGTCCATGCCCGGAAGCAAGTTGGGGATTTGGAAATCTCAGCTCCCTCGATCACACGAAGGCGCGGATTTTAACTCCAGGGCTCCCGGTTTCAGACAGAATCCAGTGCCACAGTTCAACTCGGGGCCTGTTGGGTTTGAAGACGCAGCTTCTCAGAGTGTTTGTTCCATGTTGGTGCCTGAGGGTGTGGCCACGTCAGCGTCCCCAGATCATTTCAGCTCGGTGGCGGTGAGACTCCACCAGGGAGGGCTGTTCAAGGACTGGAAACTCCTTCGCCAATGCTGGGAGCACATCCGTCCCTTCTAGCCGCCCAGCAGCCCAAGGAGAGGCAGGGTGTCCACAGGGCCCACGGCATCGAGACAGCATAGACAAGTATCGAGGCCCTGGCTGGAGCCACAGGCGAGTCGCGCACTCAGGAATGGGGGGACTGCTGCTTGTGTCCCGGGGGAGAGGACAGGAGGTGTCGGGCTGGGCTCCAGCGGGCGGCTCACCGGCAACACGGGCACGTGGGTCCAAGAAGACGAGGGCCAGACGGACGTACAGTAAGCAGGCGAGACGCCACGAGAGCTGTCCAGGGAGGAACAGCCCTGGGCACAGACGGCGAGCTCGGCGAGCAGACAGCGCCAAGTCCGGGGGCAGCTTGGACAGCGAGGCAGAGGCTCGGTCGGAGGGAGACCGCGCACAGAATGGAGCGCACACGGGTGGTCTGCTCTGAGCCCCCCGGGCGGGTCTCGAGACTGGGAGGGGCCACGGTTCCAGCCGGGCAGCCCCAGAGCACGCAGACCGACATCTCTCGGCTCCAGAAGGACAGAGACGAGAACGTGAACATACCCGCAGGCGGAAGATAACCGGAGGGAAGCTGGACCGGCCGCGAGACAGCCGTGTCAGGAGACAGGCCGCCCCGCAGCCGGGCCGGCGGTGGGGGGTGGGCGTGAACTCGGGACGCATCGGTCGTGTGTCTGCTGGACCCCGCCCGTCTGAGACCGAGAAGCTCGGCAGCCTGGGCAGGTCAGCCGGCGGGGTCAGATCCGGGCGCCCTGTAGGACCGTCCAGGGCGCGTGACCGTGATGGCCGTGCTGTCACATGTGTGTCTTACACCTGCGGATGCATGTCACGGGGGCTCCAGGAGGCTGGTGTCCCCACAGACACGGCATTTCATCACCTTTGACCTTCGGAGTCGTTGCCCCCATCCGCACTGTTTCGTGTCACACGATGCACCGGTCGTCGTCCTCCTCCTCTGCCCTCCCCTCCCCTCCCCTCCCCTCCCCTCCGTCACCCTCCCCTCCCACCATCCGCGCGTGTGTAACCGGAGGCTCCTCCTCCGCACGTGGGCTTCGGTGGCGCGTGCCGCGGTCCGGTTCCAGCTCCCGCGGAGCAGGGGATGCTGGTGAGCTGGGGGCTCAGGGTCCCAAGTTGCCCAGCAGAAAAGTCACTGTCACCACCTTCCGGTTATTTTCTGCCTGCGGGTATGTTCGCGTACTGAGCGCCCGACGTACTCCCTGCGTTCCCACTCCAAGTGCACGCGCACGCGCACGGCTGGAGGGGCACAGAGAGCAGCCGGCCGTGCTTCTCTGTGGGGGACACACCTGTTCTCTTCAGCCCGATCTCGTGGCATACGAGGGACTTCGAGCTCCTGCTGGAAACGCAAGCCTCGGAGACAAAAGTGTCCCTGCCCCCTAGAGCTCCGACCTGAGCCGGGCCCGGCAGAGCCACGTGGGTTTTCAACCTGTGCTGGGCCTCTCCCAGCCCGCTGTCCCTCTGGGCCCGAGGGCACCAGCCACCTTGGAAGAGGCGGGGACCACCAAAACCAGGCCCTGCACACGGGGCCCTCCTGTGGGGCTGCTGCCGGCGCGCAGGAAGACTAGACCCACAGCCGCCAACAGCAAAGCCAGTTCGCCAGTGTCCGGCTTTGCCATTAGTCCGGCTCTGGAAAGTGACTTGGCCCTGTGAGCAGGAGGGAGCTCGAGGGAACGGTGGCAGGTGACGCAGAGCTGTCCCTGGTTTATTCCCACAGCCGCCCCAGAGGCCGCGGGCGAGGGTCCCACCAGAGCCAGGGGCTCCCCCAGAAGCTTCCCGATAAGATGCGGCTGTTCCAGAGACAGCCTGGCCAGCCTCCCGGTGCCGGGGCCCAGGAGATGTTCACTGGGCTTTCAGGGTCCCCTGCACGGCTCTCTAGTAACCCCCACCCCCAGGTCTCCACTGTCGTGGGTCACTTTGTCTGTCTCCCATTTCTGATTCGGGTATCTTATGATTGGACTCCTTTCGTTTTGAACATTACTTGATCCCAGAAATGTTAGGCTGAGCTCTGTCCTCACAGCCTTAGCTCCAGGAGCGTGGCATCTGTGGGCCTCTGAGTCCTTTCTGTCCTGAAGGAGCCTCAGAGTCCCCACGGCAGCCCGGCTGGTGGCGTGGAGGCCGCCTCTCAGGACGCAGGCTCCCTGCCGCAGTAACCGACTCTTCTCTCTGTTTGGGTGCAGTTCCTGATCCGCCTCATTCACAAGGAGCTGAGCTGCCCGGGGTCTGCGGCCGGGGACCAAGTTCTGTAAGTGCCCCCCGCTCCTGACTTCCCAACGCCAGGTCAGAGGCCGCTCCGGTGAACCCACCCACTGTCCCCGACTGCATGTCTCGTTCACGCTCATTTTTCCCAGTGTTGGGGTGGAAATGACGGTCATCTCTCCCCAAAATCTGGGAAAAACATCAGGGAAATTGCCTTCTTTGTTGTCTTGGAGCTGCAGCTTTGTGACAGAGATAGTCTCGGCTGCGGGTGTCCTGCGCGCGCCCCTGTCTCCCATCCTCTGTCCCCCGGGGCTGCCCCCTCCACGTGGCTTTGAAGACCCCATCAGGAGGGAAAGAAACTGGCTCTGCAGGGTTTGCACGTCCAGCCCAGATGCAGCGTCTGGCCTGTGACCTTCGCCGGCTGTGTCACCAGCTGCCCTTTTATCCTCTTCAGGTTCAAGGAACACTGACCCCTCGAGTCCCCTGGAGGGAGGCTGGGCCTGTCCTTCACACACTGTCCAGGAAACGTTCAAATAAAGGACCCTGTGTTGGAAAGAATGGTTTACCCTTGCCTTTTGCACACACCCCGGAAAAGACACAAAAGCCACCCTGAGAAGTCCGGGTCCTATTCGGGCGAGCCGTGGGACTCGCGACGGCGACTAGGAGGTGCGGGAAGTGCTGTGTCCACGGCGGAGTCTGGGATGCACGGCGGGACAGGCGGGCACTCCGGCAGCTGCTCGGGACTGGTGGGGGTGCTCGGGAGCCGGGGTCTCTCAGGTGTCTCGGTCTGGAATGTAAGAGCGGGTGAGCGCGCGCTGGCGGGGACCCGATCCCGCAGCAGGTGCCCGAATGCAGCCAGCGCGGGGCCCAGCCTCTGAGAGGACGGAGGAAACCGACACCAAGACGGAACTCAGAGCCGCCCCAGCACCCAGAGGACTGTCGCAGCACCTCCTCCTGCTCTGCGGGCCCGAGCTCTAGCCGGCGGGAAGCGAGCAGCCGTGAAGCCATCCAGAGGCCCCGGGAGTGCGGCCGGGACACCCGGACACATCTGGGGTCCGCGCTCCGAGGCTGCCGCGGCTGCTGTCCCCGCAGGTCTCGGGGATGACGTGGTTGGGAGGCGGACGGGCACCCAGACACCTGGGACTGTCTCTAGTGTTGTAGCACCAGTGCGGGCTTATTTATTGAGGATGTGCTATGTGTTCTAGAAGTTTTAGAAACATAAATGGCATTTTTTATTTATTAAGACACCTGACTCTCCTCTGGCCACTTGTTTTCCGACTTGTTGCCAGGAAAATACTCATTTGCTCTTTGAAATAAAATAGTCTTTTTTAAAACAGTTCAAGCAGAATGTTGACTGTGTCTGCTCCCGTTTCCACTGTTAACAAAAGAGAACCCCACGTGCTGCGTGTTCTTGTTTTCCGGGGTTGGATACCGTCCCGAGTTCCGCGGCTGGAGGCTGAGGCCGTTTACAGCATCCAGCAAAGCAGGGGCCACCCTGCTCAGGAGTGGCTGAGCCCAGGCCCCGGCAAACAGGCTATTTTGAAAATCATGCAATTTAAGGGACATTCTGAGATTTGTCCTTGATGCAGGGGAGGACACGGCTGCACCAGGAATCGCACGGCGTGGGGCAGCCTCTCCCCAGGCACAGGCAGCGGACGCCTTCCCGGCCACGGCACAGACTGCCCCCGACGGGAGTCCAGTCCGGTTCCCCGCCGTCCCCATGGAGGCTTCTGCCCCAGGCTCTCTGGAGAAGGACCGGAGTAATGAGGACTCTGTTGGGGCCCTCGTCCTCCTCAGACAGGCTCGCTTGCGTAGTAGCACAAGTCACTTACACGCTGGAAGTTGCAGTAGTCAGCGGAGTGCGGCTCCCGTAAGCACGGACCGTGCTGTTCCTCGTGGGAGGCCGGCTCCGCTCACGGGGGTCCCTGCCACTCTGGTTCCTTCCGTCTTGTGTTTGCTGTTCACCTCGAGCCCACAGGCCGGGTCGCTCCTTTTTGGCTTCCCTCCCCGTCCTGGGCTCAGGCACCCGCCCCGCCTGGCCAACGTTCGCTGCGCCCCGGCAGCATCCCGCTCGCCCCGCGGCCTCTGCGCCGGGGCTCCAGCTTCAGCGTCCACAACACGGAGAGGGCAGAACCGGAAGCAAACGTGCATTCGCGGACACGCAGAGACTCCTTCCTAATAACCCGCCGGAGCCCGCTGCTCCCTGCCCTGCGGAAGGATCTCCCTGAGGCCTGAACTCGGCCCTATTCCCCGGCAAGGCCTTTAGTCAACGCCGCCCCCCCCCCAACCCTTGTTAAAGCACAGCCGCCAGCCTGGGTGGTTCAGCCACAGGACACTTTGGGGTGACTATTTTTCCCAAGTCTGGGGGCTGGGGTATTAGTCCCCACAGCCCACAGAGGAAAGGCCACTCTGCACCCCCGAGCCTGCAGGGGGAACCCGTCGTGCCTGTTGAGGTGCGGAGTCGACATCAGAAAACGAGGGGTCCGTGCAGCTTTGTGTAACGCAGTTTAGCTGAGACACGCCGGAGCCGCGGACGGAGGACTTGTCCTCGCTGATACAGGAGAGGGCATCTGGGCTAAGCCCCGATGACCCCTCTGCTCGTAGCTGGCTGTGCGGCACACGGGCTCGTGTTCTCAGGGCAATGTGACTCGGCTCTCCGTGAGTTCTCCTATTCAAACCCGAAAAAAGATTGGGGAGGGGGCAGCGCCCAGAACATCTGAAATGCGAGCTTGTGACGGGCGCCGGAGGGCCGGGTGCAGGAGCAGAGCCCTTCCGCGGTAATGCGCCTGCGAGCTCCCCCTCCCAGTCAGAAATCAGAACCCCCTCTCCAGCTGCCTAATGAGACCCAGTGAAACAAATTCCTAGAAAAAATGAACTGGAGCAGCTCAAGTCCTAATGCCTGTTGGGTTGGACAGACATCTGCCAGTTGCTGTAGGGGGTGTAAATGCTTCCTCGGGTCTCTGTGGGGAACTTCCACAGTTGGTGGCCGGCAGTGGCCCCGCGCTGATTGCACCTGGAGCGGGAGAGAGCCCAGCCGAGCAGGTGGCCGTGTGCTAGGTGCTGGCCGGGGTGCTGGGGTCTGGCGTGCTGCGGGGCGCGTGGCTTGGAGGCTGTGGGTGCAGTGCACGGGGGATGCTGTGAATTCCTCATGGAGTGTCACGAGGAATGTCCCCAAGAAGCCACAGAGGCCTGACTCCTGGGACACCCCTGGGCCTGCCAGGCTGGGAGGTGCAGGCAGCCGAGCTGGCAGGTGTGTCTCTCCAACCAGGGCCAAGACCACATGAAAACAAGGGCCCTTTGCTCAAAACCCAGGGAAAGGTGCTGTTCAAGGTACTGAAACAGTCCGTCCTTCTGCTCTAGGAGGTGGGATCGTGGGGACACGTGGGGAGCGGCTGGGCTCCGGTCCCCCAGCGCCTGCTCTGCTGTCCCACCAGACTTGTTAGAAACCACAACGCGGAGGTCACATGACTCAGACCGTCAGCACCGCAACTGCAGAGCACGGAACCCCTGGCACGGGCTTCCGAGGAGCAGAGCCCGTGTGGCTGGAGGGTCGCGTGCCAGGACGCTGCCCCACGGACGCTCCACCCAGACAGAACGGAGGCTGAGGGGGCTGGGCTGGCCCTAGCCTTGCCTCTGACTGCGGCGGCTGCTGTCCGGGGGCAGGGGCTGCAGGAAGGCGGGGTGTGCTCCCTCGGTCTCCCCTTCCCTGGGGGTCCTGCCTTGATGCACGCGGCAAGTTCAGGTGCTACTCCATGAGCTTCCTTTCCGGCATGTTCTACATCCTCCTCCCGCCGACGGTTAGTCCCCAGGCTCTGAGCTGGTCCTGCAAAGCCTCCGGACAGTCAACCCCCTCCCTGACTGTTCACCAGCCAGCGTGGGGTCACGGCCACCGAAGGTGGGTCCTTTGTGTGTCTGGGGCTGCCGGCCCTGTTCCCGTCCCTGGGCCTGTCCCCCTGCAGCGGGGAGCTGCTGGCCAACGCAGAGACACTTCACCGAGTCCTTGCGAGAGCAGAGGTCTGGGCGCCGCGGGAGCCTTCCCAGGAACATGGTCCCGATGAAGGAGCCGGGCTCCGTCAGGCTCCGGACACCACGGAGGAGCCGCACGCGTCACAAACGTGAATCCCAACTAACCGAAACGGGTGAGCCCCCGTCCCAGCCGACACAGCCCCAGGACCGGGCAGGAACATCCCTTCACACCCAGACCCCGGGAGTGCGTGAGTCCCTGTCGGAGAGCCCTGTCCCTGCTGAGCCGCTGCAGGCCCCGCCGTGGGCAGAAGGGCCGCGTCCTGCCCCTGAGGAGGCGGGCAGGGACGGGGCTGGTGGGCTCGGTCGTCCTGGCAGGCAGGGGCGGGGCTGGGCAGCACCTCGGCTTGTTAACGCCCCAGACGGCCCTGCCTCGGTTTGAGGTTCTGATCTGAGGCCTGAATCAGACACTCTGTGAGGTGTCAGAGCTCGTACGACCGGCCCTGAGGGCATTTCAGGTGGATGGGCCCCGAGTGCAGGCACAGAGAGGTTGCCTGTGCTCACGACCTGAAGCGGGTCAGGGTCTCGGGCTGTGGCGTCCACACGGCTCCCTGATCGGCTTCGAGTCCAGCACAAGGAGCGGCTTGTGCACCGGCCCGAGAGCTTCCTTAGTGTGTTTTCAGACGGAGGTGAGAGTCACGTAACACCACAAAGTGTCCTTCAGTGGCTTTCAGTGCTCAGGTGATGTGCGACCACAGCTCTCAAGTCTCAGAGCTCGTCACCCCCCTGGGCTCCAGTGGTCACACCCCAGCTTCCTCCCCCAAGACCTTCACATTTCAAATGAAGGTTTCCTAATGGATTGGCTCCAGGGCCCCTTTTAGCCCCAAACTGCTGGAGCTCAGTGTCTGCAAACCAGCACTTCCTGTATCCACCCGCTGATCCATCCACTCGTTAAACAAACATTAGGAAGAAACCGGTGGGCCAGAAAGTGTGGTTTCCCGTCACACTGTCCCGCTCCTCTGAGAAGCCTCACCGGGGACCGTGGTCGGGGTCTGCTGACCCCGGAAGACCTCCCCGAGCCGTCGCTGTCCCCAGATCCGAGTCCCACATAGGCCACGAACAGCTCTGGTTTCTCCCTCCCACACCCACCAGCCTTCGCCGTGGCTTCATTCCCCCACGGCCACACCAGCCCCGGCACCAAAGCGTCCATCGAGGCTTCTGCGCACACGGGTGGGAAGGGCACGCGCACGGAGGCTGCACTTCCCACCGACTTCCTGGGAGCCGGATGCCCCGAGTCGCACAGCACTGTTTGCCGGCACGTTCCAGAGCGGTGCGCACCGACCCGTGAGGACTAAGACCTCGGCGTGCGCCTTGCCTGCAGGGAGAGCCACCCGGCTCGGCAGCATCCCCGGACGTCTCGGGTGGAGACGCTGGCCGAGAATGGAAAGCGGCTCTGTCCAGACCAGCTCCGTGAAGCCAGAACTCCTCCATCCCTCCTGCGCCCGCACCCACGGCCGGCGGTTTCCAGCCCATCGGAAGGGTCTTCACGAGTTCCGCACACGGGAACCGCGAGGAAGGGCGAGTGGGCAGGAACAGCGCCGTGCGAGCCCACACCCAGCCTCTCGGTGCACGCGCGCGTCCGTGTGCAGCCCCCACCCCTCCCAGGCCGAGGCCCCAACACAGCGGTCCTAAACCTGCTTCCCCCTCTTCTCACCAGATTTTCTTTACCGGTGATCTCCCGGGAGCGCCAGACGGCTCACAGTCAGCGCTGGGACCCGCCGCCACCAGGATTAAACACGGGTCGGCTTAGACTCCCGTTTCATTATTCTGAGTCGGACTAAGCAAACGGCCTAAGACAGGCAGATCATTCTGCCCAAAACATGCCCTGATGCCTGAGAACAGATGTGACGGACCCCGTGTGGGTTTGCACCAATGGCACCACACAGGGGGCTGCGGACACACGAGAAGCAGGAAGCCTGTTGGAAAGGGCCAGGGAGACTGTTTCCTCCGTAAGCTCGGACCCCACAGACAAGTGCATCCTCTCTGACCTGAGAGCTGGTGCTGGGCCCTGGGAGCCCCCGCAGCCCTCACAGACAGGTCACAAATCATAAATTGTGTGGCCTTGGGGCCAGTATCCAGGGCAAGAAATAGAGTATTACCAGCGCCCCAGAAATAGTCCCGGGCCCCCGCCCTTACACGTCTGCTTTATTCTGAGCACACGGGTTTGCATGGAGCCCGGCGAGTCTTTGCGGGCGTCTGCGGGGCACAAGGGCTGCTCCCGGCACCGTCGTCCTCTCCACAGCGGTGCCCGGCTCCGGCCCCGGCCCGACGCGCAGACCGTCTTCCAGGCTCCCGCAGTCTGGCTCTCTGGGTCAGCGCGGCTGGGCTGCCCCCGCAGGCGGCCAGACACTAATGCAGGCGTCGCTGGGAGGCCCCGGTGGGTGCGTGAACGCCTTCCCGCGGTGGACGCCACGTCCTGATGAGCGGGGTGGGGGGGGGCACCATCCCCCGAAGGTCTTCGGAGCACAACTGAGGTTTCCCTGGAGAACGAGACATCCTGCCCCTGAATCAGTGTCAGCTCCTGCCCAGGAGTGTGTGTGTGTGTGTGTGTGTGTGTGCGCGCGCGCGCGCGTGTGAGCATACGAGTCTGTATGTCTGTAAGTGTGTGTGCGTGCAGGTCTGTGTGTAGGGGTGTGTGTGCATGCGTGTGCATGGGTGTGTATGTGCACGTGCGCGTGTGAGCACACGTCTGTGTGTCTGTGTAAGTGTGTACCTGCGTGTGTGTGTGTGTGTCTGTGTGTACGTGGTGTGTGTGTGTGGTACGCGTGTGTGTCCCCATCCGTGTTTCCCCCACTGCTTGTTTCTGGGGGAACCTGACGTAGAGAGTCTCCCTGTATCATCCACGTGTCTGGCCATGAACGTGTCGTACTTTTAGACTCAGGAGCACTAAAGCTGACTGGGACAGTACAGGCTTGTAGCAGAGAGCGGAGACACCCGCTCGGCAGGCTGGCGTCGCCCGGGACGGCTGTGTTTGGAGTCCGTGTTTCCGAGACGCGTCCGGAGCCCAGCCCCCGCCGCCCCTCCGTGACCTGGGATGTCACCAGCTCTACAAGCTGTCCTTTGGAGCCCCTTGTCCTTGAAGCCAAGCCCCGTGAAGCCAGCTCCGGGGAGCCGGGTGGCAGGATCGCAGACCCGACGGGTGGGCTGGTGCCGTCCATTCGTTCACACATTCCCTCAACACACAGCGACAAGCAGGGTGAGCCCGAGCCGTGCACCCACCGGGCTGCACCCGGGAGCGGGGGACCACAGACCGCAAGCAGCAAGCAAGCAAGCCGCGCTGCGGAGGGAGGCCGGCCTCCAGCAGAAACTGGCCGCGCTGAGGGCACCGCAGAGGGCACGGCGTTATCCGAGGGCAGGCGGCCTCCCGTGAGGGAGAGTTGAGCAGAGAATCCAGTGTCGTGATGGGCCGACCCAGAGCGGGCCCCCAGCAGGTACCCGGGATCGGGTTTCTCCAGACACGCCGGGCCGGGGAGGGGGCCAGAGGCATGCAGGGGTCGGAGGGGGGAGTGTGAGGCCCGAGACAGCGCACAGGCTTCAGAGCGGGTGCGGCGGGCCGCTGGGCATGAAGCCCTGATGGAGGACTGGCCTGTGCAGACGGGGAGGCGGCCAGCGGGCCCTGGGCCCAGACACCCTGGTGTGGGTGGGGACGTGGGCATGACCGGCGAGGCCACTGACGGTGGCCCAGGGGCTGCCTCACGCCTGGAGGCCGGCAGGCACGCTGGGCTGCTTCTGCCACAAAGGCTGGGCCCCGGGTTATGTTTCCTTTTGCTCGAATACAGCCCAGAATCCTTGCTGCCCCGAGAGGCCCCAGCACCCTCACAGGAGGACGGCCCGGCGCCCCCAGGTCCTCCCCCTGCAGGAAGTGTCCGGGCCCTGCTGGGGGCCCTGCCGTGCCCGCTGCCCAGCAGACCCCTCCCATCGCCTCCCGGGGTGTGGGCCGTGGGCTCGCCTGTCTGCCTGTCCCTTCCGGGGCACGAGAAACCCGGAAAGCCTGCGGGCGGGCGGGGAGGGAGGAGGGACCCGGCGCGGCCAGGCACCTGTGCCCTCCACTCCTCACCCCTCCTCCTAACGAGGAACGAGGGAGCTCGGCCCCGAGGAGGTCACCACGCCAAAGTCGGGGTTCGCCGCCAGGGCCCTGGCCTCCCCGCGACTCTCTTTCACGGCCTTGCGCGCCTGTCGGGGAAGGGCCGGGCTCACCCAAACAGACACGGTCCCGTGAGGAGCCGCCGCGCCCGGCCTCACCCGTGAGCACGGGCTGAGCATCCCCGCGAGGGGAGGGGAGGCCCTCGGTCCCGAGTCCTCTGGCTGCGCCGAGAATCCAGCCGACCTGAGGCCGATACAACAGGAGAAAGAAAACAAAATGTTTTCACGTGGGCTCTGCCGCTCCATAATGAACTGAAGAGAAAGAAACCAGCAAGACCAGCGGGCTCTGCCTCCGGCACAGGGAGACCACGCGTCAGAGAGGCATGGCGGGACCGAGACAAGTGACCGGGGGGCCTTCCGGTCGGGAGGAATTCTAAGCAGAATTGGGGCTGGGGTCGTGAAGTAGCCAAGAAAAGTAACGAGTGTTGTTCATACAGCCTCTGGGCTGTCCGTGTCCCACCTCTGGTGACGAGCACACGGACGCGTCTCTTCCTCCCGATAGGGAGGGCGCCTTCCACAAGGGAGATTGACCCCCTGCCTTCAGGGGGCGGAGGGCGTCTGAGGGTCCCTCCTGCACAGGCTGGCTCTTAACTCACTTCTATTGAAACTGGTCACTACGCCCAAGCGGCCCGTTTCGGAGTGGCGCGTCCGTGACCCCGACAACTGCTTCCTCTCCACCGGCCTTTTCGTTATCGGTTTATAATGTGACATACTTTCAAGCAAATCCTAAATTCATGTCATTGTGCCCCAAGCCCCTTTCCCGCCTAAGCCAGCCACTTACCTCAGTGCTTTGCCGTGTGGGAGCGAAGATCACACGTCCTGATCTCCCCCACTGCCCAGACGAGGCCATCGGAGAGGTCGAGCGACCTCACGCGGCAGGTCCCCCAGGATTAGATCTGGTGCTCGCTCGGGCACACTGGTGCTGGGGGCCCAGCCCAGGAGGAGAAGGTGCGGGCCTCCACCCCAGGCGCCCCCACCTCCCTGCCCGTGCCAGCTGGACATGACCAGAGGGGAGGGCACATGTGCCAAGGAGGAGCCCGGGGCGCTTGGTCCCCACCGGTCGCCTCAGCGCAGGATTTTATAAATCTAATCGCCTGCTGTCAGAGGGAAGAGAAATGAGTAAGAAACTCAAGTTACCACTAACTTTATTTTTAGAAGCGGCAGGATGAAATGAAAAATGAGGTCTCTAGAATACCAAGTAGGGGAAATGATAAATCGATTCCTCCAAATTATATGAAATGCAAGAAAACCGTCCAAGCGGCAGTGACTCAGAGGAGCCCGGGGGCGGGCTCTGAGCAGGTCCGGGAGCTCCTGGAGGGCTTTCAAGTCCATGACAGATGGGAGGTGTTAATGACACCCTCCAGGACAGAGCGCAGAGCCCTGGAGCATTTGCAAATGCAGCGTGGGGGGCACGAAGAGAGTTAGCACCTCGAGGGCTCCCCAGTCCAGCTGGAGCAGAAATCCAGGACCCGTTCCCGGAACGGGGACCCTGCGTGGGCAGCAGAGGGAGCTCTCCGGGCTCTCAGCGTGGACAGGCGTGCGCGAGGGCTCGGCGGGCCTGGAGGGCTCCGAGCACGGCTCCCAGGCCCCACTGTGCGCAGCAAGCAGGAGCCGGAGCAGCGGACAGACCACAGAGCACTCTCCCGACCGCCGTGGCGCCCCACTGTGGGGCTCGTCCCCCACACCAGCCACCAATCCCCAGAGCTGCTCCCCTGGCCCCTTCGGTTCTCTCCAGCGGCCTCCCATGCTTCCTGCCCAGCATTTCCAATGTGCGCCCCTCGAAGCCCATGCAACGATGCTCTCACCCCCGCCCTGCCCATTCAGCCCGCGTCCTGGGAGAGTGGTGACCCACGTCCCTCTGGTGCTAGAGCGTGGAATGACCCCGTGCATGCGTGTCCGTCCAGAGCTGCTTCCCTTTGCCACGGTGCTGGCGGCCCCTGGGTCTGCTCGGGCGTGACGCGGGACGGGCGGCCCCAGCGTGTAAGGAGGCTGGGGGTAGGGCAGGGACGAGACAGCCGCTGGGGCAGGAAGAGGGTGATTTCTGGGGGCGCAGGGACGGCCCGTTCCATAGAAGTGCTGCCTGAGGGTCCCCAGCGGAGTGGGGGGACAGGTCTTGCCCCTAAGGGCACCGCGTCCCCAGGGGGAGGCGGCCAAACCTGGGCTGTAGGCGTGTGCGGCGTTGGCTGTGGGGTTCCGTGGGGAAGGTGTCGTAAGAGAAAGATGAGCCCGGAGCCCACGGCTCGGTGTGCAAGCGAGGATGAACGGGGGCAGGGAGTCAACAAATTCAGAGACCTGCGGGTTCGACAGAAGCTGCCGCTCACGTCCCAACAGCAGAACGGTGACACTGAGACGCGCCTGTGGCGGCTGACTGCCAAAGTCCGTGGCTCCGAGTGCGAGGCCCAGCCCACCCCGGGGACTGCGGGCGGCAGCACCAGGCGCCATTTCGGGAGGGACCCAGGGACCCCGGGGAAGGGTGCGGCTCCCACCTGAGCTTGTAAGGCTCGCGGGACCAGCCACGATCTTTCCCCATAACTGCAGTAAGAGGTCACCGGCCTTTCCAAGGGGCAGGTGCCCCCCGAAGAAACCCCCAGCCGGGGAAACAGTCATGTCCGGTTCCGTGCGGGAGCTCCGTTCCAGTAAGTCTGCGCGAGCGCTGAAGCAGCAGAGACGGAGCCCTCGCGCCCCGGGGGGGACCCACGGTGGTTCTCTCGAGCCTGTGCTCATGACCGTGTCATCAACCAACACACGGCCGGCTGGACGCGAGCTTCTGTTGAACGGCACAGACTTTGGGTGTCCCGTGGACACGTGAGCACTGACCTCCCGGCGACGGCTCGGTCACCCACCCCCGACGGAGGCCCGTCTCTGCCCGCGTTTTCCCCGTGAGGTGCGTCCTCGCACGCCAGACCGCACTTCCCATCCTGCCGGGGGACCAGTTTAAACATCAAAAAGCACAAAAATGTGAGAAATGCTCCACGACTCAGAAGAGGCCACGGAGGGGAGACCTGCTTCCAGCGAGGCCTGAAACAGGGCGGCGACCGTCCTCTCCAACCTCCGCGGGGAGCGCGGGCGTCCAGCCACTCACGGGTTTTTGGCCAGTCCCCTTCCTGTCTGAGAACAACCCGGAGCCTTGCGCAGGGACTACAAAAACGTCTTCCCATCAGGTGAATTAAAAAACACAGAATCCACAATTAATGGGGATGGACCGTGTTGGGGACCCTTTGCAAGGACCTGAAAACCACCCCGGGTCCCACTGCTGTAGGGGCCGCAGGCAGCCTCCCAGTGCTCAGCCCAGATCAGACTAGAGGGACCCCAGAGCACAGGGCTGCGGGCCAGAGGCACGGGCTGGGGCACTTCCCGGGGGGAGAATCAGGGCCGAACCCAGGAGCTGGGATTCCAGGACGGGCCTCAGAACCCTGGCTCCTCCTCTTGTCATCCTGCCCTGCCCCACCCCCACCCCCCGCCCCGTTCCACCATTTTCCAGCAAGTGCCGGCGGGAGTAACCGGACTTCGCCTCACCCACCCACCAATCAAGAAGGGGCACGTCTGGACCTGGCGGGGCCACGGGGGGTGCGTGGGGAGGGCTGGACGGGAACGTCGGGCGCCAACATAGGGACCGTATTTCCTGGGTGACGACCGTGACCCCCGACCAGAGGGACAGATGCCCGGGCCTCAGGGCAGCCCTCAGGGACCCAGGTCCTCTCGCTCCGGGAACACAGCCCGGTTCCCCGCAGGCAGGCTCCGAGTCGGAGCTTATCGGGAGGTTCCCTTGGGGTCCACGGCTGAGGGAAAGGGGGGCAAAGGGAGACGGGGGCCGCAGTACAGACCGATGGCGGCCTCAGGACCCCCACGCGGGGAGCTGGCGCTAGACCTCCCGCGGGCTGGCGGACGCCAGCGGGGCTGCCGAGCCTGCCCTCCCTCCTGGGTGGCTGGGTGCCTCTCCGCGGTGGGCGCTCGCCGGGCGTGACCTGCCCCGCAGCCGTCCTCCCGCTCCGGTCCCTGCTCCTCCCAGCCCTCTCCGTCCTCCGCCCCCGCTCGGGTGTCCACTGCCGCCCATGACGGGTTATTTCTGCGTCCCCCCGCCTTACGGCGTGGGGGGTGACGGGATCTGGCTCACCCTGAGTGGGCCCCAAGGCATGGCCACGCGCCCGTGTCTCTCGGGCCCAGCAGCTCATCCGCAGCTGCTTCTCGAAAGGCACAGAATTCTCTCCCGCAGATGGCATGGCTTTGTTCCCAAACCCCGGGGGCCTGCACCATGACTCCGACACAGGCTTGCCGTGAACGCCGCGCGGCGCTTTCAGCACCTCCGACGCCCGCGATCAGACAGGGTCCGCCTGGGGCTGTGTGCACACGCCGGGGCCCTACTGCGGAGCCCTCCCTGCTCCGGGCTCCCCCAGAGCCGGTAGCTCTTCCCGCCAACAGCAGATGGGCTGGGGCCGTCTCTAGAGCCGCGGCCAATCCCAGGCACCGTCTGCCTCTGGTTTTTGGAGACGCAAAATGCCTCTGGTGGTCCCCACGTTCTCCTGGCTGGGCTCCCCAGGAATATTATTAGTGGGATGCTCCTCTCAATTTTCTTAGGGCCTGTCTTCCACCGGCAGGAGCTCAGGCTTCTCAAGACTTCTGATGTGTTTGCCACTCCTTGCTTGTTGCCCTACCAGCGAGATGGCATCGGAGTCGTAGACCGATGTGATGTTCTCCGAAATGCCCAGGTCGCCCGTCTCTCTACGGGCCCCACGAGGGTGGAGAGGGTGTGAGTGCACACATCCCCAGAGCAAAGCGAAAACAGACACTCACGCAGTCCGCATGAATGTGGACTGTTTCTTCGTGGGGACGGAAGAGAGCTCAGCGGTGGCCTCGTCAAACAGGGATGTGACAGAGGCCTCCGCCCTGCCCCCTTCAGATCCTTAAGCGTAATTCCCACCACCACTTTTCACCAGGGCACACGCAGTATTGTCTCGTGTTTCCCATCTTGACCGGGGGCAGGGGCCTTTCCAGAGGCTTCCATTTGTTATCCCCCCAGGACAGTTGATTTTACCACCAAGGACCTAAGGAGAGTTTCACCCACTGCCCCGTTTATCCGTCTTAACTGTAGTTTGGGGATGGGGGACATGGCCGCTCGGGCAGGGGCACGGACCGAGTGGACCCATTGGACGTCACTGCTTGGGCAAGACCTCATTATTGCCCGGTCCCCCACACCCCACTCCCATGGGGGCCATGATGAGGCTCTGGGTCTTTAGGCACCAGGGCAAACTCCAGCTCTACCCAGCAGGCCTCAGGGTGTTTGGCTGTTCCTCCCCCGGCCCCCGCCCCATGTGCAGTTACCCGAGGACATGACCACACGTCTCACTTTGCGGAAGGAACAGGACAGTTGTCACCAAGCTCTTCAGCTCTGCTGTTTTGTCATCCTTTCCCTGGGGATCCAACCTGCTCTTCAGCCAAGAGCTCCCAGGTCTCACCACGGCTCAGGTCTGGGAATAGGACGGAGGATCGTGACCTCCGCGGGGCACCTGTCACCCCCCACGCCATCCATTCTGCTTTCTTCTCGGGTCTGAGCGGAGGCTACCCTTGCTGGCTGCGCACGTTCTGCCTCTAAGGATGCAGCTGCCCCCACAAGCTCCCCGCTCACGCAGTAGTCACACCCGCTGCCTCCGGACCGCTGGCCCTGACGCCCGCCCTGTGGTTTCCATCTCCTGTTCCCATCGCTCTCAGTGAGCCTGGGTCTGCGGCCCCTCCCGCGGTGAGCCGGTTTCAGTGGCCTCGTCTGCAGTGAGCCTGGTCTACGGAGGGGGCCGCCACTGACCCCTGAGCGAGGCTGGTGCTGTCCCCAGCCATGCACTTCACGTGCACGCGCCCGTGCTCAGTGGGTTCACCTCCAGGGCCTCCCGTGGAATCCAACCATCTGGTAGACCTCGGGCTTTCCATCGTATACTCATCGTCCAGAGCTCTGGAGAAGGGGTTACTCTGTCCACCACCTGCCGCGGCAACTGTGGGTTCCCATCGTGCTCAGCAGGGGCCCGCGCTTTTCCAGGCTTCTAGGGACCCTCCTAGTAGAAAGTCGGGGACATCTCCTCCTAGGTCCTTGCCAGGAAATGAAATTCAGACACTTTAGAGAAGGCAAGGGAGACGGCGTACATCGTCTTCGAGCAAGCAGGGCTGTGAGCGTCTATACCAGGAGGGATGGTCCACTTCTGCAGACCTGGGGTTCCAGGGAAGTTGAGAGTTTAGTATTTTCAGGTGAGTCAACCTGGAAGTCCCTGCTCAGGGGGCCATGATCCCTTCTTTCCGACCAGGGCCTTGGCATAGCAGACCCACCTAGCTTGGGTCAGGGATCTAACCTTTGGAACCTGGTTCTTGTGATGACTGAGTCCTGGGTGTGGCCAGCTTTCTCTGTCCTTCTGCCCTGGCCATGGTCGGCCACGGAATGCGGGCTGCCTGGGAGGTGTGCCCTTGGGTCTGAGACAGTCCCTGAGGTGCCAGCCTTCCCACTTCTGAGCCCGCACGTGGTTGAAGGGGACGCGGGGTGCATCTCTGCGTCTGTTTCTGTAGAGAACATTCCAGAACTCCCATTTGAGTGGGACCCTGTGACCAGTTAGGGACCAGTCACGAGCCGGCGTGCGACATCGGATCGTGCTGGAGCATTTAGTTACGAGGGCATGAAGCTCCCGAGCCTCTGTCCCAGGGCCGTGCCCTCCGACTTACCGCAGCAGATCTGTGTCTCATTCACACGACATGCCCTTCGCAGGAGTATGGGGGCTCCTCTCCGAACCTCCAACTCGGGGGGCCAAGCTCATGGACGAGCCAGCCCTTGGAAGCTTGAAACACAACCCAGGGGGCAAGAGCTCTGATACACCGGGGTTCACAGCTGGTGGGCCACGGCCAGTCACGTGACCCCAACAACCACGAGGAGGCCTGGAACCCGCACCGGTCTGAGGGTCAAGGCCGGCTTCCACAGGTCAGCATTCCCCGGGGTTACGTGGAAGTGTCCTGGGAGCCCAGCTTCTCAGATGGAGCCAGTGCCGGCCAGGACACAGGGCACTACGCAGAAGTGACGAGCGCCACCGTCACTGTCTTGTTCCCAGTCTCCAAGGGACACCTTTTAACGTGCCGCGTGGGGTTATGACGCTTGCTCGAAGTTTTCCGGCAGACATTTTATCAGATTTAGGAAGTTCCCTCAGAGCCTAGTTTGCACAAATGAATGTTGACATTTTGTCATGCTTCCCCCCATCTCTTGAGATGATTCAACCATTTCTTTAATGGTTGTGGACTAGTCACATTTCGTGTTTCTTATTGTGCTGGTTTTGATAAGTTATTTTCCTGGAAATGTTTCTATTTCACCTACATTTTCAAGTTTATGGGCACGAAGTGTTCATAAAGTCCTCTTATTATTTCTCTTCTCTTTAAAAAAATATCATTTACTTGAGGGCGCCTGGGAGGCTCCGTTGGTTCAGCATCTGCCTTCGGCTCAGGTCATGAGCCCGGAGTCCCGGGATCGAGTCCCGCATCGGGCTCCCAGCTCCGCGGGGAGCCTGCTTCGCCCTCTGAGGCTCTCCCCTCCGTGCTCTCTCTCTCATTCTCTCTTTCTCTCAAATAAATAAATAAAATGTTTTTTAAAATTATTTATTTGAGAGACAGAAAGCACGTGCACAGAGAGCGAGGAGGAAGCAGGCTCCCCGCTGAGCAGGGACCCGGACCAGGGGCTCCACCCAACGACCCCGAGACCATGACCTGAGCGGAAGGCAGAGGCTTTTCCTTTTCGTCCGTCTCAGACTTTTGTTACTGTTACTAATCTTCCCGCCGCGTTTTCTGTCTTTGTCGGTCTCTGTTTTACGTTTTCTGTCTGTTCGGCTACTTTTGTTCTTCCCTTCCTGGTTTTCCTCTTTCTGCTTTGTGTTCCTCTCCGTTCTAACGTCTTGAGAAAATTCTGAGCCGTTAAGTTCCCATCTTCCTTCCTTCCTAATGGAGCTCATCAAGCTCTGAATCTGTTGTTAGGAACTACTGAACTGGCGCGCCGTGGGCTCTCAGTTAAGTCTGCCTTCCGCTCGGGTCGGGATCCGGAGGTCCTGGGATCGAGCCCCGCGCGGGCGCCTGCTCCGCGGGGAGCCTGCGCCTTCTCCCTCTGCCCTTTCTCCCTTCCTCCCCTGCTTCTGCTCTCTCTCTCCGTGTCTCAGATAAACAGATGAAATCTTTTTTTTTTTTAAGAAAAAAAAAAAAAGAGCTATTGAACTGTTTCCCAAAGGTTATCTTTTGATTCAAAATATTTTAAAAGTTTTCATTGATATTTCTCCTCCGAACTTGAGCCTTTTAAAAGAATTCAATGCCAAGGGACGCCTGGGTGGCTCAGTTGGTTGGACGACTGCCTTCGGCTCAGGTCATGATCCCGGAGTCCCGGGATCGAGTCCCGCATCGGGCTCCCAGCTCCACGGGGAGTCTGCGTCTCTCTCTGACCTTCTCCTCGCTCATGCTCTCTCTCACTGTCTCTCTCTCAAATAAATAAATAAAATCTTAAAAAAAAAAAAAAGAATTCCATGCCAAGCATGGGTGGGGGGCAGTTTTCTGTTTTTCTTTTCCTGTTCCTTTCTGGCTCGGTTGCATTCCGGCCGAAGAACATGCTCTGCACGATTTAGCTTGTGAGACTCGTTGAGACGGACTTGACGGTCTATTTTGGTTAATATTTCACGTGCGCTTGAAAAGAATGGGTACGGAGCAGATTTGGGGGGCAGAGGTCCACATCTGCATCTGTCGTGTCATGTGTGGATTTTATGAAGATATTCAGTCTCATACTGATTTGGGGGCCGGTTATCTACAAGCCGTGGACGAGGAGTGGCAGCATCCTCTGCTATCGGTGCAACTGTGAATTTCCTACTTATTTTCATTTTATCAAATGTTTTTAAGTATATTTCGGCATCGCGTCATTAAGGGCATACCGGTTTAGAATTGCCGTATCTTCCTGATGAATCAAAGTGTCCATCTTTGTCTCTAGTCAGTTTGTGTCTCTAATGATGTTATGCCCGCAGTCAGTTTTGTCTGATACGAGACCATATACACTAGTTTTCCTTTTCTGAGTGTTTACATGGCATTTTCCCTATTATTTGGGGATGTTCCCCCAATATTTGGTTTTAAGCAGTTTTTAGTCTTACATTTCAAATGTTGTAGGATGCAGGAAAATAATGTTTAGAGGAAAATGTTGAGTCTTAAGTGTTTTCCTTCAATTAAAAAAACTCTTAGGGGTGCCTGGGTGGCTCAGTGGGTTAAGCCTCTGCCTTTGGCTCAGGTCATGATCTCAGGGTTCTGGGATCAAGCCCCACATCGGGCTCTCTGCTCAGCAGGGAGCCTGCTTCCTCCCCTCTTTCTGCCTGCCTCTCTGCCTGCTTGTGATCTCTCTCTGTCAAATAAATTAACAAAATCTTTAAAAAAGAAAAAAAAACCTCTTAGCCAACATCCTTTGTAATGCTTCTCCCAATTCTTTTTTTTTCCTCTCCTTCTCAGACTCAGTAAATACTTAGGAAACCTCTATGTCTTTCACCCCTATTTTGTATGGGGTCCTGATATCTCTTTCCATACTTTGTTCTGGATATTTTCTTTTAGCCCACTTTCAGATTCATTAATTTTCCTGCTAGCTGATACCATTTCAACCCATCCGTTGAGTTTTTAATTCCAATGATTATATATTGCAGTTCTCAAGTCTGTACTCAGATATTTAATATATATTATGTCACTTTTTTAGAAGATTTTATTTATTTATTTGACAGTCAGATCACAAGTAAGCAGAGAGGCAGGCAGAGAGAGAGGGGGAAGCAGGCTCCCCACTGAGCAGAGAGCCTGATGCGGGACTCGATCCCAGGACCCTGAGATCATGACCTGAGCTGAAGGCAGAGGCTTAACCCACTGAGCCACCCAGGCGCCCTGTCGTTTTCTAATAGCTTTCAATTCTCACCTATTTGAAAAGTTTGCTGGGTTGATTACAAGGTCTACAGAGAGCCCCTGAGGGCTTAATTTTGTTGTGCTTTGTCTCTGCTGGTTCTTGTCAACACTGTCTTCTCTTTGTGTGTTTATTTATTCTAGGTTGTGTGCTAGACAGTGCATTTGGGGAAAATTGTAGAAATGATTTACTGATAACATCTTCACTGGGGACTTCTGTGGCTGCCAGACATCTGGCTGTGTTAGCAATCTGGAATCCTCTTAATCTGATTTTATGGGCTGATATTTTCCTGGAACATCCAGATGTTTTAAAACTGGGTTGAAGTTTTTGTGAGGGCTTGTTTATTTCCAGTTCACCTTTTTCTTTAAGTGCGACACTTGAGGGTCCCCACCAAAGAAGAACGGCGGCTAAGACCCCCAGCCTTGGGGGAACCTGAACCCCAATTGTGTCCTCCATCCCCACGGAAGGTTCAAGGTGTTGCTGCACCTCTCAGCTGCCTCTTCTCTCATAATTGGCAAAATGCTCCCAATAGAGCAAATGCCCCAGACGCTGGGCTCACCTTTTCCAATTTCTGTCTTCTCCCCAAAGCTGCTGCCATGGTTTTCACTGCCTGACTTGCTCACTGTTTCGGATATTTTGTTCAAATACGTCTGGCTGTCCCCAGAGGGAGGGTTACTGCAAATTGCTTCGTTCACCATTACTGGAAGCAGAAGCCTGTGTGTGTTATTCTCAGCATAAATTCAATAATAACTCATTCTTCTGACACCAAGAGATCAGAGCTTCAAATGTGCTCACTTTGGCAGCCTGACTGTTGTTCTATGCTCTGAATACAAATGGGGGAAAACTCTTTCAGACTCTAAAAAGTAGAGATGCTTGAGTACAGGCTGACCTAAAACTCTGAACAGGTTGCGTTCTGAAGTTTGTTTGGAAACAGGTTATCTAGAGTTCAGGATGTATGTTCCCATATAGGACAGGGCTGAACCATGAGCCCCCAGCCGTGACCTGAATTCTATGTCAGTGCAGACAGGAGAAGCACCAGGGGAAGAGATGTGTCTTGTCCCCTCTTTATCCAGCAGGAGGAAGGCACTAGGAGAAACTCTTAAATAGGGTCTGCCATAGGCATTCATCACTTGTGTCCTAAGCACTCGGGCTCCAGGCACCGGGTGCCTTCCCGGGATCCCCAGGACTCACTGGAGAGTCTCATCCTGCCCGTCCCCCCTAAGTGCTCCAAGCTCCCAATTAATCTCATCGCCCTCCCTGGTAGCAAAACTTCAAAGTCCTTTGCGGGCCTTGTCAGTTCCGAGATGAGGGCAGGAGAAAGCCTCAAGGCCGGTATACACTAAGCCCTGCCCGTTGTATCTGACGTTTTCAAAGACGCTCCTGTTGTAACAAGCGACCAGTCGTCTCGGGCCGGGTCCAGCGAGGAAACGTGCAGGAGACTTGGTGGAGTTGCTTGGGGGAGAGAGAAAACGGGAGACGGCCCCGGAGTCACAGTAACTACTCGGTTCCCTCCTTCGGGGCGGCTTTTCCAGTTCCTTCCTCCCTCCCATGCTGATTCGTGGGAGCCTCTCCGTGGTCCAGGTCTGGCCAGGGCGGAGTGCCGTTGGCGTTGTGTCAAAGGGGACCCGGGACAGGAGACGGGGGAGGGCAGAGGGCAGGGCTCCCCTCACGCATCTGTAGGCTGGGATTCTCTGGATTCACGCTTTTCAGTCTCTTGCTTCCGATGAATCAAACGTGTCTGTGTGGTGCCTTGTTGTTTGCCTTTTTCCTTCTTTGCTATCAGATTAAAGATTTTATTTATGTATTTATTTGACACATAGAGAGAGATCACAAGTAGGCAGAGAGGCAGGCAGAGAGAGAGGGGGAAGCAGGCTCCCCGCTGAGCAGAGAGCCCGATGCGGGACTCGATCCCAGGACCCTGAGATCATGACCTGAGCCCAAGGCAGAGGCTTAACCCACTGAGCCACGCAGGTGCCTCTTTGTTATCAGTTTAAAAACAAAGCAAAGTCAAGTTTTCGTTCCTAGCAGGATTGGCTCTCCTATGCTTTACCCGCATGGACAATTCCCTTGCACTCAATTCATCCATAAAACAGAACACTTCCCGCGTTTGGCTGTGGCCCCAGCAGGAGCGCCTGTTACAAGAAGGTGGACGACGCCGGCGGCACCTCACAGCTCTTCATTCCTTACTTCTACAGCGTGACCCTCCCCACCCCCAGAACCACTGGTGTGGCTTGTCCCACCTCACAAAGAAAATGAGGCTCGCAGAAGCCACAGGCCCTCCGGGTCAGCCCAGGGCGACTGATCCAAGTTCAGCCCTTCCCGTGGGCTCCGCGGCACAGTCTGCATCTCCCTCTCAAACTCGGCTCTCGCGTTTTACGGGGTTTGTCTTATCAAAGTGTCTGTAGTAGGAAACCGCATCCACCAAGGGCTATTTGGGGGCCAACAAACTTTGCCATTATTTTCCCCAAAAGGGACATCTCTGGGCTTTGCAGGGACGCGGGGATATCTGGCATGTATAATCTGCTGTGGGTCTGGCCAGAGTTCACTCCCGGACCGTTCGATTTCTGAACACAGCTTGGCCAAGCTCAGGGAAGGGCAGCCGTGAAAGGAACAGAATGTTGGAGATGAACCAAAAAGCAGCCCTGCGTGAAGCAGACCCCCAGCACGGAAGGGCCACATCGGGAAACCTCGAAGCCTTTGAAGCCACCCGCAAATTTAGTGTGTTTGAATGTGTCTGTAATCTTTGCCAATTTGAGACATAAACGCTGGTGTCAAATTGTTCTTTTAATTTGCGTGCATGGGATTCATGGTGCGGTGGAAAGTGTTTTTGCAGGTTCACTGATGAACTCATTCCGTGGCAGGTTCCTTGTGCTCGGCATGGACCCATCTCCGCACTTTGTCCACTGACTCGAGAAAGCTCGCTACATCGCACGCATGGCAAATACTGACATGGTTTGGTTGGAGCTGTTGGTGGCATCATTTATAGGTGTCCCGGAAGTGCACCCATAAGCCCCCCGCGGCGGTGGTGACGCCCTCCGTAGGACGGGGCTGACGGTGGGTCAGTGCTGCTTCGGCCCGTGGCTCCCGAGCAACGACAGGAAAGGAGGTGACAAGGGGACGCGTCCCACAGCTGCGGGAGGGCTGCTGGCCCGGGCGAGGGGCCACCTTCTCCAAAGAACCACGGTCAGTCGAAAGGGGGCCAGCTCCCTCCTGTGTCAGACCCTCCCCAGCCCCTGCAGCCACGGTCCACGGCTGCCGGAGAGTTCCAAAGCCGGCCCACCTCAAGGAGGGATGGGGGCTGTGCAGGGCTCCTCCGTGGTGTCGGGCTGGCACCGGTCCTCAGCCGAGACCCCGGCTCTCCCGGCCCGTCCTGCTTCCCTCTCTCCGCTTCGGAGCACGTGCCCTCCGCTGGTCACCTGCACACAATCCCCACCTCGGGCCCCGCTTCTTCCTAAGAACGCGGCCTGAGACGCCTCTCGGAGGGCTCACAGAGCTTTTTTTCCAGAAACTGGGGTGGACGTCTATGGATCTTGCCACAGTTCCCTGCCACCTCCCCATTATGGGCTGAACATTTGTGCGCCCCCGAAATCCATCGGCGAAGCTCTAACTTCCGATGTGGGCGACGTTTGCAGCAGAGCCGCACAATGAGATCCGCGTTTTTATAAGAAGAGGAGGAGGCACCAGAGCTCTCAGCTCCCCACAAAGAGCTCACGTGTGCACAGCGAGAGGTGGCCACCGGCAGGCAGGGACAGGACCTCGCCGAGAGCCAAAACCCCCTGTACCTCCATCAGAGACGTCCTGCCTGCGGAGCTCTGAGAAATGCACATGCTTGTTTTGCTTTGTTTTGTTTCCAAAGCCGGGACGAAGACATTCCTCTGATGTGCAGAGATTTACAAAATGTGGTTAATGGGATCTCCATGTCCTGGTTTCCATCTAGATGGTGAGCCCAACACAGGGAGGTCTTGCAGATCTGTGACCTGTAAGCTCCCTGAGAAGCAGCTGGCACTGACTTCAAACACACGCGTGCACGCGCGCGCGCATACACACACACACACACACACACACACACGAGCTGTGAGGACCCTCAGAATCACGGAGCCCGGGATCCCCTGCCGTCCAGCTTACTACGCCCAGAGGCCAGCGTGCACCCTGCCCGCAGCTGCAAGTGGCTTCCACCACGCCAACCTCACGTTCTCACACACAGCATCCACAGCACGAAGGGCGAGGAAGCAAAGGCATCTTCACAAAGCTCTCTCTCTCTCTCTTTTTTTTTTAAATCAGGGAGAGAACAATTTCCCAGGAACGTTCCAGCTGGATCCCTGTACATTTCACTGGCTGGAAGTCGGTCACATCCGAACTTGTAGAGAGATAGTCACTGGGACACATGGACAGGACAGCTGCGGTCAGCCTGGACCAGAAAATACTTAATCCCAGAACCAGGGAAAACTGCACTCAAATAAGATTGAGGTTTGTTGGGGGCGCCTGGGGGGCTGGGTCAGGTAAGCGCCTGCCTTCAGCTCGGGTCACGATCCCAAGGTCCTGTGACGGAGCCCCGCATCGGGCTCTCTGCTCAGCGGGAATGTCCCTGCACGTGTGCTCTCTCTCAAATAAATACATAAAATCTTTAAAAAACAACTGAGGTTTGTTAGCCAGGGGAAAAGGAGATAGAAGCCTACAGCGCCCGCCCGCGGTGAAGAATTAAACTATCCTGGCGTAGAGCGTCAGCGGGTGGTGGAGAGCCTTGGACAGCGCTGGTCTCGTGGTGATGTTTGCGAATCTAAACTAATTGTTTACTGCCCAGAATTAAAATTTATCTCTCAGTGCACATCTACTGAGTACCTGCCGTGGGACTTTTAAATAATAGTGTAACAAGAGCAGTGTTTGTCACCTCCCTGCCTCCCTGCCCCGGCGTCCGGGTTGCCCCATCCTTCACGGCCACGAAGGGTCCAGCCGACCTGAGGAAGGGATTAACTTAATCTCCGGGTTGCAGGCCAGCTGGAAGACGATGGTCCGTGTCTTCTATTCTTTAGGGCACTTATCAAAGAGAGTTTTGTCACAAAGGAGCTTTCTTACAGTTACTTTTTTCATCAGAAGGAGGGCACTGCCATTGTCAAGGAGGAAGACGTGTCCCCAGCTGCCCCCCAACATGGGCCGTCACCTGCGTCATGGCGCCCCTGCCGGTCACTACCTTCAGAGTGTGCCTTGGTATGGAGGCTCACATCTTTGCTCCAGACATTACCTCTTGGAAAGTGTTTCTGAAGGACACACCAATTACCGGGTTCCACCACCACGAGACCCTTTATCAAGGGCTCTAGGGAATGCAGAATACCTCCCTTGGGGGCATGGTGTCCTCGGAATTCACAGACAGCAGCCCTCTCTTTGCCTTGACCACGTCGTGTCGCAGGGGATCGAGGTGAAACACACATTCTGAGTTACTCGTGTGGGTATCTTCACAACGGCAGGGTCTCCTAGGTAGACAGGACCCCACGGAGAGCTAGGAGTGCACACAAGCAAAAATCTCAGAGGGACTCATTTGCTGACTCACGCTGCTAAAATGGGAGAAATGTGTGCATGGCCCTGTAGCCAGCAGACGACAACGTCATTCTCTCGGGGACAGTCTTCAGATTTGACCTGTTGTCATAGTAGATGGCTAAGGCCACAAGATGGCCCACGGGAATGTGATTCATTCAAAGCAGATATTCTAGAAAGCCCCATCTTTGTCCAAAGAAGTGTAAAGGCGAAGACGGATAGGCCATTGCTCTTTGGAGTAATTGCCCACTTGAGCTGACGGGAATTAACCCAAAGCCTCCCTGAAAACAGGGCCAGAGAACATAATGTGCCCTTGAATCAGAGCGCGTCTTCTTCCTAGTATTTTCGTGGCGTGTATAATGCCGGTAGAAAATCTGATCGGCATCCCTACTTCCAGAAGATTATGAGATGCTGGCCTGGCAGCAGAAATCTGTAGAAATAACAGATCTCAGGAGTAAATGTAAGCATCTGTTCCTAGGCACGCCATCTCCCATATGGACACGGTAGAGCACGTCCAAAAATTTAAACTATCTTCCTTTGTATTAGTATCCCGGCAAAATGCCATTAAAAGCTACAAATCAAGAAATGCTGACCTTGAAAACACAAAGACATTTAATAAGGCGACAGCAACTGTCTCAGGGCAGGGCCCACGCGGGCTTGGACAAGTCAGCCTTTGCTCTCCAGCAGTGTGTCGGGGCCTCGCGGTGCACAAGGCATGGGTCGGTAGTAAACGTGACTGAATTGGTCACAAGCGACCCAGTCGTCGTCCTCAACCAGCTTCCACTCTCCTTGACTGCCGGGAACCAAGACTAGCCCAGGACTAGAGATTCAGCTGCATTTGCAAGTTGTTTAGTGGAAAGTAGACGTTTTTTTCTCCTTGGTCATAAACCAGGAGCCCGATACTCTCGTTTGGCTGTTGCATGGTGTCAGCTCTACTCAGACGCTCTGAAGACGTACACCTCACCCCCGCCCGGGCCTTCCCACTGGTGTTCTAAAATTCAGTCACAATGTTACGTGGTCACAATGCCGGAGAGAAGAAAGTCCTCTCCCATCCTTGCCCTCATGCCTCCGATCGGTCATGTCCACCCTCTGTGGGCCTCCCCTCCGCGGGCACGGTCTGGGCTTCTCCTCAGAGTCCGCCTGCCCCTCACGCACCACCTCTATCCCTCAGACGCAGTTGGAAATGTTCGCGTCAGAGCGTGTGTCCACGTTCCGCAGGGACCTTGAGGAGGGCGGGCCGCGGCTGCGGCTCGGTGCCCGGGTCACCCTGCCGTTCCCGACAGCCCTGCCGGAGGGACGAGTGTGGGAGCACACGGGGCCGCCACCTGCCTCCTCTCGTCCTTCGCAAGCGCGCGGAGCTCTTAGACGCCGGGCTCAGCCTCTGGAGCGCTCCCTCCTGCCAGGCCCGAAGACGCGGCTTCCCCCCACTCCCTTGTCCCCACTTTCCAGAGACCCATCTAGCTGGGGACGGATCGCCGCCGTGTTGAAATCACCAAGCGGCGTTTGCCCTCTCCCTGCTCACCCTGCGGCGGCAGGAGACGTTCACCAGCCAGTGAGATGTGCCCCCCGCGGGCCCCCAGAGGCCGGGTCCGTCTTCTTCATCCCAGACGTCACTGACCGAATTCCTCTTGGGAGTTTGACGTCGTGCTGGAGGCCGTGAGGACTGAGCCGGGGAAGACGCAGCCCAGCCTGCAGGCGTGTACCAAGGGGGTAGAACGTGGTTGGAGTCGGGGACCCCGGCAGAGAAAAGTCCAGAGGCCTCAACCCCCCTCCTTCGGTGCTGCTGCGTCACAAATCTACACCCCAGCGCGTTCCCATTCAAGGCCACCACGTCGGCTTCGTTTCCAGCGCAAGCTGTGCCTGCAAGTGTGTGGTCTTAAAAATCCTGATTGTTCTATTTTAATTACGCTTCTGGCATCTGCATTTCCATTTTGGGACAAGCTGTCAGTCACCACTTCCCTGAAGTGCACGTGGGTCCGCGCAGGCTGATGGAGGGGCAGCTGGGCGATGACTCACCGTGGAGAGGAGCTAATGAGAGCTCGTCTGCTGCGGAGATGCTGCGGGGAAGGGACTGGCCCAGTCAGTGTTTGTCAACTTTCTACGCTCCCCGCAGGGCCGCCGTCCAACCTTCCATGGGGCCGTTGGCCGCCTCGATAATGCTGATCAAGGGGCAAAGGGAACGGGGGCTCCCCACTAAGTTCGGCCGCAGAGGGGACCCCACTTCTCACCAGCCACACCACACTGTCCCCTGCACCATCTCAGCCCCAACCCCCGCACCCGGTTGACTCTGGTTTTGCAGCAGACAGAAAGCTCTATGTGGTGGCTCTCAGCACCCACCCGGGGTGCTCTTGGTAAAACACAGATGTCCAGCCCTACCCTCCTCCGAGATTCTGGTTCCTTTTGGTCTAGAGCAGGACCTAGGCATCAGCATTTCAAAATCCTCCCCAGGAGACACCCAGGGGCAACCAGAGTTGAGAAGCCCCACTGTGCTGAGAGCAATTTCCTGCACTGGGGACCCCGAGCGTGAACAAATCTCCTCCTGGACTCGGTGTCCCCAGGTCTGGAGCCCAGGCCTCGGAACCTCTTTGCTCGAGTTAGAATATTGGCCTCTTCTGAAATTCTCAAACTACTTTACCTTATTGCCCATGCCAAGCTACTACTTTTCTAAAACAACATGGGAAAATGGCTGTTTTTCACATCTACGAACACGTAAGGTGAAATTTTGTGTACCGCAGACACCCGTACCAGTCGTTAAGATTAACCAAGTCATTTGGTGCCCAGTGGTATTTTCGAGCCCTGCAGAGCAAGGAAACTGAAACCTCTCTCCCGCTCTCTCTCGCAGAGCTGGGACCCCCAACACAGTGATGCAGGAGTTCGGCCCCCCAGCGCCCAGGTCAGGGAGCTTGCTTCATGCCCACTGTAGTCTACGCTCCTCAGACCCTACGTAAACCTGGTCCCAAGACTGGTTCCCCCAGTCTACACGGGTGAGACTCAGACCAGCACAGCCTCGGCCACAGAGCAAAGAACCCACTATGCCTTTGATGGCCAAAGCCGCCTGAGCACACGTGATGGGGAATCTCCAAGTGGAAAATGCAGTCGGAACCTCCAGGTGTGGAGTCGGACTGTGGATTCCATTTGGAACGTCGCTGATGTTCCCAGCTTGACCATTTTTGGTGCTAAAACTTCAGTGCACCTTTCTTTTCCAGGCGACAGCTTCGCTATGCCCTAATCAATCGTTTCTCTATTTTTCTTATTTCGGTAGATGATATTCATGAAAAACTGAACATCCTTTGGGGCAATCGTGGCCCTGGTCACAGGCTGACCCAGAGGGAGAGAGTAACTGAACCACGCAGTCTCTTGGCAGAGTCCCCAGCACAGACACCTTGATGGCCCCACAGACCCCATTTCTCAAGGTCACCCATACCTCCCTTGCCCTGAGCCCTCCGCATACAATACTCGACCTCAAAGGAAGAAAACTGATGGGGACTTTTGATCCTGAAACAAGTGTTTCTCCCCCAGACTGGCTGGCATCCTGACATCGGGCACCAGCTCCCATTCATTCCTGTCCCCTTTGGACTCCGAGAGCGGTTGCAGGCTCCCAGCCCCGCGTGCTCCCAGATCCAAGGTCTGGACGCCGAGCCCCTGACACACGCCCTAAGAGCACTGACGTCCTGACCTTCTTTCTTCGCCATTGGTGCTTTGTCAACACCTAGCCACCACGTGGTGTGTGCATGTGTGTGTGTTGGGGGGGGGGTATCCCCTATGCTCTCCTTCTTCAAGAAGCACCTATTAAACGTCTATTTATTTTTTATCAGATTTTATCTATGGATTTAAGAGAGAGAGCAGGAGGCAGAGGCAGAGGGAGTCCCAAGCAGACTCCACACTGAGCTTGGAGCCCGAAGCTGGGTCAGATCTCACCACCTCTATCATGACCCGAACCAAAATCAAGACTCAGACACTTAACTAAGTACGCCAGCTTCTCTTTAATGCTAGATGTCACCCTCCTCCCATGCCCTTACTCTTCCACGGCAATACAACCAAACCTGCTGTGTAGACCCAGCTAGGCTGTGCCTCAAAGGCGCCAGCCACACAGGTGAATGGGGCTGACATCCAGTTCATCTCATAGCATCGTCACCAGATCTTCAAATGGGCACACACTGATCTCCATGGAGAAGAGGCACCTGTTGGTCTCCTGCGTGAAGAGGTACCCGTTGGTCTCCATCAGGAAGGGCCACCTGCTGGTCTCCAGCGTGAAGGGGCACCTGCTGGTCTCCATCAGGAAGGGGCATCTGTCGGTCTCCATCAGGAAGGGGAACCCGCTGGTCTCCATCAGGAAGGGCCACCCGTTGGTCTCCATGGCCGACACTGGGAACCTGAGCCTGCGTGATGTTAAGTGACTCCCTGGCGGCAGTGTGCATAGCTGCATGCAGGGTTATGTCACGGCAATGGCCATGCGAGTAAGTGAACACACTTGTAAACTGACATGCGCTTGTTTCAAGAAACAGGGGACCTACTACACCATCTTCGCCCAACCCCAGCGGTCAGCCGAGAGGCCGGCTGCTCCTTCCCTAACAACCCCACTGCCTGAGTGCAGGACACCAGTGCCTAATTCCCGGCAGGTCGGAGTGGATGGATCCTGGACTCAGACCCAGTGAGCAGGAAGCGCCTCTCTTTGGTGGCTTCAAGGTCACTGTCGGGGTAATGTGTGCAACTGCACCAGGCCAGGGGTGTTTGGGGGTATTAGGCTAAGCATTATTCTTAGTGTGTCTGTGAGCGTGTTTCTGGGTAAGGTGAACATTCAAAGTGGTGAACTGGGTAGAGCAGAGTGTCCCCTCCTCAGGGTGGGGTGGGGGTCCCGTCCAGTCTGTTAGCACAGAGCAAAGGGCAGGGAGGGAAGACTTGCCCTCTGCTTGGCTGTTAAGCAGGGACATTGGACTCCTGCCCTCAGACTGGGACTCACACCTCCTGAGCTCTAGGCTTCAGGCCTTTGGACTCAGACTGGATGACTCCTGGGTCTCCAGCCACAGACACAAGTCTAGGGACTTCTCAGCCTCGTGATCACGTGAGCTGATTCCTTATCTTAAACACATACTTATCTGTTCCCCTGGAGAACCCTGACCAATGTGGCCACCCCGCCTAGATTCTGCTCAATCTGCTTGTGATCCCAAGGCTTCCCTGCACCCCCAGAGGTGGGCCCCACACAGGGTGGTGCTGGAGAAGCCCGTGTGCTTTCTTGCTCCCCGAGAAATAGCAGAAGAGAGCTCACCTAGAAGCAGTTGTCAAACCCACTTCCACTCGTGAATGTAAGAGGATTGCCAGGCCTGAGGATCTGCGGGAGCAGCTCCCTTCTCCTATCCAGCAAGTGTGCAACTTTCACAAAACAAGCCAACCACAGATGGAAATGACCGGCAGGAGAACTTCCCATCTCTCGGACCACCAGGACAGAAACTCCAGGGCAACTGAGTGCTCCACCAGCATGGGATGGTACGCAGGACTCAATCCAAGGCAAGGAATCCCAAAACAACCCAGTCCTAAAAGGCAAAAAGAGCCTGAAGGTAAAACATGGCCTTTCCTAACATGAAGAGCCCCCCCACCCCCCACTGTGGAACCACTACCCCAGGTGTTCTGCTGCCTTCAAGAGTAGAGGGCAAGGTTCTAGCACCTTGTCTGCAGCAGAGAAACAGGGGAAGAGTCCAGACGAATGAAACAGGGTAAGACTGTGTCGACTCACAAGATGGGAAATCCAGCCCGGACAGGCAGGTTGGAGAGGGCTGTGTGTGGCCAGCATGGCCAGAACAGTCATCCCTAGGCTGAGGCAAGGGTGTGTGGGCTTGTAGGAAGAGTACCCGGGGCCTTGCAGAGCTGCAAGGGCTGTCTACACTCTTCTTTGATTCCAGAATTTACATCTCTATCATGGATGAGGCCCTTAACCCCTCCTAACTGGGTGTGGGGGACCAAGGCTGAAGGAGGTCACGGCAGCTGAGGTAGTGTTGGGCAAGAAACATCTCTGGGCAATGAGGCCCTCACCATCCTGTCCAGGAGGAACAGGTGCCCTTTTGTTATGTGGGTCTTTAGACAATGAGTTATTTTGTGTTGTGACTGTGACTTCTGGGTGAAAGACTATGCAATACACTGTTTAAATGCTGAACTGGTTGTGGTTGGTTGTGGTTGGTTGGTTGGATGCGGTTGGTTGGTGGGTGGGTTACAGTTAGTTGTGGTTGGATGTAGTCGGTTGGTTGGTTGGTTGTGACTGGTTTGTGGTGGTTCACTGGCTGGTTGGTCATGGTTGGTTGGTTGGTTGTGGTTGGCTGGTTTGTTGGTTGTGGTTGGTTGTGGTTGGTTGGTTGTGGTTGGTCATGGTTGGTTGGTTGGTTGTGGCTGACTAGTTGGTTGGTTGTGGTTGGTTCATTGTGGTTGGTTGGTTTGAAAATATGCCTTTGTGTTGAGGAGGATAGGAAATTCCTCCCGGCTCAGAAAGGGTTCTCTGCCAAGTGCCTCCACCTCCTTGGGGAACACTCTGTCTTAAACCCACCCTTGCTCTCCCAAGGAAGCTCACGTGTGTGCTCAGAGCACATTGATTGACAACAGCTTGAAAGGATGTGGCAGTCTCCCTTAATCAAAGGCAGGGTACAGGCCGAGACGCCGTGCTGTGGCCCCCATTTCTGTGGACTCCAGGCAGCTGCACTCTCCTTTCTCGGAGACAGGGAACACGCAGTTGCCTCTGTCAAGCCGCGCCCCCCACGAACCATGCCTCTTCTCCGGCACTCTGACAACACCCCCAACACATCCCCATTGTTAAAGAAGTGTGGACAACAGCACTTGTCACCCTCATAGCCCCTTACAAAGATCTTTGCACCTGGTCAAGGAGACTCCTCTGGGAGCCACATTGAGACCATAAGATTTCTCCAGCAGCCCGATGTCTGTTACACAACAAGTGCTGAATGATTCAGCCCCAGGCTTCTCTCCGGTTCTCCCTGGGCGACACCTGGCCCTCTCACAGATCCTGCGCTGTACCCTTAAAATGGCCCACTCCCAACCTGAGACATCTAAAAAGTGTCTGTCCCTTGTGCCCCGTCCCCAAACATATGACTGTCCCCCGCCACTTCCCCTTCCAGTCCCTGTTCTTCAACTGCGTGACAGCACCAGGCTCTGGTAGGATGACACAGGGTTGAAGGCTCATTCCCCACTCTGGAGCTCTATGCCTTCAAGCAGTTCCTCCACTTCCTTGGCCTCAGTTTCCCTTATTGTAAAAGAAGACTAGGAAGGGAGGATGATGTTCTAAAAGGCATACGATACCCCTCACACTGCCAGGTATACAATAGCTACTCAAATATTTTTCTTCTCCACCAGCTCCCTTCTCTGCTGCCCCCATAAAACCTCCTAAACTACCATCAGCTGTGGACTGACTTGTGTCACCCCCAAACTTATAGGCTGAAGTTAACCCCACTGTGGGTGTCTTTGGAGTAAGGAAGTAACGAGGTTCAGTGGGGTCCTCATGGTGGGACCCTGACCCTGTAGGACCAGAGCCCTTGTGAGAATACAGCAGAAACTTTGCTCTGTCCCTCCCCAGCCCTGCGGAAGCGCACACAATGGGAAAAAGCAAGCAGGTGGCCGTCTGCAGGGCCGGAGGTGAGGTCTCACACGAACCAATTTGCCAGCACAGTAACGTTGGACATCCAGCCTCTGGCACCGTGAGGAAATGCACTTGTACTGCTTGGGCACCCAGTCTCTGGGATTTCGCTACAAGCACCCGAACAGACTGAGATACCCTGACAGCATCACTCTCGTCCTGCCCAGGGTTTCCACTGCAAAGTGAAGTCAGCCAGGAGGCCGGCAACGAAGTCTTCTCCAGGTGTGGCTCCAACTGTCCTTCTGGTACCATGATCACCCCCCCGCAACCAGCACCCAAGGGTCCGGCCACACCAGGCCAAGCTGATGGCCGATCGTAGGTGGACAGACAGACGTGAAGTCTGAGGGGTTCCCCAGAGGGAGCAAACTCAGTACCTTATCGCCACAGAGATGGCCAGCGGGACGGAATAACAGCCGGTCGCTCTCAGGTCTTGGAGGTGCTGAGGCTCAGCCCACGGGCTTCTCCGTCCTCGGAGCCACACTCTGCTTCCCTCTGTAGATGAGCGATGCTGGCGGTCACACACACCACAGTCCCAGTGCGAGGGCGCTGGCGGTCCCTCTCGGCTCTCAGAGTCAAGGTCTGCACTAGACTTCTCTACCTCACTTCTAGGGTCCCCAAATTAGGTCCTAGCCTTTCCCCTCCCTTTTTTATTTTTGTAAACGTATTCAGTTTTCAACCTAGGCTTATCGAGAGGCCACTGTTTAGGAGGCTGGGCTCCTGCAGCCATCCAGGCTGGGCCAAGCTGCCGTCCTTCTGGAACCGAGAACCGGATGGTCGGTGACGTGATGGGAGAAAGGCAGGACAAGCCATGGAGAAGAGTCTTCAGAGACAGGGCTTTCAGACCGCAGACGGTTTATCAAACGCAAGCCTGGAGCGATGATCTTATCTTTATACCCGCAGCGGTCCTGTGTGATCTTGCAAGCCTGTCATCTTAAGGACAGGGAGGTTTCTGACCATCAACTTTCCTCCACATTTAAAAGGTCCCCGCAGTGACATGTGAGCTTTAAAGTCACGGTATAGAGGCAGCCGCTCCTGGGAATCCACGAGACCCCAGCATTATTCAGAAAAGGCACCGCAGGGAAATGTGTTGCAAGGTGACCTCCACGAATGTGGGCGGGTTCGAGCAGGACGTCAGGTGGCCCCGGGTCAGCTGATTAGCCAGCAGCCTCCGGGCCTCGGTGTTCTGGAACTGATGGCTGACGTGACCCGGGATTCTTCCTGCCTCAAAATTCACCCTCCCTTCCTCCCCTGCTGATCCTTCCGTCTGTGGCTGGCATCCCACGGCGGGTGTCGGCCGCGGAGCAGCAGACAGGCAGACCCCATCCCGCCCTGCCGGGGGCTTGGTCTCCAGCAGACACCTGAGTCCAAGTGTCCCATGGGCCCCAGGCAGCGGGCAGCGCACCTGCCCCCAGTCCGATGAGCCGTCTGTGTGCTTTGGGGGCGTCAGACCAGGCTGGGGGCCCAGGACACGCACCCCTTGCCCTCTTCCTGCAGAGGAGGGACCTGCCCGAAGCCGCAGGGCAGAGTGCGGTGCGGAGGAAACAGAAGCGGGTCTAGACCCTCACCGCGCCCGCTGTGCACTTCCCGGTGAGGCCGTCGGAGGTCGTCGGCGGTCTTCGGAGGTCGTTGGCGCTCGGCCCTCCACCTGAATGGCGGCTGAGGTGTTGGGACTGTGACCCAGCGGGTTCCCCTTGTCTGCCACCCCTCTCCTTCCTCCTCCTCCTCGGGACGTCTACGGTATTTTCCATGATCGTTGTCTCTCCTCTAGAAGTGGCAGCCCAATGGGGGAAAAGAAGAAACAGGCCAGGGGGGACAGGCCGAGGGGCTGCCTATGGCACGCGGCTTCAGCATCCCTAAGAAAGAAGGGTGAGGACAGAAAACAGGGCTCGGTCAAGTTCAAGGGGAAGGAAGTGGGAGAGAATGCGTCAGATACGTGCTCGGAAACGAACCGCGGGGACAGAGGGCTCCCTGTTCTCCCTAACTGTGTGCCCATTGGGAAACTTGTCTTTTTGCAGTCTCGGCAGCACCAAAGAAAGGGAGGTCCCGCCCCCGGGCAGGGAGCACGCGGCGGCCTCCGTGGAATGGGAGCCCTCCGGGAGCGAACTGGAAGACCTGGCCAGGCGGGTGTGAACCACATCGAAAACCACATCGAACTCTTAACAATAAGTCATGTTTGAAAATGAGACCTCCGCTTTTACAGGCTACGAGCAGAGGTCCGCGTGTCCAGATGCATTGTGGGCGATAACGTCGTCATGGAAACAAGACGCTGCTGTCCCCAGAGTGGCCTGGGAATATGTCCCTGCTTCCTCGGAGGCCTTCTAGGGACCCCATCTCAGGACCTTTCAGCAGCTGAAATGTTTGGAATCCCGTACAGAAATTTTAAGAAAATCAAACTCCTAGTCCTGCTCTTGACGTTAGAGAACCCACGGATCTCCAGACTTTGCCGTGCTTGTCATCACCATCGAAGGGCTCCCTGGTTCCTTCTTTCAGTTAAGACAGAAGGAACTGCTCCAGACGGGGACCTTAAGTGGAAATTGTACCAAATTTATTTCCAGCGTGGGAACATTCGAGAGAGCTCGAGAATTTCTGTGTTTAAAAGGTTGATTTCCTAGACGGTTGGATCCAACAGGCACGTTTGCTTTGTTGATCAAGTAACCGAAGCTCCCCACGGAACTCCAGGCTGCGATCAGAGGAACTTAAGACCCTCACACCCCTTCCATGCGTGAGTCGCACCCCTTTTCTCCAGGCCCGACAATGGCCAAGCGCAGACTAAGAGGCTGAGCAGAATGAAGCCACCCTCCCCGTCCAGCCCGCGGTGGCCGAGCCGAGGCGGGGGCTGAGCTGGGGTCTCGCCCAGCCACGGAGTCTCTGCCCCTCGGGGTCTGCTGCAGCAGCTGGAGGAGCACCCGAAGGCCCCCCCCGACAGCAGGGGACCACGCGCTGTCCACGTTGAGACCCGAGAGAGGGAGGCCAGGGTGAGCCGGGGCGAGGATCCAGAAGGGGACAGTGTGGGACTTGGAGCTGCAAGTCACAGGGCTGGGAAGCGCCCGCTGGGGTGGGGGGCTACGTCCTCCAGGGGGCTGTGGCAGCAGGCACCTAGGATGGGCGCTTTTCCAAGCAAGGCATGAAAGGGGCAGCTGAGGGGCCGTGACAGCGGCACCGTCCCTGGGCCATGAACGGTCCCCAGCAGACCCCTCCACCCCCCGCCTCCACGTGCCCCTCTGCCACCAGGAAGCTGCCTGCAGGCTCTTCCCCCGTGTCCTGGGACTTCGCTCCGTCCCGTCCCTGAGTGTCCTTGTTCTCGCCCTCCCAACGGTCCCATGGCGGCCCCCTGGGCGGCCCGACTACTCCCTGCAGCCTCCCCTGGTCCCAGAGCTGGGGGCGCTCGTTCCCTCCCACAGCACCGCCAGCCTCGGTGGGCGAGGGGGCTCCCACCAGCCTCCCACTGCCCCCCGTCCAGGAGCCAGCAGCCCCCCGTGCCCCCAGAGCCTGGCCCTGCTCTTCCTCGCCCTCTTCCGTCCATGCCGCCCGGTGACAGCGTTAGGGACCTGATGGAGCCGAGGTCTTCAGGCTGTAGCCCCGCCCGCTCCCCGCGCCCCGCACCGACCCCCACGGTCATCTCCTCTTTCATTTTATCTCAGCTCTTTATTGAGGGACGACCTGCATGAAGCGAAATGTACGACTCCTACGTATTTCGTGTGCTGGATTTTGACACCGAGAATGTACCTGTTGCACCAGCAGCAGATCAAGCGGGAGAGCCTCACCCCCCACGATCCCACCTGGCCCTCCAGCCACCACGCGCCCTCCCTGGAGAGCCACGTCCCGACAGCCGGCACCACGGACTGTCCGGCGTCCCCTTGAGCAGGTGAACCGCAGGAGGGTCCCCTGTGTCTGCCGCCCCCGCGTCACGTCTGTGCTGTTCCGCTAGGATGTCACCTGCGCCCCGGGACCGTCCACTCTCACCACTGCGCGGGGGTGCACAGGGCTCGGGACCTTAATCCTGCTGGTCACAGGCTCCGTGGCAGTTCCTGGCTCCTGGCTGAGACGAACCGTGGCCTGGTGCACAGCGTCCATGTCCTTGGCTGCCACTGGAGGGCATTTTCTCGGGGCGTGTAACAGGAGCGGACTGCTGGGTGCTGGGATGCTCACGGGCTCAGCGCGCGCCGTCCAACCGCGTTCCCAGTCACATGGCAGCGTACGAGCCCTCCGGCCGTGGGGAGGACTCGCTCTCTGTCTCCCTCCTCATGGTCCTCCCGAGGGTGCATTCCGGACCTGAGCTGGGCCCCTCTGGTGACTAACATGGGTGAGCGTCTACAGGGTCCAGTGTGATCTCCTGTAACGGGGACCCCAGCTCCCAGCCCGCGGGACGCCGTGGCGCTCGGTGGAGTGGTGGAGGCCCCGTCACAGGACTTCCAGCTGTGGTCTTGGCGGCCAAAGGGAGTCCCAGCTCCCAGCTCAGTGGCACTACAGGGGAGCACACGGGGGCCGTGGGCCCGTGGAGGAGGCTGCTGACCGGCCACCGTCCACTGCGGGCTTTTCCTTCCAGAATCTTCTCATGCCGACCCCTGGGGCCCAGTTTAAAAAACAGAAAGGAGGCGTTTGCTTAGCCTCTACAAACCCCGCACAAAGGCAGCTCGAAGTTGAAAGCTGTTCAATTCTATGTTCTCAGTGCGTGTTGCTGCAAAATCACCTGTGTTCCTTCCCTCCACCCCCGAGGACCAGGAAGAGACACGCCATCTGTCCCAGGGTCCCTCATCTATGTGATCCTCGGAGGGCGAGATGTCCCTGGGGCTCCAGGAAGCCGTGCCCAGACGGCAGGCCAAACAGACCTTCTGGGGGGAGCGTCTGCACCCTGGGGCCTGGCTCTCGCCTGTCGGGGGGCACCATCAGGGCCTCAGCTGTGGCAGTTTGATAGGGGACCCAGCAAGCCCCACGCGGGGTCAGACGGGCAGCTGTGACTCTTCCCATGGCCCCCGAGGCCCTTGATCACACCCGGATTCCTCTGTAAGCTGCTGAGCGGGGACGTCTTCAGGGCGTGTGTCCTCCCCAAAACGGGAGGAGACCCTGGAGTGGGGACAGCGCTGGCCGGAAGTCTAATCCGAACGACAGCTCGGTGCCGGCCCAGCCCCCTTCGCCTCATCCCTTGCAGGGGGCAAAGTGGACCCCCCACCAGGCTCCCATGACCCCCATGTCCAGGAGCCAGCAGCCCCCACCCTGGCCCCCAGAGCCTGCCCCGCTCTCCTGGCGCTGTAGGCACACCCGTATGCCCTCGGCCCCGCAGCCCCCACCCCTGCCCCTGAAATCACGCCGCCACCCACCAAGAAGGGGGGCCCAGACTAGATTTGGAGAGAATGGAGACGGAGCGAACACCCATGCGCTCCCCAGCCTGGCTTCTGGCTGCCTACACCTGCCCCTTCTCTCCTGAGAAGTTCTGCACCAACCCAGGGGGCCCGTGACACGGGGAAGCACGTGCGCCCCATAGACAAGCTTGCCATAGTTATACCTGGTCGTTTCCCCCGAGCGTTAAAGCGGCAGGAAAATAACAAAAAGCTAAGAAGTAGGCGTATTGAAAGCCAGAACGCCACTGGTTTGTTTATATCGAAACAAAACGTATTATAATTTTATTTCGACTTAAGTTGATTAAAAATTATTTAAGATCAGTTAAGAGAAATCGTCAAACAGGGAAATTCTCTCCATTAAAAATCAGATCAGCCAACGAGTCAGTCTGGGGTACGTGATCGATGTTTCGCTTCATGAGCCCCAGGGGTACACACGTCCGGATGGAGCTACCCAGAGCCCATGACTATGACTCTATTTGGAAAAAGGGTCTTGGCGGATGTAATTAAATCCAGGGTCTGGGAATGAGACCGTCCTGGACTGGGAGGGGCCCTAATCCAACATGATCGTCCTTACGAGAGAGGGGAAGGGGCGAGACGCACCGAGGGGACAAAGACGTGAGGAAGGAGGCGCAGGTAGCATTGCTGACACCTCCCGCCAGGACCCTTAGAACCTCCAGCCGCCCTCCAGCGGTGGGACAGAGACCCGAGCAGGCTGTCCCTCCAGAGCCGGGAGAATATACATGGGTCCCACCGGGTTGTATTTTAAACTTTGATATTTTGTTTATTGTGGATTGTTTGCATTAATTTTAATCCTTTTAAAAATGCGCTGCCTCTTTGGCATGGATCCGATCAACAACGAGGCTGGTTGAAGACAGAGATTCGCTGATTCCATGAGATGCGTCACCCATGACCCTGGATCCTGGGCCGCCCCACATCCCCCAGTGGATACTGACGTCAGGTACAAATGATTCACACTCGGCCCCTGCCACGAGATCCACAGACGTCTGCCCAGGACCCGCCTTGTCCCCGGGTTTTTATCTGTGCTCTTTCCACAGCTCTGGAGGACTGCCCCATCCTTTTGCCCACCCCCCCCGCCCCCACTGCCATCACGCAACAGAGCTCTGAGCCTTCGGCAAACTCCGCACCTCCACAATGTGGACACCTAGATGTGTTCCGTGGAGTCCTGCCCACCAGGAGGACTTCCCTTCATCATCGTCCTTTTGGGCAACGTCTTGATTGCGCAGAATTGCCACTACTTCCACCACATGCAGACTCTCCCCTGACCAGGCTCAGGCTGCTCCTTCTCCATGAGCCACAGGAGATGCCCCTGGTGGCCCCCGGGGCAGGCTGAGGGAGAGGTGACGAAGCAGCACACGGGTCCCTCGAGCCTGAGCTCACCCCTCATGCAGTTTACGTGTGCCTCGGGGTCTGCTCCTGCCCAGCGTCCCCACAAGAACGTGCAGTCCGGGATGGAACTCTGTTTGTGTATCCAATTTCACGGTTGGGGCACACGATCAGCCGGTGACCTCTTTCAGGGATGGCAGCAGCCGCTCGCCATGAAATGTGTTGCTGTTGCAGGCGATGGGGTGCAAACGGCACAGTCACGGCTGGGACGATCGCAGATGATTGCGGAGTTGGGGGTGGTGCTGGGGAGCACGGGAGGCGCACGAGGCGGACGAAGCTTTTATTCCTGCGGAAGCAGAAGCGGCTCCTCTGCGATGGGCGGGGCTTGGTGCATGCAGCCGGCCAGCCAGCGGGTCATCAGCTCGTCCCCGTGGGGATCACGGTGACCAGGCACTGGTCTGGGGTCAGCACTCAGCCATGGTGGTAACCAGGTCAGCTTTGGGGAAGGGAGGACCCTGTGGCTGGACCTAGTGCACACCGTAAGTGCAGACGGCGTGTGATTCTGCTTAGTGAGCGGAACCGAGAACAAGGCGTGTTCCAGGCAACACCTACAAATCTGTAGGTGCCGGGGGCTGTGCTGACTTTCCCCAGTAAAGACATATCTGAGCCACAGTCCCCATCACCTCTGAGTCTGTGAAAAGTCCGCTATCATGCTCTAGGATCCATCTGACTTTTGTTCCAGCTAAGTGGGTGTATTACACGGGCTCGCCGTGCAGATCTCTACCACGGTCTCTCCCAAGGGGGCTGGTGCCCCAGATTTTCAGTTTCCCTGCGATGTAGTTGTGGGTATGATTCGTTATTTCTCAGGGGTATGGTGTAGAGGACAGAGTTTCCTTGGCCCCCTCTACCGGTACGGGCATTTGGGCCAGTTGCTGAATATCATGGACTAAATGTCTGCATTTCCCCTCCCCGCCCAATTCGTATATGGAAATCCTAACCCCCAGTGCCATGGTATCTGAAGGTAGGGCCTTTAAGCAATAATTAGGTTTGGGGGCACCTGGGAGGCTCATTTGGTTAAGCGACTGCCTTCGGCTCAGGTCATGATCCTGGAGTTCTGGGATTGAGTCCCGCATCGGGCTCCCTGCTCGGCGGGGAGTCTGCGTCTCCTTCCAACCCTCCCCTTGTCATGCTCTCTCTCCCTCTCTCTCATTCTCTCTCTTTCAAATAAATAAATGATCTTTTTTTAAAAAAAGAAAAGAAATAATTAGGTTTGGATGAGGACATGAAGGTGGAACCCCATCGTGGGGGACTAGTGTCCATAAGAAGAGGAAGACACCCCAGCGCTGGTTCTCTCTCTGCCGTGTGCAGACACAGCGAGAAGGCGGCGGTCTCTACAAGCCAGAGAGAGAGACCTCACCAGACGCTGAATCTGTAGGCATCCAGATCTCGGACTTCCAGCCTCCAGAGCTGTGAGAAATAGATGTCTCCTGTTTAAGCCACCTGGTCTATAGTATTGATTACGGCACGCTGAGCTGAGACATTAAGCACATTTATTTATCCCCACTGTATACTCCGAGTCTAGGGAAGTAATCCGGAATGAATCTGTAGGTCCACTGGGTTCCGTGGGAGATGAATTTGGGCCAAGACGCCATCATCACCTTACCAAAAGCTGCCACTTGTTTTTAAGATTGATCAATTGATTGATTGATTGATTGATTTGAGAGAGAGAAAGAGAAGACGCCTGCTGAGTTCAGACCCAGTCTCACAAGCCGTGAGATCAGGAATCTGAGCTGAAAGCCAGAGTGGGGATGGTTAACCAAACGAGCCCCCAGGAGCCCCCAGAAGCTTCTTCTACCTTTTTTTTAGTGGCTTACTGTATCTCTTGGGGATCAGTGTATGTTCTAAATCAATATCTAATATTGCCCAAAGGATGGTCCTTGCATTGGTCCCAGGACATGGACATCTCTAGAGAAGGCTTGAAGAAAGTTCTACATTATACACCTGCGCCTCATGGCAATACCCTCTTCACAGAAGGCAGCCTCCCCATCAATGGAGAGATGCAGATCTCTGAATTGCCTTTAGGTCCGGATCTGGGTCATGAATCCCTACTAGGGTGATTTAAGTTGGATTTCTGCCTATCAATTTAGAATTTGAATTTTCCACAGATCGATCAATATAGATAGATCATAGATAATGATGTGGATGAGAGACCGATGGATGGATGGATAGATAGATAGAATATTCCTCCTTACATACATACGTCTTGAGAGGCTGTTCACCTGTTTCATTTCTAGTTTCCATGATCAGTTAGCCATTGCTTCACATCCTGCTTGTCCAAACACTCTGAAGACCACGCTTCCCATTTGGATATGGAAGTGGAACCCACTTATCTCGGACGGATAAGCCCTGGGCCTCTGCCACTCTAGGACTTTTCTTAGAAATGCAGAGTCATAGGCTCATAGAGCCCTTCTATAGACCATCACTGAGTCTAGGCTCCGGTGAGCAACCCAGCAGTCTGCTGATGAAGACAATACCTTTAGCCACACCTGACCAATGGTTCCCAGCCCTGGCTGCCCATTAGACTCTCCTGAGGAATGTTTAAAACTCTGAATGCCAAACTCTATCCCAGATAATTACATCAGAAACTCTGCAGAGGGCAGATGACACCCGTCCCACATGGGCCAGTGGGTTGGTCGGGCCTCACAACGCTTCATATCCCTACTTGGTCTTATACCATCAGAGTCCCTCACATGTGCTCCCCTATTTCCAGCTGATAACTGGTCAAGGTCCTGAAACCTCTTGGTGGGTAGTGTGCCTCCTCCCTCCCCAGCAGGACTATGTTGAGCCTGCCTCTCTGTGGCTCAACCCATGGTCCACAGCCCAGTGGCAATGCCAGGAGCTTGTTGGGAGTCAATGAGTTGAATCTGCCTTTTAACAGAACCCCCTGAAGATTCCCAGACACACTGAAGCATGAGAAGGGAGAGCCGACCCCACTCTGATTTGCACCTCGTGGGAACGGAGGTGGTTCGGGTTGGGAGAGGTTGAGGGGAGGAACAGGGTGACTTAGCATCAGCTCAGGGGGCACCTGCCAAGTCTAGTCCCTGAAAGGCTTTTGGGCAAAGCAGGGCTGGTGTCCTTAGACAAAGAGGAGCACTGCTTCTAGAGGGAAAGGAGGCTCAGGGAACTTGGAAGTTCAAAATTCTTGGCTCTAGACGTGTCTTCATCCCATGTCTCGTGTCCCTCTCTTTGCCTGCCAGGACCCTTACCTCATGCATGTCCCATAATCTAAGTCTTTCCTCTCCCTGGGAAAATAGGATGAAGCCGAGAGACTAAAACTCTTGGGACTCATCCCTGTTGCCCCACCAGGGCTTCCATCCTCGCCCTTTGCCCTCCCCACTGCACTTCAGTCCACGTTGACCCCAGTGATTGTCAGAATCACCAAGATGTCACTGCACCTGTGCATACCTGTGTCATCAAAGAGATGCCTCCTGAGCTCCTGGAATATGTGACCAACCGATTCTGAGAACCTGTTTGAGGATCTGTTTTCTGTGCCCCTCCCTGTACTAACTACCTTATCAGTCAAAGTCTCAACAGGAAACAACTCCAGAATCAGGATAATTTGGGGTTATTTGGCAAAGAACTAGTTATAAAGGTGTGGGCAGGGCATCGGGGACATGAGAGATGATGTGGTAACCTGGAGCTGTTACCACCAGAGGGGTTATAGGGAGGGGGAAAGCATTTCCCAGGAGCCTGCGAGAAGACAGCCACGTATAGGAGGACACCTTGAGCAGAGCAATGAACTGTCAGTCATGGGAGACAAAGCCTGAAGAGGGCAACGTCTCAGAGACTGAGGCCCTGACCTCTTCACCCAAATCTGAGCTCCCGCAAGGACTCCGTGTTGGCTGAACCCAACCAGAAGCCAGAAGAGAAGGGGGCCTGTTGGTGTATCCATATGCGCCAGCCCCAGGACAGGTGAAGAAAAGGGACAGAGGGCGGACCCAGAGGGCGTAGCCCCATGGCACCATGCTACAGACTTGCAGGCCTCTGCGAAGCCCAACGTCATCTCCAGGCTGTTCCCACCGAAGTTCTCTCTGCTGGAAAGCTCTGACCTCTCCCTGCCGAAGGCCAGCTCCATCTTCACTCAGGCTCAGCCAGCTGTCATTTCCTCAGATGTTTTCTGACCCTCTTCCAACCACCAGGGTCCTCACGCTCTAAGAGCTAAGCCTTATGCCGGCACTGTGCCTGTCACAAAGTGAGTACCCCGTGAATGTGTGTCCACCCACCTACTGGACTTCTGTGATTGCAGGTGCTGACATTTGCCCAAACCAAACGTCTTTATTTGTTAATTCATCCATCCAGACATCTGGGCACCCACGCACCCATCTATCCAAGCATTGGTCATCCATCCATCCATCCAAGGATCTGTGATCCATGATTTAGCATCCATGCATCCACCCATAGATATAACCAAGAATCCACTCATCCACCTGTGCACTCACGCAAGCACCCACCCACCTATGAAGTGTCCATGATCCACCCATCATCCACCCATCCATCCGTCCATCTAAATATTCATCCACCTACCTATGCCAGTGTCCATGATCTATCCATCCACCCAAGATCTGAGATCCATGATTCATCTACCAGAGCACTTACCTATCCATCCATCCAAGCGTCTGTCCATCCATCCATCCATCCACCCACCCACCCAACCATCTGTCCATCCATCCATCCAAGCATCCATACAAACACCCGCCCACCCAACCATCTATCCAAGCATTCATCCCTCCACCTATCCAAGCGTCTACCCATCCATCCAAGGATCTGTGATCCATGATTCATCTACCCGAGCATCTACCCACCCACCCATCCATCCATCTACCCATCCACCCATTTAAGATATATTCTCATCCCTTTCATCACCAGCCTCACTTCTTGTGGCTTATGACATTAACTTTGTCTTTGACTCATCCTCTGACTTATTTTCTTAGAGGTTGCTGGGACCCTGGGATGCAGGCACCCTGGACCAAGAAAGCTTTGTATCTTAGATCATCATGGCCCATCTCCACATAGAGGCAAGGTGGCTTTCTCACTGACCAAGGACCCAAGATGACCATTTTTCATGCCCACCCCAGGGTGGGCAGGCAGGGGAGCCCTAATGGGTGTGGCAGTTTTTCTGACCTCCCATCCCCTGTCAAAGCAAAGAACAGAAGGCAGAGAGCTTGAGAGAGTCTCTGTTTTTCATTTGTTCAGTTAAAGATCATTTTCTCCTTCCTCCATGAGGCAGCTAAATAGATTTAACAATGATTTATTAAAGTTCTGTCTACAGAACATCAAGTCAGTGAGTGGAGAGGTTTACATTGTCAAATTACTAGATATTTATTCCAGAGTGACTAACTTTCCATGGAAGCAAATGGATTTCTGGCTCTGTAACACTCATACCATAACAATGCCCTATTGGCTAACATTTTAATAACATTCTGCAGACACCGAAATTCAGTTAAGGAGCATTTCTAAAGAAGCCTTGCAGAAGTCCCTAAAGATGTTTGCGGATCCAGGAACAGACCCCACCCCCAAAACTGTTATAAAACCATCGGTTTCACCAGGTGGGCTCCCAGGGGCCCTGCCTAAGCCACCTGGGTCTGGAGACTTTGAAGAGGTAAGTGCCTTTGGATGAAGAGCAAGACGAGGGCCAGCTTTCAACAGCTTATTTCAAAGCTGCTGTTTCCACCTGGGGCCTCCCGTCAAGAGGGTCGGGGCTGCAGTCAAAATCAGCACGTGCAGAGTCTTCGTTCCTTGCACACGTGGGGGCCCCGCCTGGGTCTAGGACCTTCCCCGGCTCGTCTGACACATCCCTCCCAGCGCCTTCATTCATTCTCTCTCGCAAGCCCCGTCCCGGTTTCTGGAGCCGAGGCAGCCCCTTGCCGCCCACACAAGTTCTCACGGGAACATCCTTCCTACTATCTCCGGCTTTCTGCAGGCTCTGCTTTCTGCCCCAGCCGGCGGGAGAGGGGCGTCTGGTCTGTCCAGGCCCTTCACCAAACGCTGTACAGAGCGGCATCTCCACGGCCCGTGAACGCCACAGCAGAAGGCTAACTCCTGACACTGTGGGGCAGGGAGCCTGGAATGTTCCACAGCCACGGTCCTAGAGCTGGGAGCAGAGCAGCTGCTGCTGGGTACCCCTCCTCCTCACCTCTGCATCCGGGTGGCTGGGCCCTGAGATCCCAGCACCCCTGGCAGGCTCACCAAACGTCAGGACACGTGGATACGGGGCTTCCACGATTAAGCATTGGATAGTGGGTGACGGGAGCCAGCTTCCCGCTGTGGGAGCTGGAGCAGGTGCGTAGGCAAGAGGAGGGGCCAGAAAGGTTATTTTGTGTGGGAACTAGCGGGTTAGAGTTGAAGATGCCGGTGTGATCACATCTGGCGCGCTACAGATACAGAGGCTGTGGGTCTGTGTCTGCTCTCGGGTCAGGATATACACACGTATTTTCTTGTTCTGTCAGCGGAGACAGCCCAGAAGCAATGAGCACAGCCAGCCCGGGACGTGGGTCTCAGACACCATCCCGCAGGCCAAGAAACCAGGGCTCCTGGGGAAAAGGCTGATGCACAAATTGGGCAAGAATCATGCCAGGTGAGCGGAGCCTCTTGTGCCGAAAGTGAGAACAAGGAAGAGCGAGGGACAGAGGGAGATGGAAAAGCTCGTGTAGAGAATGTCCAGGGGCCCAGGAGCCTATTGAAAGAGCTCCAGCGACCAAAACTGGAACAATTTGAGCAAGAAAATAAAGCAGCGTTGGATTGTAACCCAAAAACACAGTCAATTATCCATGAGTCCAGACAGATGAGCATAAGCGGTTGAGTAACAACCATTCCACGTCGCGGAGAAGAAACAACCTTCCCATGGAGGATTCAGAGTGACTTATGTCGGTGCACGGGGAGCGCGGCCCCCCCTCCTTCCTCGGGGACGGGGCACGGGACCTCCTCCCAAGGAGGATGCCGAGGGAGGGAAAGTGGGGTGTCCGACAGACACACCGCAGCCAGGGGACCGACCCCGCCGACGGTGACAGGGCGTGCGGACCTCACGCGATCCAAATCGCCGGTCGCCTCCGGCTGCCCTCCCCCAACCCCCACCCAGTCCACCCTCGAGGAAAACATCAGACGGATCTCAGTTATGGGGCAAAACAGTGGCCAGCCCTCCTCTGACCGGTCAAGGACACCGGAATCCAGGAAGATCTGAGACACCGTCCTGGCCCAGGGGTGCCTCCGGAGAAGGGGGACGGGCTCTGGTGCTTTCCGGGGATCCTGGAGCAGATGAAGAATGTCAGGAAAACACAATAAAACAAAGTGGAACCCAAACAAGGCCACCCAGCCAGGCTCGGAGCTGCGTCAAGAACGCGGATCGATACTGGTTCTCTGACCGTGGCCAGGGCATCGCGCTGCGGGGGGGACACTGCTCACGGGGAGCCTGGCGCGGGCTGTGTGAGAACTCTGCGGACGGCCTTTGCCGATTCTCTGGAAGCCTCAAAGAGTTCTGCCAGAAAGACTAATTTCTAAACTGTAAGGAACATATTGAGCTTGTGAGTCATGGACTGTCCTGCACGGCCGCGGCCCATGACCCAGATCCCTCAGTCGGGGCACCCAGGTCCTGCTGCGGTGACTCATGCTGGGTCGCAAGTGGCCCCTAGAGCCTGTGTCTCGCCCAGTTCTGGGGGCTACCGTCCACGCGGGTCACAGGGCCGGCAGGACGTGAGCGGTGGGCCACCAGCCAGCCGTGGCTCTGGCTGCGGGGCGGGTGTGGGCGTGGGGAGAGCGGAACCGGGACCACAGACAGACAGACGCACACAGACTGCGACCCTGGATCTATCTGCATCCCCCCCCCCCCCAGATGCTTAGTTATGAGTCAGCGCAGTCCTTGTCTTGGCACACGTTCCTCTGACTGAGATCCTGTCCCTCGAAAATGCCAGGGTCCCGGTCTGCCGCGGACGTAAACCCGGCGCTGGGCCCCCGACGCGACGTCTCAGCCTCTGCGAAGTCCTGAGCTTCAGAACGGGAAGAAATTCAGGGAGCCACGTCTTGCATCATCAAACAATTGAATTTTTATTCCTAAAGATTTTATTTATTTATGTGACACAGAGAGAGGGCACACAAGCAGGGGGAGCAGCAGAGGGAGAGGGAGAAGCAGGCTCCCCACGGAGCAGGGAGCCCGACGAGGGGTCGATCCCAGGACCCCAGGATCTTGACCTGAGTTGAAGGCAGATGCTTTACCTACGGAGGCACCCCGGGCCCCAGACAATTGAAATTTTGGTGGAGCCCCTCCTAGACAAGAAGTTCAAACGCATTTTCTTCCGAAGTACCAAGCTTCCCTGCACACAGCGGCGGAACACCCTTGCTCACACCCCGCTTGTCGCGCAGCCGGGGGCCCCCGGGAGACAGTGTGAGGTTCTGTGGGCTGCGGGATCTATTCAAACGAGGGAGGGGGCGGTGAGTTTCTGCGTGAACGCCAGCGACACCCTAGGTGTGCTCTAGGCCCCCAGCGACAGAACTACTCCCACACGAATGTCCTGGTCGCCAGGGAGACAGCCTCTGGAAAGGGCGGCCTTGCACGCACCCAGGCGTCCCTGCGGGGCTGTGTCCCTGCGACAGAGGACCGGCTTCTGTCCCGAAAGGCAGAAGGCATGGTGGAGATGGGAAGCCCACGCCAGGCCCCGGGGGGTTCCCACTGGCCAGGGGGGCCCCCTCCCCTCCCAGCAGCCGGGCACGACTTGGGGGTCGTCTCCAGGACAACACCGACCGCCCTAAAGGGGGAGCAGAAATTTTCCGTCATGTTCAACGTGCTGTAAGGAGGCATCTTGAGCTGTTCTTGGACCTTAGCTCTGGGGAGGGGTGGGGGGAACCACAGCTGCCATGACAACAGCGACCTGTGCTTGTCAGACAGAAGGCGAGCCTCCCAGAGCTTGTGGCCCGCAGGCTCGATCCTCCTCGTGCCTTAGAAAGCATGAGGCTGCAGGACAAGGGAAGAGAAAGGCGCGGACGGGGTCGTGCTGCATGTGACGGAGTGCTTTCTACACCTGTGCCCTCGGATCCTGGCAAAGGCCCTGGGAGCCCATTTTATAGACCAGTAGACTGAGGCTTAGGAAGCATAAGCAACTTATCCAGTGTTGCCCGGTGAGGAAGAGCTGGGTTCTGGCCCCAGCTGGCCAGTGCCCGGGACCCACTGGCCCGGCCACTACACCGGTCAGCCCGGCCCCTGTGCACCTGACAGGTCAGCTTGCGTCCCCGTCACTCGGAGCACTCCTCAGCCTTTGCTCCTTTGGAGGCTTTCCTCGCACCAAGAATAAAATCCCCAGTTCCGCGCCCTCAGCCTGCTCTGATCCCTCCCTGCCTGTGCCTCTGCCCCCCACCACCTCCCCGCCCCAGCACGGGCTGCCTCTGCCTTTCCCAGCCGCGGCTCCCCTTCGTTCTGACAAGTCTCCTCCTTCACTTGATTCATGTCTCTGCTCAAATGTCACCTCCTCCGTGATGACTTCCCAACCACAGCATCTTCAACAGCAGCCAAGGAATTCTGTACCTTCTTTCTCCTGACTTTACAGGTCTTATCTCTGCCCTGGCATTGTACGTTGATTTATACAGCAGGTATAATGGTACTTTTTTCTCTTGTCTATCTCCCCACCAGAATATAAGTCCCACTTGGGTGTTTGGGGTATGTCTCCCCACCAGAATAGAAGTCTCAGGCTGGTAGAAATCTGCAAGTCTCAGAGCTTTTTGCAAGCCTCTTTGCAAACCTCCCTGGAGAGAGTTTATAGTGTGCATATGTGCAGGATGAGGGTCGGGGAGAAGGAGTATCTGCTCTGGCTTACATATCTGCCTCTTCTGTCTTCCCATGAGCTCACCAGAGCACAGGGCTGGCCCCACAGATCTCTGCCCCAACCCCGCTCCAGACCCCCAGCTCCCGGCTCCTGCCCCCAGCGTCACCCTGACGCATGCTCAGTGACCTTCGTTTGATATCAGACCCAGAGGCTGGAAGGCCTGGTAGGTCCTGCCTGTCCACCTGCTTCATGGTTGGCCTTCATGAAGCTCTGGTCAGAGACAGGCCATCTAAAGCTCATTTTTCCAAACACTTGGTAAACCCTTCTAATTCCCTCCATCTCCCACCTCACCTAACTTCTTAGAAGAAGCGTCTTTGAAAATCTCCAGGCTCTTCTGGTCGACACTGACCAAGAAAAGTGCTCTCCTTCGTTTGCGAGTGTGACGGCGGAGGTGAGAATGGGCCAGACCCAGCAATAGACTCAAGGTCCTAGACCGAATGCCAGAGCCTCTCCCCGGCAGGCAGTGACCTCGGGCTCCTGGAGAGAATGTCAAAGCCTCTCCCCCGTGGCCAGGGAAAGGAAAGCAGCCGTCTAAGGGGGAACTCCCCGTGTCCGACGGAGTCTGGGGGAGCCAATCGAAAGGAAGTGGGAGACCACAGAGGGAGGCGGAGTTCTGGGGTGCTGTCCTCTGCAGGGGTGACGCCAGCCCAGTCGCAGTTTGGGGAGTCACAGACCAGAGGACCTTCCTGAGGGAAGCGGCCGATGGCGCCGGGGTCCATAGTTGTCCTTGGGGTCTCCAAGCAGAAGCCCTAGAGCTTCACCCAAATCATTTAAATAAGCAAATACCAGCAAAGGCTCAGCTGCTAAGGAAGAAGAAAGGGGCAGGATTTTCCCGAGACTCTCCGTGAGCCTCGGTTGGAGGGCGGGCTGCTGGGGCTGACTCGCTTGCCTTCTGGGGAAGGTGTAGCAGAACTGGGCCGGAAGGAACCGTGTCCTCTCCCTGCTGGAGGGTCCAGAGGCCCCTCCCTTTAAGCCTTGTAAACCCCGGCTTCGGGCCGCATGGGAGGGAGAGGGCGGCTCTCAGGGGAACCTCCCGCTCCGGGCCGGCGGGCGCTTGTTAGGAGACTAATTGCAGACGTGCGGGAGGCACGGTCACCGTCGAACTCGGAGTTCACGGAAGGCTTTCCTCCACCAAAGTACGTACCAGCCCCGACCCCTCAAACTACTAGCCCTGGGTATATTTTTAACATATTCCAAGGTGTCGTGGAAGCCACCCAAAATGAAGAGGACACGACTGTCGTCCCTAAGAACCATTAGGAGGAGTGCTGTTCCGCGGGACTGCCAGGATCGCAGATCCAGGCCAGCGCGGAACAAGCAAGGACAGGTTTGCATCACAATGAGGCCTTCCTGCCCTGTTTCTGGAAATGACATCGTCAGTCTGCTGCGGGCTCCACTTACCACGACACACTCCATGCTGAGCCGGCGTGGGCCCGGACGTCACTTGGCTACTCGATCAGCCTCGACCCTGACGTCAAATCCCGCAGCCGCCCCGCACGGTCCCCGTGGGAGCTGCTGGAGGCAGGGGCTGCTGAGGACAGACTCAGATGCCCCCCACACTCTCCCAGAACCCGTCCGGGGTCCAGACACAAAGAGGCCCGCCTGCTGGGTTGGCGTCCGTGGGCGACCACCTCCCCGCCCTGCCCAAGGACCTCAGGGGCTGGGGAACGAGATGACGACAGAAGGAGGGCTGGCTGCTCGGCGGAGACCTCGGCGGGGACTGGGCCCCAAACACCAAGCCCTCACGCACCCCACGTCCACCCACCGAGAACCTCCTCCTGTTCTCAACTTTTTTGACGATGCTGGTCTCTGCCGTTCTCACACAGTTAACGTCAGTCTGTGAACCGGAATGAGCTCACCACTCTGCCCGAGACCCGATCGTGGAAACACAGTCCCGAGAGGGTCGGGGTCATTCCCCTTCTCATGGGCCTGGAGGCCCCAACCATGGGCGCAGGGCAGTCACGCTCATACCGGAGCTCGGAGCCCCTTGCGGTGGACCCGCCCGAGGGACCGGCCGAGATCACTCAAAAGCATCACCAGGGGAAGGCCAACAGGGGTTCGAAGGGTGGAGAGCGGCCACGGTCAGCACTGGCCCGTGCGGCGGCCACGGTCAGCACTGGCCCATGCGGCAGACTGGGAAGGTGAGGGGACGAATCAAGCCGCCACAGACAGCTGGAAAGTCTGCCCAGCAACCCTGCGCGGGGACAGGTGAGGGCGCCCTGGAGAGCCCCTGTGTTCGCCCTCCAGCTGAGCTGGCCCCCGCGCCGCCGGGCTGTGCACCTCTTGACCGTGGTGTATCCCGGGCTCCGGCCCGGCTGGACGGATGGGAACCCAGTTCACCCCGTGACTGGAGGTGGAAAGCCTTCCGGGGTCAGCACGAGGCAGCCCTTTGCTCCCAAGAAATGCTGCTGTCGCCCAACGCAGCGAGGAGGGCACGGCTGGCTCTCACTACTGTTTTAACGCCAACTAAGGTGTGTTCAAAATTCAGCACAGGCCACACGCAGCAGGAAGGTTGGCTGCTACGTCCGGAGGCTTTCCTTCATGGAACATTGTTTGACAGTCCCCCTGGCTCCAGGTGGAGGGCTGGCCCCTGTCGGAAAGACCCCCGAGACTCGGTCTTTCCTTCCCAGGGTCATGAATCAGCGGAGAAGACAGTGGTAGCTCCAGGCACAACATGAGCAGCAGCAACACGGCTCTCCCTAACAGGACAGCAGTGTGACCCGCGCCCCTACTGCGCGCCAGGCCCCGGGCCGACGGATTCTCTCAGCTCAGCCTGTGCTCCCAGGGCATCTCCAGGCCGTGCTGAGCCGGTGTTGTCACCCCCATTCGGTCAGGGAGGACGCGGAGGCTCAGGGCAGCACACAATTGTTCAGGGCCCCACAGGGGATCGCAGACGTGTGCTGGGACCTAGGGCCCCCAGAGAGGTGCCCCCCACCCTGCTGCAGAGGTCAGGGGTTCAGGGAAGCCGGCCCTGTGTAGGTGATCTTAATGAATCTTAAAAAAGAGGTGATCCGGGGAGGAGAGAGGAAGGGACACCCCTCTCAGTGAAAGGAGGTGCGAAGTCACGGACGGACAGCGAGATCTGGTGTCTCCTTGGGGTGTGAATGGGGAGGGGCAGGGCGATGGAAGATGCCGGGTGTGGCATCTGGGAGGTGAGGAAAGGTCTCCACGGAGGCCAGCAGGGGAAGTGACAGCAGCGGAGTGGCCCGCAGGGAAGCTGCAGGGGACATGAGCAGGGGAAAGACGAGAGGGACCAGGTCCCCTGGTACGAGGCTGCTACATGGGCCGCGAGAGAGGAAGCCCGAGGGCCAGGCTCCAGCCAGCTTCCCCCGCAGGCCGTCGCCGTCCAGGAGGCGGGGAAGACGGAGGCCCGCTGAGGGCCCGGGGAAGCAGCACAACTCCACTCCACGCCGTAAAACCACGGCTCCCAGCACCGTGTTTGTAGAGCACTGATTGCCCGTGCTCTGCGTGCGTCACCTGCACGCTGGCTTCTCGTTTTCCCAATTTCATGGCAAAAGTAATAGCGTAGAATAAAAAAAAAAAAAAATACTGTTCTGAGAAAGAAAATGCCTAGATTTCTCCCCCCCACCCCTGTTTTGAATCCCTTCTCCAAGCCGGCGCAGCCCTGTGGCGGTTTTCACAGCGCAAGCCTGGTGGGCCGGCTCTGAGCGGGAGAGGCTGGTTCCAACCACGCTGGCGTTCCGCTCCGGCCACGCAGACGGGCCACGGGCAGGCACGAGCGCTCCACTTGTGGATGTGGCCGTGTACTTCGTCGTGATCATCACTGCCGTGTTAGAATCTCCCCACCTCGAAGGCGCCACATTAATCAGCCGGCACTGATCCTTGCAAATGTAGGTCGTTTCTTTCTTTATTTAAAAAAAATTGCTTTATTATAAACGATACTTCTCTAAGCTGAGAGGCGACCCAGAGTGCCCACGGGAAGACTGGGAGAGGCCCGACCGCATCAACGCGTCACCGGAAGCCACGTTATAAAGACACTGCGAGTAAAGTTGAAAGATGAACCACGGACCTGGCGGAAATGCTTGTAAGGTACGTAGGGGACCATGAGCTGCCCTCCTTTGCACGGAAGCAGCTGGAAAACGTCAGCAATAAAAAACATTTGCAGACGCCTGGGTGGCTCGGTCAGTGAAGCGTCGGCCTTCGGGTCAAGTTGGGATGGAGCCCCGCGCTGGGCTCCCTGCTCAGTGGGGCGTGGGCTGGAGATGCCCTCTCCTGCCTCTGCCCTTCTCGCTTGAGCCTTCCCTCTCTCTCTCTCTCTCTCTCTCTCTCTCTCAAATAAATAAATAACCTTTAAAAAAAAAAAACACAAGATGTTGCTTCTCTTTTTCGGTTGGAAAATATAAACAGAGTTAGGGCTATCTGGTTTTGTTTGCTCGCTGGCGGTGGGGGGACCAACCTTGGTATAACCCTCCAGAGGGCAGCTCAGCAAACTAAGAAATGTGAGTGTGCGTGGCTTCCGCCCAGAAATCGTACTTCCGAGAACCAGGGCTACAGGATAACAGCACGAGTACCCACGAGGGCTGCCGGCACACGGCTCACACCCGCACGATGCTAGGAGACCGCGACGCGCCCCCCACCCCGCGCAGGGAGCCGGTAACAGGGAAGACCGCGGGCGCACGGGGGCCACAGGGCGAGGATTCAGAACGGGGTGCATCGCCGTGTTCCGATCTGGGTGGGACTCTGCCTTTCCCACCGCAGCGCTGGAAATATTTACAACTGGTCTTAATCTCGTAGTTACCAAAGCCGTAAAAAGAAACAAGTCCGCGTGGGTGTAAAGCAGATCGCGATGGCGCTGGCCGCACACGGCCCTTCTCCCTCTGTGCCCCAGCTGGGGGCAGACCTTTCCTCGAACTCTTGCTGCCCGGGGCAAACAGCTTCCCCAGGGGGTGAGAGCACCTTGTGGGGTGTCCCTTCATTATGCAGGTATGAAACGGGCTGACCCCTACGAGAGGCGGCAGCGGAGCCGGCAGTGTGGGGCGTCGTGCCTGCAGCCCTAGTTTTACTCCCGCCCTTGGGGCTCCAACCTCCCTTTAGAAGACCCGCTCGGGGCCGTGTATACAGTTGGCTCTAACACCCTGTGCTTGTTGCACACGTTCATGCTGTGCCCTCCGCCCCACCCCTGGTTGGGAAGAAGAATTGTCATAGGAAGCAACTGGGTCCTTCTCAGAGCTGTCACTGAGCACCGCGTAGATGGAGGAGTGAGCAGGAGGAAGGATGCTCTGGGGACAGGACCGGTTGGCGGCAGGTGCAGGGAGCCCGCGCCGAGGGCCCGGCCCAGCCACTCCGGACACGCGTCTGCTTCCGCCGCGGGGTACGTCCTGGGCTTCTCCGCAGTGCCCTGGCCTTCCTTCCTTCCGAAGCCCGCCTCCGGCTGGAGGCCGCCCACCCCGCAGAGCCCTGAGGACTCTGTCCTCTCCTCCGGTGGCTTTGCCCCTGCAGGAGCTCCTTCCCCTCTTCCCCCTTCCCTGTGAGGTTCAGGCGGGATCTCACGCGCGCGGGGGTCCCAGGCTCCCCGTGACCTCCCTGGGGGCTGCGTGAGCTCCGAATTCCCACAACCCTCTGAGGCCTCCTGCTCTGCCCAGGCTCCTCATCCTGCCCCCAGCCCAGAGGCAGAGGCAGGCGCGTCTTTCGTTTTCGTCCCGATTCTGGGAACGTACGTGGGCCGCATTCCCGGGGGCCACGCCGGCGTCAGGAGCACGGGTCAAGGACACCACGGGGCGCCTGGGCTGATGTGGTGCAGAGAGGGGGAGGCCTGGCCCCTCAGACGGCAGCCCGGGGGCTGTCCAGGATGAAGGAGCCGCGTTCAGACCGGACCACATGACCTGGGCGGGAAGAAGAGCGGACGGCGGAAATAACGTGAGCCTAAGCCTCGGACAGAGGAAAAATCTGAGAATCGGCCCCGCTGAGCGCAGAATCCAGCCCCTTCACGCTGCCGTGGTCCAGCCCCCGGCTCTCTTGGCAAACGCCCCTGCGGCAGTGTCCTCGTGGCTCTCCCTCCTACAGCCCTGCCACCAGCAGCCGGACGATGCTGCCAAAACACCCGCACCGGAGGAGGCCACGTCCCGCCTCCGCGCCGCCGCCGGTGGGGCTCGCATGCAGGACAGTGACACTGGGTCACTCGCATGGTCCACGCGGGGGCCTACCCCCCACCTCACTCCCACGGCGGGCCCCGCCCTCCCCTCCCCCTCCGCCCTCCCCTCCCCCTCCGCCCTCCAGCAGCACCAGCCCCGTGGGAGGGGCCTTGGCCTGCAGGTGCTTCACCGTTTGCTAGAAGGTTCTTTCCTTCTGGGCTCCTGTGTGCTCTGCCTGGTGGGCTCTTTCATACGTCAGCTCCCCGCACGCCACATTTGGGATCTCCTTCCCCGTGACTTTTCTCCTTGGCACCCGTTATGAGCCAACACCCTACACGCTACATTCACGTGTCCCGTCTTGTCTGTCTCCCCGTGAAACGCCAGCTCCCCCAGCCACAGACTTGGGTGTGTTCTCTCCTGAGGCCCGGACACACAGCAAGGACCGTGCTGCCGGGGGCCAGAACCCCCAGCCCGTGCAGGAATGAGGCAAAGGCGGGTGCCCCGCTCTGGGGCGGCCACGGAAGTCTCGCCAGGGGGATCTGCAGCCGCCCCCGGCCATCATGCACTCACGGGAGTGATGACTCTTCCGAGTAAGGAGGCCGACCCCGGGGATCCCAGCCCCATGAGCTCCCGACGGGGGTGCGCCGCTCTGCAGAGCAGCACCCGGCCTGAGGACGCCCGTCCTGCCAGGGCGCCAGAAGGAGACCACTGGAGCGGGCCCGGTCAGATGCCCATGAGACACGGGGAGTAAGTAAGTCCCGGGCTAACGAGCCGTCTGCTGGGTGGTGAGACTTCCACAGCAGCCCTACCGATCGTCACTGGCTTAGGCCCAAACGTCAGAGCATTCGACATTAAACCCTAATCACTGCGCTTGCTCCAGTTTTCTGGGGACACGTTATCACAGCTGTGAGCCAAGTGGCCAGCTATAACCACCCCAACGGAGCTACGCCCCCATCTCAAAGGTCCCCATGTCACCTCTAAAGCAAGTCTCTTGGTGCCAGGCTCTGACATGGTCCCTTCCTGGGCTGGAGGGGAGGGCAAAGCCATCGTCATTCTTTGAGAGCTGACTCCCGCTCCCAGAGCAGGCCGTGGACGCGAGATGACACGCACTGGACTGTCCAGAGGCCGGGGAAGAACTCGCCCTGTAAAGATGAGGAGGCCCGTCTTCCCCAGGGCTCCAGGCTGGTCCGTGCTCCGGGTGGCCTGGAGGACTCTGGAGAGCCTGGGCGCCGGGCGAGGCCGGATGGCCAGGGACGGAACAGCAGTGATGGTTGGCGGTGGTCAGCCTGGCCCGGGAGAGCCCGGAGGGAGGGAGGAGCCTGTGCGCACCAGGCACTCTCTCAATACACAAAACCCAGACATTCAACAGATGGCAGGCAGTGGCTTGGAATTCACAGAGAATGGAACAATCAGCGCATTCTCTGGCTGCATGGACACTCGCTTCCAAAAGCAACAGGCACTTGGAGCCACTCAGCACTCACCAGCCCTCCCCCCATCTGGGTCCCCCTGGGAGATCCCAGAATCGGGAGCAGCCCGCACAGTGATCTACAGGTCACCGCGGGCCTGAAATCCCTTCTTTCCCTCCTGCTTAAACCATACTCCCTGCAGCAATTAAGGAGGTTGGGGGAGGGTGGGCAGAGCCGCGCTGAACCCAGCGAGAGCTGATGGCTGGGTAATCCTCTCTCCCGCTCCATTAAGGACAGAAATAAAATTGCCATTTCAGCTCTGGGTGCAGCTGGAAAGAGGCTGTCATTCCCAGAATGTACAGAAAACTTAAGGGAAGGATGCACATGAATGAGAGGCAACTTTTCCCATTTCCTAGTCAGATTAAAGGATGGCAATCACGGCCGGGAGAGGCTGAGCCTGGGGAGCTGCCTCATGCCCAGCGGTCCTGCGTTGGGTTAATGACCCCCCGTAGCTCAGGGCCCCCCCAAGCGCCCCGCCCCCATGCTTGATTAGCCCCCTGGGGCAAAGGAGTCACGCTGAGCAACTGTCCTTGTGGGAAGGTGACCAGCCCTGCAGCCAGACGGGGTCGCTCTGGGGATTTTCTGGAGGGTTGGTGGGGAGGGGCGCTGACCGACTCGGTAGCCGGAGGGGTCCGTCGCTGCGGGCACCTGCCCGGAGGTCACGTGCGGATAGGCTGGACGCTTGGCCCCGACCCCCAGCGCCGGAGCCCAGCGGAAGAAGAGGGGGTGTGCCCTAGTGTGGGAAGGGAGGAAGGGGCAGAGGGGAGGAAAGGAGAAGGGAGGGAAGAGGAGGGACCGGGAGGAAGAGGGAGGCGGGCGGAGGGAGGAGGGGGCGGGGGGAAACCGGGAGGAGGCGGAGGCGGAGGGAGGCGGGCGGGGGCCGCGCCGGGGGCGGAGCCGGCGGCCGCGCGCGCCAGAGGCGGCGGCCGGGCGCACCGGAGCGGCTGCGGGGCGCTGGTTGGCTGGTCCGCGCCGTCCCCGCGCCGCCGCCCCCTCCCGCCTCCCACGGCCCGCCCTCCCCGCGGCGGCTGGCGTCGGGAAAGTACAGCGAAAGTCCGAGCGCGCCGCCGGGGAGATGGGGTCCGGCTCCTCCAGCTACCGGCCCAAGGCCATCTACTTGGACATCGATGGGCGCATCCAGAAGGTAGCTCCTCCCCAGCCTCCGCACCGCGGCCGCCGGCGCCCGCGGACCCCCCCCGCCCGGCGCCCACGCCCTCCCCCCGGGCCCCCCGCCGCGCCGCGCTGGACCCCCGCCGTGCGATCCCGCTGGGCGGCCCCTCCCGGTGACGGCGCCGTTGGGGAGGTGGTCGCCGGGGCAGCGGTGGCGGTGGGGGGAACCTGGCGGCGGCGGGCGGCCGGGGTGGGGGCCGTCGTCTCCGCGTCGGCGCGTCCTGGGTCGGGGCTGCAGCCTCTGACAAGTTCGGCTGGGGGCGGGGGGCTCCGCGGCGCTGCGGTCCCCACGCGCCCCTCCCCCTCGTGGAAAGGGGCGACCCACAAGGGGGTAGAGCTCATGGGCAGAGCTCTCTGCAACAAATCTCATCAGGCCGAGTTTGTGTGTTCAGAGGCTGGTGCAGGAAGCCTTTCATTTCCCTCTGACCGACCCCACAGCGGGGCCCCGGGCTGCCCTGCGGGTCGGGTCCCCCCGCGGACACGGTGACCGAGGCACGGAGGGGGCCCGAGTCGGCGGTGCCGCCCCCACCCCTAGGCAGTGACAGTACTTCCTGGCCAGCGGGGAGCAGGTGCGGGGGGCGGGGCTTGGGGAGCAGGGGCTGTGCCCCGCACCCCCACCCCCACCGCCCGTGTACCCCCCTGGGCAGATGGTCAGCTCTGACGGCGGAGGGGGGCCCTCAAGGCTGCTCTGCCTCCTGGGCCCACAGACAGACAGGGACGGCTGGCCCAGCCCCGGGCCCCTCTGCCCCTCTCTGGAGGCATGAAGCCCTCCAGATGTCCACTGTCCCTAACCAACTTGACTCTCATAGCAGGGGCCTCCCTCGCAGACCCCCTTTGTCCCCGGCCCCTCCCTTTCTGAGCCCCTGGCCTGAGTCCAGAGCGTCCTGGACCCAGGCTTCTGATTGGCAGAGAGGAACAATAAGAGAGCGGCTTGGAGGGGGCATTTAGCTCCTTCTGTGCCAGCCCCCCCCCCCAAGAAAAGCCATAGTGAGGCATCTCTCCCAGCTCCCAAACTTCAGCTGGACATTTCAGGGAAGCTCCCACCTCTCCCCTTGCTCTTCTCAAGGACCCCGCACCCCTTGCCGGGATGCCAGGGAGGGATCCCCCAGCTGGTCATGGAGGAGGCTTGGGGTCGGGGTGGGGGGAGGCTCCAGAGATCTCTGGAGTGCCTCTGCCAGCTGAGAGCCTTGCCAGAAGCCAGCCTCACTCTCCCCATCCCCGGCTGCATCCCAGGAAGTGAGAAGCCCCTTCCCCCACCATCACCCGGGGTAATAGAATCCGAGAGTGGGGAGCTGGAAACCTCTGGGAGCCAGGCTGTCAAGCCTCTCCCTCCATCAGGGCTAGGCACTTGGTCAGCGGCAGATGGAGGACTGGACCCCGGTCCCCAGACTTCTGTGACCGAACCGGAATTTAACATCCCCTCAAAGGCAGGAATGACCCTCGGTGCCATCCATCCCGCGCAGTGTACACACGCGCGTACAAACGTGCCCACGCGTGTGCACATGCGTGTTCACACGCAACGCGTGCCTGAAATCGTGTGTGCACACGTACACGCACAGATACACACACGTGCACGAGCCACACACACAGGCACAGACCCGCCCCGTGCCAGCACACACACGCGTGCAAACGCGCACACACCCTCCTACCACACCAGAAGAGAATCTCCAAGATCGGCCTTTGTCCACCTTCTGAAAGAGGTGGGATGAGATGCCACCACCGGGTCAGAAGTGACAGCTGCTTCCCGGGGACTCCCCCAGGTCCCCCCGACCCCCCGAAGCTGGATTGGAAGTGGGTAAGGAGTGGCAGAGAGGCACCACGGGTACGGGAGGAGCGCGCCGAGGCTGGCGAGCGCTGCCGTGACAGGCAGGCTGGCTTGTAGAAGGCGACACCCCTGAGGTAGGGGTGACCTCCGGAAGAACAGCCCCGGAGGCTGCATTGGGGGGGGGGCGGGCCGTGGCCTTGGGAGGGGCCACATCTGCTGCCAAGTGCTGGCGTCCCCACTCTCTGGGGTCTCGAGCAAGTCCCCCGACGGCTCTGGGCTGGCCCCATCATCTGTAAAGGGGGACGGCGGTCGCTGCTTTATAGGCTGTCCTGAGAAGGACACGAGACTGTATGACCAGAGTGTGGGGGGCACTGCGGGGACAGGGTGGGCATCGTGCTCGAGTCCCTCTCTCTGTCCGCGAGTGGCCTTTTGCTGATAGAGACGGCAGGGTGGGGTGCAGGCAGGCCGTGGTCCTGAAGCCTCGCCCACGGCCACAACCCCTGGTGGTGGTTCTTGACCTTGCTCTGGGCCCTCCTTCGTTGCTGCTGACACTGGTGGAGCCTCAGAGCTGGACTTTTCGCCCTGGCTGGGAGCGCAGGCATCTGGGGTTTCCAGGCACGGGCTGGGAAAGGACCACGGTACGTGGACCTCATACCCAGCAGCATGGTGGGGACCACAGATGTCTCCGCTGAGAACATTCGTCGCCTGTCGCCGCGCTTTCTTTCCTTCAGGTCCCGGGCACTGGAATCGGTCCTGCTCTGTCTCCCTTTTATCCTTCCGAGTGCTTCTCCCAGGAAGGTCACAGACACAGAGCCCTGGGGCTTCCGAGGGGCGGGCAGGCGCGCTGGGGGCGGGGGAGGGGCTGAGCCCCTGCTTTGTCTCCCCTGCGCTCTGCCCCTCCAGTGACCCTGCTCTCGGGCACCCCACGCTCCCCCCACGAGGGCACAGGTGTGGGGGACAGTGATGGCTGTGGGTGTCACGTGCTCTAGCCAAGCTTGGGGGAACGGTCCCGCATCCTCTGAAGGGAGGCCGCGAGCCCGGTCTGAGGACGTGCTTGGGGTGATGACACGGGAGGCGTCCGGGGCCTTGGAGAAGCCACTGCCGCCGCCAGATAGGGAGTTCAGTGCTTTCGGTCGAGAAGAAGACTCGAGACAGTGCAGGACACAGTGCAGGACCGGCAGTGGGGTTTGGGGATCGACCTCCCGCACGGGCTTCCCGTCAGCGGCTTGCAGAGGGGCCGGAGGGCAGAGGAGGCTTACCGTCCAAGTCTGCGCCCCCTGGGTCCTCACAAAGCAGCAGAGAGCTGTGCGGCTGCCCCCGTGGCCTGGGCGAGGTCCCCGGTCTCCGTGTAAGGTGGGGATGCCCGCAGTGCTTCCTGTCATAGGATCGGCTGGACGCGACCGTCACTGAGCCCGCTCTCCAGACGAGCTGTCGAACAGCCACCGTGTGCGGGGGGCTGGGTCCCGTGCGAACGCGACACCCACGACTCTGTTCCGCAGAGCGACGGGCTCACAGAGAGTAAACCACAGCTGTGGCAGGGCATCCAGTGACGGACAGAAGGACACGGCAGGCCCCGCTGGTGGGGCAGGGCTGTGATGCCAGAAGTGGGGGGCGTGAGAAATAGGCTCCCTCCCTTGGTGAAGGCTGGCTTTGGGGGACACCTGGGGTGGGGGGAGGGTGGCCTCGGGGTGACCCGGGTCGGGAACGGCTGCGTGGCCGAGGGGACAGCCTCACTCACGCCCACACACCTGTCCCCTTCACGCCTCATCCCCCGCTCCTGTTGGAGGAGGAGGGAATGGGAGCCGGGGGCCCCAAAGCTGGATAGCTGGGGACCCCGCTCCAGAAGGCTCTGCTCTAGAAGCTGCTGCTTCTCCTCTTTGCCCAGAAGGTTTGCTTTTCTCTGTCCTCCGCTGGCCCTGGCCTCAGTACGCATCCTTTCTCCCGCTCGCCCGTGGTACCTCCGGAAAGAGGATGCCCTCAGCTGGGTTGTCCCGGCGATGCCCTCGGCCTGGGAGAGGTGGAGGGGCCCTGCCCGCTAGCACGTCCAGCTGTGGGTCTGATGCCTTACCAGTGAAGAAGAGGGAGGGTTTCATGTGACCTTGGGCCCCGCTTTTGGGCTGGGGCCGCGGAGAAGCCGCATCTGGGTGAGGACAGTCTCCCAGGGAGCCGGCGTCCATGCCGCCTGGGCACGCTGGGCCGGGATTCTGGGCCCCGGTTCCTCCCCAGGCTCCTACAGGGCTCAGACCACGGCTTTCCTCTGTGGCCGGGCCCTCCCCTCCCCCCGCCCTTGGAGTCCAGGCCTCTGCAGCCCAGCCAGCCGCCTCCCTCCCTCTCACTGCCTCCCTCTGTCCCCGCTGGCTGCAGCCCTGAGCCCTCCCAGGGACTTCAGGCTCCTCTGCCTCTGCTGCTTGCCTTGGCGCAGACACGAGCTGCCCACTCTTCTTCAGGTCAGTCCTGTTTCCTGTTTTTGAAAGAAGGGGTGCAGCTGCCCCTGTCTTGTTCCCTGGTGGTCGGCACGGCAGGTCCTTGAGTCCCCCCCGAACCATGGGCACCTTTCCCCTTCCTGGAAAATACGTCTGTCCTGCCACCTGGCCAAGCCCAGTGACAATTTCCTTTCACTTTCAGATGTGTGCACCTGCTCCGTCCATGCTCTGGGCCAGCAGAGCCGCCAGCCAGGGGCGGGGGGCCGGTCTCCCTGGGCTGGCACAGGGCTGATCCGCTGGCCAGGCAGACTCAGGGCGAGTGCCCTGGGCTCGGGCGCTTCTGTTAACCCCGAGTCCCTGCCAGGTAACGGGGACTCCCCTCGGCCGTCCCCAGCTGTTCCAGCACCTTCTGTGTATCTTCCTTTAAATGCTGATAGCTTGAGATATTCACGCGGGGACTGAAATGGTGACAGAGGCCAATGGCAAGGCAGGGAAGTTTGGAGGGGGGGTCATCCGACACCGTCTTGGTTTCCAGCGTAAAACCAGAGGTGGGCTGTCAGAGATGGGGAAGGCATTCTGCCTCCAGGCCTGCCCCCCTGCCCCCGAGCTCACGACAGCTCACGATGGCTCACGATGACCCATCCGTCTGTCTCCTGCTGGGTCAGAGCTGGGAGGCGAGGCTCAACAGGAACTCCGTGTGCTCAGCCAATTACTCAACAAGCAGATCACCCCCACGGCCTGCGGTGCCCACAGGTGCTGTACAAACAGAAACCCTGGGAAACACAGCCTCTCCAAACTCTAACCAGCCCCGGGCACTGAGAAGTCAGGGCGTGCGGGCCTCCCTCCTCCTTCCCATGTGCCGTGGCCCGAAGCTCGTCCCCAACATCTGGAGGCCCCGGCAGGGCTGTGGCTGACCCCCACTGATGTCATCAGGATTGACAGATGACGCGGAGGTCTCGCAGACTGCGTGCAGCTCCTCTGTCTTGGAGGGGTGGCCACCCAGAGTGGGGAGGGACAGACAGCCCCGCAGGTCCAGCTCTGTCCCTTGACAGCTCGGAGGCCCAAGGGAAGTCACCTTGTCCTCGGTAAAGTGGGGACGACAGTGACGCCCCCATCGGGTGACCACAGATGGCGCTGAGTAATGTGCAAAGTGCCCGGGGCGAGCCGGCCACGTGGGGGGCTGGGTCAGCACGTCGTGCATGTAGGCCTTGCTCCCTGCCTCCCCTGGGACCCTGTGGAGGGAGCTGAGGCAGCCCGTCCTGTCCCTGGTTCCCATCCTGCGAGCCCACTGCCAGCCGGAACTGAGGCCCCAGGCCCCCAGGTCCCACGGTCCGGGACCCTTCGTCTCCAACTTGGCAGACACTGCTGGAAACAGAACCCCGGGAGTCCTGAGTGGGAGGGCCAGCTGTCCTCCAGGGCTGCTGGGGGGTATGGGCTGCCGGCCTCAGACACGGGCAGAGTGCAGCTCTGGTCGTCAGGGAAGAGAAGCAAGAGAAGGTGACCGGCGCAGTGTCCCCGTCACACCGCTGACGGGAGCCGACAGCAGATGGAAGAGGAAACGCCCTCGGCAGAGCGTGACAGCAGAGCCAGCCCCGGGGAGCCCAGGACACGGCCCCGCAGTCAGACAGCAGGACTGGGCACAGGGGGTGCCTTGGCCCCGGAGGCTGGCCCCCTACCCCTGCCCCAGCTCTGCTGCCCCCGAGGCCCCTCCCACCGCAGAAGGCACAAGGATGAGCCCTCCACACCCAGTCCCTGCTTCCAGGTCCCCGATGGCCCAGCAGGCGGTGCTCCTGGGAACTGGAGGGGGTCTTGCACCGAAGGGATAAGAGGGTACCCGGAGGACACAAAGGCACCCCCAGGCAGGCACCTGGGCAAGACAGCAGTAGCTCACCAGCGGGTCCCGCCGCAGGGAAGGATGCCCCCCTGCATCTTGGCTTCCTGCTCAGCCGCGTGGTGACAAGATAGGAACTGGCCACCGAGCTGTCGCGACCCAGCCCAGCGTTGCCCCCGTCCCTGGAAGCACGTGCCCCAGCCTGGGGAGACGGCCCGGCATGCGCCGCCCGGCTTCGGACGGGTGAGATGGATCTGCTGGCCCTCGCTCAGCGCGCTGGGCTGTCTCCTCCCCGTTTGGATGCTGAGTGTCTGCATTTCCAGGTTCCGACTCAGGAAAACATCCCCAGGACACGGTGCACAAAGACCCAGCTGCAGGAGCATGCAGAGCACATGCGTGTCTCCCTGGCGTGTGGTGCACAGGCCGGTCGTGGGCCGGGTATGATCCGCACTCAGCTCTCGGCTCGTTCACTACAACAGTCTCCACCGTCGCCTCCACCGCCTCCAGCCCAGTCCACGCGTCCCCCACCTCCGCCGCGGCTTGCGTCTGCTCCCCGGATCCCTGAGCCGGACCCCGCTGGGATCCCCGGCCCGACAGGCACTCACAGCCCTGCTGAAGAGCGGCCCGAGATTACGATAGAGCCCGAACGTCTGTGCCCGTTGGATTTAGACGATGCCCGTGTGACTGGTTTTTTTAATCATAACAAAATACACATAAACGTTGTCGCCTTAACCGTTTCCGGGTTCTGTGGCCCTGAGCGCCCTCCTCGTGCAGCCCCCACCGTGCGTCCTAAGTCCATCTTCTCAGACTGAATCTCTGTCCCGTCACGGCGACCTCCCCAGGCCCCTCCCCAGGCCCCTCCCCAGCAGCGGGCGCCCGCCAGCTCCTCTCTGTCCCTGTGGGTCCCTCCCGTGAGCGGGTCCCAGCATCTGTCCTGTGACCGGCTTGTTTAACTGGGCGGGGCGTCTTCAAGCTTTGTCCGCGTCGCCTGGGGCGGCCTCCTTTTTGAGCCCGGACCCTGCTCCGTTGTGTCTCCTCTCCACGGCCTGTTTATCCGTCCACCCTCCGCGAACCCCTCCTCGTCCGGGAATCTCAGTCTCCCCCAGTCTCATTTCCTCACCAGCAAAGCCGGGTCTAGGCCTCGGGTCCGCTCCTGTGTGTTCTGAACCGCCGTCTCCCTCAAGCCCTCCGCGGTGTCCTGGTCGCGGCTGCGTGAATCCGCGGACTCGGGTGTGGTGTGGCCTGGGAAGTGGGACACGTCCGGGCGGGACAGCGAACTGCTCAGGGAAGGCGGCTGCCCCCCCCCCAGGCAGGGGACCCCCCCCCCCCGGGCTGCAGGGACCTCGCGGGCGTGGCCCTGGCAGCGGGACGTCACGGTCAAGAGCGCGGATTCCGGGGCAAGCGCGTCTGGTTTTGAAGCTGGTCTCGTGCAGGCAAGTTCCTTACGCGCCTCAGTGACTCCGTCTGGGACGTGCGGTGACGGGAGCCCCTCCCCGATGCGGTCGTTCTCACGACGCGCATAAATGCGCCTCCAGTGCGGAAACAGGGACGTGGCGAGAGCTGCATCAAGGCCTTGGTATTTCTATCTTTTTGTTCATAATTATTTATTCGCGTTGTGGCTACGAGGCAGTCAGAGCTCCGTGTCTTGTTGGGAGAGCCTGACGGAGACCCCCGGCTTGGCGCTTCGGGTGGGCAAGTGGCCCTGGGGCAGCCGGCCCTCGGTCCGGCACCGGCCCCGTGTGGAGGCACCGGCTCTGTGACACGCAGGGCCCGCCCCGCCCCCGGTGCTCCCCGCTCTGTGATACCACACTCCCCCCCCCCGCCCGGGGTAGCCCCAGGTCCACCCTCCTTCCCACGATGCCTTTCGTTTCTCCTCCGTGCCAGAGCTGGAGCCCGGGGGACCACAGGGCAGTGGGGCGTGGGTGGACCAGGACCGCCAGCCCCGCCTGTGCGCCCGCGCTCGGTGCACGAGGGCCCGGCTGCAGGCTCATTTGTTTTGCTAGAGAGGGCGGTCGTGATGCCCCTAGCTCCGAGCGGTGACTTTGCTGTGGGAGGGACGTGTACTGTGGAGTGTGTGGCGAGCCGCGGTCCGTGGCGGCCCTGGGGGGCTCGTTGCTTCACTTGCCACTGGACTTCTGACCGCACCCCCCGCCAAGGCCCTTGGGCCCCCGGGGTGCAGCCTGGGGGAGCTGCTCAGCCTTGGGGGAGACGGAGGGCTGGATGCTCTGGGGAAACAAAGTCAGAGGCCTCCCGTGGAATGGCGGGAGGAGGCGGGGGTTGGCACCGACTCTCCGTGGAGCCCGATCGCGGCTGCCCTGCACCAGCAAAGGGAGGGGCCGGGCGGCCGCGACGGCGTCCTGAGGGCCGGCCGCGCACGGGCTGATGTGTTCTGCAAGCGGTTCCCGGAGCCCAGTGATTCAGCCTCTCTATCCTTATAGCTTCTGCCTTAGGGAACGCTTTTAAAAACTTGTATAGCCTCGCCAATAACAGAGAAAGAGGCCCCACGGCGACGTTATCATCCAGAGATCTTCAGTGAGGCTGGATTTGCACTTGCAAGAGCAGGAGCCCGGGGCTTGCGTGGGGAAAGGCTGACCGGGGACCGGGGCTGACCGTGGACCCTCCACGGGGCGTGGCCACCGCCGGGCTGGAGCAGCCATTTCCGGGGCGAATGGGGAGCAGCCAGCGGACTGATTTCGCTCAGACCTGTGCTCTATAAACATCATGCGGGGAAAAGTGGAGACGTGAGCCGTGGTGGAAGGGGCGCACATCCTCTGAGACCGCTCACTGGGGCCTCCGTCTGGCCAGCACGATCACAGAGCATCCGGAGCTCAGGGCAGACACTAGAGGGGCTGGGAAGCTCGACCCCAGCCCTGGCCAATGAGGCCTGGCCTGTTGGGACCCCCTAAGACTCCAGACTCCCTTGAGGCCGCCCAGATGCACGGCTGTGTATCCGATCCCATTTTGTGGGTGTCGTTTGGAAGGCTGTGTCCCAGATAGCAGAGGTGGGGGACGGCATCTGTGCCCCAGCGGCAAAGCCGGCCTGCAGGGGCCCAAGGAGCCGGGGTCCAAGGGGCTCCCAGAGCACAGCAGTGCGTGGGGAAGCGTAGGAGCCACGAATTTCCCCCACAGGTATTTCTGGAAGCCGGGCTGGGTGGCCCTGGGCGGAACAGGTGAGGAAATGGGTGCCAGCCTCGGGGAGCCGTGTAGAAACGGGCGGGTGGCGTCTGGACGTCGGCGGGGTGCACACCCTTGCAGGAGGAGGCGCTGAGAATGACAGTTCCCTCCAGGGGTGGGGGACCCTGGACCTCCTGGGTGCTGTGCAGAAGCCACCCAGGCTGCAGGCTACATGCCTCCCAGAGCACTCCACTTCCCCTGCCCCCCACCCGCCCGGGGCTGGATCTCTGATTTGGCCTCAGCCCCTGTCGTGAGCCCTCAGCTCGTCCTCCCAAGGGACAGAGCAGGCGGCCGGAGAGGCCACTGTACAGCAGAGGAGGGTCCAGGCCCCAGAGGGGCCCCTCAAGGCGCCTCCTGCCTCCACCTGTCCCTCCTAAGGGGTCCAGGCTCGGCTTCTGGAGGAAAGAGCCAGGACTGGTGGCTTTCCACCCACCGCTGTGAGCCCCAGGAATCGAACTAAAGAGCGAGCCCGCACGCAGGTCTGGGCTCGGTGTGGCTGGGGAGACACGGCCCCAAGCTGAGGTTACATCCCGGTGACATGCCACCCTTGAAGTCCAACGGCCTCGGGCAGAGCCCTGACCTTTGGAGAGACAGCAGCAGCCCCGCAGGAGGGCCCGCAAGGCTGCAGCCTGGTGGGCGGAGGCCAGCCCCTGAGGGACACGGTGCAGCGTGGGGAGGCCACAGGGAGGCCACAGCAGCCGCCGGCTTGGACTCCAGGCTCCCTCGCCCACACTCAGACACTTCTTTTCTGGCAGGAAACTCTGTTCCGTTTTTCTAACGAAACTTCAGGTCGGTAGAAAGGAGTAAGAGAAGGCCCGGGAGGCCGGAAGGACGAACTTCTCCGCTCCCCGCGGCCCTGCACCGCCCACTTCCTCCCACGTCTCTCGGATTTCCGTGTCCTCGGCCGCGGCTCACCAGGTGGCTCTGTGGGGACCGCAGCCCGCTGCCCACGCTGCCCCACGCCCTGCCACCGCCGTGTCCGGCCCCAGCCTGTGACTGCTGCAGGATGAGGTGTCCCCGTCCGTCCCAACCCCAAAACTTCTGGGGCTATCGCAGTCCTTTCAAAGGGCATCTCAGGTTACCGTACTGGGATGTGTCAGGAGAGAGAACTTTGGGTAAAACCCCGCCCCTCCCTCGCTTGCCTTGCTCACGCACTTGGCACAAAGTGGCCGTGGAAAGTGAGCAGTGCGGGGGGAGTGTGAATGGCCGCGGTTAACAGGAGGGAGTGGGGTTCGCTTCCCAGGCCTGCCGTAGGGAGGCGGGCGGAAGGCCATGGGAGCGGCTCAGCTCGTCCCGGGCGCGCTCGGCTCGCGGCGTGGATCCGGGTCTCGTGCGCATGCAGACCCAGCGTGGGCCTCGAGACGGTTGGGTGGTGAACCATTTCCAAGATTACTTGAAGATGCCCGCATGAGGGGATAGTGCCGACGCGTGGTTGCCTCGGGAGAGAAGTCGCAGTCCCCCGTGTAATCCCTGGAAAGGAGGCTCGAGCTAATGCTCCAGCCTCCCCCCAAAGCCTGGACGGCTTCTCCTGGACAGGCCCCAAGGCCTCAGGTGCCTGGAATCCTCGGAGTCCGGGCCTCAACCCAGCCTCAGCCAGCACCGGCCCTTCAGCCAAGGCCTCTGCGGCCACGCGTTGGCCTGCTCCAAGGACCCCCGGGAAGGACCAGCTCCCACCCAGCCCCGCCTCGGCCGCAGCCCGGGGCTCCCCTGTGTCCTTCCTGCCGGGAATGAGGATGGGAGCCGTGGTGATCAGTTTCCAAGGTGCCGGAGCTCGGGGTCTCCGCTGGGGAGGGCTTTCCTGCCTCCCAGGCTAGGTCTCCCCCAGGTCTCGTCACCCGCTGTCACCCTCTCGGCCTTGCCCATCACCGCTGAGGGTCGCATGCCGGGGTCTCCTGTGGGCGGTTCTCCCCAGCGCCCCCTCCAACCCTCCTCTCCACCGCCCTCCCCCCGGGCATGAAGAAGTCTGGACCCGGGACGGGCCTCACTGGCCCACACTCAGCCCCTGATAAAGGAGAGACCTTGGGGGGCGGGGCGCAGGCTAGAGGGGAGAGCCACGTGGGGGTCCAGCGCAGGGGAAATGCAAGGGTCTTACGTGGAGAGCCGCCTCCGATTTGAGCGGGACCTCAAGGTAGACCCCGCCGAAACCAGAGAGACCTCTCTGGAAATGTCCTCGCTGGAAGCAGTCCTTGGAAGGGAGGCCACGTCTGCACACGTCTTACCCTTCCTGGGGTCCCTCCTTGCATTTTCAGTCCCCTGCGATCCATCCTCTGTGGCCAGGGAGAGTGACCTCAGACGGCAGAAGCAGAAAAACAACAGAGCGATCCAGAAGAGCGACAGGACTGGCCATGACAAGCGGGTTCCGTGCGGGGGAGGCCTCCGACCCTCGCAGACAGACGCAGGCGCGGGCACACGGGCCCCAAGACGCCGCTGAGCGGGGGCAGCCTGCGGCCTGAGCTGGAGGGCGGTTTGCACAGTCTGCGTAGCTGTGTCCCGGGCCGTGCTAATGAGCGTGGCCAGCCGGACGGGAACTCCCCTGCGAGGCCGCGCTGTTCTTCCCCAGCCTCCCCGCCCCCCGCTCCCGCCCAAGGCCACATCCGCTCTCACGGGGGGCAAGGGGATGGGCTCCCATCCAGGATCCACCCCCAGCCCCTCCCGTTGGGTGCTCCTGGTCGCACATGCCTCGCGCACGTTCAAGGATTCCCGTCCCCGCGAAGAGCCCAGCCTGAGCGCGGAGGCCAGGGCGGCGTCCGGTCCCAGGGCTGCCGCGGCGCATTCCCGCTCTCCGCACGACAGCAAACAGCACCGACTTACGCCGTTGAAGCTCTGGAGGCCGGAGTCCAGGATCCACTTGGCTGCACTGAAATCAAGTGATGGGCAGAGCCTCGCTGCCCTGGGGGCTCCTGGGGGGAGCCGCTCCTCGCTCTCCTGCTCCTGGGGCCCGTCTGCGCACACCGGCTCGTGGCCACACCGCTCAGGTGCCTTCGGAACGCTCTCTTCCGTCTTCACGTCTCTCTCTGCCGCCATACGGTTCTGTGACTTCACTAAGGCGCGTCCCGCCGTGACCGGGGCTCGTCTCATCCCAGGATCCGTCATCTCATCATGTCTGCGGAGACGTGGCCCCGTACGGCGGAGCACGGCGTCATCCTGCGGGCTTCTGGCCTCAGACCGCGCTGCACGTCCTGTCCCCAAGCCTCCTCCCGTACCGGCCAGCAGGATCGTGGGTCTGGAGCGGGGGCCCAGTGCACCTTGCTCTGCGGCCTTCCGTCCCCGCAGGACGGGTCACTTCGCCTTCGTTCGTGTGCACGCTGCTGCCACCGCGTCCCCTGCCCGCCGGCCGGCCACACGCCACTAGCAGGGTCTCACCCGTCCCTCTACTCCCACGCCAGACCTCGCTGTTTGTCCGGGGGGAGTGAGCTCCCGCCGTGCTGAGCGGCTATGCCTCCCAGACGCTTTGGCCTCGTAGACGTTTGCCGAGGCCCTCCCGTGTGCCGGAGCGGAGGGACGAAGCCGTAGCTCGCTCGCCCCCACACCCTGCCCCGCCATCACCTTGTTGGCCTGGGATGGGCAGCTGGGTTAGCGTCTGGCCCTGCTCTATGCCAGTCGTGGGACCCGACGCTCAGACTCCAGATCTGTGACACGGGGTTAGCGCCAGCCCAGCAGACCTCTGGACGGTGCCCACGACGCCCCAGATGCCGCTCTGAGGATTTTACGGGGGCGCCCAGTGCCTGCCGCATGTTGCAGGTGCGGAGAGTGTGGTGTAAAGATTTTGCCCGAAGCCCCGGGGTGCGTGCGAGGCTGAGCTGCCGGTGGACCCAGGAAGCCGGCTTCGGGCTCCGTCCCCACCGGGCAGACTTCAGGGAAAGGTGTACCCACATGATGGATGGTCTCTGCCGCCTCCCGGGCTCGGTGCACAGACGGCCCCACGGGGGCTCACGGCGCCTCGAAGCAGGTGGGGCTGGCATTACCCCCACTCTGAGGAGGGAAGGGCCCTGCCAGGGTGGAGAGAACGATATTTGGGCCCCCCCTTGTGTTTGCCCCAAACTGAGTCTCCCCCAGTTCCCGGAGGCTTTGTACGCCCCTTCGGGGTCCTGGGTACCGTCCCGCCCAGTGGCCTCCACCATCCCACGCGGTTGGTCACCCCGAGCCGTCAGTTCCTCTGTGCTCCCTTGCCGACTGTCCCCCCGATGGCAGACACTCACACAAGCCCTTCCTCTCTGTCACCGTCACCGCCGCTCACTCGCTGTGTGGCTGGAAATGTTCCTGAAACTCTGAGCCTTAGTATCTACTGAATGGGAAGAATGACACCCTCGTCCGAGGCAGGCTTTAAGGATCGAAGGTTTTATGCCCAATAATAGCAAAGAAAGGAAAGGGGACCGTCTCCCCCCCCGACACACTCTCTCTCTCTCTCTCTCTCTCTCTCTGTCTCACACACACACACACACACACACACACACACACTTGTTTTCAAGTCAGGATCCACGCCGGGCCGGGCGCTGCCTCTGTCGACTGTCTCTGTAAGTCTCTTTCCATCCACGTGTTTGGTCCATCCCTGCCCTTGATCTGGTGAAGAATCCATCCTTCCGGCGCGCCCTGAGACGCAGATACAGACGTGCACCGGACAGAGACGCAGAGCTGTGGGAGGACATGGAGGGGGACCCCCGAGGAGGGCTAAGGGAGATGGTTGTCGACTCCCTCTCCGTGTGATTTTCAACCACGAGATGTTGGGATGTCAGGGATCCCCTCGGAGACGCGCACAGATGACGCAGAATGTTGTGTCCACTGAGCTCACGGCCGTCCCAGCAGGGAGGGAAGCCGGGGTGCGGACCCGCGGGCTGGGGCGGTGCGGACGGCCGGGCTGGCAGGTGGGGGACAGGGCTGCTGCGGGCACTGGAGCGTCTCCAGCGCACAACAGGACTTCTCTTCTTCAAGATTTTATTTATTGATTTGACACAGAGAGAGAGCGTGCGTGCAGGCATGCGGGGGGGGGGGGGGCAGAGGGAGAGAAAGAATCCTCAAGCAGCGTCCATGCCCAGCACGGATCCCGACATGGGGCTCGATCTCATGACCTTGAGATTGTGACCTGAACCGGAATCATGAGTCTGGGGCTTCACCAATGGAGCCCGCTGGGCGCCCCCGGGGCTTCTCTTTAGAAGACTGTGTGCAGTGAGTCTGCCCGTAGTAAGAAATGGCGGCTTCTGCTCTTGTTTCGTGTTCTTTTCAAACACACTGGCCAGAAAGATCCCTCCTGACTTGGAAAGGGAAATGATGCCTACTGCAGTTCATTTGAGGCATCGCCTGCCTGGCGGTTAACTGTAGTCGTTCTGGCTGTGGGGTTATCGTTACCTGCTCTAGACAAGGAGGAGCACGGCATGAATGATACGCTCAGGCGTACGGGTCTGCGCAGTTCAGAATTCGCGGAGAACTGCGGACACACTGCCGACGCGCACAGGAGGACAGGGACGTGGCCAGCCTCCGGTCTTGGCCTTAGTTAAGTCACGCGTTTATTTCCAGAGTGTTTAAAAAACATAAAAGTTGGGATTTTGGTCTTGGTCTCTGCTTAGCCTGTCTTCTGTATTAAACTTGTGATTCTTGGGCACTGATAAGCCAAAGGAAATTTGCCTTTAACTCCCCCAAAGACAGAAAAGTGGCGAATCTGCAGATGGGCTTACGTTGGCTGTTCTCTGGGCCAGGTTGGGTTCGAACTCCTGGAGCTGGAACGTGGGATCCAGGAGCCAGAGTGAAAATTCTCTAGTTTACTTCCAGGGCAGAGTCTTAACACGAGCTTATAGAAGTGTAGGTAAGACCTTAGTAGATTACAGAAGCTACAGAAGACAATCACAGCTTGGTCAACAAAAGATAAGGAATTTGAAGTGATTTATTTTTCCTCTGGGAGAGGAGCCCAAGTCAATATCCGCTCCCAGTACGCCATCAGAAATATCGGCAATCGGAAAACAAGGCAAACAGAGAATGCATACGTCATTATGGGCAAGGGACCTACCTCCCACGCAGACCTCCTACAGCTCTCCTGGCGGCACAGCCTCTGTCTCTGGGCTTAGAGTCCTTGGGGGGTGGGGGGCGGTCTGAGTTTGCATGTGGGTCCACACCAGCCAGGCCAGGCCAGCTTCTTCACTCCCTGCGACAGGGGTGATGGTGACACCAAGCTTATGAGGTTCTTATGAGGACCCAGGGTCACGGGGCTCGTAGGGCATTTGGCTCAGGCTCTGGCCCAAGCATAGGCTCGGTCCTGTTAGGCAGCAGTGATGGGGGACGTAGTGGTGGTGTGGTGGTGCTGGTGATGGCGGAGATGGTTCTGGTGGTGGAGGAGGTCCTGGTGGAGGCCATGGCAGGGATGGTGCTGGTGGCGGAGGAGGTCCAGGTGGAGGTGGTGATGGCGGCGCTGGCATCATTAGCCTGACCTAAACCAGCAGATGCAGACTTCAGCCTCAGCTCATTGGCGCGGGAGGATGTTTGGGCACCATTGCTCCCCCAATGGACAGATCCCGGGCTCCATGGGGTGCAAAGGAACTGCCCACAGTTCTGCCCACGGGGCCTCATCTTCCAAAGACTTCCTTCCACCTTTAACAGAAGAGAAAACTGACGCAGGGAAATCCCAGGGATCACGGAGTCTCTCAGAGTATTTTTTTTAACTCTTACCTGCTGATTCTGGAAACTGATGAATACGTATTTGAATTGCTCTGACCCCACTTTTGTTGCAGTTTGGACAGAGTTGAATGTGGTTGATAATCAGCACGGGGGCATCGGTTAGAGCAATGGCGCCTGCGTTGTGGCAGCATTCCCAAGATGGCACACCCTTCGGTCGTCCTCTACTGAAAGAGGACTGCCGCCGCGTTGGAGTCGGGGCTGGGTGCCCTTGGTGCCTCTTGCTGGGGTAAACGGTCTTAAAGGGTCAAGGAGGAGCCTCCCCATCCCCTTTCCCAGGGAAGGGTTTCCAGGGACGCGTCCAGTAATCACAGGGGCCGCACAACTTCGCACTTAGTGCGTACAGGCCCTCTGTGTCATAACGAACCCTCTGAACATTCCACAGGCAAGGGACCATTCCTCCTTTTGTAGGAGAATCAGAGCCTTGGAGCGGTTCAGAAAACTCACATCTCTGACTCTTCCCTGCGCACCCCTCTGCCTTGCCCGTGCCTGGAGCAGTGCACGACACCAGAGACCAGCCAGGGGTGACCCAGGGGTTGTGAGACAGCTGGAATGGCACAGCCTCCAGACGAAGCAGGACCTGCCGATTCAGAAGGAGCCCGCAGAGAGCAGCCACTAACCCGCTGTCTGCCCTGATGGCCTGAAGAATTGGTGCTCTGATTTGCACCATGTAGGCAGCTGAACTCATTCCCCCCACAAAATCTCACGAGCAATCCTAATATGAGAAGGTTATATAAGGAGTTAGTGACGTGTTTGTTCTGGAAGTTCAGATCGATAGCGCCCACCGAAGAACTAACGGAAACAGGGAGGGTCCTTGTGTGGGCACCGCAGCTGGAAGCGGGCACCGCAGCTGGAAGCAGGGGCTCAGAGTGGCGGCTGCGGCTCATGAGCTCAGCCACAGCTGCCTTCACTTCGGGTTTTGGCCCCCAGAACATTGCCTGGGGGCCACCAGGACTTAGGATGGCCGTCATGGGCAACCTCGCAGGTAACAGCCACGCAGGCCTGACCCTGAAGATAATGTGTCCCCCGCCTCCAATCACTGATATGTGCTTTGTAATGATGTCCAAAGGCATTTCAGACAGGCTACTTAAAGGAGATCTGAGTCCCAGGGGACCAGGATCCTGTCCCGACGCCCCACGCCCCAGCACAGGCCCCTTCACAAGTCCGTCCTGGCTTCCCCACCTGAGCCGCTCTCAGCCCACCTGCTGGTCCGGAGCCCTCGAGGCCCCTGCCCAGGCTCAGTGCAGCCTCCTGAGAGAGGGGCCCAGGCCCCCACACCCGGCCTGGTCATCAGAACCCTCAGTTCAGCAGGGTCTTGAAGATGGGTGGACCTGAGGGACGTTCTCATCAGGTCTGGAGCTCGGAAATTCTTTGCCTGGAAATCCTGGGCCCATGGGGAGTGAGGCCTGGAGGCATGCGTCAAGCCCTCAGAGCACCTGTTGGGGAGGGACCCCCCCCTTCCCGCCCTCTCCCTGCTGTTTGCCACCACCAGTTCCCCCCCAGTCACGGGGCCACATAGGGCCCCCTCAGTCCCCCAAGTTAGGACTGGTGCACCCGTGGCCAGCCCAGAGGCCTGGACCCCCTCCCCGCCCCGCTCCATCCCAGGAGGCACCGGCCTCGCCTCTGCTCTGGATTCCTCCTCGGCCACCCCCACACTGTCTCTGCGACCCCCCACTTCCCTGATGCTCTCCTGGTGCCTCCCCCTTCTTCCCCAGCCCCCCCCCGCCCCCTGCTGAGTGCTATTTAAATTCTGGGTTTTGTCCTCTGATTAATTTCCTCATCTGCTTGGCTTAACGCCAAAGAATATTCTTTCCAAATAAAAAATGGTAAATGTTTTCTCTCTCCTAAGAATTTTATGTAAATGCCTCACGCGTGCTATCAGGAGGGAACGAACGTTCATCAGCTAGTTCTGTTATCAGTGACCAGCCTCGCCTCCAGATCCAGATCGCTTTTCTCGTGCTTATGAAGGTCCTGCATATTCATTGTTGAATATTTTGAAAAACGCAGAGCACATAAAAAGAAAAAAAAAAAAGAATCCAGGCATCTCGGGACCTCTCCTGCGTTCTGGTGTGTGTGTGCACACGCGCGTGCAAGCGGCTCTCTTCTACGTGATGTTTTATCCCGAGCATTTCACTCGGTGTCGCGTCGGCAAGTACTTTCCAACATAGCATTCGGGAGTCTTCAGAAAACACGATTTTAATGCCAAAATAATGTTCCGTCATGGAGACGTCCTAAAATGGAATCATTCCGTCGTTAGTAGGATGTTTAGCCTAATTCCATTTCTGCGCGATCCGTCCTATGAGAGGACCCTCCGGGCCACGTGTCTTTGCTTACGGGGCGGCGGCCGGGGTCAGGAAGGTGCCCGAGTGGAGCCTGCGACATCGTAAATGCTCTTATTCTCATGTTCGGCATTATTATTTACTCACAGGCAATTCCCAGAAATGGCATTCTGGGTCAGAGGGCACACCTTGCCCAACTGCCTTCCCTGGGGCCGTGTGGACACACAGTCCGGGCAGGGCACCCCCTCGCCACCCCTAGCCGGAGCTGTTCCACATAAACGCTGGGGGATCATTGTAGAGTCACGTGCCGTTCTAAGACATAACGCAGAGACATCCAGGTACCCTTTACTCCGTGTCCCCCGCAGTAGCTTCTTGTGATATTACGGTTCGGTATCACAACTGGGCTGCTGACCGCGAGACAAGCCACCACCATGCACGGATTTCCCCTATTTTACTGTGGTGTCTGACTGTGGGTACCAAGTCTCTACAGTCCCATGCCACGGGCAGGTTCCTGCAGCCACAACCGCGGGGACAGGATGGACAGTTCCGCCCGTTCAGACCCGCCCACCTGCTTCCTCCACCCACCCGTCCCTAACTCCTGGCTCACGCTAATCTCTCCATCTCTACAATTATGTCATTTCGGGAGCGTCACCTAAATGGAACCATACGGTGTGGGAACTTTGGGGATGGGCTTTTATTCACTCGGCACAAACCCCTGGAGACCCATCCAGTTGTGGATCGGTGATTTACTCCTTGTTGTGGCCGAGCTGTGTTCCGCGTCGCAGACGCACCCGCGGTGCGATGTCCTCCCCCGCAGAAGGGCATCCGGGGACGCCCAGACTTGGGCTGTCTGCCCCTTTTCCACGATTCGTCACTGTGCTTATTTCCCGCCGTTTCCCGAGAGGCCAGGAGGACCGTTTTCAGAAGTCAGCGCCCTTGTTTGGGTTGGGGAGAGATTTCTGAAGTCCCTGCGACGTTTGTCACTAAGAGGCGTCGTCAGGAAGGACAAGAGCATATGCACGGAGGACGACACGTTCCCGCCAAGTTTAAGAACGTCCAGGGGGCTGAGACGAGTCGCTGGTGCAAGGGTCAGGGAACGTCCCAGAAGCATCAGCTCCGATCAAGCAGAGGAAGGACACGGAGCGGGGTCCCCGCACCGAGGACCTGAGCTCACGTGTTGCTCCGCCGGAAGGCGACTCCGCAGAAGACAGCCCCGTCGTCCGTTCCTCCCCGCTCCCCGCGGTCCACAGCCGTGTGTTGTCTACACGTCTGGCTCTCCATCTTCAGCCGGAGCCCCGTAAAATCACTTGGGGGGCAGCACTGGAGAGGAATCGTAGTGAGGGACATGTTGCTGGAGATCTGTTACTGCCGGTTCCAAACAGCTCTGTGAAAATTGTTGCTAAGGCAGTTGAGTAAAAAATTCACAGGCAGCGTACACAGTAACAGCAACAATGAACGTAAGCGCCTGTTTTCAAACAGCCAGCCCCCAAAGCACGACATGTCCGATGCAGATCGTTTTTTTAATGATTTGGAGAGGTCCCACAGACATTTTCTGTGATTTCGACAGCTGCCGAGGGCCCTCATGGCTTGCCAGCATCTGAGATTGTCCCCCTGGTGATAAAGATAGCAACCAGCCTCACAGAGGAGCTCCCCAGGGATGCTCAGCCCCCTCGAGGGGGCACCTGCCCCGACCCCCACCCTGCCCAGTCCCTAGTCCCCTCCTGGGCGTATCCACATACTGATGTCTTCTTCTGCGATAGTGCTGGCGTTTGTCGTTCCCGGCTTGTAAAACCCAGCCCAAACCTAACTGCCAGGTGGTTCTCTCCTTGGTCAGGATGGGGACCGGCTGGTGACGCAGCACCCAGCATCTGAGCAGGAAGCCCAGTGGCTAGCGGCGGTTGACTTCGTGCCCACGCCCACGAGAATGTGATAAACCCATCAGTGCCGTTCAGGCAGCAGCCAGGAGGTACCTCCCACCCACCCCCTGGGCCGGGTCTGCTCTCCCATGTAGGTGCCCAGAGCAAGGGCCCGGCGGGCACTCGAAGGCCTGGCACACTCGGCCCACTCTGCTCTGTGAGGCTCTCCTACTCCTGCCCGAGCCTGAGGCCCCGAAGACGGAGTCACTTTCTTGGCAGACGGGTCCCGCCACAGCTGGGTTGTAAACGGGGAGGGAGCCACGAGTCATCTGTGTTTGCGACACCCAGATAACAGACGGCTGTCACCACGCTTCTGTGCGTCTTGCCCGACTGTCAACCGGTCAGCCCCGCGGCTGCTCGTCATCCTCCCTTAAGGAGGGGAAGGGGAGAAACCACAGGAGGACAGAGAGTGGGTATTAAGACTGGCTTTCCTTAAATGTTGCTTTGTCTGAGAATTCGCACATGGACTCCAGGCCAGAAATGCACATCGGTAAATGCACGCTCCAGAAATCGGGGCCCGTGTCGGGCAGACACGGAGTACGGCAATCCCCCTCCCAACCCCCGCCACCACCCAGGGCAGCCAGGGTCCCCTGAGCAGCCGCCACTGGCAGGGCCCACCCGGCTCCAGGCTCCGTGGAGCAGGATACGACCTCCACGTGGGAAACACGCTCTGGCAGCCACGGCCACGCATGGTCAGAGCCGGGGTAGACGTGGAAGCCGTGGCTGGCCCTGCCCTGACCCCGTCTGGTGCCGAGCAGGGACAGGAGTGCGGGGGCGGGCAGCGCACACCAGCTCCCCTCTCCCCCGGCTAGAGCGGAGCTGCGTGAAGCCTGTGTGCGTCGCAGCCCAGGCTTGGTCACCGGAGGTATGTGGCCGGGCCAGTCCCTCCTTACTGTCCGGCTTAATACCATACCTTTCAGATTCGCAGAGGTGGGGTGTGGTGAGCCAGGAGTGGTCCCGGGTAGGAGGTCACAGCCTGAAGCTGGCAGGGGACACCAGGGAGCCCTGGCCACTTGCCCCTGGCTGAGCGTGAGGAAGCCGGGATGCCAAGGCCATCTCCGTGGGTGGAAGAACCTTCTGGAAGAGGTGGAGCTCGGGGAGGGGTGTGCCCCAGTCTGCGGGTGAACGCCGTCCCGCTGCCGGCCGGCGGCCCCCACCGCACCCCCATGTTCCTGCCGGCCTCGGCACACACCGGGGCCCTGTCTCTGCTCCAGATCGTGCCCGCGCCTTGGCCCTCACTCGGGTCCCCTCTCCGCTGGCGACGACGCCCTTCCACACCCTCCCTGAGCACGGCCAGCTGGCCACGCAGCTCCGTTTCTCCACGGAAAGTCCCGCTGGAAAGCTCTTCCACGGAACTCAGGAGGCCTCTGCCCTGGGCCTGGCTTAGCAGGGAGCTCTGGTCGAGCACGGGTCCGGCCGATGAGCCCCCAGGACTCCCGGGGACTCCTGGCGGTGGGCTGTCGGGAGGCGAGGGAGTCAGTCTGTGCGTCAGGCGGTGGTGGCCGTGGTCAGCCCCGACCCGGGCGGCTGTCTCGTGGGCGGGAGCTCTGCCTTCATGACTGTTTCGGGCACAACGGACGGCCGGTGTCACGGTCTGTATGGATGGACTGGGTGAGGAGACCTCGGGTGGCATTCCAGGCCACGGCTGCGGACCTGCGGGAGGGGCCGGAGAGAACGTGCAGTGACGTCGCCGTGGAAACCGGTTCCCCACCTCCCGCCCCTCATGCCCTGCGGCTGTGTCTTGCAGGTGGTCTTCAGCAAGTACTGTAACTCCAGTGACATCATGGACCTGTTCTGCATCGCCACCGGCCTGCCCCGGTGAGTGGCCCAGCTCGCCCCGCCCCCAGAACGCCCCGCCCCCCAGGCCACCCCTCCCCTGGCCCACCCCCAGAACGCCCCACCCCCACCAGCAGGGCACTGGCTCCCAGAGAGGACCCAGTCTGGGAGGGAGGGCCAGCCGCCAGGTCCGAGGGGTGACGGGTGGGCCAGGGCCCCGTGGCTCACCTCGCACTTGGGGGCCCTTCCCAGTCAGTGAGTGAGACCGGCAGGAGGGCAGGGCGGCCTCCAGCCCCCCAACCCCCCCCACCCCACCCTCCCCGGCGATGCCTGCAGGAAACCGCTGGGCGGAACTAGACAGAAATCACCGTCTTAAGAGGGTCTTTTCCCCTTTTTATTTATTTGAAGAAGGATCCAGGAGGGGGTTGTGTTTTGGCTTGGGTCCCCCAGCCCCAAACAATCCCGTGGGCGCGATTTTCTATCTGGGGGAGGCGGCTGGGCGGGGTGCCGCAGAGCCCTGTTTGGGAAAGACAGATTTTCAGAAAGCAGTTGAAAAGGCGGAAATCCCCGTAGAATCGTCAGAATTCCTGGGTTATTCCCACGGCGAACGGTCTGTCTGAGGGCAGTTTCTGCCCTGACGTTCTGACTGTGAAGGGTGGTCGGGGTCGCCTTCTGTGTGGCCCCTGAGCCCGGCGCGGCGACCTGGGTCGAGGAAGGGGTCACAGGCAGGGGAGGACAGGCCGAGGCGTCGCCCGGACCTTACAGCAAACTGCAGATTACAGCGGCAGAAACAGGCCGCGGCCTGGGCGTCTTGGAGCATCGCGCTGGGAAACAGACTCATTCGGTTCTCGCAAATGACCAGATTCAAGTGCCCCCCCCCCGACACCCTTGCAGGCCACCGGAGACCAGAGAGGGTTAAATCACGTGTCCAAGGCCACACACACACACACACACACACACACACACACACACACACACACCCGGCTCAGCAGAGGCCCGGGGACGAGGGGTTGGGGGGGAAGGTGTGGAGACTCGGTTTCCCCGCTAGAAACTTCTTCCTAGGAGAGGTCCCCGCCCCCGTGGCTCCCAGGGGCAGTGAAGCTGAGGGCAGAGGTCTCCCTGCTGACCCGCAGCCACGCTCGGGTCTCATCCCTGCTCCGTAACTTAGACTGCCTCCCCTTCCCACTTTAAAGCCCTCAAAAACGGACGGAGCCCTTGGAATTACACACAGGCTCTGCCCTGCCCTGGGGCCGGGCCACTTGTCCCTTAGAACTCAGGGACACTGACGCGGTGTGTCTTCCAGGAACACGACCATCTCTCTGCTGACTGCGGACGACGCCATGGTGTCCATCGACCCCACCATGCCGGCCAATTCCGAACGGTAAGCAGTGGCCTCCGCCGCTCAGCACCCTCGTGGCCCCCCCGAGACGTCCCTGCACACGGGGGGCCGGCCCCATGGTGTCCTCTTAATTCACGGCTGTAGGAAAAGCCAAACTGAAACCAAAGACAGGGCAGGGGTAGGAGGGTCCTTTGCAGACCGGTCCCTTTCCAAGATCATCACGGGCGCAGGTGGGCTCAGGGCCCTTGGGAGGGCTTGCCCTCAACGAGGGTCCTCAGAGGAGGCACGGACAGGAAACTGAGACCCCGAAGTCTGGTGAGGAGCAGAGGAGCCAGGCCCCGGGCTGAATGCCGACGGCCCCGTCCTGCTCTGGAAGGTTCCCGGACCGTGCCCCTGGGGGTGTTGTGTTTGCCACTGGGCCGGGTCCTGGTGCGGACCTGGGGCTGCCCGCTAGACGCCTCCACCGGGACAGTGGGGACCCCGGGGGCCCGAGGAGCTAAACCCGGAAAGGCCTGGCAGGGGAAAGGGGTTAGTGAAGGTTCGAGGAGTCAGCAGCGCCCATCGTGGGGCCGCAGGAAGGACAAGGCGTCCGAGCAGAGCCCCTCCCCTCGCTGGGCGGCCCCTTGGACAGCGGCCTGCCGAGTCCCAGGGGCCCCCACTTCTTGTGTGCAGCTGCGCAAGGCCAGGGAGCAGGGCCCATGGGGGGGCACCCCCTTCAAGTTCCCCTGTCGGTGGCTCAGTATCTGCTCTGAGGGACGTTTGTCAATCCGGCCGTCGGGGCGTCCCAGTGGCCCAGCCCTTGGGGCCGTTCAGAGCCGGAAGGAGAAGCCATGTCCCGGGCAGACCCCTCTCGTGCCCCAGCGGCTGGAGGGCCCGTGTAGGATGTGGCATCCCTGCGATGGGGTGGCCCGAGACCCTCACTGTAGTTCCCCGAAGGTCCCCCCCACCCCAGGTCTGTGCACCTGCTCCCCCCAGCCGGGCTGGGTGCAGGAGCCTCCCAGGCCCTGACGGGGACTCAGGACAGCCCCAGTGCAGACACTCACTGCCTGAAACGCAGGGGGCCGAGGTCGAGATGCGCTCTGGCGTTTTCTCTTCACAGAGTTACTGGTTACCCGCTCAGAGGTCACCGGCCCCGACCCAGCTCTGCGGGAGGCCGCCCTCCTCCCTCCCTCTCTGTGCCCCCAGGTTCTCCCTGGGCCTGGGCCCCAGGACTGGCTTTTCTCTGGGCGCCGAGGTGGTCGTGGTGATGCTGGGCGGCACCCCTCTGCCCCTCGGCTGATGGGACCTCCTCTCCCTCCGCTGGCTTCCCCGCCACCTCTGTCTGCTTCCGACCCTCCGCCCCGGGGGGGCAGGTGCACTCAGGGGCCTCCTGCTCGGCCCCCCGCCAGGACCTGTCTGCTCTGGTTCTCTCTGGTCCCTCTGCCTGGGGGTCCCACCATTCTAGTGTGACCAGTCCCACCAACCCAGTGACTTTCAGCCCTGCTGAGGACTGAAACACCAGAGATCTCCACAAAGCCCCAGTGCCCAGACCCCTGCTAGGACCCGTCCGATGCGGAGTTTTGAGGGACTGCTTAGAGTTCACCGGGCGACTCCAGGTGCAGCCCTGGGCAAGCGCTGCTGGTGGAGAGTGTGGAAGACATGAGAAGCGCCCGAACCCACACGCACTGGAAACAAGGCGTGACCTGAGCTGCCAGAACCCAGACATACTAGGACACCGTCCCTAGGGTGATGAATCCCTAGTTCCATGTAAGCGACTTCCAGAAGGTCTCCTGAAGCGCGGCCCTGTCCTGAGCGAGAGTGGGGCAGGCCCAGGGAGGGTGTAGCGGGAGGACCCCCCACGGCGCTGTCCACCCTTCACCCAGGGTAGCTGGGCCCTCCAGCTTTTAGATTCATGTTTTCAGCTGTCAGAGTTTTCCATGTGGCCTGGGACTGCTGAGCCCCAGGAGGCCCCGTCCGTCGTGCTGTGCCGTTGGGTACGCCAGAGTCCCTCTGGGTTTCCCGTGCATGTTCTCTGCGGGTCCACAGCAAGCCCAGCCCCTTCCCAGACCCTCCCAGACCCTCGGGTCATGCGTCTCCCTCTTCAGCGACAGACCGTGGCACAGCGAGCAGATCCTCCGTGCCCTGCTGACCGGGCCCGAGGATTTCGAGAGCTTAGCCGTTCGGACAGTGCAGTGACACCCATCCCTCAGTGTGACTCAGTGCACGTGGACTGTCAGGTGCCCGAGGACAGGCACGTTTCATCCGTCCACTGTTCTGTTACCCGTCCCTGACCCAGATGTCACCGCTTGTGACAAACTGAATGACCAACCAGGCAAACAGCTGACACAGACAAGTGGCCTGTGACGGTGTCCCACAGGCCTGTTTCATCCGATACCCTTGTTCCTACATCCGTGGGCTGAGTCAGAGGACTCCGTATCCTCCTGTTAACAGTCCTGCCAGGACACCTACCCCAGGACCGTGGCCGTGCGTGCTCCCGCCGGCGACGCCAGGGCACCTGTCTCCTTGGTCCCCTCTGGCCTGCCTGTTCGCAGGCTTGAAATTTCGCTTAACCACTCTCTTGAGGAAGCTTTCTTAAAAACCGTTTTCAGCGATTGCGTTTCCCTGAACCTCTTTCCTGTGGTTTCCCTCCGCCTCGGCCACAGGTCCTTGTGTGTCAAGGGCAAACACTCTCCCATCCCTTCTGGCCTCGGGACGACCAGGGTGGCATCAGATGGGACAGACCCATCTTCCCTCGTGCAGCTGAGAGATGGGGTTGCCACGGGCTCGAGCTGGGCGAGGACGGAGAGCCTCCCCGCGTCCGTCGGGCGTCGGGGGCACTCGGGCAGCCCTGGGGTCTCTGCCAGTCGCAGGGGCCTTCTGCACCCGAGTAGCGACGGGACCGATCACCGACTGTGTTCAGCTCGCCAAACACGAACATCACAGAGGGAGTTCATCATTTAAATGCTGTATTTAAAGTATTTGGAATTCTTCCGAACGAGGAAGCTCAGAACAGCCAAAGAAACTAATTTCAGAAAAAAAGAAAAAAAAAAAAACCCTAATCCGCTGAATTCTAATTTATCCCGAGCAGCTTATCTCCCACGGCAGGCGCGCCGAGAGCACCTTGAACGGCATCTCACGTCCGAACTGTCCCCTCTCTTGCAGCACCCCCTACAAAGTGAGACCCGTGGCCGTCAAGCAGCTGTCTGGTAAGGCCCTGCTATCATTTTTAAAATTAAAAGAAAAAAAGAAGGCTCCAGACTGCCCCTGTGCTTGAATGTGTATTAGGTAAGCATCTGAATCCAAAACCCCGTGCGACTGCAGAACCCAAATCCCTATCTTAGACCCCCCGCCCCGGAAGTCCCTCAGGAGCCTCCCTCCCCTGCTGTCCCTACAGACTCAGCAGACGCTCGGTGACGCGCCGTCCGGCATCCTCCTGGACGCAGGGCCTGTCCCGCTCACTCAGACTGTGACCTGCAAAGGTGGGCCCTTTGCAGCCCCCCAGCCCCCGGGATGCTTCGTGTAGCCAGCGGTGCTGTTTTGCTAAAACCCAATTCCTTTCGGATCTTTTATGTCCCTTATTTATGGGTGATTCACGCACCATGAACTGTTCCCACTTACGTGTAGGCTCTGATGAGCTTTGAAAAATGCATCCCGCTCGTCGTCGTGAACCAGAATCAAGACACAGAGCATTTCGGTTACCCGACAGGGCTCTCCTGTGCCCCTTCCCACAGAACCCCCACCCCGCTCCCTGTCGGCGGCTGAGCCGCTCTCTGACCCCGTAGAACCGTCTCTCCCAGAGCGTTGTATAAAGCACGTCACGCAGAGCGCGCACTCCTTTCTGACTCAGCCTGTCGTCTTTGACGCCGGACGGTGTGGGGCGTCCCAGCGGCTCATTCCTTCTTATTGCTGGGAAGGCTTCGTGGTGTGGCCGGACCCAGCGTGATGACCCGGCCTCCAGTTAGAGGACACCCGGGTCCCCTCCAGACTGGGCACTTTATGAGCAAGGCAGCTATGAGCACTCAAGGGCGTGCCTCTCTGGGGACACGTACTCCGATGTCTCTCGGAACGAACGGGACTGTGCTTGTTTCACTTAAAAATAAAATCCAGTCAATCCATTTTTTCCAAAGTGGCGGCAACGTTTTGCCTTCCCACTCACGGCGTGTGCGCCCTCCTCGCCTGCACTTGGAACTGTCTGCCCTCTTATGTGACCCATTCCGACGGGTGGGTGGTGGCCCTGCACTGGGTTTGCATCTGTGTTTCCCGGGTGACTCACCAGGAGAAAGCATTTACTAACCGGTCATGAATCTTCCTACGTGATCTGTCACAGTCGTCCAGACTGAGTTCCCGTAGGTCGACCCGTGAGCGCTCCCGGTCGTTCCGACACACCCCGTTACTCAGACATCCTGGGAATGGTTTCTCCCGCCTGACTCACTTGCATTTTCCTGGTAGAGCCTTTCAGGGAGGAGAAATACCAGATTCTGCTCAGGCCTGGTTGATCTGTTTTGCTCTTTTATGGTTTCGCTTTGGGTGCCCGATCTCCGAAATCGCAGCTCATCCCCTGCCCGTGGGGTCGTCGGCCGTGCATGCTCCTAAAGGTTTTATTTTATTTAATTTTTTTTAGCTTTTACATTTCGGTCTGTGATCCATTTCAAGTTGACCTTGCTGTATGGCCTAAGCCAAACGCTGAGCCTTTTCTTTCTAAACTGTGAGGTTAATTTAATTTTGATTCTTATAAGATTGAGTTTTTGTAAGATTCCTTTTTTGAAGATGTTATTTATTTATTTGACGGAGAGAGCAAGGGAGCACAAGCAGGGGAGCAGCAGAGGGACGGGGGCGGGGGCTCCCCGCTGAGCAGGGAGCCTAATGCGGGGCTCGATCACATGACCTGAGCCGAAGGCAAATGCTTAACCGACTGAGCCACCCAAGCACCCCAGATTTTTCAGAAGATTCTGGAGAACAGAATTCTGAAGCCACCGGTCGGGTGCCGGGCGGGGTGTGGCGAGACAGTGAGTCGTCTGGGCCTTTTCTCGTCTTGAAAGTGACAGTGTTGACACACGGGCCCTGGTCCCTTTGAATGTTCTTCAGTGCCCGAGCAGCTGTTTCGATAGCAGGTGTTAGAATAAAGTAGGAGTTCTCACTTTTTCTAGGATGAAAGTTCCTTTTTAACATAAAAGGCACTCGAGCCCTTGATGTGGTTAAAAAAAAAACATGATCTTTATTTTTACGTCGTTATTAAGTAGACCCCATTCTTTATTCGGATCTCCCCAGCTTCTCTCCTGAGGTCCCTCTTCCGCTCGGGCATCCCAGCGGCGGCGCAGCCCACCGCGCACTCATCGCTGGGTCTTCCGGGTCGGCCCTGGTCTCGCAGGGGCTCCCACTCCCCTTGTTTGGTCCCAGAGCGTCTGTAGAATGTCCCCCAGGCCAGGTTTGTTAGATGTGTTCCTCGGGCTTGGCCCGGGGGTGTGGATTTGGGGAAAGAACTAAGGGGTCCAGGACATCCCCTTGACTCCCTGGCCTCTCCACGGGGAGGTGACTGCTTTTCCCTCCCTCCGTCTGCTCTTCGGAGGGCAGTGCTCCGTCTAGCCCACCGTCCGGTGGGGGAGAAAAGGACGGACGGTCCTTCTCTCTGTGAGGACAGCCACTTGCTCCAGAACGTTTGTCGGAAAGACAGTCCTTTCCCCCCACGAATTGTCATGACATTCTCGTCCAAGCTCAGTTGTCCCCGTACGGGTGAGTCTTCTCCGGACTTGCCGTCCTGTCCCGTCAGCCAAGTTCATGTCTGGGCTTCGGCCCCCGACGCCGTCTTACCACTGTGCATTCACAGGAAGTGCTGAAAGCAGCAAACGCAAGTCGGCCGCTTGCTTTCTTCTTTGTCGAAAATGTTTTACTTATTCCAAGTTTCTGTTATTTCTTTTTCAAGTTCCTTTTATTTTCAAATAAATTTTAGACTCCGTCTGTCAGTTACCACCAAAAAAAAAAAAAAAGTCTGCTGGGACTTTGAAGTTGTACTGAATACATAGAACGCTTCGAAAAGAATTACGAAAGGGGCGTCTGGGTGGCTCAGTGGGTTAAAGCCTCTGCCTTCGGCTCAGGTCATGATCTCAGGGTCTTGGGATCAAGCCCCACATTGGGCTCTCTGTTCGGCAGGGAGCCTGCTTCCCCCCGCCCCTCCGCGTGCCTCTCTGCCTGCTTGTGATTTCTCTCTGTCAAATAAATAAATAAAATCTTGAAAAGAAAAGAATTACAGTGATGATCTATAATGTTGAGTCTTCAGAATGTGGTTTCTCTCGATTTATCTAGGTTTCTCTTAATATCTTGCAATATATTATAGTCGTCAGGGCAAAGTTCTTGAAGAGATGTTGATAAATTTATCACTAAGGATTTAATCTTTGTAATGCTGTTATCAATGGATTTTTAGGTCAAGTCCCAGCAGCTTTTAGCTTCTAAAAATATAATGTGCTATGGTGAGTGCTGTGGAGTGTGTAAGCCTGGTGATTCACAGACCTGTACCCCTGGGGCAAGTAATACATGATGTGTTAATAATAATAATTTTAAAAAATCAAAAACATATATATAACAGGCTTTGTGTATTGACTTCGCTAAATTCGCTTAGCAGATCAAGTGCCTTTTTGCAGATTTCCTGTGACTTTCTACGCCTGCAAACAGAGAATTGCTTCTTCCTTTTAGATCTGGATGTCGTTTGGTTCTTTTCTTTTTCTTGACGTGTTGCCCTGGCTAGGGTGTCTAGCTACAAGAGCAGTATAAGGTGTGAGAATGCAGGTTCTTAACTCCGTCCTCATCTTAGAGAGAATGTGAGTTTTTTCACTATCAGTTACGATGTTGGCTGTCGGGTTTTTTATAGATTCCCTTTACCAGGTTGAGGGCTTTGTTTTTCTTAATTCCTCATTGGTTGAGAGTTCTGATCATAAATTCGTGTTGGATTTTGTCAGATACTTTTTCTGCCTCTCTGGAGATGATCATGCTTTTTACTCCTCTGTTAGTGGTGGGTCTGTTGATTGATTTTAAAACGTTAACCCTGAATTCCTAGTATAAACTCCATCTGGCCATGGCATAGTATCTTTTTTGTTTTGAATTCAGTTCGCAAATGTTTTGCGGAAGATTTTTGTATCTGTATCAACAAGAGATCCAGTCTTATATTCTCACAGTATGTTTTTCTGGTTTGGGCTTTACGGTGATATCGGCCTCAGGGAGTGAGTGGGGACGTGCTCTGCCCTCCTGCCTTCCGGAAGAGTTCATGTAGTGGTGGAACGTGTTTCACAGAATTCACTAGTGAGTCCGCCATGCTTGGACTTTCTTTGTGGGAAGGTTTTAAACTATGAACTCAGTGTCCTTAAGAGGGAAGTACGTCTGGGTTTTCTGCGTATGTGGGACTGACTTTGGGAAGCGGTGCCCGTTCTGCTGGAGCTTGGGGAGTTCTTGCCATCCCGTCTGTGTCTGTGGGATTGGAGTGCGACCCGCTCTTTCTTTCGGGATCCTGAACATTTATATCTTCTCTCTTCTTAACCAGTGAATCGGTCTGACGTATACATTTATTGACTTCTTTTTCTACAAGTCCGCTCCGAGCTTCATTGGTTTTCTCTATTGTGGGTCTGATTCCTGTTTCAGTGATTTCTCCTCTGACCCTTTTACTTCTTACCTTCTACCCACCCCACACCTAGTTTGCTCCTCTTTTTCTGGCTTCCAGAGGTGGACGCTTCAGTCATTAATTTTAGACCTTTCTCTTTTTTGCATAGTAATTTGAAGCGAAAGTCACCCTCTCAGTACAACTTAGCTGCATCTCGTGGGCTTTGATGTGCTGTGTTTTCATTCTTACGCAGCTCAAAGTGTTTTCTGATTTACCTTGTGCTCCCGGCTGGGACCCCCTTGTCATTTAGAAGAGTGTCGTGTAGTTTTCAAACGGTTGTGCATTTTCCAGTTATCTTTCTGTTACTGATTTCTAAGTTAACTCCATTGTGTCAAAAGTGGAGCCTGTATGACTCCGATCTTTCCTAATTTATTGAGACGCATGAGGTATCCTGGTGATGGCTCCAGAGACACCTGGAAAGGGTGCGTATCCTGCTGTTATTAGGTGGACTATTCCATCAGGATCCCTAGGTCAAGGTGGCTGATAAGTAGCACAAGTTTCCCATATCTCTGTTTTTCTGTCTACTTGTTCTGTCGATTACCGAAAGACGGGTACCGAAACATCCAAGCCCCTTGCAATGTGCTCATTGCTTTTCTCAGTCTGTCAGGCTGTGCTTTATGCATTTCCAATTCCTGTTATTGGGCGCGTACTTATTTAAAACTGTTGTGTTGTCCGGATGGGCCAATCCCTTTATCCTTAGGAAAATGGGACCTTTATCCTTGGTTCTATTCTTTGTTTGAGTATCTTCCTCATCTCCCGTGAATGCAGCTACGGGGCTCCCGTAGGCTTCGTCCCCACGGTGCCCTCTTTCTGTCCTTTTACTTGGACTGTCTGTGTCTCTGTACTTGAAGTGGTTTCTGATTGACACCACGTATCAATTTTGGCAATTTCAGCCTTTCGGATGGAATTGTTAAGTCATTTATAATAATCATAATCATAGATACAGTTGGGTTAAATCTACTACTCATTTTGTTCATCTCATTTTTTTTTTTTTACTTTTTTCTCTCTTTTCCTATATCTTTTAGATCCCGAGCATTTTTTTCTCCACTCTGTCTCTGTCTCTGTTATTTCTTCTTGCTACTCTGGGTTTCACAGACTGTATCATTAACATATCACAAATTCTACTAGACTGCCTTGATGACACGGGGTCCTGGACCAGAGTCCTGGCATTTCTCCCCACCAGTGCTCCGTGTCATACATTTTACTTCTATGCAGCCTATGTTTTAAGCCCCATAATCCGCTGTTAATCATTTTTTGCTTTCCACAGTCAACTATATTTCTTCTGCATTTCTTTGTACAGACCCATATGTGCATTTTTTGCATGTTGTTGATCATCTGGGTTTCGTTTTCTCCCATTAAAGAATGTAGCTCTGTCCTGGCAGGCAGTTGAGTTATTTACAAATCAGTGTGATGGCTTTGAGACCCGTTTTTAGGCTTTGCTAGGACAATTGTAGAGGAACCTTACTCCAGGGATGGTTCAGTCCTATTGCTAACGTGCAATGCCTCTGGGAGCTCCCTTGAATTCCTGGAGATGACTTTGGGGGACATCGGGAGCCCATCATGTGAGACCTTGAAGGCCCGTCAAGAGGCTACTGCTCTAATTCTATAGGCAGAGGGCAGTGAGGGGGCCGCAGGGGTGGTGAGGACTGCTCAGATTTTGGCATGTTCTGGGGAAGACCCCAGCTTTTTTCCCAGCTGGGAAGACCCCAGCTTTTTTCCTGACCGAGCTGACATGGGATGTGAAAGAAAGAGCCGTCAGAGAAGCCTCCAGGGTCACCAAAAAGGAACAGCACCTCCCACAGGGAACCAGCTGAGGGTGTCATGGCTGCCGGAGAAGGGAGCCCACTTTGGAACGTACTGGAGCAGCGTGCCGTGGGACCAGTGTGGAGCTGACGTGTCTGGAGGAGGCTAATCTCCCTCTCCACGGAGGGTGCGTCGTGGGACTGGTGACGGTGATGATGATGGCAGTGTTTGCTGCCAGGGCTTGGTAAGCGCCTCCCCGCCCCCCGAGAGGACGGGAGCTGGCAGGAGGGACCCAGGACAGAGCCCTGAGACCCAGCACTCGGGCACAGGACTCCGTGGGAAGCCGGGCACTGGCTTCTTGTCACCATCCAGAACAGAGGGGCCGAAGAATGAAGCCTTTGAGGAACAAAGAAGCCGAAGCTGAGCGTGGGGCCGACCAGACGGGAATGAGCTTTGGGGAAGACGACCGGGGGACGGGGCAGCCGCGCACGGACATTTACATGACGGTCATCGAAGGAAGAATAAAGAGGGGTTTCTGCGTAACTTTGGGGTCCGACGTGGACCAGCGGAGGTGGGTTTGTGCCCCTTAAGGGAAAGAACTGAGCAAAAGCTGGAGCCGGTGTGAGTGCCCCTGGCTGTCTGGGGAACCTGGGAGCCAGGTTCTCTGCAGCTGTAAGAAGTGGATTTCCTCGAAAGGTGTGCCTTCGCCAGCACCGCGAACACCGCCGCCTGGGGCAGGTCCACCCCCACTCTGGGCGCACTGACGGTCAAGCTAACCCCCCCCCCTTGCCCCGGCTCTGGTGCATGAGGACCTCTTCTCTCCCAAGGCACTGGCATTCCAGATTTTCCCTTTGGGGACAGACCCCCCCCCCAACCGGCCTGAGTCTTCCTGAGACAAGCAAGGACACGGAACTCTGTCTTTCCTTCTGGAACTTTTTCTACGAATGTTAACTCCCGCTCTCTGCAGGGAAACACCCCTCATCGCCCGTGCATCCGCGCCCAGCCCAGCTGCTTCCAGAGCCCTGAGTGTGGCGCAAAGTAGCCGCCGTGTCTGTGATTCCACAGGCCACACTCACAATGGCAAGAAAAAGCAGCTCAGGAGAGGAGGTGGGAGCCTGGGGTCCAGACTTCCAGGCAGCTGCTGAGGCCCCCAGCCCTGGGGTCCCGGTCCTTCCTGCTGACCCCACGTTTCAATCAATGCCCCGAACTCGTCCTCACAGAGACATTCAGTGTGGAAATGCCCAGTCTTGCTTCGCAGGGAAGCAAGGAGTATTGGGGAAAACATGACTTTCCGTAGAAAAGAAGGGTCGAGGTCCTGGCCCGGGCCCCACCCCCGTGGCAAGTGCAGGGATGTGCTGGAGATGGAGGGCGCCCGCGGCATAGGATCGCGGAACAGGAAGCGTGCCGTTCCCCGTACACGAGGAGCTTCTGTGTCTACCGAACACCTTGTCAGAAAGACACGCTCTTCGCCCTGGTATGGGAGACAACCACGGGACAGACTGTTTTTCCCTCTTTTACGGGTAAAATAAATAGGAACCGCTAAGACCGCGGGAGGGAACTTAATGCATCTTCTCGCCAGAAGGGAGCGGAGTCTTTTGAACAGCCTTGAGCTGCCCGTCGCGTTTGCTGGATCTGAGCGGCTCAAGCCCAAACAGGGCGTTTTCCAGATGATCATATGCGTTATTTCAGTGTCCGGCCAGTTCCCGTGTGTGCCTGCGGGGCGTCGTCCTCTGCCTGCAGGAGCCGATGGAGGGATCATGGGAGGAACGGCGTCACCCCAGATCCAGCACCGTGATCAGAGCTGGAGGAGAAGCAGAGGCCTTGGAGCCCAGGCTGGGCCTCACCTGGGCTGAGCCTCCCGTGCGGGAGGCAGGGGGTGGGTGGTGCAAGGATCCGTCTGGGGCAGGTCTGCGTCAGGGATCATTTCTCTATTGACACAAGTGACCCAAGGCCGCCTCACTTGGTGCTTTCACAGGGAGGCCCTGTGGAGGCTGCGCCTGAGCCTGACTCTTGTTTCTGTCATCCTGGGCAGAGGTCATGGGTGGCTCAAGGCCTTTTCCTGCTTCACAACTTTATCATCCTTGTTCCCAAGAACAGAAAAGGAAAGCGCGCCAGAAGCACAGAGCAGGAGCCATCATGGAGAGAGATGACAGGTGGCTGATCGGGAGTGACAGGGTGCCTGGCTGTACCTTGGACATTGCCCAGAATTCCAGCAGGCCACAGACACCCCCATCCGTTGGGCACTGCCTGCCCTGTTCCCACAGGAAGGCTCAGAGCTCCAGGGCTGGGCCCCCCATCTCAAGGCTCAGGGAGGCCAGGCCAGAAGGGCCCGTCTGGATCCGGCCACGGGTGCCTGTCTGCTCGGGTCTCGGAGAAAGTGAGCTTCTGGACCAGCTCCCCACCGCTTACGGAACAGGAGTCACGGTGAGTGCCCGGGACCCGCCCTGGCTGACCGGCGGCTCAGTACAATGCCAACACCACGGGACACCGAAGGCGAAGGGGCTTCCGGGCAGTGAGCTGTTCCGGCAGGAGGGGACCGCACTGGAGAAGGCCCCCACGGTCCAAACCCTGGTGCTCTAACTGTAAAACGCACACGGGACAGTGAAGACCCTGCCCCTGGGAAAGGATGTAAAACACCCGCTGATCAGTTTCTGGTTGGTTTCGTGTCTTCCCAGCGAGCTACGGTTCACAAACACCAAATGCTCTGTTTTAAGGGGACGGTTCCAGGTTTTTAGTAACAGTCACTTCCTTGTCCAACCACCACCACCGTCTAACTCCAGAGCATTCTGCCGCCCGCACCTATCGGCATTCAGTCCTCTTGCCTGCACGCCCTGGTCCCTGGCAACCACTGTCGCCATGGAGATGCCCGTCTGGAGGTCCTCTTGTGCGTCTGGCCTCCTGCCCCGGGAGCACAGCGTGTACGGGGCTGCTCGGTATTGTGGCCTGTGTCAGCAGTCATTCCTGCTCATGGGCGAACGCGTCCCGGCACGGAGACGAGCCACCTTCTGCATGAGCACACACCCGCTGACGGCGTTTGGGTGGCTTCCCCTCTGGGCTGCCATGAGTGACGCCGCAGGGACGTGGGTGTGCACAGTTTCGTGTGATGCGTATTGAAGTATTTTGAGATCTACTGGGTCACATAAAACATTAAAACATTTTCAGAGTCCGGCGTGTGCTCAGTGGCACAGATCAGAGACTGCGGGTGCCACCGGCAGGCCGGCCTCCTCCAACCTGAGACCCCCCTCCCCGCACTGCCTGCAGACCTCCCCTCCCGGGCGCAAGGCTGTGGGACGTGTCGAGGGCTCACCGCCCGGAACAGTCCCTCCGAGAGAGGGAGAGAGAGAACCCAGGGACAAACGCACCGTGTCCTTGCAGGTGTCAGACAGGTCTCTGAGGTCACCGACACATCGTTGCTCTGGGCCGCCCCAACCCAACGAGCTGCAGACGGCCTCTGCCCCCCACGATAGCCCCACACTGACCCACCCTCGGCCGGCCCTCTTCCCTTGCTCGCCTCTGTCCTGCACACTCGGGTTCCCCGGGGTCCGTGCTGCACGCAGCTCCGCGTCTTCGGGAGAGCTGCCCCCAGTCACTTGTCAGTTAGATGACACGGCCTCGGGACACCTTCTCGCCACACCGCCCGTCCATTCCCTGCAGAGCCGGAAGTGGAAAGCACACCCCACGGGGTTCTTGCAAAGACAAATGAGGCCGTTTGTGCCAAATGCTTGGCCCGGCGCCTGCCCCTTGGTACGTGCTCAGTAAACTGTAGCTGTCGCTGGGAATGACCCAGAGCGCTGCTTTGAGCAGCTGAGGTCTCGCCGCCCTGGCCCTGCTGACTGCCAGCAGGACAGGAACACCCCAAAGGTCGACGGCCACACGGGGTGCTGGCTCTCGCCCCTCGCCAGCTAAGTGCGTGCTTGGAATGTGAGCACCAATGCGTTTGCTTACGCAAGATAATAAAGCTCCTTAATAATGTTTTCTATTCTTAGTGCCGCCTCATTGCCAGGAATGGTATAATCAGCCTCCATCATCCTGACTTGCACGATTTTTAAAACAGGGATGCAGTGGGCCGTGAAAATGAGCCCTTCTCCTGGGTTGCCTCCGAGGCAACATTCCTGCCGTCTTGTCTTTATGGGATGGCGCGTCCTGCCCCCTTTGGGCTGGTCCCTCCAGCAAAGGCCACAGCACCTAGCTGCCGCCGGCAGACGCGTGGGTGGCACACGGTCTTCTGAGGCCTGGGGAGTCTGTGTCCTGACCACAGAATTTGGTGACACGGGAATGGTGGCGCTGGAACATTTCTTCTAGGATGTCAGTGGAGGGCAGCCACTCAAGCCACTGTCTGCCTCTGGGCCCCCAGGAGGGCCCTGCAGAGCCACACGCGCCCACGACCCACGACCCATGCAACTGCGGGGCCCACACAGACCCGAAGCCCCCGGTTTGAACGCTCACACACGTGTCCCCACCTTCCCATCAAGATGAAGAGCAGCTTTGTCACCGGGAAGAGTCCCCCGGCCCTCCTTCCAAGCCTGTCCCCACACGCCCCAAGAAGCCACAGCTCTGCTTGCGTGAGCGGGCCCGCTTTGTCCTGTCCTGGATCTCCCCGCCAGGGCAGGCCTCCCGTAGGGACGGTCTCAGTCTGGATCCCTTGAGCAGCGTGTTTTCAGGACACATGCCCGTCGCTTACTCACGTCCGTGCTGCTGAGCAGAATTCCAGCACACGGGCAGGCAGTGCTGGCTCACCGCGCGTCCTGCGGGGGCGACCTTGGGGAGTCTCCTGTGCCAGCCCCGGTAAACGTCGTACGGATCTTCCCGTGGCCATACCTGTGGTTATCTCGGGTCATAACCCAGGAGTGATGTCGCTGCTTCATAGGGTAGATGGATGCTTCCCTCTATAAGAGGTCGCCCGCTGTGCAGTTTACCCTCTACCCGGCCGTGCAGGGGTGATCTGGGGCTCAACACGCAGCCCAAGCTGACTGTCGCAGGCTTTCCAATTTTAGACACCAAGTACGTAGGTCTTTCCTTATGGTCTTAATTTATATTTCTCAGATGATGTAATGATGGTTGAGCATGTTTTTAGATGCTTACTGGCTCTCTGAGTATCTCATTTTGTGAAGTGTCTGTTCTCTGTGTTTTGCTCATTTTGTAAATGGGCTTGTTGTTCTGTTTTTGTTTTTGTTTTTAATCACTGGTTTGTAGGAAATTCATATACTCTGGGTATAATTCGCCTGCTAGATATATGTATGGCAAACATCTTTTCCCGTTTTGTGGCCCACCTTTTTCATTTCCTTAATGAGGGCATTTGATGAGAAGTTTTTCGGGTGATCGAGTCTAAATTAACAAGTTTATTCTTTTACGTATTGTATTTTCTGTGTCTTCTCCAAGAACCATGTGTCTGCCCCCAGGTGGAAAGATAAGATACATTTTTAGAAGACCGGGACTCACAGCTGTTCTGTTCTTGCCCACAATCCAATTTAAATTAACTTTGTTTGTGGTGTGAGGTAGGGATTGACCATCATTTCTTCTACACAAGCATTTGATTGTTATAACCCCATTTGTTTAAAAGATTTCCCTTGCCTTGTCCCCCCGAATCATGTAGACCCCTCTCTGGAGAATTATTTGTCTATGTGTGGGCCTCCTTGTAGGTTTCTGTTCTGTCTCATTGATCTGTGCGCCCGTCGGGACGCCTGTCACACGCTGGCTCAGTCGCTAGGGCTTAAAATCAGGAAGTTTTCCATATCTGTGCTTCTTTTGCCGTTATTTTGGTGTTTCTTTTTCTTTTCCCTGTGGATTTCAGAATTAAGAGTCGACACATCAGTTTCTCTTTAAAAAGCCTTCTGCGACTTCGATTGATTGCATCCAATTAAGAGATTAATTCGGGAACACGAACATCTTACCTCCATGGAGTTTCCCAGCCCACGAACGTGATACAGCCCTTCCCGTACTTGGTCTTCCTCAGAGTCCCTCAGTAAAGTTTCATAGCGTCCAAGATGAAGGTCCTGCGTTTCTTGTTATATTTGTTCCTCGGCATCTTCTGTTTTCTGGTGTTCCTGTCAAGAGGGTCTGAATTGCCCAATTGTCTGCTGCTAGTTTGTAAAAATACAGCAGATTTGTGCTTATTGACATAGTCTCTTCTGACATTGCTCAATTCATTGGTTAGTTTGGGTATTTTCTGGATTCCTGCAATTTCCCATTGGGATAATCATTGTCTTCTGATCATAAAGACGCTTCTACTTCTAGCATTCCAGTCTGTTTGGTTTTTATATTTCACTTCTCCTGTGGTCCTAGTTGAAACCTCAGTGCTGCTAAGTAAAAGTGAGAGCAGGCACCTGACCTTACCCCAGGAGACGCTTTCTCTCTCACGCCGAGTATGACGTGAGCCACAGCTGTGTTGTACGTGCCCCTTCTCGGGCTGAGGGAATCTTCTTCCCCTAGCTTGCCCAGTGTTCTTTTTTGTCAATTGTTTTTTGACAAAATTCTTTGTTGAATTGCGTCAGGTGTTTTTCATATCTGTTGAGATGGGTCGAGGTGATCTGCTTTTATTCCTGGGTTTCTAGTGGTTTTTATCACAAACAGCTGTTGGGTTTGGTCACATGCTGTTCCGGCATCTACAGGGATGATCAGATGATTTTTCTCCTTTATTCTGTTCAGATGGGCTGTTGCAATGACTGGTTTTCAAATGTTAAAACAGCTTTGCTTTTCTGGGATAACCCCACTTGGATTCCTAGAAAAATACTTAGGAATGAGTTTTTTAAAGGGTACACCGGACCTCTACCCTGATGTAAGATGTATTCTCTTTTATATATTGCTCAGTTTGGTTTCCTAATAATTACTAGGAATTTTTAAGAATCTTTGTGTCAGTGTTCAAGTGGGATACTGGTTTGTAACCTTTTTCTTGTAATGTCTTTGTTAGGCTTTGTGCTGAGGTTATGGAATTTGTATCCTTACCAAAGGGACCCCAAACAGCACCCTCCCCCCCTACCCTGAGGACACAGCGAGGAGACCGCTGTCCCATAAACCGGAAAGCCGCCCCCCCAAACACCACGTCAGCTAGCGTCCTGGTCTTGGACTTCCAGCTGCCACAGCTATGAGAGATAAATCCACACCAGTTTGTGGAGTCCCGTTAGAGCCGACCGAACAGACCAAGCCCATCTACATACATGATAAACCCCATGATACAATATTATCGTTTTTGCTTTAAACAGCCAGTTGTCTTTTCAAGAAATTAAAATTTTAAAGATGATTTTTTAAAGTTTTTCTTTATTTAAGCGATCCCTACACTCAAGGAGGGCTCACACTCACGACCCTGAGATCAAGAGTCATATGTTCCTCTAACTGAGCCAACCAGTCGCCCCTAAGTAGAAATGTTTATAGTTCCCGACCTGTATGTCATTTCTGGTGCTTTTATGTCCTCCTGTGGATTCCCACTTCTCACTGCTGCTATGTCCCTTCAGCCTGAAGAATTTCTTTTTCCTTTTTAACATGTCTTACAGGGCCAGACTGCTTGTGAGGGATTCTCTCAGCGTTTGCTTATCCAAACATGTTTTTATTTTGCCTTCGTGTTGAAAGATGGTTTCTCAGGGTATAGAATTCTGCACTTGTGGTTTGGTTTTGTTTTTGTACTTTGAAAGACATTTAAAGATGTTGAATCATGTTTTTTCCTGCCCTCATCATTTCTGATGAGAAATCAGCTTTTACTTGATCCTTATTCCTGCAGAGATTTCTGCCTTTTTTCCCCCCTTCTGGCCGCTTTCAAGGTCCTTTTCCTTTGTCTGTGGGTTGCAGCAATGTGCTTGTGCTGTACCTGGCTCTGGTATTCTTTTGTTTGTCCTACTTGGTATTTATGGAGTTTCCGTGGGCTATAAACTCCTGTTTTCGCCAAGTTTGTGAAACTTTCAGCTTTATTTCCTTAAATGTATTTTATGCAACATTCTATCTCACCTTCCTTTCTGAAATTCTTTTTTTTTTCAATCTTAGTAGAAGCTTTTATTTTTTTCACTTAAATTCAGTTAATTAACAGAAAGTGTTTTATTAGTTTCAGAGGTAGAGTTCAGTGATTCATCTGGGGTTTCTTATTTTATTTATTTGCCAGAGAGCGTGCACAGAAGCAGGGGGAGCAGCAGGCAGAGGGAGGGAGGGAGAAGCAGGCTCCCCACTGAGCAAGGAGCCCTATGCAGGACTCGATCCCAGGACCCTGGGCTTGTGACCTGAGTGGAAGGGAGATGCCTATTAGACCACCCAGGTGTCCCTCCTCAGTCTTACAGAACACCCAGTGCTCGTTACGCGACATGCCCTCCTTATGTCCACCGCCCAGTTGCCCCATCCCCCACCTTCCTTCTGAAATTCTAATGTCTCTGTTAGAAGGTTGTCACTGTCCTTCAAGTGGTTGCTCTGTTATTTTTTAATCTCTTTTCTTTTTGTTCTACAGATTGCATCATTTCTGTCCATCTGTCCTTGATTTTCCTGACTCTTCTGCTTATTCAAAACTGCTATTAGCTGTCTGTGAATGTTTTGAGATACGCTTTTAAATTCTGCAATTTTGATTCTTATTCATAGATTTCTGCCTCATAACCTTCGATCTGTTTATTATTTACTAACATCCTTTTCCTTAGGTCCTTGAACACAACTGTGATTGTTTCATGAAAGGTGTGGTCTGCTAATTTCAGCATCTGAGTCATCTAGGGTTTCTGTTGGGTGATTTTTTGTTCTTGACTGCATGTCACATTCCCGTTACTTCGCCTCTTTCTTGGTGTAGACTGACGTTATGAATATTACATTGCAGAGATTCTGGATTTTGTTACCATCCTCTGAAGAGTGTTGATCTTTTTTGTTCTACCTGGTCGTTAAATTATTGAGTGATCGCTTTGAATTTGTGGAGGCCTGGTTTATGCTTTGTTAGGGTACATCTCTAAGTGTGGCCCTTCCGGGGCTTCAACAGCAAGCCTGAGGGTTTGTCGAAGCCCTCGTTGTTGCCTGACTCGGACTTTGTCCCCAGTGGTGGGCAGCACTGAAATCTCTGCTAAGCTCCATCATCTTCATAGGCCCACATGCAGGTGCAATTCAGAGACCGATGAGGGAAGGGATAGGAGAGTTTTCCTAGAACTTCTTCCTTTGGGCATTCTGCTTATCATTTCCATCCTCCCCGACAACCCCAGACCCTGCCCTCTGAACCTGCAACCCAGTGAGCCTGCAGTGGTCTGCTCCAGTTCCAGCCACCTCACGCACTGTAAGCCGCTCCACAGCAGAGCATGGAAATCTCTTTCCTGCCTTCTCCAGCAGCACAGCTTCATGGATGAAGCACCGTTTATCCAACTAGTGCCCCAGGGGGGGTATCTTTACGCTGTTGCCCATCTTTGGTCGTTACAGTCAGCCATTTTGTTATTCCTCTTGCTACTTGCAAAATTCCACAGATGGAGAGAAGCCTTTAGTTTGCAAAAAAGCCTCCATCTTCAATAGATTTTTGCAAACGTCCTGTCCTTGGCACCATAATTGATGAGTGTATTAGATGAGAATTTATCCTGACAGAATTCTTCCAGAAACTGCTCTCATGGCGTCATCTTGACATACGCATATGGCGGACAGAGTTCCCCCCCAACATGTATGACCCACTGCTGGTTGCCAGATACAACTATGCCCGGGGCATCCTTGCCAGAATATCGTACCCACATCCTTCTCCCTCCAAAGTACACCACACCTCATCAGCCGTGGGGGAGGGTGTTTCTGAGGGATGAGGAGTGTGTGCGGAGTGTCCTTGCCCCATGGGAAAGTGCCACACTCTCTGGCCTTTGCAGCCCTGAGTGGGAATATGACTGGGGGAGAGGGCAGAAGACTCTGGCCCTGTCGTGACTCAACTTTCTGTCTACATCACATAGCCACGTCAAGTCACTAGGAGGGCTCAATGACCCATCAGTACAAGCCGCTTAAAGTGGTGCCTGGACTGTAGTTAAGAGCTCAATAAAGATTGTTATGGTTGTTTGTTAGGGTTGTTGCAATCTATAAAACAATAAAGGAAAATTGCACTCCGAGCTATCCCCGAGGCAACTCCCCTTACCGGCATTTATCTTGAAAAACTTGAAAAACAAGCCTCGGGAGAAGGGCAGAGGGAGAAATTGTATGCAGACATCTGGGATCAAATCAAAGCAGAATAGGAAATCCCCCTCTCCAAATCCAAAAGGGGAAAAGCTGCGCCCTACTCCTGCCTCCGAGGTGCCGTGAGTCTGTAATGACCCTGCCCATCCCCCAGCTTGGTGGCTACAAGACCCGCTCCAGAATTTCAGGTGTGGTCATCAGGGCACTTCGGTCCACCTTGCTTTCTCTGCTACCTCTGAAGGCTAACAGGAGGCGAAAGCATGAGTCAAGGTCACCACCAGCCACAGGGAAGCATCCTGTCGGCTGCTGATAAACGGGAGTGATTTCTCGGTAAGACGTGTCCTGGAAAGGGCACCTGTGCCTTTAAGAAGCAAGGTGAGGTCACAGGTAACCATGTAACTTTACTGTGCTCCCGGGTTATAAGAGAAACATCCTCGCTCTGCTCATCCGTTTTATGTTTATGACGTCCATAAACACCGAATTGCCCGTGACTGTGCCCTGGGCCAGAATGTCCTCTCCCAGCTAGAGGGGCCAGGAGAGCAAAAGTGGGGCAGAGGTGAGTTCACCCCTCCTCCAAGAAGGAGGGAGGGGCGGGGGGCAGACAGGGGTCCCCCTCCACATCCCCCTCGGCAGAGCCCCAGACAAGAGTGGCCATAAATGAACCTCTGGGGCCTCAGGGTATCCCTCTGGACTAGTCTCCCCACTCTGAAGCCGTAGCGGACTCTTCGGTAAATGTTTCCGGAAGGACGCTCAGTATCTCACCGCATTGCTTCCGGGTGAGTCAGGGGAAGTCCCGCTTGCCCAGGGTCACGTCCAAGCCAGGGCGCAGCCGTGATGTTGCACAACATGTGCCCACGTGCCAGAAAGGCAGACCCGCAGGGAGCTCCCAGGCAAGTGTGTCCCAGGGGATCAGGTGTCTGGGCTGAGGTCCCCCTGCCACCTGCCCTCCCCGTGCAAGTTTGGGGCCCCCATATGACTAGGGCCTGTTTGCATTTGTTTAGGGAGAGAAGGAAAGGCCCACGCCCCGGCCAGTGCAGGTGTGCAGGGGACAAGAGTGCGGCCGTCACCACTGTCACTCCGCTCAGCACTGGGTAAAGAGAAATGCCCGGCAGCGGGCTGGCCAATCGAGTTAGTGCCTCGTGTAGACTACTCTTCAGGGCAGAATTTATAGATTAGGCTGTCTTATTGATCGGGTGAACCAGATTTCTGTGCCCTGGCTGTGGGGGGGACTGGGGATCTGTCTGGAACAAGTGAACAACTCCTAGAAGCGCTGGGAGAGGCGGAGGCGGGTTCCTTGAACCGTCCGGGCCTCGGGGCAGCGGCACGTGTGGGACTCCTGGGTCCCTTGTGACAGCAGCTGGGTGACGCTCTGGGGAGGGTTCCCGTCCTGCCCCTGCGCCCCAGGAGTCCCCTTGGCTCTGGCTCCCGGGCCGGGTCCTGGGGCCCCTGAGGGTGCATCTGTGGCCCGAATCTGGACTGATGTGGTGGTGTCCCAGCAGCCGGACCCACCCCCTGCCAGACGCGGAGATGACCTGAGCTACAGGAACCTCTGCTGTGAGAGCGACTCCGCTGGCGGGAGCATGTACCCTCCGGTGCCCGCCGCCTGAGCAGCCAGGGACAAGTGCCCCCAACGCCCTGACGGCGGCCAGTCCGGGGGTAAGACGCAGATGGCGAGCCTGCCGCAGCCTCCGTCCTTAGGATTGGTCGCTTGGGCGGCCGACCCACTGCCCGTCTTGGAGCCCTGGGAGCTGAGGACTGAGTCCCAGTGAGCTCGGAGCAGCGTGCTTGAGGAGCACCGTGCCCGGGGCGGGGACCCTTCCAGACAGTCTGGCGGCCGCTCGGCTGGCACAGGTTTCTCCGGAGAGCGTGCAGGTTGCCCGTGGCCGTCAGCTGGCTCTCCCCAGCCCCATCGGTGCGTCATCCTGACTTCCTGTGCCCTTGGACCCTGCGTCCCACCCTCCCCGTTTCCCAGCCCCGAGAGCCTCCCTCGGCCCAGTGGGTTGTTCTTAAAGCAATGAAGAAATTCTCAAAGCAAGATGCCTGGATATGCACTAGTTTTTATGAAACGTGGTACATGCCGTCCAGCATTTAGGGGAAAGGCACGGGTTTCCTGCATTATGTCAGATTTTTCTGGTAAGGTGTGCCGGGAAGACTAACATTTGTGATGGGAAACTGCTTGCTGCCCCCATAGCCAGGGCTTTAGGGCTGTCCGACGGTCCCAGATTTCAGCTCGGTGCAGGCAGGACATGGACCCCGGAGCCTGGCCTGTTCCCCGGGGGCTGGGACTCCCCGGGACAGGCACGGAAGGAGGACAGGGTGTCCCAGAGGACCTGTGGCCGTCCAGGCCGGCGACAGCAACGGCGAGCACAGGCCGCGTTCACACGCATGAAATCGCAGTTCATTTTCAGTTCTGAAATCCGCTGGGAGGAAACAGTAACCCGCGGCAGGAATTCCAGAGAGCCAGGCTGGGGAGGGGGAGGCACCCATTTCCTGATCAGGGCTCTGTTTATGGATGTGCGGGTGTGGTTGACCTTTGTGCACACAGGCATTTTTGCCCCGT